>NC_140580.1:111169910-112369910 GCF_964204655.1 Triturus cristatus
GTGTGTGTGTGTGTGGAGTGTGTGTGTGTGTGGAGTGTGTGTGTGTGTGTGGAGTGTGTGTGTGTGTGTGGAGTGTGTGTGTGTGTGTGGAGTGTGTGTGTGTGTGTGTGTGGAGTGTGTGTGTGTGTGTGGAGTGTGTGTGTGTGTGTGTGTGGAGTGTGTGTGTGTGTGTGGAGTGTGTGTGTGGAGTGTGTGTGTGGAGTGTGTGTGTGGAGTGTGTGTGTGTGTGGAGTGTGTGGAGTGTGTGTGTGTGTGTGGAGTGTGTGTGTGTGTGTATGTTTAGGGGTGGGTATGGATATAGGGTGATGAGGGTTCTTTTAGGGTTTTGGTTTAGGTAAGAGTATTGGGTTGTAAGATTGTGTTAGGGTTTAGAGGTGGGTAAGGGTAGTGGGTGATGGTTGTTTTAGGGTTAAGGGGTAGGTAAGGGTATTGGGTTGTAAGAGTCTCTTAAGGTTTAGGGGTGGGTAGGGGCATAGGGTGGTAAAGCTATTTTTAGGGTTAAGGGGCAGGTAGGTGCATAAGAATAATTAATAAAGGAGGGTTGGGCAGTTAAAAATGTAAAATTTGATAGATGCATAACTGGGTGGGTGAAAAGATAGATTCATAGCTTCATAGACTATATTTCACTTACCTTAGTTATACTTACCTAAGCGTCACAGGGGATGCTGCTGGGGTAGTGCCATCGTGGGTTTCTGGCCTCTTGTCCCTGACTCTACCCCAGGCTCATTGGCGAGGAGTGGATACACAAAATGCTGTACACTGAAGCTAAATGCTGCTTGGTAAAGGCATATGTGGTAACGGCATGCGTTGTAAAAAATGTGTGGTTAAAGGCATTCATGGTAAAAGCATGCTTTGTAAAGTCATACATCTGTCTCTAGTATACAGTATACAAAATGTACCAAGGGCCTTGAAGGTAAATGCCATTAGTGAACTACATCACCTATTATGCCATCCACAACAGTGGCAAAGCAAACATGGCTTCAGGCGTACCTCATGTAACCTGACCGCAGCACTGGTAACCCTGTAGTGCAACCAGTCAAAATGATACTTTTTGAGAGGTAACATTCTCCCTTTTGAATATTGGTAAGTCATCCTTATGTAAACTTTATAGCCCACAAGGTGGGGTTCATAGTATATAAAAGTGCAACGTGTAGAAAATTAATATTACCATGTCCCTACAGTGACAATGCCCAAAAAGCTATTTTCACTGTTGCAAGCCTAGCTGTCCCATGGAGCAAACCAGAGTCCAGATTAAAATATTAATGCTTGAAAGGGACCAACTAGAAAACTAATTAAACAGCTATGCGTAATAGTTATTAAAAAGCCAGTTTATTAGTGAAGTTGGATTTTTAATAAATTCGTCAAAAGTAACTTTTATAATGTTAAGTTGTCCCTGCCCGGAGCTCCCGGAGGCTAATATACATTAGCTCTTCAGCAGTAGCACGGCCAGTGTTTAGCTTTGAATACGTGTGAAATGCTTCCCAGTAATAAATAATAAAACTGGATGGGCAGAGATGACTACTCTGATCTCCACAGAATATGCAGTGTGGGTCCTTGCTCCTCTTTTTGACAGCGCAGTGTTAAATGCTGCTCAATTGGTCTGTTGAGCCACAGGTGACTCTAACACAGGTAAGCAACAGGATGGCAAGACAATTCTTGTGGATCCCCTGTCTGGTTGCTGAAGGACTCTGCTTTTGTCCTATCGGACTACTGTCTCTAGATTTGTTGTGGGTACAGTGCCTGCTTCAAACTGGATTTTGCTGTTAGATAAGAGAGGGTACTAGGATTACTATACACTTTCCACTCACCCTCCCCCGACCCCACCCCGCCTCAGAAGGCAAGTTTAGTGTGGCAGATGACCTTCGCCATTGTGGATTTGACATGATACATTGCATTTTGGGCCTGCTTGCAGTAAGGCAAACAGGTGCTACTGCAAAAGCAGGTAGGTCTGCGCCTGGGAACTTTTACCCCATCCCCATTGTTTAGGGAGGGCCCAAAAGTCACCCCACCCACTAGCTATTACCAAGCATAAATGTGGCATCCAAGGCACCCTCTTCAGAACAGTTTCTGGACCTGGGGAAGATTAGAGAAGAGTGAACACAACAAAAGTGTACAGTGTCAGTGATGCACAAATAAAAAGGGTGTATCTAGAGCATCTGAGCATAGGCTCTGGTGCACGTATGCCCACTTTGGAGTTCAGACCTCAGATTCCTACCTTATGGGAAAGTCATCCTTAATCGAAGATGAAACCGAAGATTAAAAAAACGAAAAGACATTTGGGTGTTAGAGCACAATGTCTCACCCCCAGATTATTGCCAATATGTTTCTGCCCACTATAATTAGCCTAGACGGTCTGGGTCATTCGTTAGGGCAACGGATCCCTAACAAAATACCTTTACAGGGGTCCACTTGGAACTCATTAGATAGATGTATGGTGGAGTCCTAATTAAGTCCTATCATAATTACCTTCGTGTGGTTGGAACACTTGTTCTTGTTACCCTATATTCAGGGTGCTACCATCCTCAAGGTCACAGAGGGTGGGGGTCCTTTATAGTCAAACATTCATCAAAAGGTACCTCCCGGCCATTGTACCTATCACTCTCCCGCTCTGTGCTGAAATGCCAAAGATTAGAGAATGACTGAAACTGCTGTTTGCAACCTGAGAGGATTCCTGAAGGACTGGTCCCACTTCACCTTTTGTTCCCAGGACAAGGAAACAAAATCCAAGAGTGAGTTGGCTGACCTCTGTGGCTACTAGGAGACAACAAGCTTCAAGAGGCCTTTTGTGGAAGTACCGAGCAGCCCAGTGGTAACTAGCTATGGACTGCATCCTGCTATTTGGCCTGTGCCTGCCACCCTGTGAGTCTCAATGTGCCTCACCCAAAGTCCTGGGGGGCTTGGTGTACTCCTATGGTTAGTTGGGACTTAAAAGACTACATTGGAAGGTAAACTTTTTGACCTGAGCAGGACAAACCTGGTTGGTGTATTCGAACCTGATAAGGTTTCTCTTATTGGATTTTTGGTATTTAGTTTGTCATGTTGTTTATTAAACTTAACTCTATTTTTATGTCTCGCCTGAGCCAGCGCATGTGCCGCTCTGGCGAGACTTTTAGTAAGCGGTCTTCAAAAATCCGACCACATGCTTTTTGTGTGGCCTAAAGCGTGCGGTTACGCGCACAGGCGCCATCTGGCTTTCAGACCCCACCCCCCTTCCCCCGCCTAGTGCGACCCTCAGCACTCAGCCGCTGTCTCAGCAACTCCCCGCCCCTTTCCCCTGTACTTCACGTGATCCAGTTGCTTCCGCAATCCTGTAGGCCAGACCTAAAAATACAATCACGGCTACGAATGGGCCTCGTCCGAGAGTCATGTTAGATTCAACAGCCTGAACACAACACAGATGTATTTAATGCGCCATGGTGGATTTCATCAGAAATTATGAATTAATTAGCTGAGACACTGCCTCCTGCTGGCCTTACGCAGCTTCTTTCTGGTATGACAGGCAGGTCAACGCATGAAAGACCGGTATCTGCTTGGAAGTGAGCGCAAACTTGGCGCCCCGAAGAAGACTTGTATAAAATAAGTTCTACAAATTCGCACAACACTCTGAGAGTGACCTCTGACACGGACCACGTGTTTGCACCAGTGATTCATCGCCCTTACCTCTCCCTCCCCTGTGGTGCAACTGACGCAGAGTGAAGGCCCCACCCAGCTAGCACCAGTGGTGTGGTTGTTAAATCCTATTCAATCCACACTGCGGAGGACTCTTGTTTTTGCAGTTGTAAGGCTTCTTTTATTTATTTAAAATGTCTCCTCCGATGTATCAATAGACAAGGGTTCTTTCATTTATCGTATGCACTTGTGTTTGTCAAATTTTCCACTTGATTTTTTTCTGTTTGCTCTGTCTCCCCCAACGGTCCCACCTCTCTATCGTTCACTTTGTTCACTCAGGTCCTTAACCATGTTGCAGCAGAAATGCTTATTTCCCTGCACAGTGAATTTCCTAATCTGCAGAGACCAACCCTCTCATCATTCCGCAGAGACTAGTGGTCCACTATTATTCCCATGCTTTGATTTTGTTCTTCACTTGTAATCAATACATTTGAACAAATACATTAATTTAATCCTGGTGTATTGAGTAACGTGGTTGGCATCCGTGACCGATGCTTCTCGAAGTCATGGGGCACGCTTACTTCATGTCCGTGACCAGGGCGAACGTGCACTTTTCTTCCCACTAAAAGCTGGTCATGAGTAGTTCCAATTAGTAGGCCATAAATCGGGACCTAAAATTTAGGCTGGCTGTCCAAATGGCCGCTCCATCCTTAAGAGCTATTCATTTTGGTGCCTTCCCAGCTTCTACATGAGCATTTAGTGTAGGACGTTGGTGTTAAGGTATCCTATTGAAACAGACACTTGGAGAACTCGCTCCTAAACCGAACAGAGGGAAGTCAGTAAGCGCACTGGAAAAGAGCTCCTCTAAATGTGTAACATACCGTTACCGTCTAACAGAAATGATTGAGAAAGCGTTGGTTATGACTTTGGGCCTCCAGTACCAGTAATGCTTGCCATTATTTCTTTAACATTGGTTTGTGGCTTAACGGCTAGAGCGGCCAACTTTGAAGCTGGAGAGCCGGGTTCGAATCTTGGGAGGCTCGAACAGCCTGTGATTCTGGGCAAATCACTTAATCTTCCCATGCTTAAAAATATGAATATGTCTGTCTGTAATGCAACTAGTGCTCGTATAAAGCGCTCTGATACCTTCAAGTCGAGTTGGCGCTATATAAAACTGCAACAACAACAAACAAACAAAAAGCTGTGCAGGTAGTTTGAGCAAATCTTCGCTCTAAGGAAAACGACTTCCCAGGGCAATTCCCTGGTACGACCTTCATGCAGGCGCTCCAGTAGTGTTCATGAACCCAAGTTGGCACAGGCCCGGGGTCCCTGGTCAGTGTCTAAATAGGCTTTAGTTTCCTCAGGAAAGTCTTGTAGGCTTGGACAAAGGTGCACCATGGTACTCAAGTGGAAGTACCAGATAAGAGCTCATCTTTGGTTTAATCTGGCCTTGCTTTACCTCTGTCCACACATCCATACACTCTTTCAATTGTTGCATGTGACAGACTTATATGACCTCAGGAGTAAAACTGCCAGCTTCAGTGCTTTTTGTTTGACATGATTCCGCCATTTTGGCATGTGCATTTATTTGGTGCATCCTCAAATTCTTGTGTGCATTTTATCCTCCTAGTGGTTGATGATTAAGAATACTAACATTTTTTATAACAAGTTGTTTTATAAAGTGTTAAATACAACAGTTTTTCTGTTTTAAAGTTGTGAATGTAAATGCTGCTACAGATTTAATTTGTTAATCTCTTCATTACGCGCGCACAAATGTCCTGTTCAAGATTATAAAGAGGGTATGTGTAGTCTGTCTTTTGGAATTCGGTTACAAATTAAAGATTTTTTTTCTTTCTCTTGAATAAATATACATTTTACGGCGCCCCATTCATAAATTTTTCCGGTTTGGTGTGCTGGTCTGGCTCCGATTCGCGTATTCCTGTCGATTGAATGTGTCCATTCAGTTTTCAACTCTGGGAATAGCAAGTGTGTTCTTTTCTTCTGATGGCAAAATGGAAATACGTCAGTGTCTTCCTCGGAACAATTGTTTTAACGTGTAGTAGATGTTCGTTCATTTGACTACCACCTTGCCCATAAGCAAAGCACGAAAGGATTGCAGTGTTTATCCTACTGCTCTGTTATGTCCACTGTCTCAATTTATTTGCCTTGCAAAGGCATGTCCATCAAGGACTCCTCTGTTGTAACCATCACTTGGGTGTTGGTGTGTGAAAGTCCTGCCCGTTCAGTAAAGGGCACTTTTCTACAGTGGCAATAACTTTGCCACCCACATTGTCACATGCACGTCCCAATTGCTGAGCATGTGAACATAGTCTATTAAGCCACTTCTCAATTCTACTGCTATGACTCTCCAAACAAGCATTGGCATAGCCGATAGGTCTCACCTTTGGGACCTTATAAGTGTTTAGCCATACAACAGTTAATGTTGTTGCAGTAAGGATATTGTGCTGCATAACTAAATACTTATAAGGTCCCAAAGGCGAGACCTATTGGCTATGCCAATGCTTGTTCTGATTCGGTTTGGGTTGTTTGTTTTTCATTTTGACCTTGGTATTGTTTTCGTACTGAACAAATATTTTACACATTACTCTAGGTTAAGCCTGTGTGCTCTGTGACAGCTACCAGGTTAAGCACAGGTTAATTTAGTGACCTTTGAGGGTTCGCCGTGTCAAGGGTTGTCATTATTCCTTAAGGTGGTTGTAACCCACCCCAGTTACTTACAAAATGTAACTTTCAGTATTTTGTTGAAACTATATTGAAAATATAATTCATTTGTTATTGTGGGGTGATTAAAACAACAGTTTATCTGCAACAACTGCTGTCTGCACATTTCTAAAGTGAGTTAAGTGATTTAGCACTATGAAATCCTCAACTTCCTTAACGAAAGGCACACCCTCTTTCCAAATTATATGGCACCACTAGCTGAATTGCTTTTGAGAATGCCAGCCTGTTTGAGTGCACGTACACTGAATCATGTGCTTAAAAACATTATCTTGTAACTGAAACTTGATGTGTATGTTGGAAAGACTTTTTTATTTTATTTTTTTTGCAGAGTTTTATATAGCGCGAACTTTACCCGAATCCAATCAGGTATCAAAGCGCTTTACATAGCACCAGTTATGTTACATTAGGACACACATTCATTCTTTGTTAGGCATGGGGAGTTTAAGTGATTTGCCCAGAATCACAGGATGTTCAGCGTCATTACCGAGACTCGAACCCAGTCCGAGCGCCCTAGCCGTTAGGCCAACTCCTCTCCCCTTATCTTCACAAGATGCAAGCAAACTAAAGAATGTACTGAGGATAGATAACCTCCTTCCTTAAAGTCACTCTAGATAGTTGAGGATCATACATTTATCATAACTTGCTCGATTAAGATAGTGGGAAGCCACTAGAGTTAGGAGGGCTTAGTTGAACCATGGCATTGAATTGTATTACAGAATTGTTATGATTCTTACTTTTGACGAGGCCGTAAAGCACTATTATTTGCAAAAGGTTTCTTGGGGTGCCCTTTCAAAGCGTACGGCTCAAAGTATGCTGAGGGTGCTTGGCTTTCAATCCTTTATTTCTTGCTTGTACGTAACTTAGTTAGATCGCCTAGATGTTGCTAATGAAGTTGATCAGGGGAGCACTTGGAACCATCTACACTTATGAAGATTAGTATAAGAATTTGTGTCCGGATGAAAAGCTGAGTAAGTGAACTTCTGCGCCTGCGAAAGGAACATAGTCATGAGCAATCCAGTGCAACATGGAGAGGAAATTATCTCCGCTTAAGGTTTGCTTATTGCATATTGGAAACTAACAGCTAGGAAAGTATGGCAAATCTGTAGGTACCTACGCTCATATTTTTATCTATTGTCATTACTAGTGTGGTGGAAAGACTTACTGAACATCATCAGTTTAGTTTCATACCTCACACTCAATTCATCACTCCTCTCCATTGCTTTTCTTCAGTGACATTCCCAACATGGTTTTCACTGTGCCCGGCGAAGAACGATTACCCTTGGAATCACAAGAAGTGATATTCTTATGGAACTGGAGAGATCACAAAAGAGCTGCAAGTTGTCACAGGGGATGCTGCTTGGGGTAGCGTCATTGCGGGTTTCTGGCCTCTTGCACCAGACTCTACCCCAGCTCAGTGGCGAGGAGTGGATACACAAAATGCTGTACGCCAAGGCTAAACACTGAAAATGTAACCAACAAAAAAAAAATTGTGCTGCTAAGACGTCTAGCCTCCCCTCCCCTCCTGCACCCCTCCTCCCCCTCCAAGAAGCTAAACCCTGTGACTCTGATTCGGCCTTATTAAGTGGCCCCAGCAGTGGCTGGGAGGGGATAAAGTCTGTGAGCTCTAGCTGAGAAGCGAGCAGCCATAACCTGACACCTGGAGAGTGGCGATGCAATGGAAATTGTCAGCTACTGTGGGAGATTTGTCCAGGTGTAACTTTGCCTCGCAAGACAAGGAACAGAAGAGGCAAAATGGCAAGTGCCGATATAAAGGCAACACAAGATACAGGAGCTGACTTGATTTTCTAAGCGATCAAATTGATGGTGAGACAGGCCTGGAAGCTACAGTGGGGGTGATGTTAAGAGGGGAAAGCTTGTTTGCAAAGTTCTTTGTTTAATTGACTCAAAGTGGAAGTTAGGCTGAAGAGAAAATCTCCAGAAATCTCCTTCCCTAAAAGAATGTGCTGCATGGAACTGTTATAATTGTGGGGTTGCTAGTTTACCACTGTAGTACCTTCACCAGAAGTTATTTGAGATGCTCTCTCTGCTTCTCAGTTCCACACGCAACACACAAAGAATGTTGCCTAAGCAGGTGGCCAAAATGCTGAGACAAGAAGTTCCGACAGCTACTCAGAGTATGAGCACCCCAAAATTACTAGCGCAATCTCAAAAATCAAAAGAAACCACTTCACTTCTTGATACAGAGATGGAAGGCAGGGTTGGGTCAGCTGAGCTATCATTAACTATTTGAGATTTAATAGAGCCAGCACCCCCAGCCGTTAACCAGAATACTTCTTTGGCACTTAATGCAGCCTATGCTATTCTACAATTTCTATCATTCAGAATGCTTCTGCTCCTCTGCAAAATATATTATATACTCCGATGAAGGCATAAGTCATAAACAAACTGGGGGAAGACCTGTGTTCAGTCCCCACTGCTTCACAACTAGTAGGAGCTAAAGATCTTGAGATCAATATTCCATTCAAAAGTTTCCAATAAGGCAGTTGTCTTTCGGGGTAACGCTCTAGCGGAGCACCTGCCTCCGCAGAGACTGTACAAAAAGATCAATTGTTTTCAGATTCCTCTGCAGAGAGTACTATACAACAGGAAACTTAAACCTTGCTTTAGGCAGCAGTTCACTATTAAAAGAAATGCTGATAGAGATTAGAGCCATGAATCGGCAACAAATGGAAAATGCAAATGTAATTAAAGAACGCCTCTGCTGGAATACATTTCAGATGTCCACTATATAGATAGATTGGAAGAGATTGCACTAAGGCTTTTCCATCTGTGAGGACAAGGTTATGAACATATTAGAGCTAACTGCCAAGTTTGAAAGGGAAATTATATAGCTGCTTGATAAACGAGAACAATTGGAAAATCACTCCATGCATTCGAACCAAAAAAGTATTGGAGTCCCCGATACAAATGAGAGCTAAAGTCGGACTATATCATTTATAGAGTCACTGATTAGAACTCATGTTTTGCTTGACCACTCCTAGGATTTGTCTATTGTACAGTTGCATCAGATTCAGCATACTTTCCAGCTCAAGCTAAATATACTCGGACAATTAAGGTTTATTTTTCGGATTACAGAATTAAGGAACTGGTCTTTTCCAAAGATTTACAACAAATGCAATTCTCTGTTCATAATGATTTCCCATTCAGAATCTACTCCGATATGAATATTGAAAGCGCATGCTCATTTCTACAGGATCTTAAAGGGAGCAATTTGTTGGTGCCAGCTCTACACCATTGAAAATGTTTGTTAGTGCAATTAGATCACTAAAATTGCTCATAATTTGTTAAGTCTATTCGAAATTGTATTCATTTAAGATATTGGATTGAGAATGGGTTGATCGTGGAGTTTGTAGAATCATGAAATTGTTGATAGGCATCGAAGAATGATGGGGAAAGAAATGTCAGGCAATTGGTTGAAATTGGGGCGTGCACAGGGGGGTCGGTACCCGGGGCACTTGTCAGGGTTCCAATAACCGGCCGGTGTTGTGGGTGGTGGAACATCTGCCGATAATGATGAGTGCTTAAGCGGGGCACCGTCATACCCCAGTTGGGAGTGAGGGTCACTGGGTGTTGCATAGATGGAAAAGAGGTAGAAAGGGGAAATGAACTGTTTATGCTGTTTTTGTTGTAATCTGAGACCTTCAGAATTAGACCGGCAGTATGTCCATCTGTCACGTTACTACATTATTATTTTCACACACTTAAGGGTCAATATTAACTAGAGGCCAAGTTTTGACTGCGGAAATTTACAATAAAGGCAGGACAGTTGGGGGCGGGAGGGGTAATGCTGCTATTGTTAGTGGTGTTGACTTTGAATATACATGACGAGTAAAGTGAAAATTCAATCCCTAAATGTGGGTGTATAAAATAGGAAAAAGCTACTGCCATTGAAGAGTGGGTCACGATGTATAAGTGTAGAGTGATTCTTCTCCAAGAGACCTATGTCTTAGTTGCTAAACTTAATTAATTCCAGATCTTGAAAAACTACACCGATTTGAAATGTTTTCAATCCTCAGAAGCTGTACATAGGGGTGTTGCTATTTTCATTGCCAAAAATGTATCGCCACAGTTACATGATTGGCAGAACGATAAAGGAGGGTGTTTGTGCTGGGTCAATTCTACTATTGCCTCCACACGGATCACTCTAGCTAGTTATTATGCTTCAATAGAGGGCAACCCCTAGACTATAATCCATTTATTCCAATTCTTATCGAAGTTCCAGGGAAAGTAGTAATAAGAGGGGATTTCACATTTTTTCAAAGCTAACACAAGGAGCCCATTCATAGACTCCACTACCCCACTTAAATAGCAAACCAACCGTTAGACTTTTAATGTTTTAACGCAATACACAAAAGATTTCATGCTTATTGATCCACTGAGAGAACAGGTTTTTTGGGTTTTTTTTTTTACAGAGTTTTATATAGCGCAACCCTGACCCAAATCTGGTATCAGAGCGCTTTACATAGCACCAGCTGCATTACATGAGGACACATTCATTTTTGTTAGGCAAGGGGAGATTAAGTGATTTGCCCAGAATCACAGGATCCTCAGCATCATTTTTTGATTTGATTTGATTTTGATTTTGATTTTGATTTTGATTTTGATTTGATAATTTATAGAGCGCACGCATGCCCATAGGCGTCATGGCGCTGTGACAAACACAGAAACTACCGGAGAGTGTCTTGGCTAGGTCTAAATGGTAGAAAACATCCAAGTTTTTACCTCTTTCCTGAAGGCCAGGATAGAGGGAATATTTTTGATTGAGGTTGGGAGAAGATTCCAGGTCTGTGCCGCGTGCAGCAGAAAACTTCTTCCTCCCCACCTAACCTGTTTGAATCTTGGGATCTGAATTAGTGTTGCTTGACTAGAGCGGAGGTTCCGGTAAGGCACATACAATTTTAGATGAGTTTTAAGAAAGTGAGGTCCCATCCTGTGAAGTGCCTTAAAAGCCAGACAGACAGATTTGAACTTTATTCTTTCTTTTGTCTATTGGAAGCCAGTGTAATGATCTTAACTTATGTGTGATCCGCTCAAATCTGGGGATATCCAGAACCAATCTTGCTGCTGCGTTCTGCAAACGTTGTAATTTGGCTAAATGTTGAGCCTGCATCCCTGCATACAGAGCATTTCCGTAGTCCAGTCTAGATAAGGCAAGGGCCGTCACTACTGTTTTACGAGAATCAACTGGAATGTAAGGCATGAGCTTCCTAATCATTTTCAAAATGTACCACATAGTTGATGCCAATTTGTTGGATTGAGCTTCAAATGTTAATTTATTGTCTAAAATAAAACCTAGATTTTTCACTTTACTTACTGGTTGTGGGGGGTGGCCTAGATTGGACTGCCACCATTCAGGAGACCAGGTGTCAGTACCGGTGCCTAGCAGCATAACTTCACTTTTGTCCCCATTTAATTTTAGACATTTGTTTTGCATCCATTGGTTGACTTGACTCATGCAATTTTGAAATTTTTGTGCTGTTCCATCGATGTTATTATTTTCAATTGACATCACTATTTGGGTGTCATCCGCATATGAGACAGGTGTAAAGCCACAGTTGGCAGCGACGGGCTTAACATACAAATTAAAGAGAGAGGGGCTTAGGGAGGACCCCTGGGGAACACCACAAGGCGAGCTAAAGGGTCGTGATTTTGCCTCCCCAAGTTCTACCGTGAATGTTCTGTTGGACAGGTATGAAGAAATCAAAGATCGGGCCGGTGAATCCACTCCAGCTTCCTCTAGACGTGAGAGCAGTGTAGAGTGTAGAGTGATTCACCGTATCGAAGACTCGAACCCAGTTTCCCAGATTCAAGGTCGACCACCCTAGCCGTTAGGCCAACTCCTCGAGAATATACATGTTTCTCTGACGGGTTGAAATCAAACACCTGTATAGATATTTTTTAACATTTAAATCTATTTAATGTGATTCTTTATTTCTTCCTAATGGTTTCTGCGATCATTAGGCTTTAGTACGCTCAATACAGGAGTTTCAATATTCCTAGGAGATGGCTTTTCAATTAACCATATCTTGAATCTCCAGGGTGGGTAGAGCAGAAACGAAGAGGAATTTTGAAGTTTTTCGAGATAAACCAAAACTCTGCATCATATCACATGATCTAGGCTGCTTTTAGGTCTACATGTCAATCCGTTTTAATTTTGAAACACATGGCTCTGAGCAAGAACTATAGTGTAGAAAGGCTCTGTTTTGAAAAGCAAATCGGAAAGGCGTATGACTCCTTGCTCCTGTACATCACTCAGGAGGATAGATTTCGATTTGAAAAAGGTAAAAGGGCACTTCGGAAATTCCGTTATGCTAGATATATCACGCGTATCATATTAACCTTACAAAGAAAGTAATTATTCAGGGCGGTTAGTAGCTTGGATGGCTTGGGAAGAAACCGCCACCAATGCTATTAATACTGTGAGATGCCACAGTACCATGGAATACTGCTCCTCCGCTGAAACAATCAACAGCATATTTCTGAAGTATTTTACATTTACAGTTATGCACAAACAATAGACCCGAATTAAATACTTGAATTATTCTATGCCCATCCCATTCCGCATTTTTCGAAAAAGGATAAAATCTGGATAGTTAAACCATCCACCTCTGCATAATTAATGGACACTATAAATAGTTTAGCTAATGTGAAGGCCTGTGGCCTAGATGGATACCCTGCAGACTTTACTAAAAGTTTTACTAAGGAATTAAGCCCACATCTTTGATTATTAGCCAATTCCATTCTTATTGCCAGGGCGATCCCGCTTTATTTTATTGAGGGCGTACTTTTTGTCTTCTTAAAGAGGATAAAAACTCAGTGGAACTTAATATATATTGGTCAACTACCCTTTTAAGTACTGACTACAAAATTCTTATGAAATTGTGACTAGATTTGCTATCGTATTTACTAAGCTCATTCATAAAGGTCAGAACGGATCTATTCTGGGGCTTCAGCTACATATGAATAAAATGTATCTTACTAAAAGCATTAAACGTTCTTAACACAACAGATACCAGCTGCAATGTTTTTACTCGACTTTGAAAAGGCTTTCGATATAGTGGCATGGGGAACCCTTTTTATTATTATAGGCAAATTCGGATTCTTGTGTCAAATTCTAAAAGTCATTAACCAAGTTTATAAAAGAGCAATGGCCAAATTGATTATTAATTCCCTAGAAACTGGAGGTTCTAAAGTATGTAGAGGGGTGAGACAGGGATCTCCGCCAATTCTATTTGCTTACTTTATAGAACCTCTACATACAGGAATCTGGACAGACTGTAGGATTCATGCTCCCATACCACAAATGGCCCAAAATAAGCTCTACGCAGACAAATGAGTGCCCTAAAAAACATCTGGGTGTTCAATATTATTAGAAAATCTAAGACTTTTATGATCTGAGTTATAAACCATTATTAACAAAGAACAAGACTAAGCTAGTCAAATGTATGTATTTTTTATTTGTAAAGTTTTATATAGTGCGAGCATGACCCCTCCCGGTATTAGCGCTCTGTAAAAAGAGCAGACAAGTTAAACAAGTAGACATGCAGATAGTAAGTACTGCACATATCACAACAGGTTAAATACACAAAATGAGTAAGGGAACAACAAGAAACATCGTACATATAGAGTAACAACATTGCATAGTGGAATAGTCTTCCAGAGATGTATACATGAAATAATAGTCAATTTGAGTGGCTTCAGGTCTATTGTAAAAGTTATTTATTCAGGGGCAACCGTTTTAGTTATGTTTTGAATGAGTGGGTCGAAGGGTTAGAACTGATTTTAGGAGGAAGTGCACTCCATATTCCAGGCCCAAGACCGGGGATTGAGCGGTTATAGGTTCTCTTCTTTTTGAATTTCTGTGGATTCAGCAGTAGAGTCATAACTTCTTAGGGACTGAGACATGCCAGATAGTTCCAAACTTTTTGCCAGGTAAACAGGAGTGTTATGATGAAGAGCTTTGTGTGTCAAGCAGGCTGTCTTGAACTGAATCCTTGCTTTGAGAGAGAACCAATTGAGTTGTATTAGATATTGTGTGATGTGATCATGGTTTCTTGATCCCATGATGAGTTGTGCAGTTTAATTCAGTGTAGCCCTTAAAGGCACCAGCCTAGATTTGGGTAACCCTGCCAGGATCACACTCCGACAATCTAGACTGGAGATAACTAGGGATTGGACTGCTAACTGTAAGTTGTCTGGAGGCAGGAACAGTTTGATTTTCCTTAGAGCGTTAAGTTAGTGTTTGACTCCTCTAGTGTTTGCACTAATGTGGTCTTGCATATTCAAGTAGTTGTCCAGAATTATGCCTAATGATCTTGTGGATTCAACATCATGTGGGGTGCAGTTGAGTGCTGTTATGGGAAATGGGAATCACTTTTGCTTATGATTCTCAGTCAAGTCGCTCTGATAAAAATGACCATCTTGCCAATATTAAACGTTTATTTTTCAGCTGCCTCTTGTGTTTGATACGCATACTTCTCAAAAAAATTAGGATTAATGATCTCTTCCTTTCTGTGGCAAGACTTGACTCCTAGAGTGGCACTTCTTGTATGGCTCTAATGAAGACGGGGGTCTAGCTCTACTGAATTTTAAAATATATTATTTTACCTTTTTTGCTCAGTTTGCTTACGGATTTAAAAAAGGACCACAATTTATTATTGATAATGATCTGGTGGATATTATGATAAAGGATAATACTATTAAAGGCATGCTTTATTTGATTAAATCAGCTAAAAAGGTGTGATATACAATGCTAAACTAGTTTATAAATAGACAAATGCAATTCTTTAAACATTTTGGGATACCACAGCTAAATGCTGCAACTAGACTCGCAGATTTGGCTACTCTAAATCTGTTAGACTTAGATCAGGCAATAGTAATCAGATTGAACATCAATGCGTACCATAAGCTTTTGGATTTTTAATGTAATAATGCATGGAAATCTTAGGATGAACTAGCTGGATCAAGCAGCATTTATTTAAAAAAAAAAAAAAATGATGTAGTGGTCCTACAATGCGATCTATGTGTTTCTTAAAAAGATACTTTGGACTTATTTGGTATACTAGAGGAATTAGTTTATAATTATTTTCAAAACCCGTCATATGTTAAAGAGCTTGTTGATGGGCGCTCAAACCTCTAACATATTTGTCAAAATCCCAGACAGATGGCTGAACGAGGAGGAAATAAATATTTTGGAGAACATCTGCTGAATTTCTCAATGCATAAAGGTGCAAACTATCATAATATGCAATCCATGCTAAATGGTTAATTTATTATACTCCTACCACTTACTATATAGAATGTTCCAAAGCAATTGAGCCACGTGTTCTAGATGCTGCAATTCGAGCAAAGAAAATTGGTCTCATGTGATCTGGGCTTGTAACAGTTAGAATAGCTTCTGGAGCTCCATTTTTGAATATCTTGAGAAATCGTTTGATATACTAATCCAATGTAATCCACAAATTCCCTTGATTAGTAACTTTGTTACAAGGCCGAGCACAGTGATTCCAAAAATGTATTTAAATCATGATGGTAAATGCACGCTCTTTAATTTTGGAAAACTACTACAATTCCGATTTCCATAGAATGATACAAAAAAATGTGCGGCAACAAAAAGAGGAGTATGCAAAGCCAGCTGGTGCCATACCAAAAATTGGAGCTAGCTTCTAACTACATAGATAGTTGATACCCTAAGATTTGCATTGTACCACATGTTCTGTTTTTAGTGGTTCATGGCTCCGATATTCTGCGATCTAAACACCATCAGGGCACGTCTTAATGCATGTCCATTTTGCATTCAAACAACCAATCAGGGGATTTATAAAGCACGCTACTCACCTGTGAGGGTCTCAATGCGCTGGGGGGAGTGTAAGGGGGGTGCAGCTCTAGGTCAGCCAAAAAGCCAGGTCTTGAGGCTCTTTCTGAAGGTGTGCAGAGTGGGGGAGTGTCTGATGTTGACTGGGAGTTCGTTCCAGGCTTTGGCTGCGATGTATAGGAGAAGGCTCTTCCCCCGGCAGAGGTTCTGTGGATGCGAGGGGTTGTTGCTAGGGCGAGGTCGGCAGTGCAGAGTTTTTTTTTGGGTGCGTGGAAAAAGATTCTTTTATTGAGGTAATTGGGTCCAATGATGTGGAGGGATTTGTAGGCGTGGGTGAGTTGCTTGAAGGTTACTCTCTTCTCGACGGGGAGCCAGTGGGTCATGTGCTCATGTAGTGGGGTGCCGAGGATGAGTCCGGCTGTGGTGTTTTGGATGGTCTGGAGTTTCTGTAGCACGGATTTGTTGATTCCAGGGTAGAGGGCGTTTCTGTAGTCCAATCTGCTGGTAATGAGTGACGGTTTTCCTGCTTTGGGTGGGATCCACTTGAAGGTCTTGCGGAGGGAGTTGAAACAGGTGGAGGTGACGGCGTCGACCTACATTTTTTTTTTTTACCGATTCCAGATTTCATACACTAGATAGATCCTTGTGGACATGAATTAAATTGTTTTTATTTACAAATTTGTTAGTAATGAATTGAGAATTAACTCTATAGTAGGTTAAATTGTTTTAACCCCAGGAATATTACTGGTAGGATTTTATGAATTCATTACGATTAATTAAATTTGTCTAATATTCTGTGAAATGAATTGATTTCTTATTTCTTGCTTCTTCTTTGTATCTTGTTTACGTTAGATAGTGGCATGTATTTTGTTCAGTACGTTTTATGCGTTTAATGAATTATCTGACGGCTGTTTGTGAATATTATTCTTTTGGATGTACCAATAAGATACCCCTTATTTACTGTTCTATATATTATTTGCCTTTTATTTGTATTGAGATTTAAACTGCCGCCTTGTGTACTGTTTTAAAATAATAATAAAAAAGGTGCAAGTTAAGACGTGGATCAGACCGTAACAGCGACCTTCGCTGAAGTGGATTCTTCTCCTGACCAAGACTTTTGATGTGGCAGAACTTTTTCAATACGCAAACAGTTACTGTTTTCTTTTATTGCTATGTTTTGGAGGCGAGGAAGGCATACAAAACTTGCAAAATGTATTGTTTTGTTACGCCGAGGAAAAGCTTTTGATGTTTGTGCGTATTGAGTTAGGAGAGTCACTGTTCATGCAAAAGGGTCGACGCTAGAACTGGTTTGTGTATGGAGGGTCAAAGGCAAGCACTATGACGAGTACAGTGATGCCAGCTACATGGCCTCTATTGTGAGATGTTTTTTCAAAGGTGCTGCTGTTGGATAATCATTGACTGTCCAGAAAACGACACAACATTTGACAAACATTGGACATCCCTGATGTACAATATTTTGTATGTATGTTTCCCTTACTCCTTTGTTAAGCAATATTAAAAGAAAAAACGCAGCTGACTCCCTTTGGCCAATGATTGACCCTGTATTCCTCCTTTTTCGTGAAACACAAAGATCGTAAGCAAGCATTTCTTCAGATGGTTTGGTAGGGAAATGCGCATTGCCTTTAATTTTATGCAGGGGCAGCTCCTCCGCTAAGGCGGAGGAGCGTCGCCCCACTGTTCTTTGAGCATGAAAAATAAAATGATAATAACATAGTTATTATCATTTTATTTTTTGCAGGTTTGGGGCTGATAAAGGGCGGGCTGGAGGCACAGGGGAAGGAGTGGTTTGCACACTCCTAGTGCCCATGACTGCTTGGCCAGCCACCTTGGCCCGGCCAAATAGTCATGCACACTTTGCATGTTCTCCACCAGGCTGCTTTACACAGCCTGGTGGGGAACATGCCCACGCCGCCAGTCGCCATATGAGCACCGATCCATGGCCCCCAGACCAATCACAATGCTGCATTGCAGCTTTGTGATTGGCTACAAGGAGCCTGGGTGCGTCCTGGTTCCGGGACTCAAAGCACAGGAGAGACGCAGCCTGCGGAGCAGGTAAGTGGTATTTTTTTATTTTGTACCCCGCCACCCTCCTCTGCCCCTCCACCCTCATTCCCTGCCAGCTGCTACTGAGTTTGTGGCCTAGAATCTGCTCTTAATTACTACTGACTACTCTGATCCGCAGAAGCAGGAGGTGTGGATTTAAATCTGGTCATGTCAGTGTACTTGAGTTGAATGCAGTTCTTGCATTGCTCGCTGTTTTACTCCCTGTGCTTCGCATCATACAACACCTCCAAATGATCTCAGCATGTGGGTGAAATCTAGTTGTGTTCGGAAGCAAATGTTGAGCAGGTGTCCTTTTAAAATGTTCATGTGGGAGGATCCAGAAGAGGGATTTTTACTGCAAAGGGTCATTAATGTTTCAGTGACTGTATTGTGTATGCATGCTGTAGGCAACAGTTTATGTTAAACAGCACGTACGTGCCAGCTATGGTAAGAAAATCAGAGCGCTAATTAGGTCATTGGACACCTTAGTCATCAAGCAGAAGAAAGCCTTTAGATGAACACCATTTACTCTTACCTAGAAATCTATCTTCAGCCTGTGTCGTGGTTGGCAGCGATTGTGAGTAATGTATATTGTTTTACTCTTATAGTGTGGTTGAGCGTGCAACTTGCTCCAGTGAGCTTCCCCTTTTCACAGGGTGGTGGGGTACATTGCACCTGAGGGTGGCTACAAGGAAGATACAGCAAACATTTGAAAATGGAAGGAAAATTTAAAGACAAAAAAGGTGTTTTCAGATAAGTGTCCCTAACCATAATGTAATCAACAGTCCCAGAGCTATGGTTTCATTGCGATGGTACACGAAGGTTATGCAGGGGGTGATGAATCTGTTGAGGCTTCTTGACGAGGCAGTGAGAGAGTTCAAAGCGTTATAGAACAGGACTGACAAATTGAGTATTGCTTTGAATGAAAAGTGATTACTTGCAATGCTTTAGACATTTGTCAATAAGAAGGGTGTTTAACATATTTGCATCGATGAAGATTAAACCAATGTTCAGTGGCTCACCATGACTAAGTCAATAGTAACCAGGAAATCATCATTTGGCCATGAGCATGATAGCGGGGCTCACAAGCGGGCTTCTTTACGTGAGTGCATTAAGTGCTTATAAAAGTGGTGCTCTTTTTAACCACGCAGTTGCCCACTAAAGGGATAGGTTTGCAAAGGTTGGGTACCTCTTAAGCAGGATTGTTCTGATGGATACCTCCAACCGCAGATTTCTCTCTTTAAAATTCTTCCCAAGCACCAGACTGGATCCAGAAACATTTCTCCAGCAATGCTCTAGTTCGCTACTAGGTGGGCATAGTATTGCTCCATGCAGGCTCCGTACCACCCCAGATTTAATAGCGCAAAGCAGCATATAAGCACCATTGTGAAGGGGAACAGTGAACCTCCCAAAACAACCGCTTTCAAACCATGCCGTGATGGTAAAAAACTGATGTCTATGACGGACCTGTAAGAGGTGGGTCTCTGGTGTCTGGACTGGGGATATGATTCGAAGTTGTGAAATGAATGTGACCTCATGCATCTGAAGATGATACAGAACTGAAAAGCGAAGCTGTATCTGTGCCGCAGAACATATGAGGAAGTCAAGACCCTTGTATAAGTTCTGCCTCCGCTCCAAGTCGCGGGCTCTCAGACTCTATACTGCTCTTGAGGCTGTTCCAGCGAGAGGAACGTCACAGTTTAAGTCCTCCAATAAGGTCACATTGAAGTCCTAAGGCAAAAACAAAAAAACAAAGCAGTACTCGACCCCATACCACTACTCTCTATCCAAAGAGATGGTTCTGAGGATGTCATGATGCAAATCGGTTTCCCTGTAGGTCTGCAGTCCCGTAACCGTTTTCCCAACTGATTCTTGTGCGCATCGAGTTTCCTGGGCCATCGGCAATGCCACAGCAGATTGAAGCATTCAAGGAGGCCATACTGCAAGGTTTTGGTGCACTTCCGAGCTACTCTTTAACACCTTTGGTCCCCAAAGAACAGCAGGGGCCTCCAGTCGGGTTGCCATTGGCAGATACATCCTCATCACTGTTGGGCCTCTTGAAACCCTCTCCAGGCCCCATGTCAACTTTGGAGAAACTTCCACTTTGGTCCAAGACCTGCGCCGGGCCTGTTGACATCGATGCCAGTATCTAAGCCACCAGCAACAGAATGTGCTGATTCTGATGTTTGCCACTGAACAGACTTCAGCCCTATCTCGACTGATGTCACACTCTGAGATTACAAAAACTCCACCATTCCTTATTTAGCAGACCTCTGTACCAGTGCCTCTACAAGGGAGGATTCGCTAGCCGGGGTACTAGCAGAGGCCCTATTATCTTTTTGGCCCTGACTTTGAACAAGGCACATCCCAAGAAGGAGATGATGATGGTGAAAGGAGGATGGGGTTCTCCACCCTCATTATACAGATGAGAACTTTGACTTGAGTGTGCAAGAGGCCAGGGGGCTAAATACTTCACTTGAGACCAGGTTTGACTTGTCACTTGGGCCACCACCTGAAGAGAGAGCATAATTTCAATAGTGGTCTGAAGGGCAGCTTAGGTCCTGGATTTAAAGCTGCCTTCATGTGAGACCAAAACGAACGTCCTTATGGAAATTCTGCAGTCTGCACCAGCCACGTCTGAGCCCTTGTTCCACTTTACCTACATTGCTACTGAATCCTTGATGGGCATTTGGTTAAAGCCTTGTTTCTGCCAACCAGTGAATAGGCAGGTGGCCAGGCATCACAGCCCGGTTCCTGGTGGTCATGATTTTCTTACTAAACATCCTTACTGAACCAGTAGGGTTATAGCAGCACTTTCGGGTGCATGAGGATGCATTTATCACACAACTTTGAGTTGTGTCCCCAGACCAGATACCAGAGATGCACATTGTTCCCTAGAACATTAAATTTATTTCGGAACTTGTCGAGTGAACGACAATTGGGAACATATTTCCAGATCCTTGTAGGAAAACACAGGAAGACAGGAACTGACATCAGTGTGCAGGGGCGGCGTTTATATGCGACTTCCCTTCTCCACTAAGTGGCGGCATGGAGCTATTGCAGAGCTGCACAGTGCCACCCAGTGGTGCACGGGAGCATTGCTGGTGCAAAGTTTCTGGATCGAGTCTTGCATCTGTGGAGTATTCTAAGGTTAGGAATCTGCGGCCAGACAGAGTACCCACCAGAAAGAGTGTTACCCAAAGAAAGTGATGTGTTTGTTGGCGAGATCTTTATAATTTGCTGAAAGATGGTGTATTGCATTTAATTTATATGCCTTATCATAGCTATTGTACGTTTCATGATGGGATTCTATTGTATTTCACTGCTAAGACAGTTTTTCTTCTACCTTTATCCTCTGGCTGCAAGGATTCCGGCTGATCCCTAGCTGCACAGAGACTGCCCCAGTGACTGCCTTCACTGTTTCCAGCGCAGTGGCATATACGGGTGCCATGGGCCCTAATGCATGCAAGGAAATTAGCTCTCTTGACCTGGTTAGATAGTTAAGAAAAAACTTAATTGGGTGTAGTGAGTCTCTGTCACTGCACCTAAGATATCCTCACACCAAACAAGCTTTATTCTTGCTCTCCTTTTTTGTGCTGTTCAATTCATTTTGCAGCCAAATCAGTCAGTCATGCGATTTTCACTTACCTCAGATTTTAGGGGCCAACACAGGATTTAGCCTTCAGATCTCATCCTTTTGTTTCTAAAAAAAAAAAAACCTCTGCAATTTCTCTTTTCTGCTGCAACCATTATAAACCAGTCAGGAATGTTTCTGTGGGAGGGGCACGGGCCATTTGTTTGTGTATTCTTTTACACAGTTTTTAAACAATTTAAAAGAATAGTCAACCAAAATGTACACCTCTAAAATGCTGTGGAAATCTGAAAGGTTGTTAAATATAATGAATTGTGCTAACTGTGAGATCAGCCTGACATTATCCTTGACCCAAAACAACCTGCACAATACCTGCTATACTGCTGTTATGTTGAGTATCCTACTGAGAAAGAGTGTTGATTTACAGAGCCCTATGAGCATTCAAAAATAGTTACAACGCTATCGAATTCACATAATATATACTAATTTGACATATTTGATAATTCGTTGTGATAATGCAGTTATTGCATAGGGTGTTTTGTCCTGCTCAGGATTTAAAGAGGGATGGCTTGAATTCGTTACTACTCTTCATACTCCTGATGCTTACTTTGGGAGGATTGGCAGCTAGACATAAGAGCTTTAACATAAAAAAAATGCCAGGTGAAAGTATTGCAGGGCACTATGTGTGAAAATGCGGTAGGTTTATCCAGAAAATTATATCCAGCTCCCTTCTTCACACTTGTTTAGGGTCCGGCATATCACTAGTTAAAGGTGTTGTTAATAAATTCAGTGGCTTTTTTCTGGTGTTGATTTATGTAAGTACCGTGATGCACACATACAGTTTTAAACAGTAACACTAATTCATGGTTTAACAATAATAGGAAAAGCAGGTGTGTATAACCAGTCCATGTGTTTTTTAAATTATTTTTTTTACTGAAATGGCTTGCAGAATTCATTCTGGACATTCAAGTGCATTATTGTTGAACTATAGTTCTTGTACCCAACAAAGTCAGTCAGCAGACTAAAAGAAGTTTTCTGTATTTCATAATACCCAAGTTATGGGCACCAGTCGTCAGAGAGTATTATTCAATATATTAACTGGCTCCTACACGATAGCAACTGATTTTTCCTTTCAGATTTAATCTCCTGTCAGATTCATGCTTTATGCATGTCAATATCTGTCTGTTTTTATGGATTCCTTATTAATTGAATGAAGGCTGGCTTTTGATCCGTTGCAGTAGTCGTGTCTGTCAGATTATGCTGTATTTTGTGTTGGGCCCAGCATAAACAAGATAAAAATTCTATTTTCCGGACCTCATCCTTGTGTGTTTAGTGTTGAACCCCATGTGGAGTAAGTTTTTTGGCGAGGTAGCTTGTCTTGTATTGGATTGTGTTGTGGCGGTTGTTTTATGATGTGCTGACATCGGTTTTTAAGTTATCAATATGGACTAGAGAATGTACTTCATGGCCATCCATCATAACTAGAAAATACTTAATACCCGGTCTTGTTATATTTTTGGTTAGAAGTACATTGAAAAAAGGAATGTCAAGTCAAGCATTGACTGTGAAGTGTTCATTTCTTTTTACAAAATGATATTTGAAGGTAAGCTGTCTTTGTTGCATCAAAGTTCCTTATATCAAACATTCAGGATCAAAAATTAAGTTCACTTTATCGGGTGTTAATAATGTTTCACTTGCCATAGATATAGTGCACGCTCTCACTTAGCAATAAGTGTTCCAGTTCTTCTTTAGCCGGTAGTTCCTAGTTTACTCAAAAGAGGAAAAACATTAGATTTGTAGATCTGGTCAGTTACTTGTTTGTTTCATTGCTACATTGCCCTGTTTGTGAAAGTAATAGGATTTATCATATGTACATACAGGATTAGCTATTTTTGGCCGTAGGGGGGAAACAGCCACTATAGCAGAAAGATCTTTTCCAGCAGTCCTTTTGACCGATCTGAAAACAGTTGACCATGCCTTTGGTTGGCATGCATTAATGTCGGCATTAAGTTACACATATTTGTAAAGTAAGTGCTTTGTCAACTGATGTAGTGTGGAGTTGACTAATATGCAGCAGTGAAGAGGCACCAAGAGCACAGGTGAGATCACTAGTGTGATTTACATTTCCAATGAAGAGGAGTCTATATGTGTAGCATTGCAAACACTATGTCTTAACAAGTGTAAAATAATAGTCTAAAAAGGAATGAGAGCGAGTCGCCCGCCATTCTTATTATTATATTGTAATGTCTCTTGAACTAGGTGCTATTTCACCAGTGGAAAGACATTAGCCAGCAAAATAATTATCTTGTCTGACTAAAAGAAACCAAGGTTGACAAAAAATGTTCATGATGTGAAAACCGGCATTCCAGTATCACTACCGTTTCACAGGCCTTAATCGTGGAGCCTTACATACACTGATCACCAATCAAAAGGTGTGCTCCTGGCTATCATTTCTGTTGCTGACCTGTCGCTCACAACAGTCACCAAAAATACTCTCATCCGTTCAGCCTCTGCGGGATCATCCCTATACTTGAAGGGCTTGTTTGTGTCTTGGTATTGATGAGACATACCACAGCACATGTGGCCACAACTAATGCTACTCTGCCTCATAACATTCCATAAAACATACAAAACAGATTAACACAATTCAACACCAAACACCACATCACAAACTCCTGATTATGCCTAAACCACTCCAATTCTTGCTTATAACTTGAAAACATATATCCGCACATCATGCAACCAACAAGACATAACTCCAATAAGACAAGAGAAAACTTTAGAGTCTTTGAAGCTGCCGTGGAATTCAGTCAAGTAAACTCAAAACCAAGTTAAAGTTAGTAGAGGAAAATGCAGTACCATTGTTGTAAGGTTTATGAAACCCTAGAGTAATTACTTTAAGAGTATATGTCCATTAGGTTCTTAATTCTTCTACTCCGCAGATTTGAATGATAAAACAATTAACCCAAATGATAATCTTGTTGAAAACTTTTCTGTTGGTTTGTCTTCTCAGGCCGAGCTAATCAAAGGAAACTCACAGAGCATAGGGCTCACTTTTCGGCAAGTGCAAGCCAGTGAGGGGGATGCTGGCCATGTGTGTATTGAAACCGTAGCACCAAATTCTCTGGCTGCCTCAACAGATCTTCAAAGAGGAGATAGACTGATAGCTATTGGAGGTAAGCTGTACATGTTGTCTAATGTGCATGTTGAGTATGGTAAATTGTACTGTTTGTTACCTTTTCATGCAGGATCGAATTACGAGCTCAAGCTACACAGCTCAAGGAACCAACATACAGCCTTGCCCTCCTCTTCACAATGCAAGATTTATTAGTGCAGCGATTAGACTGACAAGACAATGTGGTTTGTACCAAGATCTCAGAATTCTTCTGTAACAAAATCACCTCCATATAAGGCAGCTTTGACATTCAACCGGACAATGTCACCATCACAACTGAACTTCCCATCACAGCTGGAGAATGAATCTTGTCCTTGTGGCCTGCCGTCACCACTATCGGAACTGCTGCTACCACAAACATCCACTGGGGGGGTTTGAGAAAGGGGGCCTTTTGGCCCTTGCCCTTGCATGCCTTAAGCAAAGGACTTCTACCCATCAGCAAAGCACTAACACTCATCCTTCACACCCCCATTGACTCAGCCTCATTCCCAGTCATCTGGAAACATGCATCAGTCACGTCCCTGCTCAAGCAACCACCCTTTGACCCAGCCATGCTTTCCAACTATAGACCCATCTCCCACCTACTATACCCAGCAAACGTCTTAGAGAAACTAATCAACCAATGTCTCACCAACCACCTCAGTAACCACCATCTCCTCCACAGCACACAGTCTGGATTCAGGCACATCCACGGTACAGAAACAGCACTTAACGCAGCCACAGATGACATCCGCATTATCTTTGAGGAGGAGACATGCCAGCCATCATTCTCCTGGACCTCTGCAGCATTTGACACAATTTCACACTCCATCCTCATCAGGCGCCTGCATATGATTAGCATGCAAGGGCCCGCTGTCTCCAGGATATGCTCCTTCTTAACAGATTGAACACAAGCTGTCAGCCTGGCACCTTACTCAGAAGCCCGCAAACTCATCTGCGGAGTGTCTCAAGGTTCATCGCTTAGCTACACCCTCTCCTAACACATTCATGGTTCCCATGGTCAACGTCATCTGCACACACATCAACATCCTTTCCTGCCTCAACGATACACAAGTCATACTCTCCCTCTTGGACAAGACCCTCAACACAAGAAATAAGTTCACTGCCTGCATGAATGAAGTTGTTAACTGGATGAAAGCCAACTGTCTCAAGCTCAACACTGACTAGGCAGAAGTAGTGATCTGCGGCAAGAACACCTCACCAATAGACTCCAATTAGTGGCCAGCCAAACTCGAACCCACACCCAGCACTCACACGAAGAATCTCAGAATCATCATCTATGGCAAAGTGGACATGACCTCACAAGTTAACACTGTCGCTGCGTCCTACTTCCACACCCTAAAGATGCTAAGAAAGATCTCCATATGGCTCCCAAGCAACAAAACCATCACTCATGCCCTCATTGCCAGCAAGATGGCCTATGGGGACGCCCCCTACGCTGGTATCACCAAGCAACTCATCTGAAATTACAAACCATTCAGAACGTGATTGCCAGACTCATCCTCCGCCTTCCACACAGAACTTTCATCACATCACACCTCAATCAATCAATCAATCAAACATTTGTAGAGTGCACTACATACCCGTGAGAGTCTCAAGGCGCTGGGGGGAGGGGGGGGGGGGCGCTACTGATCGAACAGCCAGGTCTTGAGTAGCCTCCTGAAGGTCAGCAGATCTTGGGTCTGTCGTAGGCTCAGTGGGAGGGTGTTCCAGGTCTTGGTGGCGAGATGGGAGAAGGATCTCCTGCTGGTGGTTGTTCTTCGGATGCGCGGGACGGTGGCGAGTGCGAGGACGGCAGAGCGAAGCTGGCGGTTGGGGATGTAGAAGGAAAGTCGTCTGTTGAGGTAGGCTGGGCCGGTCTTGTGGAGTGCCTTGTGTGCGTGGATGATGAGCTTGAAGGCTATCCTCTTGTTGACGGGTAGCCAGTGCAGGTTTCTCAGTTGGGGGGTGATGTGGGCGTGGCATGGTACGTCGAGGATCAGTCGTGCCGAGGCGTTTTGGATGCGTTGCAGTCGTTTGATGAGCTTGGTCGGGGCTCCCGCGTAGAGGGCGTTTCCGTAGTCGAGTCTGCTGCTGACGAGGGCCTGGGTGACTGTTCTTCTTGTATCTGTCGGGATCCACCTGTAGATCTTGCGAAGCATGCGGAGGGTGTTGAAGCAGGAGGAGGAGACGACATTGACTTGCTTGGTCATGGAGAGCGTTGAGTCGAGGATGATTCCCAGGTTGCGTGCGTGGTCAGTGGGTGTGGGGGCTGCCCCCAGTGCCGTCGGCCACCAGGAGTCATCCCAGGCTGAAGGGTTGGAGCCGAGGATGAGGACCTCCGTTTTGTCCGTGTTCAGCTTCAGTCCGCTGATCTTCATCCAGTCGGCGACGGCCTTCATTCCTTCGTGGAGGTTGGCTTTGCCGGTGATGGGGTCCTTGGTGAGGGAGAGGATCAGTTGAGTGTCCTCGGCGTAGGAGATTATGTTGAGGTCGGGCGACGTGTGCAAGCGGGGCCATGTAAATGTTGAACAGTGTCGGGCTGAGGGAGGATCCCTGGGGTACGCCGCAGATGATCTCGGAGGCTTCGGATCGGAATGGGGGAGGCGGACACTCTGGGTTCTGCCGGAGAGGAAGGAGGTGGTCCATTCCAGGGCTTTGTTTTGGATCCCTACGGCGTGGAGGCGTGCACGTAGTGTGCGGTGGCAGACGGTGTCGAAGGCGGCGGAGTGGTCCAGGAGGATGAGGGCTGCGGTCTCACCGTTGTCCAGCAGGGTCCTGATGTCGTCGGTGCCGGCGATGAGGGCGGTCTCGGTGCTGTGGTTGCTGCGGAACCCTGACTGGGAAGGGTCCAGGATTCTGTTTTCTTCAAGGTATCGGGTTAGCTGTTTGTTGACAATCTTCTCGATGACCTTGGCCGGGAACGGGAGCAGAGAGATGGGACGGAAGTTCTTGAGGTCTCTAGGGTCTGCCTTATGTTTCTTGAGTAGGGCGTTGATCTCGGCGTGTTTCCTGCTCTCTGGGAAGGTCGCGGTCTTGAGGGAGAGATTGATGACGTTGTGCAGGTGGGGTGCGATGGAGCTGCTGGCTTTGTTGAAGATGTGGTGTGGGAATGGGTCTGACGGGGAGCCGGAGTGGATTGTGCTCATGGTCTTGATGGTGTCATCGATGCTCACACTGGTCCAGACTAGCAGGGGGTCGTGGTCGATGGTTTGCGGAGAGTCTGGTGTGTTGCTGTCTGTTGGGGCTGTCTGGGTGTTGAAGCTGTCGTGGATGTCTGCTATCTTTCGGTGGAAAAAAGTGGAGAGGAAGTCGCACAGGGCTTGCGACAGCGGGATGTCGTTGGTGTTTGAGAGTTCCTTCACGATGTTGAAGACCTCCTTGCTATTGTGTCCGTTGTTGTCGAGGCGGTCTTTGAAGGAGGTCCTCTTAGCAGTTCTGATGAGGTGATGGTGGTTGCGGGTGGCGTCCTTGGGGGCTGCGTGGCTATCCGGAGTCTGTTCGCTGTGCCATTTCTTCTCTAGTTTCCGGCAGGCTCGCTTGGAGGCTAGGAGTTCTGGGGTGAACCAGCTGGCCCTCTTGCTGGTGTCTTTGTGGGGGGGGTTTCTTCAGCGGGGCGAGGGTGTTGGCGCAGTCGTCGATCCAGCGTCTGAGGCTGTGGGCAGCGTTGTCGGTGTTGGAGGGTTCGGTGGGTGGGCTGAGAACGAGGTTTGCGTGTCGTTGGTCTTCGGTGATTTTTCTCCAGCTGCGGCGAGGAATCTGTTGGGTGCGGTGGTGTGTGGTGGGTTTCTGGAAGGAGAAGTGGATGCAGCGGTGGTCGGTCTAGAGGAGTTCGGTGGTGTGGCTGAAGGAGACGTGGGGGCTTGCGGAGAAGATGGGGTAAAGCGTGTGGCCGGTGGAGTGTTTAGGCATTTTGACGAGTTGCCTCAGTCCGAGGATGGCGAGGTTATCGATCAGGGTTGTCAAGTTGCTGTCGTCATTGTTCTCAAGGTGAAAGTTCAGGTCTCCGAGGAGGATGTAGTCGTTGGAGGTCAGGGCGTGTGTGCTGATGAAGTCGGCGATGGAGTCGCTGAACTGGGGTCGGGGTCTGGGGGGTCTGTAGACGAGGGTGCCTCTGAGGGTGGAGTTGGGGTCTGTGTGGATCTGGAAATGCATGTGTTCGGCAGTGCTGAGAGTGTCGTCGGTGGTGGTCGAGACCCTAATGCTGTTCTTGTGTTCTGGTTGTCGGGTGCGGGGACCAGGGGTTCTGGCGCTGGGTGCGGTCCGGGCGCAGATGGGTGCAGACTGCTTATCTTGACGCGCCTGCTGCGCGCGTCCGGCCGCACCTCGGGGACCTCCACTGACGCCCGATACATAAGTGCTAATTTCAAATTATACGCACATTCAAGACACTACACAACATAGGCCCCATCTACCTGAACAGTCACATCTACTTCCATCACCCACCCATACACCTCTGCTCCATAGGATTCTTATTCGCACATACCCCATTCATACACAGAATCCGACCACGCGGACATGCATTCTCTTACATCGCTACTAAAGGGTGGAACAACCCCCCTCTCCACATCAGAGTCTCATTAGAGCCTCACTCACTAGGGAGCAGTGATCCCTAGTGAGCAATCACTCTCTGGTGCTGAGCTGTGCTCTCTAGTGAACATGTAACTCTCCTGTACCGAAACAGTGCTCACCGGTGAATATTTACTCTGTGGACCTCTGACCTCCTGGCCAGGGTCCCAATCTCCACCCAAGCAGCTCCGACGTAGCCTCGCATGCCACTGCCCCATGCACCTCTCTCCTGGTAGGTGTCTGAGGCCCTCCTCCACCCGGAAGCTCCTGCCGGCGCCTCATCCCTGGTGGTCCAGTGGGAGAGCCTTGCTCTTCTGCTGCTCCACTTCAGTCTGTCTGCCTTTGTTGTACCTGTTTTCTGTTTGTGGTGTCTTTTCCTGTCTTTACTGCTTTTTTCACTGTAATTTCTGTTCCTGTTTTTGTCTGTATTGTCTTCTTTCTGCCCTTCGTTTTTTTTGGGCCTGTGCCCTCGTTCTTCTCCCTGCCCGTTCTTGCTGCCCTTTTTCCCCTCGCTGCCCCCCGCTGCCCCTCCCCCTACCCCCTGCCATTCTTGCACCCACCTTCCAGCTGTGCTTCCCTTCCCCCTGCCCTATTTAATTCCGGTTGCTGCACGGTCGCCCCTCTGGCGCGCCTAAGGCAGGCCCATCTGCGACCTGACCACAACCAGCGCCAGGAACCCTGCATCTCCCACCATCCATCGCTACGACATAGCCACCCTCCTCGCACTCAACACAGTAAGGAGCAACAGCTGCCAGCGGGCCACACCGAGTACCACCCATGGACAGTTCGCCTGCCGTCACTGCTGCCATGCCTACACCACCGCACGCACACCCACGGCCACACCCCCACGCCAACACCACAGAAGCCCTGAATTGCATCCTCCTCAACGTGCGCTCCCTGCACAGACACGCCGTAAAGATCTGAGACCTCCTCGACACCCTCTCACCAGACGTCACCTTCTTCACAGAAACCTGGACAAACGCCTCCTACATCCCCGACATTGCCACCGCAAGATCCAAAGGAAGGACTGCCCCAACCGCCCAGGGAAAGGACTTGCCATCACACACAAGAGCTCCCTCCGAGACTCCACCTCCACCACCAGCGACTCCTTCTCCACCACCGAACACCTCCATTTCCAGGCCAGCCCTAGAACCGCACTTTGCGGCACCGTAGCCTACAGACCCCCCCGGATCTCGTGCTCTGTTAACCACTACCATAGCCGACCTCATCGTCCCCCACGCCATCACCTCCATGGACTACATACTCATCGGAGACCTGAACTTCCACCTAGACAACCCCAGCGACCCCAACTCCACCACCCTCCTGGACAACCTTGCCAACATCGGACTGAAACAGCTCGTCACCACACCTATCCACAAGGCAAGACACACCCTGGACCCCATCTTCGCAGAAGGTAACAACATCCACTTCAGCCACACCATGCAACCCCATGGCCGGACCACCACTGCATACACTTCCGCGTCAACCCACGCCGCCCAAACTTTCACCGCCATCCATGAAAACACTAGAGCAAAGTCACTGAGGAGCAGCTCAACTCCACTCTCAAACGAGACCCCCTGACCACCTCAACCAACACCAACCTCGCAACCAAGCAACACCACAAATGGATCTCCAACTGCGCAGACCAGCTCGCACCCCTATCTAACCCTGACAGACAGCGCCCCAGGAAGGCCACATGGTTCACCGCCGATCTCCAAGAATCCAGACTCACCTGCAGATGCCTCGAAGAACTGGTGAAACAGCAAAACGTCTGAAGATCGCACCTCTCTACTCGGAGAAGACATAAGTCCTCGTTCTCCTCCTCTGAATGGGACAACAACGGGTGGCCCACCGCCCACGACAGCCCACCCACTCCCACGGACCACGTGCGTAACCTTGGCATCGTACTCGACTCCTCCCTCTCCATGTCCCGACAGGTGAAGGCCGTCGCCTCCAGCTACTTCAACACCCTCCGCATCCTCCGAAAGGCCTTCAAATGGTTCCCCCCCGAATCCAAGAGGACCGTCACCCATGCACTCATAACCAGCAGACTGAACTACGGAAACGCCCTCTACGCTGGAATCAACAAGTCCCTGCTCCGCAAACTCCAGACCATACAGAACACCGCAGCCAGACTCGTCCACAGCATCCCTTGACCCGAGAGCATCACCCAACACCTGCGGAACCTCCACTGACTCCCCATAGAAAATAGAATCACCTTCAAGATACTCACCCACGGGGGAGGAGCCTAGCACGCAACCAAGATGGCCGCGTAGGTGCGAGGCTCCCGGGGACCTCCGCAACCTCCTACGACTATCCTGAATTTATCCTGTCTCGGATGAGGGGAATGTGTTGGTGAGCCTGAGCTGAGGTGGCACCCGTTTCCCGTTGTCAAATCGGACCTCGGACACCGGAGTGAGCACCGATTGAAGTCTGCGGCCTTCTCCTCGCCAGACCCCGGATTTGCGCTGAGGGGTGACCCAGTGACAAAGTGAATAACAGCGGCGGGCCGGGCCTGGCGAGTCGCGTACCCCGCACTTTCGCTTTCGCACCCCCTTGCCGTCTCTGCAGGGTTGGGTCGCGGGGCTCTTTGTGTTGGTGTGGTCTCGCTGGGAGACTCGGCCTGCCCGCCGGCTGTGACCCACCCCGCCGATCTGGGGTGGCCCCCCCCCGGAGCTTGTGGCCCTGATTGCCTGCCCTTCACGACGTGGCTGGTGCGACCGGGGGACTGGTGGCAATGGCCACGAAACAAGATGGAGACCGGGCAAAGACCAAGTCGACCCGGCGTGGCACCACCCCTCAGGCCAACAGTATGGACCGCTACACCCTCCAGAAGGGATCTCCCGGCGGACCGCACAAATCCCCTGAGGGCCCTCCTGATGCCCCGGACCTGCCCACGGATCTGACTCTGCGGGATGTCATGGGCGCCATCGCCGAGATGAAGGCCTCGGTGGGCCAGCGGTTCGACACACTGGCACAGAAGATCGACTCGGTCCTCATGGATGTTGGCCTGGTGAGGGCCGATCTTTCCAAGACCAACGACCGAGTTGATTCTTTGGCCCACACCGCATCGGGCCTTACTACTGAGGTGGCGGCACTACAAGCAGAGGTGCGCCGGCTTAGTCAGGCGACCGCGCTTATGGATCGGCGCCTGGAGGACTCCGAGAGTCGGGCCCGGAGGAACAACATCCGCATCATCGGGGTGCCCGAGGGACGGGAGGAAGTGGCGGCGGACCTGTTTGTGGAGGACCTAATCGCTACCCATCTCCAGCCACGGGGGCTGAGTAAATTCTTCGCTGTGGAGCGGGCCCACAGGGTTCCCGGGGGAAGGCCGAAGATCGGAGCCCCTCCGCGGCCTCTCATTGCCCGGATCTTCAACTTTCGGGACAGAGACGCTATCCTGCAAGCCTCCAGACTGCATGGGCCGGTTAAGCTTGACAATATGGAGGTGAACTTTTACCCCGATTTCACCCCAGCGGTCCAGAAGCAGAGACTGAGCTTCCAAGGCGTCAAGCGCCGTCTTCGGGACCTGAACCTTAAATACGCTATGCTCTTCCCAGCCAAGCTGCGAGTGGAGGTAGAGGGTCGCACGCACTTTTTTGACCGTCCCGAAGCGGCCGGAGACTGGCTGGACACTCTGTCTGGGGATCGTGATCCGGGGGGCGGGGGGGGGGGGGCGGCGGGGGGAGACGGCACACTGGATCGGGATTGAGGGGGTAATATTGGACTTCACTCTGGACAAAAATGATGCCACTCTCGATTAAGCGTCTGTTTGTATAATTTCCCCTCCTATGGAGGTTGTGTGGGGTCTACTGGGGGTTCTCCTTCCTCCTCTAGGGGGTTTAGCTAGTCTTTACTATATATATGGGGCGACATGCACACTGCACGTTGGGGGGGCTGTTCGGGCTCATGCAGGGGTGCAGGGAGGGGGGAGTTTTGTTGGGATGGGTGGGCAGGGATGGGGGGGTGTTGTTCGTTTTTACCACAAGGCAAAAGTATCATTGTGCTAGCTCTATAGTGCTCTCGGGGGGACAAATGGTGGCTTCTGTCTATGATGGGGGGTAGGGAATTAACTCTGTTGTCCTGGAACGTGAATGTACTGGGGGACAGGATAAAACGAGGGGTGGTCCTGCAGTTCTTGAAGCGAATCTCGCCCGATGTAGTTTTTCTGCAGGAGACACACCTCATTGGCAACTCCTTCTGCGCCATGAATCGGCGTGGCTATCGCCTGGTAGCCCATTCGGGCTTCACGTCTGGCTCAAGGGGTGTGGGCATCATGGTTAAGAACTCGCTCCCGTTGGAGATTGATGAGGTGCTCCATGACGACAGGGGACGTTACGCGGTCTTGGTGGGAAGGATGGAGGGCAAAGTGGTTGTTTTTGTGTCAGTGTACGTCCCGCCAGGGCTGCAGGCGACTACCTTTGCGGACCTGGGGCGCCTCCTCCTTGGTCTTCCGGGGGGGATTCTGGTGGTGGGGGGGGATTTCAATGCGGTGGTTTCTGGGACTGTGGATCGTCACCCCCCTAGGGACCTCCCCCGGGCCCAAGCGTGGCTTTCTGGCCTATTGGACACTTTGGGATTGGTGGATTCCTGGCGCTTAAAACATCCCACGCAGCTACAGTATACCTTCCATTCGGGGGCCCATGGTAGTCTCTCACGACTAGATTATGTCCTGGTCCCGGCGGCCTATGTTGGGAGGGTGGGAGAGGTACGCCATTTGGCACGGGGTATCTCGGACCATTCCCCGCTCCTGCTGCACCTGGATCTTTTTCCGAGGGGTGAGGGTAGGTTGGTCCCGATCAATCCCTGGTACCTGCGCGACCCCACCATTCGCGCTGCATTGCTTAAATCCCTCCAGCGCTATTTTGACGAGAATGTGGGGTCCGTCCCTTCGGCTGTCACTGTGGGAGGCATTCAAGGCAGTACTACGAGGAGAGGCCCTGTCCCTCATTTCCCACACCCGGAGGCGCGAGCGGGAGGAGGTGACTCGGGTGGAAACTGAGATAGCCGAGTTGGAGGGTAATCTAGAATGTGGGGTGACGGATGCCGTATTACATGTCCTCCAACTCAAGCAAGCGGCCTATAGGGCCCTCGTCACGGAGGCGGCCAGGGGCCTCAGTAGAGAGCAACAGGGGAGACTGTATGATGTGGGTGATAAGGCTGGTAAATTGATTGCGTGGCTGGACAAAAAGGAGAGAGCGAGTCGTGTAGTCCCGCTGATTGAGAAAACGGACGGTGTGTGTGTTACTGAGCCGGAAGAAATTGTCTCCTGCTTCGCGGATTATTTCCGTGGGGTGTATTCCCCGGTGTCTTCCCGCTCTGAAGAGGATTCCCGTGCCCTGCTCAGGGATATCGCGCTGCCTTCCCTTTCGGAGGAGGACAGAGTGTCGTTGGACGCCGCTCCAACCTCCGATGAAATCGCCCTCGCCATACGTTCGGTCGCTTCCGGCAAGGCCATGGGTCCTAATGGTCTCCCCATCGAGTTGTACAAGTTGCGACCGGATACGCTGGCACCACATCTCCGATCGATGTTCCTGGAGGCTCATTCGGTGGGCTCCCTCCCGCTGGACCAGCGTTTGGCTACAATCGTGGTTATCCACAAGGAGGGGAGACCTCGGGACCGGGTTACATCCTATCGGCCCATTTCGCTACTGAACGCGGAGCCCAAAATTCTCGCCAAGGTCCTGGCCAATCGGCTGGTCGGCGTGGTGGGCGAACTGGTTCACCAGGATCAGTTCGGCTTTATTCCCCAGCGTAACACGGCCCTTAACTTGCGGCGTTTGCATGGGGTACTCGCACGTGTTCAGTACATACGGGAGCCGGCCATTTTGGCGTCCTTGGACGCCACTATGGCGTTTGACACGCTTGAATGGCCATACATCTGGGCGATGCTTGCGAAGTTTGGCTTTGGCGCAGGGTTCATCAGTTGGGTCAAATTGCTGTATTCGGGCCCATTGGCGCAGGTGGTGGTGAACGGTAGAGTATCGGCTCCGTTCGAGCTGGGCCGGGGCACGCGGCAGGGCTGCCCCTTATCGCCGCTCCTTTTTGCGCTTGCCTTGGAGCCCCTGGCGGAGTGGCTGCGGTGGGAGCCTTCCATCCGTGGTCTCCGTTGGACCCCCGAGTATGAGGACCGCGTATCCCTATACGCTGATGACATCCTCCTGTACCTAGCTTCCCCACGTAAATCACTGATAGTACTGGTTGATGTTTTGCACTCATTTGGTCATAACTCCGGCCTTGTCATCAACTGGGCTAAATCGTGCGTGTATGTTCTCTCTGGGGAGGCTCCTATTCTCCCCCGGGGCTGTCCGATCCAGATCGCCCCGCAGGGATTTCGGTACTTGGGTGTCTTTATTACTCTGGACCCGGAGGCCCTGTATGAACGGAACTTGCTTCCCCCCCTCCAGCGCCTGAAGGAAGACGTCGCGCGCTGGCGGCGCTTGCCGCTTTCGCCGCTCGGCCGGGCGGCATTGTTTAAGATGATGTCTCTGCCGCGTTTCCTGTACGCTTTGCAGAATACCATGGACCTCGTCCCAGCGCGCTACTTCCGTGAGGTGGAGAGTTTGCAGCGCCGCCTGTTCTGGGACGGGAGGCCGCGTATCGCCCTGGCGAAGCTGACGCTCCCATGGTATGACGGAGGGATCGCCCTCCCGGATATCAAACGGTACTATTGGGCCTCCCAGCTGGCTGCGATTAATCACGGCCTGTACGGGCCCGCCTTAAACCCGGCATTCGAAATGGATAAGATGCTACTCCCGGGTGGGGACTATAATCGAGCGCTCTATTCCGGCGCGCCTGACGCTCGGCTGACCGGCCCCACGCGTGTCATGGTGCGTGTGTGGCACGCGGCCAATGTGGCGATGGGGTGGAAGGACCGTCTGACCCGGGCAACACCACTATACGCGTCCGAGCGGTTGGGCTCCCTGTGGACCTCGAAGGGCTTCGAGAAGTGGGACATGATAGGCATCAGTAAAGTGGGGGATCTCTGGACGAGGGGAGGATTTAAAACGTTCGAGATGCTGCAGACGGAATTCCAGTTGCATGACAGGGAGTACTTTCGGTATTTGCAGATCCGTCATGCACTGGGCTCCGTCTTCCCGGACGTTGCATCCATCCCGGAGTATTCCCCCCTGGAGGATAGAGTGCTGGATGGACACGTTCCGGACAGCACGATCTCACTGATCTACAAAAAACTGATCAATGACCGCTCGGGATTGCTGACTGCCCTTCGTGGGGCTTGGGTTGCCGATGGACTGGAGCTGGACGACGAGGACTGGACCTCTGCGGTGGCCTCCCCGAAAGAGGTGGCCATACCGGCCCGCCTTCGCTTTGTCCAGCTCAAGATCCTCCACAGAGTCTACATGACGGGGCCAAGGCTCCTGCGTATGGGCTATGCTGTGGACGGGTTGTGTAAGCGTGGGTGTGGTGCTTTGGGGACCTTTCTGCATATATTGTGGGAATGCCTGGAGGTGGAGCGATTCTGGCGTGGTGTGCATGAGGTCCTGCGTGTGGTTACGCATGTGGTGCTGCTACCCGAAGCGAGGAGATGCCTGTTGAATGTGTGGGAACCTACCGACTACTCGGCGCCGCAGACGTGGTGGGTGACTCTGGGATATATGGTGGCCAAGCGTGATATTGCTCAACTGTGGGGATCCCAGAGGTCCCCGACTGTCTCGGCCTGGAAGGAACATATGGATTGGTGCATGTTTCGGGGAAAGGTGGTGTATGTGGCGAGAGGTAAGCCTGGGACATGGGTGAAAGTATGGGGCCCCTGGAACGCCTACCGCGGGGGGATTTGTGCTCCGCCGTTATTGCCCGATCCGTCGCCTGCCCCATCCCCTTAGCCGACCCATCTTCCTTGTTCCGGGCATTGAGTTTACCCAGCCCTAGTCCTGATCTCTTCCCCTTCTTGATACTCCTATGGACTGTTAGGATCCCCCTCCTAGGGGAGCACATGCTGCTATTTCTGATCGTGGATTGCCTTGTGGGTTTGTTTTTCTGGTTGTTCTTTCAGTTTAAAATGGAACCGTACAGTGGGGTCCGGATGGTGTGGCTATCAACGCTGCTAACTCCTGTGCTTCTTCCTCAGCCGCAATACACGCTCTACAATGTGTATCATATGCTCCTTTTGTTTACTAGCGGCTGGCCGGAAGGTTGTAGGCCCATCTTTGTATATTTTTTTGTGTTTTGTAATAAACGGTTTAAAAAAAAAAAAAAAAGATACTCACCCACGCCTACAAATGCCTTCACAACACCGGACCCAAATACCTCAACGAGAGACTCTCCTACCACGTACCCAAGCGAAACCTCCGATCCGCCGACCTAGCCGAAATCCCACGGATCCACAGAGCCAAAACAGGGGGAAGAGCTTTCTCCTACATCGTGGCCAAGACCTGGAGCGAGCTACCTATAGACATAAGACGCGCCCCCTCCCTGAACATCTTCAGAAAGACACTCAAGACCTAGCCCTTTGACTGAAAGGTGCTGCTTACCCTGCCCACCCCCTGAGCCTTGAGACCCTCGCGGGTGAGTAGTGCGCTTACAATTTCCCTTATTAATTGATTGATTAAATTCCGTAAGAAGCCGAAGACCTGGCTTTTCAATTCACCAACCTACCATAAGCAGGACTAGGCACACACACCTGCCTAGCACCAGATACCCTTTCAGGTGACAGTGCACTTTACAAACACACATGACATAACATTGTTGAAACATGAAGTTGATGGCAAGTGACGACTGGCAAATGCATCAATCCTTATGCTCCGTTGGTTGGCAGACCATTCTGTGCATTTATTACATCATCAAAGAAGTTCTATATTAAAACTAAGCGTCTACAGTTATTCTCATATCCAAGATCTTTAGTTCTAGAATTACTCAGTGTTTGGTTCTCCTACTCCTTATGCACCTGGGGTATTTCAACATTCTATACTTTATAATATTTTAGTGGTTTGAGTCTTCCTATGCTAAATGTTTGTCTCTATTTTCCCTCTGAGCTGTCTTTCTAAGCTCACAACTGAACTCTTTGACTACACTCACCACAGCAGTTTGAGTTCCCAGGCTGCAAAAAGAATATCACGTTCCAAATGATGTCTTCCTCCAGTATGACTGAGGAAAAGTCATGCCTCGCCTACGAAAACGTTGTGTCATGACAGACAGCAAAAGATTGGTCACAGTCGAAAGAAAGGTTTGTGACTTGATGAGAACAGTTTGAAAGCAGCTAGAGCTTAAGTCCTTTTGGGTCGAAATGATAGATCCCAGTGGGAGAACGTGAAGAGATGCACAGAAGAGCTGTCCAAATGTATGCTAACGACACCCAGATCTTAGTAGACCTTCATAAAGACAGGTCTGACCCCTCAGCTACTGGCCCATGCTTATTGGACACCAGACACTGGATGAATAATAATTTACTCTTGCAGAACACTGACGAAACAAATGCACAAATTGAGCTGTGCTTAAATGACCATTCACAGAGGGTAGTAGTAATACGGATGTACGCCTGTTTTTCCTACCATTTTAAATCCCAGTTAACACGATCTCCAAGAGTACCTAAAAAACAGGGCAGGTTTGATCATGAATGTAGAAAGGCACATAAGGCCCTGATGTCAGCCCTAAAGACTGTCCCACAGGATAAAAATGTTCTTATCAAGTGTAGATCACTCTGTAAGAGAACTGTGTTGGAAAGGAAGCAAAGGCTTAAGAACGAAGCATGGGAGGATCTTATGGTAGCACGTAGGCAAGGTGATAATTAACAATTCATTTTTTGGGGAGGACAAAGGACTTACTTTATTGTCTTATATCTCTCCAGATGATTGGACTTCATATTTCTCAGCTTTGTTCCCAGGGTAGGTAGGTCGCTGTCAAGAGGATTCTTTTAACCTCAATTAGGGACATTAAGCCAGGACAAGTGGAGGGCTTGGTTTTTGATGTTAAGGATATCGTAGCAGCTGTCAAGGAATGTCGCATGGGCAAGGCCCCAGGTCCAGACGACGTCCCAGTGGATTTATTTATAGGATGTATTGAGTTGTAATTTCCACTCAATCAACCGGTTGATTTATATAGCACAGCTAATCACCCGAGAGGGCATCTAGGGACCTGCTGAGTCCGAGGGACTCAGTCGAATAGCCAGGTCTTGAGCACTTTTCAGAATTTCCGTAGAGAAGAGGCGGTCCGGAGCTGCAGGGGGAGAACCATAGCATGTCTTCGCTGTGAGGTAGGAGGAGCGTCCTCCGCTTGTGCTTCTGTTGATGCTGGGAGTGTGTGTGTGTGTGTGTGTGTGTGTGTGTGTGTGTGTGTGTGTGTGTGTGTGTGTGTGTGTGTGTGTGTGTGTGTGTGTGTGTGTGTGTGTGTGTGTGTGTGTGTGTGTGTGTGTGTGTGTGTGTGTGTGTGTGTGTGTGTGTGTGTGTGTGTGTGTGTGTGTGTGTGTGTGTGTGTGTGTGTGTGTGTGTGTGTGTGTGTGTGTGTGTGTGTGTAAAGGAGGCGGAGCGTAGTTGTCTGCTTGGTTGGTGGAAGTTCAGGTGGTGGTTAATTAGGGTTGGTCCTAGGTTGTGTAGAGTCTTGTATACATGGGTCATCAGCATGAACTGGCATCTCTTCTAAATAGGGTGCCAGTGGAGGTCCTTGAGATGAGGGGTGATGTTGGTCAGTCGGGGAAGGTTGTGGACAAGTCTGGCTGCGGCGTTCTGAATGGTCTGTAGTCTCTGGAGGAGGTGTGCAGCAATCCCTGAGTAGATAGTGTTGCCCTACTACAGTATGCTGGTGGTGGGGACTTGTGTGACAGTGCATGCAGTGATCAGGGGGAGCCACTTGAAGATCTTTTGTAGCATGTGCAGAGCGAAGAAGCAGGCAGAGGAGACTGCATTGATCTGGGACTTCATGGCGAGCTTGCAGTCAACTATGATGCTGAGTTTTCTTATGTGGTGCAACGGGGAGGGTGCTGGTCCTAGTTCCACAAGCCAACAGGAAGTGTTCCAGTGAGTGTTGCCAAAGATTAGTACTTCTGTTTTATCAGTGTTTGAGCTTCAGGCAGTTGGTTCTTATCCAGTTAGCGATGCTAGTCATGTACCTGTGGAAGCTGCTTCTGGTGGGGGTCCTTGGAAAGGGAGAGGATGAGTTGAGTATCATATGTGTATGATATGATGTTGGGTCCATGAGATCTGACGATGTTGGCCAGGAGAGTCATGTAGGTGTTAAAAAGGGTAGGACTGAGGGATGAGCCCTGAGGGAAACCCCAGAGAATTTCCTTGGTATTGGAGATGAACGGCAGTAGGCGATCTTTGTGTTCTTCCGGTGAGGAATGATGCAATCCATTTGAGAGCATCCTCCTGTATGGCAATACTATGTAGCCTAGTGATCAGTGTGTGGTGGGATACGATGTAGAAATCCGCTAAGAGGTTGAGGGGGATCAGGGCCGCCATATCTCCCCAGTTGAAGTGGGCTTGGATGTCGTCCGTGGCTGCAATCAGGGCAGTTTCAGTGTTATGATTGCTGAGGAATCTGGAAACGGGGGAGTTGAAAAGATGGTTCTGCTCAAGGTGATTGGTGAGTTGTTTGTTGAAGGTTTTCTCCAAGACCTTAGCTGGAAATGGGACTAAGTAGATGGGTTGGTGGTTCTAGAGTGTGTGGGGTCGGCAGACGGCCCTTTGAGTAGCGGTTTTATCTCCGAGTGTTTCCAGTCTTCTGAGAAGGTGGCCATTGCTATCAAGTTGTTCAGCAGCTAGATGATTTGCTAAAGTCCTGAATGCCAATTTCAAGGAACGGTCTCCTCTCTCATGGAGGAAATCTGTTATAGTCCTGATCTTCAAGAAGGGTAATAATCCAGATTAAGACTGCCACAGACCCCTTTTGCAGTTTGATTCCTAGATGAAGGTGTATACATTTGGATTAACTAGGAGGGTGGGAACAGGGCCATAAAGCTATGTCAGCGATTCAAGATGGTTTAAAAAAGGGTATCGGTACAACCAAACAATGCCTCAATTTAGCTATTACTATTGATAAATATACAGTTGCCAAGCAGGAGATTCTGTACCTTTCATTTATGGATCTTGCATTCACTTTCGATCTAGTTAACCACTCTTTGCTATGGGACCTTTTTTCTGATTCGGGGGTTGACATATGCATTATTAATTTTAATTGTCAGGTTTATACTGATAATACAGTAGAGGTACTTCATGGTCATAACAGCGAATCTACTAATTATTTTAGTGTGTGTTGGGGTGTTAGCGCCTTTTCTTTTTACCTTATACATTAATGACATTGAATTTTGTATGTCTGCTAAAGCAATAGATGGGCCTTGTATTGTTTCATGCCCAACACCTTTTATATTCGAACAACGCTGTGTTAATGGCCAGCACTGGTAATGCATTACAGTGTCGTGTATATTTGTGTGTGATTTATGGAGGGTCAAGGTCTTAAAGTTAATAGAAGAAAATCGTATGTCTTGATAGTGGCATTGGGCAAAAAAAATGCAAGGCCTTTTTTTTATCCATGGGGAAAAAATGACAGTGACAAAAATGTTTTCTTATGGGGGGGTCACTTTTAGTTCCTCTAATTCCTGGTCTAGGCATGTGACTAAAAAAGATTGTACTTTGAGAGAACATTAAATGCTGTGGATAGATGTGCTGCAAGACTAGGAAGGAACCCAGCTAAGAAAATGTTAGCTTTTTAAAAGTAAAGCGGTTTCAGGTGTTTGTTATGGAGCGGGGGTTTGGGATCACCCATGTGCAGCTCTGCTTCAGGTTTTGGAAATAAATATTTAAAGAAGCTTTTAGCTGTCCCGCCTAGTTGTCCAAACTATATCTGTCACAAGGAGCTAGGTATGTTATTTATTGAGGATTCAATCCCAATTGCCCCCCTTTTATTATGGCATGCAGTCTGGTCAAAACCTTAATCTGAACTAACTAGGAACTTGTTCAGACACTGCGTATCTCTGGATGGGTTTAAGAGAATTACCTGGTTTCAGAATGTTTGTTCCCTTTGTACTACAGCTAATATTTGCACAGAATCTGTCTGTGCATATGTAACTTTATCGTTTCAAACTGGTATTCATCCTTATCTGAGCTGGGTGGGTAATAGGTTTCACCGCTTTCTGTTAACCAGTTTTCATCTAAACACAATACATATGTATGATGCTTTTTTGGATGAGGCAATTGATTTGTTTAAGCTTTAAACTTGTACCTGTGACCACTTCTCCAAACAATCAGTTTTACATCTTGTCTTTTTTTGTAGTTTTCATCATGAACCAAGATAGAAGTATGTTTTACTGTAGATCTTGTTCAGTGCAGACTAGCTCTTTTTTTAATACCTACAGCAATTACATAAGTACTTTTTATGTATAACTGCAGCACAGTTTTTAACTTCAGTGGTGAGGCTAAGGAAGACCATCTAGATATTGCACTTTACTGCTTTCTTTTCCTCCTCAGAGACCATAACTGTATTATAACGCTTTTAACTGTTTTTATCTTGATGTGTTTTTAAATTGTGATGACTGTTTTAAATGTAGCATGCTTTATCTTAAACTTGCTTTTGTATCTTTTATGGAGCAATGCTTGCTTTGAATAAAGATTGATTGACAAAACAGAAGTTCTAACTTTCAGGATAAAAATTAATCTGAATCATCCAGTATTAGGGTATCTTTCATAGATTCACATGCCTGAATCATTCCCCGTTGTCGGGATGGGAGTCCCCGGTAAAAAACAAAGAAATGTCTTAGTAGACATATAGAGTAATAGGCCCCAAAAGGCCTTATCTTAGTAACATATCCACGTCCTTATGTAAAAAAGGACCAAAGTTTGGCAAGTAGCCAATCAGCTAGCACCACCCTCTAGAACCTTCTTAGAAGGAGCTCTAGTCCCTCAGATTTTTTACCGCACGTCGTGCTAAGGGAGTCTCCACTGAGCTCTGCTCATTTCTTCTGGATTTCCAGTGTTTCTTGCTTCAAGTTTGCATTTTCTGTGAGGATTACTTGGCTTCGTCATGGCTGATACCCCGAAGAAGGGCCTGTTCAGGTCCTGTGCTTCCTGTGGGAAAAAGAGGCTTCACGTGGACGACCAACATAAGGACCGTCTTTACTGTCTTTATCCTAGCCACACTTCGAAGGATTGCAAGGTATGCCGTACCTTTTCCTCTAAGACCCTTAAAGACCGCGAAGGGCGCCTTGTAATTTGGCTGCAAAGACTTAAGGACAAGGATACTGTTGTGTCCTCTGAGGAAAGTGAGGGTTCTTCCATCTCCTCTCACTCCTCACAAAAGAGACCAAGGGTGGCATCTCCGGGCCCTTCGTCGCAGCCACCTCAAAAGAAGACGCACAAAAAGTCTTCAGAGGGCCTGGTCAAGCCTCTGCCAGGGACTGCTTCTCCTCAGGATGTTACACATGCCTTTAAGAAGCCTGTTTCCACCCCGTCGACGACGACGACCTCGTCGACGGTGGCCTCATCGACGAGGAGATCTCCATCGACGGCAGTCCAGGTTACCTCGTCGATGGCGACAATATCTACTTCTGTCACATCCCAGTCCTTGACTACATCGACGACGACCACTCCATCGTCGGCGGCTGGTAAATCTATCTCGTCGACGCTAAAAATTAAAAAGTCATCGTCGTCAGCTAAGCTGCCGTCGACGCTGCGATCGCCGACGACAGCATCGACGAAAGCTCCCTCGTCGACGTCGACATCATCGTCGACGAGGACACTGCCGACGAAGCCTTCGTCGACGACGACATCGTCGACGAAGCGCTTATCGTCGACGACGACACCGTCTACGCTGACCTAGTCGACGCCGCCTCAAATGTCAATAATGCCTATCCACACTACACCGTCTACAACCCTATGGACTCTGATGTACAAAGTACTTATGTGCACCTCAAGATCACCAAACGTGCACTGGAACCGGCCCTGACTTCACCTAGTAGGGTCCCAACCTTGTCTCCGGCTCAACTTTTTGATGAGGAAGACTCTGATGACGGCAGTATGTTCCCTGCCGTGACAAGTCCTTCGCAACTACATGTAAAATATCAGGATATCTCTGGCTATGAGTATATTGAACAAGACTATCAGGAGGTTTCTCCTCAGGAATATACGCAGCCTCCACCATCTATGGTTTGTCTGCCTGCGTCTCTGGTCACGGATCTCCAATTCCTTATATCTGACTATAAGCAACGGTTTCCGATGCAGGCTTCCTCCCCGATGCCAGTTGTGCCTCCAACACCAAGGCCACGAACGCCTCCATTGGTTTTGCAGTCAGAGACGGTCACATCACCACCTCGTCGCACTACAGATGACGACGACGAAGAGGAGCCTGAAGAAGGAGAGCTTCAGGATGTTCAATCTCATCAGGACGAATGGGATGACTACATTCTTCCCTGTCCAGTTTCTCCTGCTCCTACCACAGCCGACTCGCCGCCGGAGGACATTGGCGGTTTTCATAATATCGTAGAGAGAGCGGTCCCAACGCTTTCAGATACCTATGTCCTCGCACCAACAAGACTGTTTCCTCTACGATTTTAAGGAACCCTTTAAAAAGTCTGTTTGTGCAATCCCTATGATAGACTACATTTGGGAACAAGGCATAAAGATTATGCAGAATCCTTCCTCGGTTCCTCCAGTTTTACCTCGGCTGGATAAGAAATCTAAAGTGCCAGACACTGCTCCAGCTTGTCTCACAGGCCATCCAAAACCGGACTCCGTCATTACCCAGGCCGCTCAGAGGTGGTCAAAAAACCCATCTGCTTTGTTGACGGTTCCACCAGATAAGGAGGGTAGGCGGCTGGATAACATCGGCAAGCGATTTTCCTCAATGTCTGCTTTGAGAGTGCGTGCTCCCAACGCCCTAGCACTATTGGGACGTTACAATCGGCAGATGTGGGCAGACATTGCGCCATACTTGGCAATCTTACCTGAGGAGTCAAAAGACGAGGCAAAGAAGATCTTGCTAGAGGGGGAAAGATCTGCTTCTGAAATTATAGATTGCGCAATGGATATTGCTTCAACCGGATTTCGCCAGCTAGCGGGCGCAGCTGTGCTGCGGCGCCAAGGTTGGTTAAAGGCAACCTCTTTCAGACCAGAAGTCCAAACCAAAGTACTGGACATGCCATATGATGGCCAACTTCTCTTCGGCTCACATATTGATGAGGCATTACAGGGTATTAAGAAAGATACCGATACCGCCAGAGCTTTGGGTACCTTACAATTCCGGAACCCTTCCTTTCGAGGCTCAAGAGGGAGGGGTCAAACATCAACTAGAGGAGATTTCCAACACCGGTCTTCCTTCCCTTCCTCCCAGCAATACCGTTCGCAATTCCAACAGCGTCAACAACCCTCCTACACTAAATCTTCCTTTCGTGGCAAGGGAGGGAGACAAAAAGAGGCCGCTCGATGGCAATGACTTTCAACTACCGCCGGTCTCCAACTCCTCTCTACCCTCCAAGATTGGAGGAAAAATTTCCCACTTTCTTACAAATTGGCAAAAAATAACTACAGACAGTTGGGTTCTACAATTAGTTCAATTCGGCCATTCTCTAGAATTCATCCAGATCCCGCCTCAAACCCCTCCCCGCCCAATGCTTCACAAAAATTTGCGTGCTTTACTCTGGGAAGTGGCGCTTATGCTCCAAAAAGGAGCTATAGAGAGAGTTCCCCCAAGTCAAAGGGGAAAGGGGTTTTACTCCCGTTTCTTCCTCATCCGAAAGAAGGAGAAAAAATGGAGACCGATATTGGGCTTGAGGAATCTGAACAAGTTTCTGAAAAAGCAGTCGTTTCGTATGGTCACTATTCAGGAGGTTTTACATCTTCTCAATGCGGACGACTACATGGTGTTGTTAGACCTGCAAGATGCCTATTTTCATATACCAATACACCGCAACCACAAAAAATTTCTACGATTCATGGTGGCGGGCAGGCATTACCAGTTTCGGGTTCTGCCGTTTGGACTCAAATCGGCCCCCCGCATTTTTACCAAATGTCTAGCTCCAGTGGCTGCATATCTACGCCAACATCACCATCAGGTAAACCCATATCTGGATGACTGGCTCGTCAAGTCACCATCTCCAGAAGGCACGGCCAGGTCCTCCAGCGCCTGTCTGAGGCTTTTCAATTGTCTAGGGCTGACTCTCAATCGGGACAAGTCCGTCCTTCAGCCGTCTCAGCGCATGAATTTTCTGGGCGCTACACTCGACACCATACAGAGGAAGGCATTTCTATCACAGGAACGCAAAGACAAACTTCAGTCGTTGGCGCTCCGTATAAGGTCCAGGAAGACGCTGTCGGTGCGTCTCTTCAAATCCCTACTCGGGATGATGTCTTCTTGCATCCTGTTAGTTCCGCATTGTCGTCTTTACATGCGACCTCTTCAAGAAGAACTGTCGGATCAATGGGTCCAGTGTACAGGGTCCTTCGACGTCGTCCAGGTGACCCCTGCGATCAAAAAGGCTCTACGATGGTGGATTTGCCCCCAGAACCTTTCTCAAGGCTTGCCTTTCTTGCTTCCTGCTGCTCCGCATATCATCACCACGGATGCCTCATTAGAGGGCTGGGGGTCTTTCCTTCAAGAACTGCAGATAAGCGGAAAGTGGTCCCCTTCCGAGAAGGCACTTCATATTAATCTTCTAGAGCTGCGCGCAGTATATCTAGCTCTGGTGGCTTTCCTTCCACGAATCAAAAACTCCATAGTGCTTGTCCGAACTGACAATACCACAACAATGCACTACCTGAACAAACAGGGGGGCACTCGTTCGAAAACACTCTCTCACGAGTCCCAAAAAATTTGGAACTGGCTGCTCAGTCACAACATCTCTCCCCGAGCAGAGTATGTTCCAGGTGCCCACAACGTGTTGGCAGATTCTCTGAGCAGAAGACATGCGACATGCCACTAGTGGGAGCTGGAGCAACTGGTCCTCAGCAACATATTTGCTCGATGGGGCACCCCTCTTCTGGACCTCTTTGCCACCCAGCAGAACGCCAAACACTTTGCAAGCTGGCATCCCCAACAAGGGTCTCTGGGGAATGTATTTTCGATCGCATGGTGCAACGTCTTTGCGTACGCCTTTCCGCCATTTCCCCTGATTCCCAGGGTGCTCCGGAAGTTGAAAGCGGAACCCTGCACACTCATATTGATAGCTCCAGCTTGGCCACGCCAACACTGGTTCACGGAGCTTCACCTCCTCTCCCTGGAACCGCCAATCAAGTTGAAGCCGTTTCCATCTCTACTAACGCTCAACAATCAGCAAGTTCAGCATCCGGATCCGGCATCTCCCAAGTTATCAGTGTGGCTCCTGAGTTCAGAGAGTCAGGGTTTAGACATTCCTCCTGATTGCAGACAAGTTCTAGCTCGAGCACGAGCAGATAGTACCAACAGAACGTATTCATTTAAATGGAAGAGGTTTTGTATCTGGTGCAAAGCAAACAAAGTACACCCTCTCTCTTCCACTCCGGAACAAATCTTGCCGTACCTCCTACATCTGGCAAAATCTGGTCTTGCTCATGCCTCCATTAAAGTCCACCTAGCAGCAATATCGCGCTTCAGGAGATCCTCTACAGGTCCATCTTTGTGGTCTCATAGGCTTATCAAGCAATTCCTTAAAGGACTGTTTCGAACATTCCCTCCAGTATGACCTGTACCACCGGCTTGGCATCTCAACACGGTTCTGGCTCAACTGATGAAACACCCGTTTGAGCCCATACACAGAGCAGATCTTAAGTATATATCCTAGAAGACTGCACTCCTTCTGGCCCTTACCTCGGCAAGGCGAGTGGGGGAACTCCAGGCGTTCTCAATCCAAGACCCTTTTCTTCAGTTCAAACAGGATAGGGTCATTCTTCGAACAAATCCGAAGTTCATTCATAAAGTTCCATCACAGTTCCATCTTAACGAACCTATCGTGCTACGTTCATTCTTCCCGAATCCACAAACAGTAGCGGAGAAAACTCTACATTCATTGGACCTTAAGCGCTGCCTGAAGTTTTACATTGATAGAACGAAAACATTTCGTAAGTCTAATCAACTCTTTGTAGCGTACAGTAGGCCTAGAAAGGGGCTACCACTTACCAAACAAAGTATCTCTCGCTGGATCTCTTCAGCCATCACCTTCTGTCACCAGCAAGCACTGCGTCCACTGCGATCAACAGTTCGTGCCCATTCCACAAGGGCAATGTCTACTTCCATGGCACTGTTTGCAGGAGTGTCCATTGCGGACATTTGTAGAGCGGCCACATGGAAGATGCCGCATACATTCTCCAAGCATTACTGCCTGGATACGGAGATCATGAAGGACGCTGCAGTGGGTCAAGCAGTACTCCGTCATCTATTCCATTAGAGGTGAGCCCTTCCTTTCATCCCACCATCCTTGCCTCTTTACGCACATTTCGCACTGTGATATATACATTGGCTGTGTCATTGTTTCACATGCATATGTTGTTATCTAGCGACTGTATATATACTGTACCTTTCGAAATGTGCTGCTTATTGCTTACTATTCTGATTCAGGCATGTGAATCTATGAAAGATACCCTAATACTGGATAAGGAACGCGGTGCTTACCTGTAACTGCGGTTATCCAGTATTGGTATCTTTCATAGATTCACATGCAACCCACCCACCTCCTCTGGAAGGGCTCTCAGTAATACAACTACTTAGCACTGTGCTTACGAAAATCTGAGGGACTAGAGCTCCTTCCAGGAAGGTTCTAGAGGGTGGTGCTAGCTGATTGGCTACTTGCCAAACTTTGGTCCTTTTTTACATAAGGACGTGGATATGTTACTAAGATAAGGCCTTTTGGGGCCTATTACTCTATATGTCTACTAAGACATTGCTTTATTATTTACCGGGGACTCCCATCCCGACGACGGGGAATGATTCAGGCATGTGAATCTATGAAAGATACCAATACTGGATAACCGCAGTTACAGGTAAGTAACGCGTTCCTTATGTTTTAATTGACCACCAGAACTGGAACCTTCTAATGTTATAATAGCAAAAAATCTGGGCGTGACATTTGACTCAGACTTCTCATTTTCCAATCATTCTGCAACAAATCACGAAAAAGGCACATTTTCTCCTCTACAACATATATAAAATCTACTCTATACTAGTACTTTTTATTCACTCCCTGGAATTTTCCAGGTTACTTGACTGCTCATCCAGTCTCCTCAATGCTCCAATGTAGACCTTGTGGGACATTTGTAATTTAAACAACTTAGCTGTAAAAAAATTTTGGGGCCTGCAAATACACAAGCGCATCTTACCATCAGGCCTAAATTGGCTTTCCATTAGTCATCAAATTGAAATACACTATAAGCATCATCTGGTAGGCCACCCACCGTAACTCGCTAAAAATACCTGTCAGACTTATTCACACCACAAAAAGTCAACAAAGAATTTCCGCTCAAGTCAAGTCCATCATCGCAACACAGCCAAATGGAAAAGAAAGCGCTTTGGAGGTAAACAGCTACGGCCAGCTGGTATCAAATTATGGAACTTCAGACTATAAAAATAATCAATCCCTTAAGACATTCAAGGGCAAGCTGAGTTCAGCCTTTTATGAATAATTCTGATGTGGACTTATTTTTACCAGATACTGTTTTATTATGTCTGCCCCTCTGGTATTGGCATGTTCTGTAATTGCATTAATAGTATTTTCTTATTTTGAATCCTCTGTTATCCTTCCTCTAACCAATTTACCCTCGACCTTTCGCCATGCCATCTCTTTCTTAATCACCTTCTTTCTTCACTGTCTACATCGAGATACTTGTCCGGATACTTGCAGGTTTCACACAGTAAGTACCAAAAGATAAATTACGGAATTTTATGAAGATCACGAATGAAGGGCTTCTAAGCCCCTAATAGGTGAACCTTCACATTGTATTGTCAGAAATTGGATTTAAGAAGGTTTTCATGTTTGTGTTTATCATTTGGTCTTGACACACAATTAAATGTTAAAAATCATGATCATGTCATACTCAAGCTCTATCTTATTTGGTCTTCACTCAGATGTAGAAATGCAGCGAATGAAGTGTGAAGCTAAAACTCTAAAAGCTGTTGCTTTTGAAGAAAATAAAAAAGTCTACCGATCACAGTACAGGCAGAATAAACAGCAACATAGGTTGATCCTATCATTCTCAACAGCAGCAACAAAAATGGCACACACCCTATCAACAATTGCATGCTAATGGCTGGGGTTTCCAGCAGCAATTTTCCTCTCCCGGAAACAGTCAGACCAACCTCCAATGAGACTTCAACTTCTCCTACACAGTTGCCTCTTCTGTGGGTTTTTGGAGGGTACTCCTAAACAGTTTGAGTAGCAAAGCATAACGAACAACACATGGGTGCTGAGCATTCTGAATATTGTGCAGAATGGAAATGCACTACATTTCAGCATAATGGCATACTCCGTTACTTCAAAAACAGCACTCCGATTTCAAGTTGGCCTTTTTATGAAAATAACAGTACTTCAAAAACAAGCACTAGTACCAGTTTCACCTTCTCAAAGAGGAAAAGACATCTCCTAGAGGTAATTTATAGTGCACAAAAAAGGTCTGAAGAAGGAATTTTGATCTATTTTGGACCTCAGGATTACCTATAAATGTTATCAAGAGGGAGATTTATTGCTTGGAAGTGCTTCACAAATTTTTTCCACAGTGTAAAATAGGGGACCAAATTTATGTAAAACTCCTGCAATATGCATTTCTCCACATTCCATTTGCCAGCAGGCTCACAACGTGTGTCAGATTTGTGGTGGGTAAGTGATGCTGCTGGCATACAGTTCTCCACTTTGGTCTGAAGTTAACACCCTTGCACCTACTCCAAGTACATAGGTGTAATAACTGTACAACTAGCTGCATCAATGCCAGTGCCCAGGAAAGACATTTCAAAACTTCCCGTACAAAGTTCTTTTCCTCAGTCACTTGGGTATATATGGACATTCTGATATACAGCACCACTCCAGTCCAGGTATTACTCCAGTATTGGAACTTTCATAGATTCCCATAGCTTGTATCATTCCCCGTCGTTGAAATGGGAGCCTCTGTAAAATAAAAAATACTATTGCAGTGGCCACCACACCCTGTTGCGACTGTTCCTGACACCTAGATTGTGGCAGATACTGCTGTTGCTCCATATAATAGCCCTCAGAGTCTGAGTCCTGATATTTTACATGTAACTGGGATGGGCTATATGTAACCCTGTAAGGACCGTCATCCTCCTCTGAAAATTCCTCCTCCAAAAGGAGCGCCGGAGGCAGTGGTGTCACTCTCCGAGGAGGTGTCATTTCTGGGGTAATCCGGTGTCTTCTTATCGAAATTGCCACTTTTTGTATCGTCGACGAGGTCGTCGACTGAGTCATCGCCGACAAAGATTGAACCGTCGACGTCAAAACGGCAATCGTCGACGGGACCATCGTCAGTACCATGCTGGAAGCCATAGACGTCGTCGACACCAACATCGTCGTCATCCTCGTCGACGTAGAGGTAGTCATCATAAGCGTCGATGACATAGTAACAGGTACCTCAGGTTGCAGCGTTGACTAAGCAGTCGTCGACGAAGGCAATGGAGACGAAGTTCTCGTCGATGAGCCCGTCGACGAAGCCAAAGTCGACACCGGTTGAATTTTTGATGCTGTCTTCGACGGACCGGATGTTGTTGTCGACGGACGGATTTTCATGTCAGCTTTCCCCTCAGGTGGGACGGAAGCTGGTTTTGTGAACAGTTTTGGTTTCTCAGAGGGTAGAGGCGAAACCAAAGGCCCCAGGATCATTTTCTTAACAGATTGTACCTCAGAAAACGGTCCTTCCCTCTTCTTTACACCTCGGTGAGATGATTTGATGGGACTACGCCTGTCAGACCTATCAGAGGTCTTTTTTAAAGCCTTGGCAGGGGGGTCAGTAGAAGTTAAAGGAGATCTCCTCGAAGATGTCGCAGAGGAGGCATCATCACCGTCACTCGAAACAGGGTCTTTCCGTGACTTTAACTTTTGCAGCCAGGTGAGTAGACGTCCCTCACAGTCTCTTAAGGTCTTTGAAGAGAAGGTTCGACAGATCTTGCAGTCAGTAGCCTTGTGGTTAGGGTACAAACAATAAATACAGTCTTTATGTTTGTCCTTCACATAAAGCCTCTTTTTTGAACAGGTGGCACAGGCTTTGAATAAAGCTTTCTTCTCCTTGTCAGACATCCTGAAGAATGGAAGTTGAAAAGTAACAGTTGAAGCACAGAAGTTGAAGAGAAATCTGAGCAGAGCTCAGTGGAGACTCCCTTGCACAACGCGCAGTAGAAAATCTGAGGCTCTCTCAGGAGGGTTCTATCGGGTGAGGCTGATCTGATTGGTTGTTGCATTATTTTGGTCTCTTTTACAAAAAGAGGTGGATAAGCTACAAAATGAGATGAGGCCTAGGCCTTTTCTTCTCTTTTGTGCCTACTGCTATGGTATTTTTTATTTTACCGAGGCTCCCATTCCGACGATGGGGAATGATACAAGCTATGGGAATCTATGAAAGTTACCAATACTAGAGAACCAAAGTTACAGGTAAGTAACTGGTTTTCTTCTCTTTCCTAGGTGCAACATTGGATAAACATCAAGGAGCGTTTATTTTGGAGGAGCACATCTGGAAGCTCTGACGAAGCATGGACTGTGTCCAGAGGAATTTACCATACCGTAACAATCTCCTGCTCCTTAAAGCATTCATTTGCCTCCAGAACCTTCCTACTCTACTGGCTCTGTCGATGAACATAGTTCTGAGACATACAAACAGACAACACCCCTGCAATGTAATATTTGAGCAGAGGTGAAGGGACCAGGTCGAGGGCCCTGTTGTTGGATTCCCAGTCTATTTACAATTGACTGGCTCTATAAAAGCAACACATCTCCCAGGTATTTAGAATTCAAAGAGAATTTAGAGTTCCATGTGTTCTACAAAGACACTTATGAGTGGGTTATCAAAGGCAATGTTCTGCCCTGCATCTTTGTATACTGTTGTTTCTCTCAAGTAGATTTATTTGCCACTTACCAAAACACAAAATGGTCAGATTGGAGTTCAATCCATACTTAAACAGGACACTAGCTTCTAGACTCAGACTCCAAAATTGATACAATTGTAAAAAACATTTTTTTGCAAAGTTTACGTTTACTGCAGGTTCTCTCTAACTTTTTGCCATCCATTTTTTGATGCCATAGTTTGTTTGCATAAGCTTCATAGTTTATTCTGATGCTTACAATAATCAATGAAGATCCTTTGATGCAGAAGAAAATATTATGCATCAGTACTTCCAAATTTTAAATAATACTGTCTCTTTGGCTGCATTTCCTTCCATGTTGTCAGGTTTTCCATGAGCAACAAGGTAATGATTCGTAGTTTAATAGTGGATTAATTATTCTTTATTTTCAATTGTAGAACAAAAGATCCTTAACTCGAAAGGTTTTGCATGAGATTTGGTGTTTATCGGCATTTACAAATACCAGGTTGTCACCATTTACTTTTTTAAAGTTTTACAGAGTGCCAGTTGACATAGGCGGGACTGTTCTAATGACTTCAGTGAAGAATCTGCTTTGCAGGAATATGATTAGAAATAGCTAACTTTATATGTCTGATTTAGATTTACTGGCTCTGTTAGACAATGTAAACACCCCACCTTGCAATTTTCGCTGCTGATACTCGAAGCTTTCGTTCAGGTCATTGATACCTGTAGGAGTTACTTAATTGTAATTGTAGTCTTTGTGTTAGTTCATGCTCACCGTCAACAGACAGTTTGACTAAATACTTTAAATATCTCCCAGTAAAGCAACCAAAGCTTTCTGGTCATGTTAACCTCTTCTATGCCCATGACGAGATAGTCTTGTCATGGAGCGTGGTTGCGCTGTGCCCATGACGAGACTATCTCGTCATGGACCCCGCCCGCTAATGTAACGGCCGGCACAGGAGGGGGGAAAGGGCGGGGCACTGAAGGGGTTAATAAAACGCCTGTTGAAACTGTCTTTTATTGACTTGAATGATTTAATTTGGAAGATGTGCACCCCGTTACCCATTTTTTCCTGATGCATTCCAGTGGTTTCTGTCATGGCCACTTTTTAAGGTCCAGCTTTTTTTTTTTTTTTACAAATTTCACAAATGTGTATTTTTGTAATCGTGACCACACCCCCTTCAACCATTAACAAAATACTGCATTACTGTTATTAGAATGATGACTGATGAAACTACTAAGCTGTTGTTAACACCTTTCCGACCACGGTCTTACTATTATGGTTTTCTATGTAATGCATTGTTGCCAGCCTCACTAAAAGTATTTTCCCATCTTTGCTATGATGTGTGGTTGGATTAGTCAATAGGCAGAAACGTATCTATTGAAGTTGGAATTTAAAATTGTGCTTGTAAACCTCCAAGATATTTCTCTTCCTCAGAAAACCTCTGACTATGGAAAGAATGTTTTTTTTTTTTGTGAGAGACTTGTCTCTCTAAAATACTTTACAGGAGTATTTCCCTTCATTGAGTATGATTTGCCGTTTTTTGTAAACTGCTGTTTTCTTTTAAGCTTTGTCACATCATCAGCACACTGGAGAATAAATCCATGAATTGGGCTATGAACGGATTTTCTAATTTTGCACACTTCTATTTGTAATTTCGATACTGCCATATACTGTCACACTACATTAAAGAGACATTAAACTGCATTGCTCAGCATGGCGTGGTCGGGTCGTTAATGAGATTAAAGGTAGCAGTCCACTTGTAAACACAGGATCTGAGGCTTCTTGTAATTCTGAGCACTATATGTGTATGGGTAGACCATGGCAAAACGTACTTTAAGTTGAAAGTATTATGTCTCTCACTAGTGAGTATATGTCAAGCACAGTCCTAAATGCCTCTCATTCGTAGCATGGTCCTAAAAGCCTCTCATTCGATCTAATAAAAGGTATTTTGGACCATGCTTGATACGGATTCAGGTATCATATGGGGGACACCAGTACCCCAGCTATCATCGGATGTTTCTGATGTATTTGGTTCAGGAACATGGCGACTATTTAATCCCAACTTGTGTTTGATTTAACTAATGAATTTAATGACAACAGTTATTAATATTCACTCCAGGATTCTACAGAACAATAAAATATTGAAGCCCTGAAGAAGTTCAAATGATTGTTTGAATGAAATGCGTTAGCTGGATGTTCGCTTCATGGGAATTTTACACTTGAATATCAAATAAAGGAAGACTATTTTAAAAATACAACCGCAGGTTGTGATATTTCCTGGTGCATCATTCCATTTCTTCAAATATGTTATGCGAACTTAATGTAGCACAGGTGATTCACTTCTGAAGTATCTTGGTGCTTTCCCGAGTAAAAGACAAAACGAACAATAAAAAAAACTAGGTCATCAAAAGTTTTTTTAATCCGCCAATATCCATACAAGAGCGAATATGAAAAGGCAGTTTATTCCAGTGTTGGAGAGCAAAGTAGGAAAAAGACTGGCCACCATATCTCGAGGTGTGGCTATGGCAGGAACTGAGCAGAGCTTTATCCTTAGATCTAAGGTTTCTGCTGGGAGAGGAAAGTACAAGCTTTCTTCGTAAGTAACTTCGGGCTCTTGCCTGCCAGAGATTTATGATTGAGACAGACAAGCTTGAACAAGGACCCCTTTCTAACCGGTAACCAATTAATAGCTTAAGGAGTAGCAGGAGGGAGATTGCTGGACAGGTGCCCCGTGCATTTTGTATAACCTGTAGTTTAGAGAGAAAGGCTTCATTGACTGCTACCAACTGTGCATTTCCATAGTCAAGATGGCTCATGATCAGGGCTTGAATTGGTGTTTTCCTGGACCTCAAGGAACAACTTTTTGAGCAGACGCATGGTAGCAAAACAAGTGCCACAAACAGAGTGAACATATTCTTTCATGGATAGGTTATCGTCAACCATGACCCCTAAATTTTTAACCGCTCCCAATTCGGTTGGCAACCAGTCTACCAACCATAAAACCTGTGCCTTTCCAAACAGCAAAATCTACGTTTTGTCCCCATTAGGCTGTAGACCGTTGCACATCATTGAGGCGGCTATTTTCCTCATGCAACCAATGAATCTAGATTTTAAGTTATCAAGATTTTGCCCAAAAGAAATTATCAACAGGGTGTAATCGGCATAAGATATGGTCTCAAAGCTGCAGGATTTTTATCATTTAGGGCATGCTCTGTCACCTTTGATTTTTCAAAGATCAAATTCTGCATCCTGAAAGTGAACTTTGTGCTGCACTTATGTCTGCAGAATTGCAGAGACGTGCATACAACCTCTTCCCCCGTCAAGATAGGCATTGTCATGCAATCGTTCCCTCTGTTCCACAGGAATCTGTGTAGCCACGTCATTTTTAGGGCACATACTTTCTTTAGCCTCAAATAGTGTCCCCGTCTTTGTTAGCGGTTCTGTGGGCCAGGAATTATTCCAATTTACTGGAATCACCATTTTGGAATCGGACCTTGCATTCTCAGCCAAGCTCTCCAGACTTGTATGCTTGACATGTGAACGAGAATGGCTAACCTACATTAATTTTTTGTAGGCAATCAAATTGACTTTTGTTGTATTGATCACTGAGTTATGTATGCGTGCACATGCATATCCCTTGCAACATTATTTTTTTGCTCTATAATGTTAATCCTCAGTTTAATATTTTTAGCAGTCTTTTTATGAGTAGTGTGACTTGTAGTTTCTAAAGTCATTGACTGGGGGACCTGAAATCACAACCCGATTTTCTTTGGCATTGCAGTTTGTTGAAATGTAAGTTGTAAAGGTTTTTTTGTTGCATGACAATGGCTACTCTGTGGTTGTGTGAAAATTCTGCACATATTAGCCAGATGACTATTTTCATTCTTTAGAGAGGTTTGTGTAATTCGCACATCGATTGCTTTGTGAATGAGAATGCAATTTGCAATGGTATCTAGGTACTGATAGGTCACATCGCAAATTGTGCATTTGCAAGATATCACAAAACGAGTGGCCTAATGATTATTAACTAGGCACGTCACCATTTGTTTTTTTTATAAACCACCCATGTCCGTCAAAGGTTAGATGTTGTTATGAAAACAAAATGTTTCATTTTGGGAAGCCTGCAGAAGGAATTGGCTGCAACGGAATTCCTAAAGAGGACGCTTTCTCCTTTGGGAATTGGTTAAACACCACCCAACCTCCACCCCCCAAATCCCAGCCCCCCAACTTGTGAAATGGGCAGTTGATTAACATTTTGGACCACAACTCCAGTCACAAACTATTGCTAAGATTTTCTGAATCACAAATAGAAGGGGTCCTTCCTGCCATGGCCCCTCCTGTATCCCATTAATGAATTTTCACAATAGCTCTTTTACAAATCAGGAAGTCTTTTCATACTTCTTACAAATCAGGAAGTCTTTTCATACTTGTTAAAAGGCTTTGTGAAAAGCACTTCTGCCATTGAAAACCCTAAGATTGTTGGACTTGATCCCCTGCAAACCTCAAATTTTTCTGAAAAAGTCACATTTTTCTCAAATTTTTGTGTGAGAAAGTTGTATGATCTCCGGGCTAACACACATTTCCTACCACCCAGTGTTCCACCAGGTCTCCAGATAAAAATGGTACCTCACTCGTGTGGGTGGGTCAAGTACCCGCAACAGGAAAGGGCCCTAAACGTATTGTGGAGACTTTAAAATTACCTATCATAAAACAACCTAGTTTTGCAGGTGGTGGGGGGGGGGGGGGGTACCTTGGTTTTTGGCCCCGGCTCAGCGACCATCTAGTGAAACCTACCAAACACACACATTTCTTAAAACTAGACACCATGGGGAGTCCAGTGAGGTATGGCTTGTGTGGATCTCCCCCCCCCCCCCCCCCCCCAATGTTTCCCTTCCCAGAATCCCCTGTAAACCTCAAATTTAAATGATAAAACCCCACTTTTTCCACTCATTTTTGTGTGGGATCACCGTGTGGCACAAATGTCCTACGACCCAGCTTTCCCCTTGACTGGGAAGGGCCAAAAACATGTGGTTTTAGGGTACAGCACCGCGAATTCTAAGCGCTACATTTAAAAATAAAATAGGTTTTTAGCTAATTCTGCATTAGACAGCCACACAAGTGAGGTATCATTTTACTCGTGAGACCCAAGTGTTTTGGTGCTCGGGGGGCTGAGATTCCCACGACCACTGAAACAATGAAACTGAAACTAAGTTTGTTTCATTGCAATGACGTCAGTGCGCCATGCGCGCGATCGTCATTGCATTGGAAATAAAAAACTGGCCTCAGGAGGGTGGCGAAACTCTAACCCCACCTCCCGAGGCCAGCAAAAAAAAAAAGGAAATCCCTCTGCTGTCTGCAACAGAGGGATTTAGTGCCCCTGTACTCATGACGGAACCATTCCGTCATGAGCAACGAAAGGGTTAAAAATGTAAGGTTCAAAAGTGATTTTCACATTGCAAAATAAATTCTGATTGGTGACATAGAATGCACATGTATTCTAAAATCATGATCTGTTTCAGGTGTAATTGGGAAAAATTTGATTCTGTGACTTTAAGAGGTGACGTAAACCCAAACCCTCATTGATATTTATTGAAGACCATGAATACACATACTAAGAAGGCGGTTAATCCATAAAGTTTACACATGAGTTCACAACCTTAGTGCATTAAGCGTATAATGTGATAGAGAAAGTAAAATACTTCTCTGGTGAGCAGTAAAGAAAGAGGTAAAAATAACAGGAGAGAGAGGATATATTACTGTGAAGGAGTCATCATTGGTACTTTGCTTTAAGTAAAACAATTTCCACTTTGGTCTTGACATCACCTTTCCCTGGGAAACAAATTATTATGGACTGGGGAGGTCATTTACTTCACTTAATTTCACATCTCCCATCTCTCGAAGGTATACTTGGAGCTGAAAAGATCTTCTGAATGCTCATTAATACTGATGGTCTCCTGAATAGATCAATTTCACTTTCCCGAATTCTAGCTCTGGTGGCAGCTGTTCTGTTGCATCCAGTCCTGAGTGACCTGTGGAAGGGCTTGCTCTTCATTCCTGCCCTCAATTCCTGCCTTACATTCTTGTATCCTAAGGGATTTGTACTTAAGTACCTAATCTCAAGACATAATGTGGTAGCTAGGAATTCCTGGCTGCCAAATTATGTCTTGAGATCAGGTAGTTATGTTACCTACATAGACCCAATATGATATTTATTTGCTGAGACTGTGCCAATGGGCTTAACTAAAAAGGTCTCTCCTCTTTCCTTATTAAATGACATTTCACCTTTAATTTCCCTCCTGGCTAGTACAGGGGCAGTCCGCCTTGAAACCTGTACGTCACATCTCGCTGCTATAGCAGCATATAGAAGTTCTGAGCAAAGTTTCATTTTCTGTAGAACACTGTTGTTCAGTGTGTTTTTCAGTCTTTCAAACCTTTTTTCCCCTTGTGCAGACGTCGCCTACTATACAATTCTTTATTTGGTTTTATCTGTTTTGGCTCATAACCTCTTCGAACCAGTTATAGGGTGGTATTGGTAGCTTTGATCTCTCCTTCTCAGATGAGTACGTTGCATATTCTTTCTCTTTTCATGAACCCTTTACCATTTACTTTCGTGGCCCTGTTCCTCCTACTCACTATTCTTTACTCCATAATATGCTTTCAGGCGTCCCTCTGAACAATTATAATGCAGCCAATACTCATCTCAATCAAATTTGACTATTTGATCCATTGTTGAAGCTTGTCCCCAAGGTGCCAGTCTGTGGTGTGGTGTTTTCTGGTATCTTTGTTATTTTCGTTTCCCAGCTGATACTCCGTTTGCCAAGCTCTTTAAAATATATTTAGCAAACCAGTTCAAAATGTAGGTCTATTCTTGGTATCTGAAAATATATATGCACATACATAATGGCCCAGTTGAAAGCTTCTGCCGAAACGCATAGGTTTCCTTTGTTTATCATCCTGTACTTTATTTATGCCTGTTGTTCCAGCTTTCCTTTTCCTCATCGGATTGTGATTTGGAGAATTCCTGGGAGCTGGCGTGGGAGACGCTTGAGATATATAGTAAAAAATGTGTGTATATATGTGTGTATATATGTGTGTATATATATATATATATATATATATATATATATATATATATATATATATATATTGAGGTGTGTATGTATGTATAGGTATATATATATATATGTGTGTGTGTATATATCTCCTGTTCTTTCCGCCTGCCTGGGGATTGGAGCTCAGAAGCAGGAGTTGTTCTCTCATATATATATATATTATGTATATATGCTGCTGCATAAGAGTTACCCCTCGGGTGGAGGCACAGCCCAGGGCAGCCTGCATCTCTCCCTCACGACCTCCAAACAATCTCACCACCGACGCGTTTCAGGCCATTCGCCCTTCTTCATGGGCGTTCTATAATTCAAATGAGACGCCAGCGGCAACCATTAGATACCCTCTTTTATTTCAATAAAATCCCAATGGAAAATCACAATGAATTCTGGGGCTAGTAGTTGTCTTCAATCAAAACCCCATGTGGGGTGCTGGCATACAGTCCATTTGAAAAAAATATATATATATTTAGATATGGGGAGATTAAGTGATTTGCCTGCACTTTATTTATGCACTTGGAACTGAAAATATGGAAACAAATTCATCTTGATAACGTACCGGTCTGTCAGTCTGTGCCGTTGTTCCAGCTCTCCCCATTGGATTGTGATTTGGAGAATTCCTGGGAGCTGGCGTGGGAGACGCTTGTGATATATATATGGGGAGATTAAGTGATTTGCCAGAATAACAGATATTGAGCCATGAACCTGGGTCCCCAATTCCAATACCGGCAACACTGCCCGTAAATTGAGAGAAAAAGATATCATACTCAGAAGAATAGGTTTCAAGAAAGAGCAAGCGAATGCCTTTTATGTTCCTTTCAAATCACAACCAAGAAATCTTTCACTGTTGGATGTGTTGCTCCTGTCCTGAAAGGGAAAGGAAGGTTTTGCTGCAACCTGTTCTCCTTATGAGGTATCTGCATTACACTGCACTGCTGTCAGTGTAGTTCCCGTTCTATGTGTTGGAAGTCTGAAATGCTCCTGCAGACGCTTGCACTGTGACTGCCCATGCTGTACATTTTCCGCTTGTACTAGGGAAGGGTAAGGAAAACATTTTCACTACACAAAAATCTGACTTATTAGGTTGCCGATTTTCTTTTTTTCTCTTTTATTTTCTTGCTGTTCTGAAAGAAATGTTCTTTCAAGCTTTTGACTTAATGTAAACCAGCATTATTTCCTTGAAAACGTTGTATGTGTCCTCCTTAGATCAATGCACAATGTTGCATCTGGATCATAGTTTTTCATCTGAATCAAATAAATAGTTATTCAGTTTGTATCGCCAGCCCCTTTTTGACGAGGCTGTTTAGCATAACCTGCATCATCACACTACAGAGATAAACTAGTAATCCGTTTGGTTCCGAAATACAGGCAATAGCTGGTGCTCAACCAGATTGCCAGAGTCCTCTAGATATCTGCAATTTAGAAACACATTCTCTTCAGTAAGTTCTCTGTTAGCGGTCTGTTAAACACAGAATTGCCTTCAAAGTTCTCTGTATCTTCAACTGAGTCTTCTGGAAGGCTAGGCAATATAACCTTCTATTCTCTGTTAAACACCACCTACATCGGGATCCTAATCACTTATCCAATCACTAGTGAATCCCTCCCAGTAAATTTGCTAGGCATGAGGGCCTACCAGCAGATCACAGGAGTCGAGAAAAGTTTGGATCTTTGAAGCAAAATCTGAAAGTGCTACTCTTCGGGAAATAGTAGAGGGGCTACTATGGAGCTCAGATGTCTAATTGGCTATTGGCATTAGAGATAACGTTAACATATGTGCTCTCTAGGAAATGTTGCATCGAAAATTCTTTTTCCAGGGGTCATGATTAGCCTGCCTCTATTAAATTTCAGGTTTATGGAACCTGAAGTTTTTGCTGTCGCTATACATATGAGAGTTGGTTCATCTTGTTGTGTTGATAGTTTTTAAAAGCAGCTATTGTGTGGCACTGATACTCTTCCAATAAATGTAAAGATGACCCTGAATTTCCACCTTGCAAGCTCTTTTTGCTTGCATAAGACCTGCCATCAAGCAGGCTATCCTAAGTATTTGCCATTGAGCTATCTTATTGCTGTTGTGTAACTGGACTACCCTTCATCAAATTTGAGCACATTCAAGAAGTACCAAAGCAGCAACTGTTGAGTACACAAAGCATATGAAAGCAAGTCATGTTGATTTCTGTAAACATTTATTTCTAGATGACCAATATGTCCATGCTACTCTTAGCAAACCTACTTTGCGATGTGATTTAAGACTGTTTAGCATACAGAGTATATACATTCTCTTCTACTTGATGTCTGTCCAAAACTTTGAGAATGTGAAGAAGGTGGGTAAAGGTTTGAGAAAGACACTTTCAACAAGAGCTCCATATCCTTTTTCTTTATTATTACCAGCACGCACATCAAATTCTTTTCACCCAGCCTCACCCCAAATGCACAAAACTGAGAAAGTCTTCCAGAAAGCCGACAGTGAGAGGGCTGTATGAGAGGGCTGCACAAGCTTTGAACTAGCATTAGAGGTTTCAAGCCTCCTAACAGACTCTTCAGGACTTTTACTTAGTATGGTGAATCTCAACAAACTTGCATGGTGGAGCACCCTAGAGTGTAAGGAATCAAATGTACGCCTGTTGAAAAATAAATATATATATCTTACTATGTTTTCGTCTCTTTGTATACATGTATGTATTATAATTTTCACATGTACAAATGCTGAACAGTTGAATAAAGCCTCAGTCCTCTTATACAGAAATCAAGAGTTCTTCTAGCTTAAAAAATGTACATGCTGAAAACTCAGTAGGCACCATGTGATTAGCTAATGTTTAGTTGTATGATTTTTTTCTGAACTAGAGTTCTAAAAAGTGACTTCTGTACATAATGGGTGACACAGTTCACCAATAAATGTATGCACTGGTGAAGGAAGTCTTGATATAGTAGAAATGTAAGTAACTGACAACAAATGTTATTTTGCTGAAGTAATACATTTTCATACTAATTGTATTCATGTTTTTGTCAATAGGAGTCAAGGTTACTTCATCCGTGCAAATTTCAAAGCTCTTCAAACAGGCTGGTGATAAAGTGCAGCTTTTCTATGAACGGCCTGTGGGCCAGAATCAACCAGCCACTACACTGCAGGAAAACTTTGGACAGCTGGAAGATTCTGCTTTTCTCCCTCCATCATACCCACTCAGTTATGAGGAGGACCCCTCTGCTATTTTGGCAGATAGTGATAACAAGGAGTTGGATTCTGAATTTGAAGATTTGGCAGGCGAGATCAAGCCAGTCAGCGACCTGAAAGAGGAACTGATTCCACCTTCAAATCAAAGTCCCAAACGCACAGTAGTAACATTGGCTACTAAACCCATGGGGTCTATTTCTCCTATTCTAAACCGCAAATTGAATCTGCCAGCAACTTTGAAGTCACAGCCGAAAGAGGGGCTTAAACAGTTAGCTCCAAAAACTACTGAGACTTCTGATCTATCTCAGCTTCCTGCCCGACCAGCCCAAGGACCCACAGTTAAGCCCCCAGTACCACCTAGACCTCAAATCAAACTTACATTGCCATCTTCTGAAACTCATTGTTTATTAGAAACAATGGATCCTCTCCTTGAAAAGCCAGAAAGGCCGCCTCCCCCATTTAGTAATGGAGAGAAGCCTCTAGATAAACCAGCAAAAAGTGCTGATCAAGGCGACGACCTCCTTGCACCAAAGCAAAACATTGTGAAGCAAGATGTATCAAAAGACAAGATTTCAGAGAGCTCCTGTAGCACAAAAGATAGCACAGATGACCATCACATATGGGAGTCATCTGAGACATATTATCGAAACCGACTAGGTCGATGGTCAAGAGCTTCATGTGTATTTGAAGTTGAAAATTCTCATAAATACTTGAATGTGGCTGTATGGTGTAGAGATGCATTTAAAACAGGGGGGCTAATTTGTCTAGGACATTGCAGTATCAAGTTGGAAGACATAGCCCTGGAGTGCCTGGCCATGTCATCTTTAGAGTACTTTACTACCTTCAGGCTAAATGCGCCTGAGCCCAAAGCTACTGTGAGTAGAACTGCCCTCCGAAGTCTCAGTGTTCACAAAGGATTTAATGAGAAGTTTTGCTATGGCGATGTTACTTTAAACTTTAGATACTTCATGGAGGGTGAATCTGAAACATCCAGTATCCTCACGGAAAGAGAAAGGGAATGCAGTTCTCCTGAAGAAGTTTCTACATACCTAAAGGAGGAGCCCACCCTAAGCCAGAATTTAACTGAAAGCAGACATAATTTCCAAGACACTCAATTCCAGAACCCTACGTGGTGTGAGCACTGCAAAAAGAAAGTGTGGACTAAGGCAGCCTCTCAGTGCTTGATCTGTGCATATGTTTGCCATAAAAAATGCCAGGAAAAGTGTTTGGCTGAAAACCCATTTTGCATTGCAGTGGAAAGGAGGCTAGATTCTGAAACCAAGTTGTCTGTGAACAGAACCACTGGTATAACCAGGCATATCATCAACACCAGCTACCGTGTATTGAATCTCCGGCAAGTCTCCAAAACCCGTCCAGCAGAACAAGGGAGCGATTTGGTTGAGCCCTCACCAAAGCACACTCCAAACACTTCTGATAATGAAAGCAGTGACACAGAGACTGGTAGTTCCAGTAGTCCCTCAAAACGGGCTGCTGGAGCAAAATTGGCAAGGAAGGAAGGTGGGCTGGATGATAGCGTGTTTATCGCAGTGAAGGAGATTGGCCGGGACCTGTACAGAGGGCTACCTACTGATGAACGGTTCCAAAAGCTTGAGTTTATGTTGGATAAACTACAGAATGAAATAGATCAAGAGCTGGAGCACAACAACTCGTTGGTAAGGGAAGAAAAAGACACCACTGATGCAAGGAAGAAGTCCCTTCTAGCTGCTGCACTAAGTAAGTCTGGTGAAAGGCTTCAGGCATTAACACTTCTCATGATCCACTATAAGGCAGGAATCGAGGACTTGGAGTCATTGGAGAGTGCATCAGTCGACCAGCAGTCCAGAAAAAATACTAAATATGCAGAGGACACCAGTAGCATAGCTGAGGAAGCCGATGATACTGAAGACATCAGCCAGGTGGAGCCGGATGGTTTTAATTGCATATCAGAGGACCAAATCTTAGACACTTCTGAATCAGTGTAGAGTTGCCTGGGTACGGATGGATGTTTAGCCTTCTGGGCTTCAGTAACCAGTAGGGAGAGAAAAATACAATATTTATTTGCACTTAATCAAAGAAATATATCAAACACATCAAAATGTAAAGACTTGTCAGTAAGATGACCATTCAGGATTTCTTCCACAGGTTAATGTATATGAAAGCAGTGAGGTCAGTAATAGCTGTTCTTATCAGATTACCGTCACTGGAATACTTTTATATTAACGCTACATTTTTTCTGGAGAGATCCCATGTTTGGGGTTTGGAAAGCTGAGGTTTAGTTGGATTCTGGAGATCTGCAAGTTAACTGAAATCTATTGCAAAACAAAAGTGCTGCTTCTGTGATCACATTTCTGCCATTATTTCCAATCCACTCGCTCCCCTAGCACCAAGAAAATTAGTTTAGGTCCCTCTACTCACTTTTCTATTGGTGGAAAAGGGAAATGGTTTAGGGTGCAGTGTGGTGGAATTCATCTCTAGCTGCTTCTGACATCATGCCACTCTTCAGGAATGTGGTGTTACAGCCTTGTATGATAGCTTACTTGCAGTCCCTAAAAATGAACTCCTGCAACTGTCTGTTAAAAGGCTTTCCATGATCTAATTTGGGTTTCTCCGGATGTCAATGCAGCCATGGCAGACTACTTATGGTTCGGCGTGACCTCCTAGTGCGCCTTCCTCCAGAGCTCCCTGTGCATGATTTTTTGTGCATTATTCCAGATGCTGTGAATGAGGAGGTGCCTTGTTCAGCTTTTCTGAAACAGGTGGCCCCACAGTGTAACATTCCTTTTCTGATAAGGTTTTATTTTGGTCGTTCTTAACATTGTGTTTTAATAATTTATTGCAAATCTTATTCATTTTCTTATCTCTTAGCTTTGTGTACCAGATTATGTGAACCCAGCGGTTGATGTCCTTGGTTTCCAAACTTTGTTACAGTTACTTTTGGAATTGTTGGTCCATTGGTAATACATTCTACGAAGATTATGCTGCATTGCCCTGAATGGCAGAAGATAAAACAGTTAATCATTGTGGGACCAGGGATTTTAAATTCTATAATGTTTCTCGATTTATTTTCTATTTTTGTTGGAGTAGGTATTTCGGAGGAGGTTTTTTCCCCATTTCATTTTTGCCAAATAATGTCTCATTGAAGCAATCATTGACTTTTAATTCACCCCATTGGTTTTGTAAATTTGTTTGACTCATGTAATCTTGTTTGCCTTACATACGTTTATGAAAAAAAGAGGAGAAAAGAATATCTTTTTAAAATGGGGAAATTCTCTCCACATACCTAGCCATTTTCACTCTCAAAAGTCCTGTGTATTGTTTTCACGTTTATTTGAACCATTCATTAGATTCAGAAGAACCTCAATTGTCCCTTCCTAAGCAGAGTTGTACCTATAAAATTTGCTGCTGCTATCCTGGTTGCTTTTTGTACTGTAACACGTTTGAATAAACCTGACTTAATTTGGTAAAAATTAACAGGGGGAAGAAACTAAGACTGTATTTGAGTATTTGTTGTTTTTTATTTTGGAAAATTGGTTGCGTTTTGTGAACAGATTGCAACAAGACCAAGCTTTGGTAAAGACATTTTTAATCAGAAAGAAATGCAAATGTTTTGCTTGAAAATAAAAATGCATTAACCGTTGCAAAACAATACAACACTAGAATGCAATTATTTCATAGGTGGCTTGAACACAAATTTTCGGCAAGACTAGAGTCTTGATGTGAAGGATGTCACTCAGATGATAGTGTACCCAATAAGTATTTAGTCAAAGAGATTAACATGCCCCCGGCTTTTCGTGATTTTTTTTTTTATTTTGTATGTTTTAATTTTATTGCTTAGTCAAAATCTGAACTTAATATTTCAGATGGTGCGTAATCTACTTAATGGAGAAATCCCTAGCCCAATGCATCAAATGATTTTAGTCTTATAAGGTCTACTACTGAAAACTTTCTGACCACTGGGAAAGAATATAGGTTTTAAAAGGCTAGTTTGACTCTGCACCAAATAAAGTAATAATTTATTTTCCAAATATGTATACCCACATAATAAAAGACTGTATTGAAATGCCTGAATCTGTTTCAGCAATCACCCAAAAGGTTAGAAGGAAAAAGTTGTTTGCAGCATCAGAAAGAGTTGGCAACCTTTGATCAATTCAAGGTTGTTCTAAAATGTTGGGGCCGGAGGTTAAGATTCCTTTGTGTGCCTTTGTGTTGATGAAGATACTCCTCTGCTGGGATAGTTGGCCACCACTGAAGACCTTAGAACATGCTTGCACAACACTTAGAATGTTAATGGTTATGCTGAGGTTGCTGTGGTCGTAACAAAGTACATTCTTGAGTAACCCTGTGCGAAAAGGTATGAAAATAATCTTCTCATATATTTAATATGATAATTAGTGTTGCCTTCTAGAGGAAGGCATTCTAATATTCAAACAGAGGATCAGTGAAAAATGCAATAAATGATATCCATATTTTATTACTCTTATCAATAAATGTCCTCCACAGTGCTTGTTAAGAATGTGTTTTTGTAACTGTGCTGGCAGCATTTCTATTGTCTGTCTCCCACACATACATGCTAACAAATGTGCTTTATAAGATGTTGGCTTAACCACGAATTGTGTTTTATATTTGTATATATTTATATTTAAAAGTGATGCTGCTATTTCTTTGTGGGTAGCCATGGGATATGCCTTGTTAAAATTCTGGAAGAAGTGCTGTTTCACGACATGACCCATGTCAGTATGCACCTGTTTTTCAGGGTGCTTCAAAATAACTGTAATGACTGCAATTGTAACACGCTATTATATTGAAGAGCATTCCAACAAATCTGCAACTTTCTCTTCTGTTCTGCTTAGATTTCGGTTTCTACTCAAAAGTACTATTGCTCTTCTATTTATATAATCAAAAGGTTTTCAGTTGAAGAAAATGTTTTATTTCTTTCATGTGTATATTTGCTCAAATTATTTTATCTTCTATCTGCATAGTATACAGATTAATGTGTGGCAGAGTTTACCCTAACCAGAAGTGATTTGTATTTTGCCAGCTCCTTGTTTTGATTAATTCCTATGTTACAAAACAATTGTAAGGGTTTCCCAAGGCCCCAGCAAAAGTCACTCATGAGCTCTTTGTGATCTTTAAGCGTTTCAAGTTGATTTCCGTTCTAAAGTCTTGAAGACATCTACTTTCTGAAGCCTTTTCATTTTTAAGGATGTCATCAAATTTTTCTGTTCAGGAGAAGGTTATCATTTGGTTTTGGATGTGTAGAAGAGTATGTTTAGGGGTGCTTCATGTTTTGCAGCATGCAGTCCTCTGAGATGAGAAGCTTGTTAGAAAGTAATTTGTCGTCTTCAGCCCCACAATCTTTTCTTTCCTTCCAACCAGTTTTCTCCAAAGCTCTTCACAAAGAAGACATCTGAACCATCTGAAGATAGTCATTAGACTGCACTCTTTGTTTCCTAAATTCCAGTGCCCTGTATAAACACCATAGCTGCCCTCCCATGCATGCTGTTTCCAAAGAAATTAGAGAAAACTCCGTTCCAGTTCTCTTTAACCTCTGATGGGAAACAATTCAAAATACTGTGATCACTGCAAACTGAAAGCATCAGATATCAAATAAAATACAATCTTCATCAAACACCCAAAACGCTTCAGGCTAGTTTCTACTGTTATGAAAATATCATCAGATATCAAATGTAGATAAAATAGCACTTTCCTCTGGCACCTAAACTACATCAGACTAGTATCTACAGATTAGAACATACTATGTAATGATATTACTGCACTATCAATAGTTCAGTATGTGTCTCTCAAATATTGGGTGCAAATCTTCGTAAGGTTTCGGAGTACAAGATTTCCCCAAATGCCATTTTAAAATTAATGTATCTGTCTTTCTTCATTCCGTTCCTTGCCAGGATTCAAGTGGATGCGAGTTTACCTTTTATGCAGTTCTCCAAAAGGATTTGCCTAGACACTAGATGTCAATCTGACCTTTATTTTTGGTCAAATTATTTTCAGTGTTATTGTTTTCGCAATCTTTACATTTGGTGTGGTTTTGACTTCTAGTTCATGTGTTCACGGTTTATTTTCATCTTCTGTCTAACAATTGCGCCCAATGTAATATTTAGCATTCCTTTGTCATCTCTGCATTCTTGCTTGTATTTACTTGTTTTAGAAATATTGGTTCTGGACTTTTCAGACAACGTGTAGGTTGCGTTACGTAAGTGTCCGAAGCACAAAGTATTCATGGCTGTTTATTTCCCCCAGTTGTTGCTTAGCTTTTCCAAGTTTTTTAGGCGGGTTTCTAAGGTTTTACATACATTATCCAAGAGACCATATTTTGAATAGAAATTAGAAAAAAAGCTTCTTTCCATGATTTTCTTATTTTTTATTTAACAGTTTTATTGCCTCAGTACAGAAATATGAACACGTTCGCCGGTTACCACAGAAAAGCATGTACCTCCCATACTGAAAGGGAGGGCAGGGTGTTTTTATTTTATGAGATCATGCTTAGTCTTATGATTACAGCCTTTTATCGTGCCCTAGACTGTCCATTGGTCAACCTCGATTGTATTCCTTGCTCAAATAGCAAAAACAACTTTTTGGTGACATTTTCTTATCAGAGACTTCGGTAATTTGTATATGGAATGAAGAGACATAATATGATCCTATTTAAGAACTGATTTTGGAATAGAATGTAATGTACATCTTTTTAATTAACCCTAAACAATGAAATGCATTTTTATAAAGCATTCCACTATTAGCATTCCTAAACCAAAGTGATGAATTAGTTGTTAATACAGAATGTTCACAGACTGCCTTACAAACATGTCTGACTGGATTGTGGCCAACCACCTGCACCTTGGCCCAAAATTCCTGAATAACAAATCCGAAGTTTCATCTAAGCATCCCTTACCATTTCTTTGAAAATGCAGTTCTCATTACTGCACACTAGATTCTAAAAGAGGTCACATAGCTTCCATTGTTGCAAGCTAAAATAACAAACTCCTCTCCCTCAGTAAAACACTAACCAACTTAAGGTGCAACCTAGTGAAATGGTTTTACACACAAGTTCTAAATATTCTTCATGGTACAATTTTTGTTCTGTCTGATACTGTGCATAAGAAAGAGCAGATTCCTTTGTGTCTGCTCTACTTAAGCTTTAGGTATGTTGTACATATGTCTGGTCTCTTTGACAGTCAATTCACAAGCTGTGTGCTTTTTAGGTTTGTTGATGTCTAGAACCCTCTTTGTTACTCTCCATGTTCCTTGGTTTTTGTGTTTTCTCTTTATGAACTCGAATATTGATCCATGAATATTTTTTGAAAACCTGTCTTCGAACATTTTGTGTTGTGCCATGTACAAAAAATGAGAAATAGGATTCTTTGTCCCACAACTTCACAACTTGATTTTCATATAATGGTGTAAATTCCTATAGTTGCAGAAGTTTTTCCTTTTGTGGTTTCTTGAATTTACGAAGTGTTCACTTCATTTTGAAACCTAATGTTTCTTAAGTCAAAAACTATTTCCTGTTACTTGAAGGTCAGTGGTTTAGTCCCTATCCCTAATTGATTTAGCAATCTCGCTTTTATTCAGATCAGTGTTAAATCTTACATATGTTTAGTATTGTCATAGGGACTTTATGATGTTCAATACTCTTCTGCTCTATTGCTTCTTCCTTCTACTAAAGATGTGAGCAAAACTCAATGTTTAATCAAGACATTTTGTTCATCTCGAAAATGTGTCCCGTTGTCCCATGAGCAAGAGATTTCTCAATAAGGTGAATAAAATTGGTGATGGTGATGGGCTAGTGGTAGTTTTCCTAGAGCCAGATCAGTAGGTGACAGATTTATTTCCTGTTGTAACATGATCTTTTCTCAATGCTTTCACTTTCACATAAGGTATTTTTTTTGCATTACAGGGAGATATGGTCTAGAGAGGGATTTGTCGAGTATTGAACCAGCAATTGTTTGTTCTTTACTACCCCACTAAACTAAAAAATGTGTGGTCATAGGCACTTCAAGTAACCGGCCTCTGTACAAAATCTGCCAGCTATCTTTAAATTTGTCCCTGAGTCACTTCATTGATTTTGTTGTGGGGGTAGGACTCGGTCAGATGCACATATGAACCCAGTATACTGACATCAATTGTAGGTGCTTTACAAGTATATGGTGTTCAAAATGCGAAATGCAGCTTACGGGTCCATCACGCCATCATGTGAAGCACAACATTTAGAGCTCATGAGAGAAAGGAGATTCTCCTCAATAAAGCATAAGAGGTATTAAATTGCTTGTTGTCCAACTTTTCAGCAAATTAATTATTGCAAATTCATATTTTCACTCAAATGAAAAGTGATAGCAGAGGAATGGGTTTCAACAGTTATGGTTTTCCTTCAATTCTTACTTTTTTGGGGGGAGGGATTCCATTCTTACTTTAATTTCCAAGCATCAATTTCTAAATTCAGTTTATGTACTGACCATCGTGTTTGCATTGTTTAAATCATTTTCAAACTTACCTTCTGGATTTCACTCAGTGTTGCTGAGGAAGGTTGCCTGCCTTGAAACCCTGTCCTAGAACCGGCTTCCTCCTTTATATTCAGCACAAGGGAGATACCTCTGGGTATGTGTGTTATACAGGAACAACGTTTTTAAAGTAATCTTGGTTTCAAATGGAAAGCATCTTTGACAAAGAAACATTCGCAAGAGAGGCAATTTTGTGATTTTTGTTCATTCAGCCAGCTAGAGGAGACCAAGACGGGTAGACATTCAGCATCCATATAGGTCTGCAAGGTGCTTTTTCACTCTTTCCTGGAGGTAGTGTGTGTTTCATTTAAATGTTTGTCACGGGAGGGGGGGTTTCAACCATCATTCTTTTTCTTAGCATGGCCAAAGTTTTCCTCAGGTGCCCCGCATGTGGCAAGAAGATTATGAAGACATATCACCAGTATGTCTGAATGACCCGTCTTTCCCGTCTTTCCTCCTCACACTTTTAAGGTATGTGCCATTTGTTAAATGATGCAGAAGACAACAATAAGATTATGTTAGGGATACTTGGATTAATCTCAACCTCTGGCAATCATGTGGGGCCTCATTCTAGACCATCGTTTTTACACCCACTGCTCCATTCTCCCTGCTTTATGCAATCAGCCTTGGTCCTGCTCCGCCAGGCAGAGTCCAGCCCAAACTGCCAGGCCATGTCCCCTCCAGATAGGAACACAAGCAGCCACCGACTGCTTCCATTTACTGGGCGTTATTGGGGATCTATTTTGAGGTGGCATTGTGGGCAAAGCAAAAACAATGAACTGTGCTGTGGTACTGAGTAATCACCGGTGGCTGAGATGAATTTAAGTGTTTTCCCACTATTTGTTTATTTCAGTGCGATGCCCTAAGTGGGTCTAGTATGTTGAGACATGGATCCCATGCTCACTTTGCCTTTAGAACCAAGGTGCTCCAGCTGAAGAGCCCAACTAGGGAGATATTGGTCTTGGGTTGTGTTCCGGGTTCAGAGAGTACCTGGTTTGGTAGTTTAGGCTGGACTGTTCCTATTGATGTAGAATCAAGGCTGCTTTGCATATGGCTGAGTGGCATTGTGGGCAAAAGAAACAATGAACTGTGATGCAGCAATGGGTGATTAACAGTGACTGAGATTTATTCAAGCATCCTTCCCACCACTTTTTTTTGTTTACGTCAGTATGACTGGAATAACCAGATGTGGGACCATGCTCACTTTGCCACTGGAACTAACCTGCATCTGACAAAGAGCCTCAAATACGGCAGAATCTGTCTTGGGTTGCATGTGTTCTGGTTCAGAGAGGACCTGGCTTGGCAGTTCATGCTGGGCTGTTCCTATTGAACCAAGATCAAGGCTGATTTGCATATGGCTGGGTTTAATCTGAGATTAAGTGGGCAAAAAAAGGATGGCTGGAATGTGGGCCGAGTAATTACCAGTGGACAAGATTAATTCTAGCATCCATCCCAGCATATCTTTGTTTACATCAGTGTGACACCTTAAGTGCAAATCGTATGCCCGACGGGGGTCCCATACTCACTTTGCCACTGGAGCCATTCTGTACCCAACCGAAGAGTGAAACCAATCTTGGTTTGCTTGTGTTCTGGTTTAGAGAGGAGCTGGCTTAACAGTTTGGGCAGGACTGTTCCTATTGGAACAGGATAAGTGCTGATTTTCTTATGTCTGGGACTCATCTGAGGTGGCATTGGGGGCAAAAAGATGATGGACTGAGATGCGGCCACAAGTACTTGCCAGTGAGTGATGTTAATTCAAGCATCCCTCCCATCACTTTTTTGTTTACTTCAGTGTGATGCCCCTAGTATCATGGGCATGCCCAGACATGTGGTCCCATGCTCACTTTGGAACAGGAACCAAGCTGCATTTGACTGAAGTGCCCCAACTAGGGCAAAACTTGTTTCGGGTTGCTTGATCTAAGGTTCATAGAGGACCTGGCTTGGCAGTGTATGCTGGGCTGTTCCTATTGGAGCAGGATAATGTCTGATTTACATATGCTTGGGTCCAATCTGCAGTGACATTGTGGGCCAAACAATTGATAGACTGGGATGCAGCCCTGAGTAAATACCTGTGGTTGAGATTAATTCACGCATACCTCCAATCACTTACTTTTTACTTATTTGTTGAAGATATCATAGATGAGGTTCAAGGTTAAAGAACGGATTCTCATCCGTGCAAGAGCAGTAGCATTCCACCAGTGTCTAGAAGGCAATCCTACTAATTACAACTCAACAAGAGAGGCAGACTTCACCTCAGAAAGGACCAGATCTCTCCACAAGGCTGTGCTCGCTAAATCTTGTAGGAGCTGTAATTCCTGGTCAAAGTTGAGGCACTGGACTGCGTCGTATCTATAAGTAGAGCGGTTCAAGAATGATTACTTTTTTTAGCTTTGTGATACATCCTCTGTTTGTTCCAATATCAAGATCTTATTCTTCTCTGTTAAATAGCTGCATCTCGAAAAAGAATCAGTACCTTATCACCAGCTCCTAAATCTGCTGACAGTTCTCTTATGTCAGTATTGTGAATAAAGATGCAACTTGTGCGTTTCACAGTTAAAACCCACATTAAATGGTTACTACGTTGTCTGTTTAAAAGTAAGTGTTGCTGTGACATTTGACGAAATTAAAGTTGATTTCCTTAATAGCATGGTGTAGGATTATACTTCATCATGGCACCAAAAAGTTTACAAAGTGGGGAGTCAAGACGCAAGACAAGTTTTTCAGGAAGTCAGATTTGTCTCACGAGATGTTGGAGGAAATAGTTTGTTTGACAGTTATATTGAGAGAGCATTTCTGCAGCTGCTTGCTCCCCCAAACCAGTTCCTCTTTTTCCTCTGACTGCCGTCTCTGTATGCTGTAAAGAAACTTTCAAGTAGAAGATATAGTTAATTTTATCTTGATTTGTAACCTTAACCCCAAAACGCATGGTTAGATTGTTTTGAATTATTTTTGTCAGGGAGTTAAATTTGAGAACATAGCCATTTAAACCAAGAATTTCTGATTTCATTAAGCTCCGCTTCATTTTCTATGTAATTAAGTTTGATAAGGAACTGCAAATAGATATTTGTTCTGTGAACATTATTTTGTTTGGAGTTTAGATGTACTAGGTAGGAAAGTGCATAATCTCTACATCTGGGGAAAGACTGTCTGAATTTGCAGATGAACTTTGTTTAATTTGTGAAAGGATTTTATACAATAATATAATGGCATTTGGAAGGACACTAAATGCTCTTAGTCTTTTGGAGATTTATTTAGAAATGTTCTCAGCTGACTCTTGACAATTGAGGTGTGAGGAGAGAATTATTTGTTTTACAAACTTATGTTTTTCTCTCAAGTATCCTTGGCATAGAGGTGGGTGTAAACACAAGTATTGACAATTTAAGTGTTTTCAAAAATGTTCGCACATTATAAGGGTATGTTTATTTTGCAGATTGCCATATTAGATGAATACAGTAGAGAAGAGATAGCTGAGAAAAAAGATGTACATCCACAGGTATAGCAATTTTCCAAGTGTGAGAATTTTGCTAGTTACAATCATAAGCTTTAGTAACATAGTGTTCTTTTATTTTAGATTTTCACTAAAGAGAGAAGCTAGAAAATCAGAACTCCAGTGAGACATATCTCTAAACCAGCTGTCTCTTTTCTCTTCCAATTCATCTTTCCCCTGGGGACTCCACCATGCCAACAGTGAGTTCCTTTTGGCAGTGGATTCTGGTAGGGCAAGTTAGAAAATACTGTAGAAGTTGTGACGTCCCTACAATACAGGTACATCTGAATTTGTGATACCTTGAGGATGTTATCACATGATAATTCCCTTGTGCCTGTCTATGCAGCCTCCACTTCTAAGGCTGCACTTCCTTCCATCACCCCATCTATTCTGACCCTCTGTCTCTTTTTCTCTCCCTTGTCACGTAGGTCTTCAAGAAATGACTAGACTCCTGACAGCCTGCCAACAGATTTTATGGAGGAGTGTCCTAGAGAACGTCAACATCATTACAAGAAAAATAACTTTGGGAGGACCCAGAGGGATACTTTCTCCTAAACACCAGAACTAACAGATTGACTGAGAGAGATGATTCTGCTACATTCCCCTACACAATGCAGTACAACAAAAGATACTCATTTATCTTAAGACTGATAAAATATTTTGCCTTCATTTGCATTCTTCAGTCTATCTTGGGTATCTCTATAGAAGATTTAGTAACCGTCAAAAAATAAATTCCAACAGAGGTGAAATGAAATTGATATTAAAGCCATTGCCCAATTAGTTCGAACTTCAGTAGTCTTTGATATATTTCAAAGAAGAAAAAAGCTAAACCAATCATTTCTAAGTTCCCTCTTAACTAGACCTGAGAAATTACGTCTAGAGAAATAATACAGAGCTGTGGAATCTAATCCTTAATCACTGAAACAAAACCTAACCTTGGGTTCCCTAGAGGTAACTGCAGCTAAATAGTAGCACTATGACTTTGACTTCTCCTGCGAAAGAGATGAAGAATTGAATCTTAAAGAGATAAAGTAAACATCTGCTACCATTTGGAGGGCTTACAGCTGAGCTGCTATTGTGGAATATTATGATCTTGTCTTACGAGACTGGATGGGTAAATTCATCACAAACAAAAATGTCCAATAAATTATTAAGGAAGGCTTGATTACATCAACTAGTATTGTCACAGCATGGGGCTCTACATTTCAGTCCTCATTAAACCACTTCCTTATCCATTCTGTGCGATTAACCTCTTGACTGTGTCTCATGTTGTTACTCCATCCAGTGCAGCAAAAGATCATATGCCTTCCCTTTTCAGGTTGTACCTCTTTGGCGCCCAGGTGGAAGGCCGGATTCAGAAAAGGAAGTCTGTAGTTGAAACCTTCAAGTCCACATGGGAAAAAGACAAGTTAGTCACAAGATTCAGTTAGAGGTTTGTCAAGGGCCACCAGCTTCTGTAATACCAATAGAAGAAGCACCATCCCAAGGTAGTCAACAGAAACCACTGGCCTTTGTAGAAAAAACTCCTGCAGCCTACAACACTGACTGAGTTGTCCTGCCCTTCTATCCAGAACCCCTTCATAGAAGAGGATACTACACAACAATCAGTTGCTAGATATTATGCAGGATGTATAAAGAATCAGATTTTCAGGTTTAGGAGGCAACTGTTCTGTAAACCCACATATTATATGGAATACAGTAACCTAATACTTTACATTAAAATACATTTTGCAATAGATCCTTGGGTTTCATTGCCTTTTAAAGGCATTTGGCCTTTAGACTTCTGCTTTTCTGTGGTGAAGGTACCCTCAAAATGCTAAATAGCAGCGGTTATTGCATATTTTATCTCTAGTGATCTTCCTTTTACCGGTTTTCACCACTTTATAGCCAGTTTGTCTATAGAATCACAACAATCTGTACATTTGTCCTATAAGTGATTATATTCATATTGTTTACCTTATAAAATTATCACTTTAATATATTAATGATAGACTTCCTGTTCCTGCTTCGAAATGTTTCCCACCAAGCCATCGCCAGTTCCTGGCCAATCTCCGTCCTGAAATGTTTCTCCTGCCCATGGAATGGTAGGACTCTTCTACATTTGTCATTTTATGATACGGGTGCAATTGCAGGATTACTAGGGGAATCAGTTAGCTTTGATAAAGAACAGAGCTGTTTTAGGATGAACAGGAAGCAGAACCTTTTAATTTCTGATGATCTTCTGAAAGACCTAACCTTATGCCAACTGCTGTTTTCCGAACCAAGGCTTCTACTGCTAAAAAGGTCTGCAGCTGGTTCCCCTGCGTCAGGATTCTTGGGAATGAACATCATACCATGTTCAGGTGCCTCTAGGGTGCTGCTAGTTATTTGAGATTCTTGCCTTGTTCCCTATCACTCTTGAGTTTAATGAAATCGGTTTTAAAGCAGGTCTCTGAACACAGCTCAAATGTATAAAGTCAAGAAAGCAAATATTTATTTCCAGATTCTCGATGCTCCATCGCCTGACATGCCCATTTGTTTAGCCGGCATTCTAGATTAATCCGTACACCCCTGAATCACCATAATCAATAGTTTCGAATTACTTCTGACACCACCTAAAATCTATAATCAATAGTTTTGAATTTGAGCCAAAATGATAGAGGAGACCCCTCTGTGGACCTGTCAACCCAGATATACAAAGGAGCCACTACTTTTGTTCCAGTAAAGTTGAAAGTCCGTTAATTCACCATAGTGTTAAAGGCAGAAATTGTCGTTTATTGAACTCTGTAATGCCCATTGTCTATGCCATGAGTCACATGAGTAATTGTAAGCAGAATGCTTGCGCAGAGCACTTTTACACTGATTGTACCCTAATTAATATGCAGGAATAACACATGCACCCTGGTTCTGCACAGAATATTACGCAATTGAAGTCATCACAGTGTTGCAGTTTAAATGCCAACTTGTTGACTCCTGATCTAGAAGACAACAAGTAAAGTTGCTGCTGCCATTTCTAACATCACCATCTCGAACATCTCAACATATGCAAGAAATGTGTTTTCTGTGAAGAAATGCGTTCTATTATTCAGAATCATCTATGCCATCAACACTAAACTGTTCTGTTCAGTGAAAAATGTGATCTATAATGATTTTGTGAATTCTGCTACCACGTGCTTACAAGTACTCTATACCAATCTAAACAAGTCATCCTTGACATCCCAGTGTGCCATTTAAACTCTTAAAGTTACATTACCACTGGGGATGGATATTTGTATCCTATTTTCAGAAGCTTTGTGTCAGCCACACAGCCAAATACACATTTTCTGGGTGAGGATAAGGCTGCGTAGATCCATCTAAATACTAATTACCCTGATGAGGTCCTTCGTAGCAGAGTTTCTGCACCCAGGATGCTTATCACACATGGTGATGTGCTTAGATGCCAAATATTTAATTCTCAGAGGGACCCTGACCACCACTCTATCATCTGACAGAAAACTACCTTTGCTTCTCAAGTAGCAAAGGCTGAGGGCTACCTTCATCATAGAAGTTGAGTTCTGAAACCATCACCTATATAAGAGGAGGAAGTGAAATTCATGAATTTAGCAGACCCAAAAGAAATCTCTTGAGATTTGGACCTGTGATAAAGTCAAATGTGTTGGCCAGCCTAGATAGTAACAAATGTTGGTATCATAAGGGGTTGCCCCCCAAATGCCTAGATTTTTTATACATTTGAGTTTCTCCTACAAGAATGTGACTGCTGCCCTAAAAGCATGACCCTGTTAGTGAAGCAACTCAAAATGCGCTTAATTAAAGGACGCATTTCTGCAATAAATAAATGGGAAGCATTTCTACAATGAATTGCACTTCTTTTCCATCAATCAGTCAACAAAAGTGTCTGTAAATCACAGCTGAAGTGTCTCCTCCTTACCATTATTTCAGTGGCATGATCCAATATGGAGAGTGGCGCTTCTGGATGGTAGTGTGCCATCTGAGAATTACACTACCAACATTGGGGAAACGTCTTGTATGGTAACCTTTACATCATATCAAAGAGGACATATTAATCACTTAGCCGCCGAAACTCTTCAGGCATACGAAAGTATGGCATCATGACAGTGAATTTCATGTACTGAAAGCAGTTCAAGCACTAAGGCTTCTCTGAAGGTGTACATCCAAGACCTTTGGGATTGATGTCTGTTTGAACCCTGAACATCGAATAAAGTTGGAAGCGAGGATTACCAATTTGATAGAAAGATCCCTTGGAACTGAAAACAAAATCACTGAAGTGAGGTACCTGGGTACATTGCTTTCTTCCATCAAGTCACTGCAATTTAGATCTGAATTTTACGATGGGTCCCTAAGCACTGCAACCTTATAAAGTGGTGTCTGCCAGAAAATGGAAGTAAGCATGGAGCTTGTGTTAGGATACTGGATCCAGGAAAATCTCAAACAAGATCAGACTGTCCAAATTCTCTATGTTTGAAAGAGTACAAAGACCATCGCTGGAACATGCCCCCTTTACATTATAAAAAAAAACAGTGCAATCCTTCAAGCTGGATGGTGAGGCTTCTTATAGTAAGGCTTCAGCAGTGTTTCCCTGACTAAACCGAACATTTGCAGAAGATACACAAATTATGTAATCCCTCAAAAGAAGTTTTTCGTCTTTGGATCAGCTAATGGTTTCGCTGTGTTTGAAAGTAATGGTAAAGAAGATGTGGTTCTTCAGTAACCACAAGAAGGTTGGTGAGATATGCTCCCAACTTCCTTTGAACAGTAAAGCTATAGTGAATAGGCGTATGATATGCTTCAGTAAATAACACTGCAGTGTTAGTGCAAACATGGAGCATGATTAGGTTGTGTTACTGATGGGGTGCTGAATGAAGTCACTAGCACTAAAAGCCAAAGGTTGCCTCGCAGAGGTGGACTAGACCGTATCTCTTTCCCCCACATATATCACATGCTAAATTTCCTGCTTGCTCATAACTGTCCCATAGATTCTTCTATGATCTTGGTTAACACACCAAAATAGACCTACTTAAAATGCTACACTGAGGAAAATAAGATTCCTTATGAATTCAGTCTGATTTTGGTTGAGGGCCATGAATGTTTAGGGCAGTCCTTGGGGAAATTATAGTCCACTCAAAATATCTTTCCTGCTTCTCACATTACCTGGTCTAAACTGCAGGAGTATCAGGACTTTTGCTAAATCACCCTCTTTGACCCTGGCTCAATCCAGGAATCTGTAATGATTCATTAGTTAGAACCAAAGGGGCAAGAAAAGAGAAGTCACTGGCTCCTGTTAAGAGAGAAATGTAGGTAAGATTCTTATCAAAGTGTATAGGTTTCTACTACAAGTATATATAGTCGCTCACAATAATCTTTCTCTATCTTCCTTGAATCTCCTCTCTGTTTTTTTTTTCTTAAAAGTAATCTTTTGCGTTCTAATCTCATTTATCCAAATATACATGAATTACATTTATTTACTCTAACTGATAAATAGTGTTAAGCATTATACTTTAGTTCTGATTTAAACTGCTTGGTAATCTTTACGAACTTTGTCTCTAGCACAAAGCCTTCAGTCAACTAAGTCTTGGTCCCTGTTAAATCACAGGGGAAAGTATTTTCCTGTGAATTTTTTAGAGCTCGAATACCCAGAGCCTATGAACAAACATCCTGTTGAGTTTACAGAACTTAAATTCAGTTCTCACATTTTTCGATAAAATAAACCAGAAAAAGGTTAGAGCCATGAAATTCTAAACTTTACTGGTGCCAAAACTACTACTTTTGACAAGACTTCAATACTGATCCCTTGGCAGAAAAAGGGTTGCTCATACCTCTGACTCGGACTCCAGCCTACAACGTTGGGAAGTAGCATCTGAGTAGTTCCGCTTCCTGAAAACCTGATTTTTTCTGAAACAGTATAGTGCGTCACCTCCAGCATTAGACCTGCAGCTATCAGTTCCTTCTCTTGTGTTTCACCAGTTTGCTGATATAGCAGTAAAATTCTTCACTCCTTTGTCTGTACATCTTCCATTAAGATGAATTTGCAGGGCATTATTGTTAAGGTAGTACAGTACAGATGATTGTCTCATACCGCCATTAATTGATTCTCTCATGCTTCCTGAAAATGCACCTTTTTTAAATCTTGTTTTAATGATTAAGGGTCATGAAGAGGGCACTAACCTAGGAGCATGTACCCGTCGAGGGGGCTCCCAAGAGGTGTCCTCCAGGACACAATCTTCCCCATTCATAAGTTACAATAGCTCTCCTCATAACCTTATTGAGCCTAAAATAGCCCTGACTTTGTATTCTGGTTCAGAATCTAAAACAAATGGAGCATGCTTCTTTTTCACTCTTGTACCTTTTACTGTTGACTGTAGCAGGGATGAATGAAAAACAGGCAGGATGAGCCCAAAGTATTACTAGTAATTTTAACTTAACTGGCAATGGATTTAATTGTCTTATCACTGAAAATGGATCTATGAATTGAGGAACTAGTGTTCCCTTTTTCTAGGTGCCTAATGTATTTAGTGGGCTACCACACTCTAAATCAAGGCGAGCACAAAGGGGCTTTCTGACTTTTCTTATCTGCTAGCCTTTTATACTGAACTTGAGATGATCATGTCTTATTGTGTTTCAATAATTCTTGTAACTCTTCTATGCACTGACATACTACAGGGCTACCATTAACTCTTGTGTCACTATATGAACCCGTGAGGAGGGACTCCTTTAGAAATGAAAAAGCGGACAGTTCCTGTTAGGAAATATTCAATGTTGTTAAACATAATTCTGATCACTACAAAAATTGAACCAGGTTATCTTTTTAATGTAACTATGAAGGTATCTTTCTCATTCTTGATTTGTCCTCTATCCATTAGTCTCAGAATGTGAGGTTGACAGTGTCATCTGAATTTGCAAGGATTTTCAAAAAGCACCCCAACGTTTTGAAACTAACTGTGAACTGCTATCTGAAATAACCTTTTGAGGAGACCATGAAGTCCTGGTATAATATTTATGCATATATATTTTTTTCTTACAAAGATCAGGCAATCTATTTATATACAGAACTGCCACCTCGCATTTCATGAATTTATATTTTACATTGTTTCTTCAAGTACTACAAAGACCACAATGCAATGGGACAATGTAACAGGAAGTGATGTCATCAGCTTGAGTATTTAACATCTGAGTTTGAAACTGCGTAATTTACCCTTGAGAAAGGTCTCGGTGAGACTGAAACGCGTAGGGCATTTGCCTGGTCCTTGTTGACATGACCTTGTGGGCTGTGTAATAAAAATCTTTTGCTGAACCTCACTCGTGAGTGCGGCAAGACTTATTGGGAAGTTGTTGGTGAAATATATATATATATATATATATATATATATATATATATATATATATATATATATATCCCGAAGTTTCCATAGGAAAAGCACTTTCTGTTTTTCGAATAACTTTGGCACTGCTTGACGAATCTTTATGAAATTTCCCAAAATGTCCCCTTTTCAGTTCAGCTGCTGTGTTGTAAGTTTCGGGGTGATCTGTCATGTGGGGGCCAGGAAACGCGTCCCTAAACGTGTTTTCCCCATGTTATGTCTGTGGATTTTTCATTTGTTTTTAGCCAGACTACTGCCTGAACCGCTGAACAGAATTACAACAAATTTGGCTAAAGACTAGATGTTGGTCCAGAAAGCATACTTTTTGGGATTTGGTGTAAATCTGTTCAGTAGGTTCAAAGAAATTTAAGTAAAAAAATATATAGATATCTGCGAGCCATCTTGGGACTCAGCTTGAAGCAGAGTCCCACAAAAAAGTAGAAAAAGAAAAGGGGGCAGGGTGGAAATACCCTGACCCCCCAGATATGGTAGGGAGGGTCCCACAGGGAATCCGCCAGGGGATAAAAGCATTTTTTTTATATTCTGCAGCAATCGCGGGTGTATCTGCAGCAACATTTTTCAAAACACAACGTGCGGGCTGCCGCTCGTCTTTTAAAAAAAGCCCCCGGGTAGAACAAATCCTCTCCTAGGGTTTCTTTTTTTTCTTTTATTAAAACTTTATTTATAAATTATTAAAGCAACAACATGCCATCTCTTAAAAGGATACATATTTCGATAATCTGACAATTCTCAAACAGACCGATAAATTGAGAACAATCTTATAATAGATTTAAAAACTCCCAGAAAATCCCCCTGCCTAAACCCCGGTACATCATTCAGTTATATTGTCTCTTGCACCTGATCGTGTCTGACAGTTGAGCTACACAACATTCCCCTATAACTGTTCCACTTCCCCCAAATCTTCATCCATTTTTGTGGACATCCCCAGCTTTCATAGATCGTCCTTTCTGCCTGCATACACCAATCTAGATCCATTTTCCACACCTTCGGTGTCGGAGTTTCCAGTGCTCTCCATTTCTTTGCAATATTATGTTTTGCAGTCATAAACCCCAATGTTACCCATAGGCATTCAGTATTTGTAAGGTCCTATACACCCCAAATGTTTAACAGACACCATTGAGGTGACTTGTCCTCCTCCACATTATAAACATCCCTCATGGTCGTCAGTATTGCTGCTTAATAATGTTTAAGTGGTGTGCATTCCCACAGTAAGTAGAAGAAGGTACCTTCCCGTCCACACCCCCTTGGGTATAATGGCGAGGTAAGTATCCCCATTTTTACCTGTGTGGTACCTCCTAGGGTTTATTTAAACCCCGGGGACCACCACCTCCCTGAAGTTTTTCAATTGTATTATGAGGGAGTGCCTGCACAGCACCCCCGGGGACCACCACCTCCCCGGGGCTTGTTTCTTTAATAAATAGGGAGAGGGCCTCTTGGACCCCCTCCCAGCCCCAGGGACCACCACCTCCTGGGGCTTTAATTGTCCTTAGGGGGTGCTGCATGGACTCCCCCCGGAGACCGCAACCTCCCTGGGGCAACTTCAAACAAAGAATGGAGGGCCACACAGCCCCCTCCTGCAGCCAAAGATGGCCCTGAAGACCGCTACCCCCCCCCCCCCCGGGCCTGCTTCTGCAATGTCCTGGGATTTCTCACACTCATTACCACACCCCTACCACTACTTACACAGCACTCACTGATTCATAGATCAACACATACCCTCACTCATCCATACAGCCACTCACACACTCATTCGCTCACTACAGCCACTGACATATCCACTCAAACACCCATACAGGCACTTACTCACTGAATCATTCACCCATAGACCTACTCACAAACCTACTCACTCACCCATACAGTTAATCACACAACCACTTACCCATACAGTTATACACAAATCCACTTGCTCATACAGATACTATCATGTACTCTCACCTATACTATCAATGACCCAAGCACACATTCACCCCTACAGTCACTCTACAATTCACTCACTCACCCATACAGTCAATCATATACCCCATCACTCACCTATACTGCCTTTCACATTCCCAGTTACTCACACACCCACTAACTAACCACTGACTCACCCACTCACTTATCCATCCATTCAGGCAGTCACACACTCCCTCATCCACCCACAGACACTCAGACACCCACACAGGTACTTAGACAACCAATAAATCACCCATACATCCACTTAGACACCAACTGACAGACTGATACAGACATTCACACAACCAGTTACTCACCCATACATTCACTGAGACACCTAATCAGTCACTTACACAGTCAGTCACGCACCCACAGACACTCAGACACCCACACAGGTACTTAGACAACCAATAAATCACCCATACATCCACTTAGACACCAACTGACAGACTGATACAGACATTCACACAACCAGTTACTCACCCATACATTCACTGAGACACCTAATCAGTCACTTACACAGTCAGTCACACACGCATTGAACGATCCATATAGAGACTAATACACCCACTAATTGACCAATACACCTTGGTATATATATTTAACACTCAAACTCTGTATAAACACTCACAGCCACTGGATGATGTCATCAGTGATGTCATTTGAGATGTCATCAGTGATGTTGCTGAACATGTCATGAGTGATGTAATATGTGAGGCCATAAGCAGTGCATTGCGGGAGTGCAAACTATAGTTAGCTCACTAATTATTACTGCTGAATTTCACTGGTTTTATACCACTGAAACCTGAGCCTAACTAAACGTCCCTGTAACCTTTGTTTTTTTCAGTGAATATATATATGTTTTTTTTCAGTGAAAATATATATATGTATGTATACCCATACAGCCCCCCCACACACACGAACACACACTCACTTAGATAGACATTTACACAGACACTCACATAATCTCTGTTTTAAAATTGGAACACTCGTTGGTAGTACACACAGTAAACTAATTTAACTTTTGTGATACCTTAGTTTATATGTTTAACACTCTAGAAACGTTTAGGAAACACTCCCAATCACTGGCTGATGTTATCAGTAGTGTCATTTGAGATGATATCAGAGATGTCACTGTCCATGTCATGAGTGATTTAATATGTGAGGTCCTAAGCAGTGCATTGCAGGGGTGTAAGTTATCGTTAGCTAAGGTAACTATAACTGATTAATTTCTGTGGTTTTGTATGAGCAAAACCAGAGCCTAACTATAACTTCCCTGTAACCAGTGAATTCCTATGTTTATTTAAATGTTATTTCCTAATTGTAAACTTTTGAGAATGAGTGTATGAGTGATTGCACAAGTGTCTCCGTGGTTGTGTGAGTGTGTCTCTCACTGGGTGTGTGAGTGGGTTGTGTGTCTGTCTGTGCCAGGTCCCTGGGCCGTTTTTAAAGAAAACAAGCATTGGCATAGCCAATAGGTCTCGCCTTTGGGACCTTATAAGTGTTTAGCCATGCAACAGTTGCATAACTAAATACACTAAGGTCCCAAAAGCTAGACCTATTGGCTATGCAATGCAAACATCAAAGCGGTCGTGCGGCCGTGAAAGTGAAAGTAATCGCGGTCAAGCGTGGCGCGCGCGCCCGCGCAAATGCACTGTAGCTCTAGGCTGGCCTGGTAGCACTTTTTGGAGCCCTCTCAAAAAGTCTCACCAGACCAGCGCATTCGCTGGGTCAGGCGAGACCTAAAAATGGAAGGGGGTGCATGGTGCCCCCTTCCTAAGGCTCTTTGAGCCTGGGACCACCACATCCGGGGTTTTCCCTTCATAAATGGAGGTGGGCTAAATATAAAAGGAATGTGGGGTAGAGTGGACCCTCTCTCCCCGGGTCACCAGGGACCACCACCTTCCCAGGGCCAAATCACTTAAATTGGGCTGAGGTCCGCGTGGTCCCCCTTCAGGGCCATATCTGGCCCCAGGGACCACCCCTCCAACCCCCCCCTGCCTACCCCCTGCTATGTCCCAGGGTGCCCACCCCTGGGACAGAGCTGTTTGCTCTGACTTGGCCGGAGATTTGAAGGCTCCCTCCAAGGCACAGCAAACACGAACTCCACTCTCAGCTAGTGAGAGCTGTGAAACCGCTCCCACTTGCTAAGAGCAGAGTTTTCGTCTGTTTCCATGCCTGCTGTCAAGTCAGCAGGGAAACGGATGAAAGGATTGCTCTGTTTAGCAGCTCCCTGTCTGTCAGAGCAGTGCTGGCTCCCAAACTAGGCGGGGGCCAGCTGGGACCACCGGGGCCTTGAGGCTCACCCCGCAGTTGTGAGGGGAATGAGGCTAAATAAATGACCAAAGCGAGCAGAAAGAGCAAAACGGAGATCAGAAATGAGCAGAAAGAGGCAAAGTAAAAGTCAGCAACCAGCAGAAAGAGGCAAAATAAAGACCAGAAAGGAGCAGAAAGCGCAAACTAACGGTCAGAAACTAGCAGAAAGAGGAACACTAGAGTGGTTCCCGGAGCTTCAACGAAGCCCAGGAGGGGTGGTCCGCAAAAAAAAATCCCCATAGACGTTGCATGGAGAAAATGCGTTTTGGGACCCCACTTTTACTCGGACCCCGTTTGATGAGTCACCCTGAAACTTTTAACATAGCCGCTGAACCAACTAAAGTATAAATTTTGAACATTTCTTGAAGCCAAAGTTATTGGCAAAAAACAATGGAAACTTTGGTCCTAACTATACACTCTTGACTGCCAAAATATATATATATATAGTCTTCATTTGGATGGATTCACGGATGTTCCATTCCCGTGCAAGTTGAGGACGCCCTGCAGGGTCCATAGCTCCTTTAATGGAGGATTTGGTAGCTGTCAAAAACTGACTTGGGAGCTCGACTCGCTCGCCCACGCATCACTAGTTGCATTTTCCAAGAATAATGTCTGCAAGTGAGGTGAGAAAGGGAGAAGGAAGAGGCATGTGACTTGTTCCCTTTTGGTCTTAGAGCCCCCTGTTTGAAAGACTGCTTTTATTGTGGCAAAGTAGTTATAACATGGATTTACAAACTGCCAGCATTGCTATATATGAATAATGTCACTGTGCGCTTGGATGGTATTTGACAGGTATTTTATTAATGCTGCACAGTGACTTATGAACTTATTATTCAATTTTCAATGCATGCTGGTCATTGGAGTATTTAATAACTACGAGGTATATGAAAAATCTGCATTTGAGTCATGTTTTTAACTAGCTGAGTAATCCTTCTCACCTGTGAACAAGGCTCATGACCAGAGCTGAAACGCTTCAGGTTTCAATAAAAGCATTTTGCCACTTTCATTGTGTGTGGTATTCAAGCATTGTGGAATCAGGAGATTTAGTCATATGTATGTGTGTATATATATATATATATATATATATATCTCACAAGTACGCTCCTTGTGTTCTCCATTGCCCGAGGTAGCTGGTATGCCACAAAGCCGGCTGAGTACACCCGACATGCAGATTCTATATAAACCAACATAAGCGCACTCTGGACGAAATCATAGGCAGTTCTTTTTATTCCAGTTACGCCTTTCTACCTTGCAGTCGAAAAGCGTAACTGGAATAAAAAGACCAGCCTATGATTTCGTCCCCTGAGTGTGCGCTTATTTTGGTTTATATGGAATAGCTATATATATATATATATATATATATATTTTTTTTTTTTTATGGGGGTTATTTTATTTAGCCACTGCCTAGCAACACTCACCCGAGCCTACAGCATTCTGGTAGCTGTAGTTGTGGCAGAACTACAGTGGGGTTGCACACATGTGACCGTGGGTCAGCGGATTTCCGCCAATGGCAGTGACTCTGGACAATGAAAGGTGGGGGTGGAGTTATCTCTTGCAATGCAGCAGCATCTGAGGAAGGCCGAAAGGCTGAAATGCATTATGCACACGCTGTCATCAATTAAAGATCTTCCAACGTTACCCCTGGTGTGGCCTCTACCTGTTCTCGTTGGAGTAGGAGTTTTTTGATATATATATATATATCTAGATCTTTATTACCTACTGACAGTCGCCAGTAGGTAGTTATAGTTAGAATGTAGTTTCCATAGGAAAAGCGTGTTTTGATTTGCCAATAACTTTGGCGTCGTTTGACGAATCTTCCCAAAAATTTTAAAACTAATGGGGTGCTGTGGTCAGCTCCTGTCTTGAAAGTTTCGGGATGATTCGTCACACGGGGGCCGAGAAAAAAGGGGGGGGGTCCCAAAACAAGTTTCCTCCATGTTAATTTCCATAGGAACTTTAGACAAAGCTACAGCCCGAACTGCAAACGGAATTACACCAAATTTGGCAAAAAGGAAGGTCTTGGTCCAGAAAGCGACCTTTCTTTTAAATGGTTTATACCCATTCAGTAGTTCCTGAGAAATAACCAAAAGAAAAATACTCCAAACCAGGAAGTGTTGGCAGCCGTCCTGTGACTCGGTAACTGAGTCACAAGAAAACAGAAGAAAGGTGAAAAACAAGAAAAGGGGGCAGGGTAGAAACACCCTGACCCCCTAGGCCTGCTCAGGGGGTCCCACAAGGACGCTCGGGCGCAAAAAAAGCATATATATTTTTTTTTAAATGGCCGAATTCACGCTAGGTGCACGAATCAGGCCTAGACTGCGTTATCTGTAAGCCAACGGCTGGGCCGCAGTCCTGGGGAACGCCACCTCCCCGGGGCTTTTGAAATAATATGCGGGGGGCACACTACCCCCCCGCAGCCCTGGGGACCGCCACCTCCCCGGAGCTTGACCAAAAATGCGTGGGGAGGCTCCTGCTCCCCCCCCCCACGCTGCCCCGGTGACTGCCACCTCCCCGGGGCATTGCTAATTTTATGAGGGGGGCCTCGCGGGGATTTAAGCCCCGGGGACTGCCACCTCCCTAGGGCATAATTCAAATAAATTGGTGCGGGGGGCTCCTGCCCCCCCTCCCACTGCCCCGGGGACCACCACCTCCCCAGGGCACTAATTATTTACATAAGGGGTCCGTTATGGACCCCTGGGGACCACCACCTCCCCGGGGCTTCCAAAATGATGAGAGGGGGCTCCCCTCCTGGAGCCCTCGATGGCCCTGGGGGGTCATCGAGGGCTCCAGGACCGGGCAATGTCCCGGGGTGCCCACCTCCGGGACATTGCTGTTCGCTATGGCAGGGCGGTAGCACGGCTCCCGCCCTGCCATAGCAAAGTCCTGCTTTGGTTTTCGGAAAAGGGGGAGCAGGAAAACCAGCTCTTGCTTTCAAAATCCAAAGCAGAATTGCTTTTGCACAAGGGGAGATTGTGTAGTAACTAGGTTCCATTTTAGGGTGGAATGTAGGATTTGGAATGCATGTACATCATGTAGAATGGGTATTTAAGTTAGAATTGAAAATGTGTAGATTCATTCTGTCTTTGCCTGGCTTGCTGCTGCAAGCACCCTTTATGCTGTACGACTTTCCTTGAATAAAGAAGATCTACTTCTACTCTACAATCTCCAGTGTGTTCACTACTACAGTATTGGTGACGGGCTGGTGGAGATCCCATCGAGTCTATCTGTTTTTTTTTTTTTACGCACTTGATTGGGGTTTACATAGCCGTAACATCGTCTACTTTACAACTGAACAACCCAGGAGACGACCGGATTCAGCCAGTGAGAAGCAGAGACGTCGAGCTGTGAGGATTTGGCCCCGAAATATCCTCATCGAAGTAAGTGCAGCGCCGTGCCGGCAGGCCTTAGTTACAGTTACCTTCAACGGCTCAGGGAGAGGTTTCAAAGCCCTCAGGCATTGCGCTCCACCATTCTGTCTCCATGGTCCTGCATGTGAACCGCTTCACCTTCTGACGAGTGACTTCACTACGCGCAGTAGAGGTCAGCTGACGTCAGTGTGTTCAAGGTCACACATGGTGGCCATTTTAAGCACAAGTGAGTTGTTTACAGTGCATCGGCACTTGACTCGCCACGGACTCTTCATTTCTTCGGGTGCTCGGGCCATCTTTGTTTTCGTTTCATGATTAAGGGTACTGTCTTCAATTTATTCAATGTTTCAAGGGTGCTATGCAGTGTGTTGGTGTATTTTGAGGGTACATTGACTACTGGTGGGCATACTTTACTTTTCGTGTTTTTTTTTTTTTTCTTTTCATTGCCCTACCACCTGCAACTGACATTTTAGGTTACTGTGTATACAGTTATTCGACTAGGTTATTTCCAGATCACACAGTGAAGTTGTGAGTACATCATAAGTACTATTGTGAGTTGTCATCTCTACAACCACGAGCACTGCCATGTCTACAAGTGCAAGCACAGCAGCTGGTGATTTTATTGGATCTGCCATGCACATTAATACTCTAAAGGAATTTTTACCCACTCCAGGGGAACCACTTGTATCATGGAGTGACTGGAAGGAGTACTTTCTTAATTATATTGCTAATCTAGAGGATATTAGTGGAAGTCTTTCCCCTGAAAGAAAGAAAAGAGTTTCTATGTATTGTTTAGGCCCAGAAGGTTTAAGTTTGTACAATGAATTACAAAAACATGACAGAGTTGGGGGAGATATGGATGTATTTAAAGCTGCAATTTTAGACCTTGATGACCGTTTTTCTCCCACTGTTTGCATAGCTCTTACAAGACATGCTTTGTTTCAGAGGAAACAAAAAAAACATGAAAGTATCGAGGAATACGTTTCTGCGTTAAAGAAATTGGCAAGCAAGTGTAGATTTGCACAATTACATGATGAATTTGTCCGAGACCAGGTGGTCATGTACACTAAAAATAAGACCATGCAGGACAGATTATGAGTTGAAGGGGAAGGTAGTCTAAAGGATATAGTAGCCATGGTTAACAAGCATTTCCAATGCAATAGGTCTCGCATTTGCGAGAGTTTGAGCTATTGGCATTGTAAATGACAATACCTTTTATTTATGTGTTTTTAAAACCTGAAAGCGGTGCGTAAATAAGCACTTTGTACTTGTAGTCCTTGCTTACGACCAGACAAGCTAGTCTGGCAGTAAACGAGGCGCAGTTACTGACAGCCTTGGTTCTCGTAAGCAATGACTATAAGTAGAAAAGTGCGTGTTTACGACCGCTTGCAAGTTTTTAAAACACATACATAAAAGGCATTGTCATTTTCAATGCCAATAGCTCAAAGTCTCACAAATGCGAGACCTATTACATTGCAAATGCTTGTTTAAGGAGTCGTCAAATTTTAGAACCGCTTTTTGCAGTTTAACATCCAGGCTGACTGAGTTCTCACTCTTATTAAAAGACACCGCTATCCGTGTTATTTTCAGATCTATGCAACAAATTATGATTTGAATGACTGGCTGACACTTGTTACTTGAAGATTACAAGAAAATGTGCATTTACCCAACTTGCAGTGAAAACTATAGTTTGTAGTCGATATATAACCAACTAGAGCAGTGAAATTAATCCCACACTATCTTTCTAGGATTGTAACTGGCCCCTCGATAGCTCCACAAAAATTCTCTGGAATGGGTTCATTATCTTGGGTAACTAGTTCATTAGCAGAGGAAAAGCAGGCTGCACGTGCATATACCACTAGCTGGTGCATTAATGTGACATGCTATCCTACCTGCATCAAAACTTGTAACTTTCTGATTACACATCTTGGAAGCTGGTGGATCAACTGAACTAGCAGTAAAACCGGCATTGGAACATGTGACCTGCATGATATAAACAAATGTGTGCTTCAGGTCACACAGTTGTCTGTGGCGGATGCTCAAGTCACTCATATGAACCTAGCTTGCTTAGTCGTTTTTTTTGCTTCACACGCAGTGCAATACTTTAATTTGTTTTGAGACCTTTTGCCTCTTTATTACCACATCCCATTCTAAACTAAGGTATAGGAGTACATGAATGGAGTAACAATTTTACTAAAAATTGTAAATGAATTGTTTAGAAGCTGTTTGTAAGTAGGTGATTAGCTTTGAATGATGTGGCTCCTTAGCAAGTAATAAGTAGCAGCCTTCTGTCTTCAAGTCACCAGCTACCCATGTTGTAGCACTGGACTCGTTAAAGGTAGCAAGGCAGAGCAGGTCAAGCCCTACTCAGGGAGGTGGTGTGGGCTAATCCCTAGACCGAAGACATGCATCAAACACCAAATAAATTATTGTCCGGTTAATTCTTTTACCTATAAAAAGCAAAAGTACTTTATTATGCACAAACTACTCAGTACTACGCATTAATTTACAAATATACACCTGATGGCAGGTGTAAATACCTAAGGCAACACTCATTTTAACAGTTCCCACCCTTAGTGAGGCCTGAAAACAACCGCTATATTCACCCATATGCTAAGCACTATATAATAGAGTGTAGTTATTCTAATGGACTTTAAGTTATTTTTATTATGAAAAAGAAAAGTGCGAAAAAAAGTAGGGGGCAAGACAGCAGACACAGGATCGACCAAGGCAAGAAAACTACAGTTCCCATTATTGTAAAAGGGTGCGCATATGGCATGGTGCACACATACGGGATGAGAGGCAGTATCAAAATACTTCTGCCATCATCCTAAGGGACACATCTCGGTGCGACGCACGGAGACAGGATTGTGATAGACATTGGATAAAGGTTTATTACACCTGCACCACGTTGCTGCCATACACCACTACTTATGATGTAAGTTACAACAGTACCAAGGTTAATGTCCCCTGCTCACTGTACTTCCGCATGTCACCCCTCCCCCAGCCGACCCAGAAGGGATTAATGTCAGTACATCATTTTTTCCCATCTTGTTTTTGTTTTGCTTCAGATATATAAGCCACGCGTGCCCATTACATCACCTGTGAAAGCTCTCCCGCACACCCATGTTAATATTAGCACTCTAAATGCATTTCTAAATCCCTTTAAAACGCCTGGCCCAGTTTAAATTCAAAATAATGCAATGGTTATCTTTAATACGCTGGAGAGCGTGTTTGAAAACTTCATGCATGCAGTACAAACAAAACAAAATACGCAACTTCTCGTGGTTGGCAGTAAGTATCCTGCAAGGTAACTCAGTCCTGCGGCATCTGATGTGCGGAAAGCTGCACTGCGCCAAAGGTGTATCTCACGAGCAGCGCACTCCCCCCCCCCCCCCCCCCCCCCCCCACCCCACCCCAACGAGGCGCCCCATTGCCATGTCCCTTCATGTGCAAAAAGTAGTTTTGTGTACCACCTGTCAGTGATAAAGGCAGTATCATGAGATCGGATCAGAGTTTGAGGTCAAAGGTAAGGTCTCTCCAGATGACTCCATATCACGAAGGAAACAGTGTTCTACTACTGGAATGCAGCACAACCCTGTGCATTCTGGTTTCTCTTCCTGGTTCACTTCACTTGTTGTCCCAATTGAACAACAAGATTAGAATAAGAGCGATTTGCTCAAACACATAAGCGCAGGGCTGGAGCACTGCTTCCGTGGCAAGACATCATCTAGTAACCGGAGTCAAAGTGCAGCAGAAAGAGCAGCGTGGTTTAATGGTTGCTCGTCAGGAAACCATCACATTAAATCGCACAGTGTGTGTCTCGCGCGTCGGGGAGGAGGGACTCCATGGCTAGTCCGACTTTACAAGTGCGGAGATATTTACGGGACACTTTGCACGATCGATATTCGTGCTCTTGAAGCAAAACACGAACAAGAAACGCTGCAGCATCGCGACTCCGGCCGCACCCACAAACAAGTCAAATGTGAAGCGAACTAAGGTACACACCGAAGGGTCGATCTTAACCTTCATAACCGTGAGCAGGAAAACAGCGTGTGCGCAGAGAGGGAGCGAGCGGCTGAGCTGTAATAAATCAAGCGCGCGGTGGGAGATGCCATGCGCGTGCACATCGCCTGTCCGTGCATGCACATGGTTTGACTCCCTTTGCGAATGAAAGTGATGACAATAGAGTCTCGCCAAGGCGATGCAGCTGTGCTGCGTTCGCTAGGCGAGACCTAAAAAAGCTGAATTATCTGAACGTTGTGCGAAAGCCACATTGTCACATGACAAGAAAGATCGTGATGCGGTTGGCAAAATATCTGAAGGTAAAGTAAGTTACAAAGGTAACCATGATGTCTAGGTTGAAAATAAGAAAAAAGAGAATTTCGAACCTAGAAAAGTAGGTAATCTTATTTGCTACAGGTGCAGAAGTCGTTTTCATTCTGCTAATTATGACAAGTGTCTTGCGAAATCCTCCAAGTGTCTTGAATGTGGCATTATCGGACACTTTGCCAGAATTTGTAATAGAAAAGGTAAAAAGAAATCCAAAAGCAAAGTAGCATGCGTACAAGAGGGAGAAGTTGGTACAAACTCAATTTATCCGAAAGAAGAATGTTGTACTGAATATTTCTGACATGTCCTCTTCCAAACCTATGTGTCAAGTTTCTTTAGGGGGGGGGATACCCATTCAACTTGCTGCAGATTCTGGGTCTCCATACACAATTATTTCCCAAGATGTCTGGGAGAGGCATTTCATATCCAACATTGGTCGTTGGTTAGAACCCAATGATATATCTCCAGAAAGTTACACAGGAGGAAAAATTGATCTTTTGGTTTTCAGAATTTTTGTGTTCCGGTTCAAGGGTAACTACTCTACAGGTAAATTGTACGTTTCCAAAGAAGGTCCATGCGTCCTAGGGTGGAAATATCAGAAATATTTTAATATTATCCTTGACCCTAATAGCAAGGAGCAAGTTCTTATTTCATGTGACAATACTAAGAAGTGGGTGTTGGAGGAGTTTCCCTCAGTCTTTTCTGGTGGTATGGGCAAAGTGAAAGGGTTTACTCATCCAATACAGCTGAAGGAAGGTGCTATTCCAAAAGTACATAAGGCACGTAACATCCCTTTCATAGTCAGAGATGAGGTGACAGCTGAATTGGATAAGTTGTTAGATGCTAACGTGATTGAACCAGTGGAAACTTCAGGGTGGGTTTTTCCATTGGTCGTTGCCCGCAAATCGAATGGCAAGGTACGTTTATGTGTTGACTTGAGGTACTTGAACAACAACACCCTAGTTTATAAAGTTCCACTCCCTAGAATCGATGAGATGTTGTCTCTTACCCGGCATGCTAAGTGGTTTTTTACTTTAGATCTGTCTGCATCGTACCATCAAGTGGTCTTAAATACAGAAAGCAGACATTTCACTATGTTTTGCACTCCCTTCGGATGCTTCAGATTCAAACGTATGCCGTTCAGCTTAGCATCCGTTGCAGCAGTCTTCCAAAGGTTGATGTCAAATCTTTTCGGTCACATATCTGAAGTCATCTTCTTTCAGGATGACATCTTACTTATGGGAAAGAACAAAACGCACCATGATACTACTCTTAGAGAAGTTCTCATGATTCTAAAAGATAATGGTTTGGCTGCTGAAGGTAGCAAGTTTAAGTTTGCAGAGAAAACTGTCACCTATTTGGGGCATGAAATTTGTTATAGTGGGATCAAACCTAAAGCTAAACTCGTTGATGCCATTGTCAATTCTCCTGCACCCAAATCAAAGGATGATCTCGGATCCTTCTTGGGTTTGGCTGAGTTTTATTTTAAATTTGTCAACCATTTTTCTCAAAAAAACCTATGAAATGCGTCAATTGATGAAGAACAAAACCCCATTTGTTTGGAGTGATGCGTGTCAAAATGTTTTTAATGAAATCAAAACTGCCATTGCAAATGCTCCCATATTACAAGGTTTTGACCCTAGTGCTAATACCTTTGTTACCACGGATGCAAGTGGTACTGGTTTGAGTGGTGTGTTATCACAAGTGTCTGAGCAAGGTATAGAAGTGGTAGTAGCCTTTGCTTCACGTTCTTTGTCCCCTACTGAGGATAAATACTCCGTGATTGAACGGGAGACGCTAGCTTGTGTTTGGGCAACGGAGCATTTCCGAAAGTTCATTTGGGGAAGGAAGTTTATTCTTCGTTCTGATCACAAGCCCCTAACTAAATTACTCACTACTGAGGGTTTATGCAGAGCCTCTGTCAGAATTGCAAGGTTATCTATGAGGCTGCAGGATTTCGTGTAAGGTACAGTATGTCCCTGGCATTAAGAACATAATTGCAGATTTTCTGAGTAGGTTGTCTCTTCCTTTGAGAGAATTGGATTACAGTTCTTGAAATTACTATTGTGTCACCAGTATTTTTTGGGATTCCTGTGGTTTGCACATGGAGGAATGGGAACAAGAGGCCGAGAAAGATGAAGTCTTCCATATGGTAAAGGACAAAATTACCAATGGTTGGTCTAGTGACTGCAAAGGTAATCCGCACTTGAGAGCATTTTGGGAAGTTAGGGACGAGTTGAGTCTGGATATCAACTTTGTGTGCTGGGGGGAGAAAATAATTCCTCCCAAAGGAATACGACAAAAGATTATTCACATCGGCCATGAAGGCCATCAGGGTGTTTCTAGAACCAAAAGAAATATTAAAGCTTTGTTTTGGTGGCCTAGTGTGAATTTGGAGATTGAACGATTGGTGTGTGATTGTGTTAGTTGCGAACGTGCTGACAAAACTCAGAAGACACTCCACCTATGTCCTCTTTAGGGTGTTCTATTACCTTGGGAAGAGGCTGCCTTGGACATCATGGGACCTATAGTTTGGCAAGACAGGTGTTGCAAATACATTTTGGTGCAGGTGGATTTATTTTCAAGGTGGATTGAGGTAGAAGTTGTTGAGAATTGCGATACTTCCTGTTATCCTTTTTCTTGAGAAATGTTTCATTAGAGAAGGTTTACCTGCCTCTATTCTCACAGATAATGGTGTTCAATTTAAATCTGACAGCATGTAAAAAATCATGGAAGCCACTGGCATTGAGCAAGGATTTATAGCTCTGTACCACCCAAAAGGTAATTTAGTGGTGGAGAGGGGCAGCAGAGTTATCAAAGGGGTGTTACAATTAGCCAGTAATAGGAATTGGAATGGTGTATTGGACACGCTAATTTGGTCTTAGAGGATCACTACCCATGACACTTGTGGTGAAAGTTCTTTTGGACTTATGAGAGGAAGATTTCCGTACTGTAGGATAAATCCTGGTTGGATGGGCAGGAGTAGGAAGTATGTTTGGGACAGCACACAAGTTAGGGAGTGTATTTCCAACTCCCAATGTAAGAACAAAGCCTATATTGATGCTAAACATGGCACTAAAGAAGTGTTTTTAAAGATTGGCCAACTTGTTAGAATCAAAAGTGGCAAGAAAGTGGGTATGGTCTATCCCTGTTTTTCTGAACCCAGAACTGTCACCAAGGTCATGCGAAATACTGTCATGTTTGATGATGGCAGTGTTCACCACATGAACCGTATTGCCCTGGCACGACAACATCCTTCTGCTTCTAATACAGTTTTCAAGGAAAAGGGGAAGGGTGATTATCGGTGGATTAATCCTGTTACCACTGATGAACATGACATTTAACCCAGTTCTGTTGAGGTATTGGATTTGGATGTTCAAGATTCATCTGCTATTCAAGATGTATCTGCACCTGTGTGTCAATCCACATCTATTGGTGAAACTTAAAGCATAGAAAGGTCCACTAGATGTAGTAGACGCATCCCGACACCTAAAACTTTGCGCAATTTTGTTTGTGACTAAACGAGCACCTCCTGCTGGGGATGTTCTGTTCATCCTGAACGTTATCACCTTTTGTTTCTTTTTTTTTTTTTTTTGGAAGGAGGATGTGTAGTAACTAGGTTCCATGTTATGGTGGAATGTAGGATGTGGATTGCATGTACTTCATGTAGAATGGATATTTAAGGTAGAATGTGTAGATTCATTCTGTCTTTGCCTGGCTTGCTGCTGCAAGCACCCTTTATGCTGTAGGACTTTCTTTGAATAAAGAAGATCTACTTCTACTCTACAATCTCCAGTGTGTTCACTACTACAGCTGCATGTCAGCATCTCCCCTTGTGCAAAAGCAATGCCGGCTTCCGCAGGAGGCGGGGAGGCGGTGGGACCGTGGGGGCATTGGGGCTCACTCCACGGTCCCCAACTCAAAGGGCTGGCTCTGGGGGATGGGGTCCCCAGGGCCAGAAGTGGCCCAGGAGGGGAGCCGCTCAGCCCCCCTCCAATTTAAATTTTAAAACCGGCAGTCCGGCCCCGGGGGATGGGGTCCCCGGGGCCTATAGTGGCCTAGGGAAGGTGGGCCACGCGGCCCCCTTCCCATTAAATATTTTTTTTTTGTAAATACATGCCCCAGGGGTTGGGGTCCCCGGGGCCAAAAGTGGCCCAGGGAAGGGGGGCCATAGGGCCCCCCTTCCCTAGAAATAAATTTTAAAAAGGAGGCTATGCCCCAGGGGATGGGGTCCTCGGGCCGAATTGGCCCAGGGAACTAGGGCCATGCGCCCCCTTTTCCTATAAATACATTTAAAAAAAGGAGGCCATGCCCTGGGGGATGGTGTCCACAGGGCTGAAATTGGCCTCGGGAGAGGGCCCCCTTCCTGTTTTTTTTTTTGTTGTTGTTTTTTTTCAAATTTTAAGGGTTCAGGCCCTGGGGGATGATGTCCCCAGGTCCACAAAAATGCTAGAAGGGGGGCCCACACAGTGCTCCTTCTAAAAAGAAAAATAGAAAAAATGCCAGCATCTCGCTGGAGGCCCGCTCCCTCCCTGCACCACTGTGCAGACGCGCCCCCTAGCGCGATGTAAGTTGGAGAATTAATTCACCCTGAATACTGGGGGCCAACTAGCCGACCAGGTATCTTCAGTATGCGCCACAAAGCTGGATTGCTGCGAGGTGGTCCGAGGCCACGCCCCATTTTACAACACTCTGCAAACGCGCCTTTTGGCGCACTGCTGGTGGCGAGATGAGGTCCTCTTGTGTCCTAAGGACCCCAGGACACAAGTGGAATTTATCCCCCGAGCAGCAGTGCACCACGAGTCGCGTTTGCAGAGTCCTGTAAAAAGGGGGCATGGCCTTTGAGCACACGAAGCAATCTAGTTGTATGGGGCTTACTGGAGCTAACAGGTGGGCTATTTGGCCCCCAGGGACCCTCAGTATTCAAGGGGACTTAATCCCCCAACTTAGAACGTGCCAGGAGGGGCGTTTACAGAGTGTTGGAGAAAGGGGGTATGGCCTGGGTCCAGCTTTCAGCAAACCCACTATCTGGGGCATACTGGAGGTATCAGGTAGGCTAGTTGGCCCCTAAGGACCCCGAGCAGCGAAGGGGACTTAAATCTCCATCCAAGTGCGCGCCAGGAAGTGCGTTTGCAGAGTGGTGGGGAAAGGGGGCGTGGTCTGCTATGACAACTTATCAATCCTGCTGTGTGGGACTTTATGGAGGTAATAGGAGGAGTTGTTGGCCCCCAAGGATGTCCTTGGGGGCCAACTACCCCTCTTGTTACCTTCAGTAAGTCCCACACAGTGGGATTGCTAAAACGTCTTTGGAGGCCATGCCCCCCTTTCTCAACCACCCTGCAAACGCGCCTCCTGGCAGAGTACGGGGTGGGGGAAGAAGTCCAATTTACTCCTGAGGGACTTTGGGGGCTAAGAAGCCCTCCAGGTACCTCCTGTAAGTCTTACGCAGCGGAATTCCTGAGCGCTGGCCAAAGGACCAGCCCCTTTCTGTACCACCATGAAAGCATATAATACAAGGAAAACATTCCTACAATGTATTTCCGCGCCACGCTGAAGGTTCCGTGCGCGGGCGGGGCCATGACGGAACGGTTCCGTCATGCGCACAGCGCAACCGACGTGCATGACGGAACCGTTCCGTCATGCGCGTCGAAGGGGTTAAATTATTGAAAATGACAACATTTTATTATAAAAACAATAACATATATATAAAAAAATAACAAAGACAAGGTACTAATACATATAAAATACATAAGATACACAGTGCTGTTATAAAACAGCCATAGGGAGTTGAAGGGAAAAAGGATAGAAAATTCTATTTTAAAGTGCTGGTGCTTATTAGTGCATAGAGAATACATAAAGTGCACAATGCCACATCTTATCTATAGTCATCACTCATTTAAATAAGAGAAATTGAAAGCTTGTCAACGAACTATACAGAGAATAAAACATCCACGTATAAAGTGATAATGGTCACAGGTGCATAAAGTGCAAAGTGCTGTATCTTGTCAGGATGTATGGATGATTGACCTCAAGGACTAGGAGTCGTCATCCATATATTCATATTATAGTTATAAATTAGCATTTAAAAAACCTTAGAAATTCACTGAAAAAGCCATAGGTTTCAGGGACGTTCTAGTTGGAAATTACCATTTAAAAAAAAAAAAAACATAGAAATTCACTAAAAAAAACATAGGTTTCAGGGAGGTTATAGTTAGAAATTATCATTTAAAAAACCTTTGAGTCACTGTCATTTGAGATGTCATCGGTGATGTCACTGACCATGTCATGAATGATGTAATATATGATGTCATCAGCAGTGCATTGCGGGGGCGCGAGTTATAGTTAGCTCAACTAACTGTAATGGCCGAATTTCTCTGGTTTTGTACGAGTGAAATGTCCAACTAACTATAACGTCCCTGAAACCTATGGTTTTTTCAGTGAATTTCTATGGTTTTTTAAATGCTAATTCCTAACTATAATCACCCAACTTAAAAACACGCCACGGGGCGTGTTTGCACAGTCGTGAAGGGAGGGGGCAGGGCCTGATGTGACATGTGTGCAAAAACGTCCTGTGGCATCACTGATGACATCATCCAAGTGAAAATCTGATGCACCTTCTCACACTCTAATAAAACCTTTAATAAACCCTCTGTAAAATACAGACTACCATTTTTGAAACCATCAACACACCAATACCAGTTACTAAATATGCACTCACTGATTACTAGGTCTACACACACACATCCACCAAGACAATCACTCATACATGCAGTCACTCATCAATACAACACTATCATATGCACTCGTACACCTATACAGACACTCACACACCGCCACTCATCCATGGAGTTCCTCACAAACCTAGCCAGTCATGCAAAGAATCAATCACACTCCCATTTACTCACCTATTCAGTTATACACACACCACCTCACTTATTCATACAGATACTAAAGCATACTTACTGTCTTATATAATCACTGATACATGTACACACTCATCCATACAGCCACTCTCACGTATATTCATGTATGTACTCCAACTCTCACATACACTGCCTTTTACATATGTAGTTACTTGGACATGTACATCCATTCACTCACCAACACACCCATACACACACTCACGCACCCATACGGCTGTTTCCACATGCACTCTTGAACCCATACAACCAGTGAATCAACCACTCACATCTATGCACAGTCACACACCTCCCACCCACCCACACACATTCAGTCTCCCATACAAATACTCAGGCAACCAATCAATAACCCATATAGACACTCATGTAGCTACTGACCAACCCATGCAGCAGCTTAAGCAACAACAGACAGACTGATACAGACATTCACAAAGTTTAGTCACTAACCCATGCATTCAGTAAGACACATTTAATCGCTCACTTATACAGTCAGTCAAGCACCTACTAAATCCTCCATCCAGACACTTATACACCCACTCATTCTTCAATACACCTTGGCATATATATAATACATATATAAACTTTACAGAAACAGTCACTGGATGATGTCATCAGTGATGTCATTTGAGATGTCATCAGTGATGTCACTGACCATGTCATGAATGATGTAATATGTGATGTCATCAGCAGTGCATTGCGGGGGCGCAAGTTATAGTTAGCTGAACTAACTATAATGGCGTCATTTCTCTGGTTTTGTACGAATGAAATGTCCAGCTAACTATAACGTCCCTGAAACCTATGGTTTTTTCAGTGAATGTGTGTATGTATATATATATATATATATATATATATATATATACACACACACACCCACCCACTACACACACACACGTGTGCCACTAGCATTTTGGTTGGAATGAAATGTACTATTTTGCAATGCGTATCAACCGCCAACATTAAAGTCTTATAACCTTGATCTTCCAACATGCCAGTCATAAAATCTGAAAAGGTTTAGTAGGGATTGGCTTTGAGGAGGCCCTCTATTTTTTTTGGCCCTAATGCAAGTTTCACAAGTCGTAATACATCTCTTGACAACTTTCATATTTTCCCACCTCTGACTTAACATGAGTCTTTGCAACATCCTAATTGCCTGCTGAACTTGAGTCATTTTTTTCCTGTGAAAAACCCAATATTAACTAGTTATGAGGTGTATCAATAATATACAAACTAATTTCTTCTTGATGTTTTCCAATACAAGTCATCTTGAAATGTTGAGCAATACAGAAGACAGATCCTGAGGAAAGGAGAGTTCTGTCAACTACTCTTACATGGCAAGCTCCTTATTTCTTTTTTTTAAAACAATTGGCCACTGTAATCTTTTGACTGAACCCCAATCCACAAGCACTCCAGCAGGACCGAATCGACCAAAGCTTCTAAGACCTATCGTTCTGCATTCTCATTTATTAAGGGGACAGTCTATAACATATGGTAATTGATTCTCTAATTTCTGTTGAAAAAAAATTGGGGGGGAGGGGACCACAAGACTGACCCAACACTGGGATTCTTTTCAGCGCTTGTTAAGGCCATTTCTGTCCATTTTTTTTGGGGGGGGGGGGGTTTCTTAGGTCAGTCTCTTACCAAATGATTTGGAGAACCACAATATAAACACAGATTCACACTGCAACCCTTTTCACCTGGCATTGAACACATTGCAGAAAGTCCAGCTGACAACATTGAAAAGCTATATCCTTGTACTTCTTCTAATTTAGAAACTCCTGAGCACGTCCCTTCCAACATACCTTCCACATGCGACATGGCTGCTTCTTGAAAGACCAGCAAGTTACTTTCAGTTCCTTCAGTTTTGTATTTTGAGTTAGCCGAAACATCAGTATAATATTTCACTCACTTGACTGCATGTCCTACAGAATTACTTGATCATTATTTTTAAGACTACAATACAGCAATTTGTCTCTTAGTACTATTAATAGATAATGATTTAATTTGTGATACACGTTTCTGTCCATACCAGTATTCCTCAGAGCACATTCATTGACCAATAGTTAATATTCTCAAAAAGAGTTGTGGCCATGAACTGGAAGATATCCAGTGGCCCCTCGAATTGAGTAATTGACTTAAACATGTGAACCAATGCAGAGTTAATCAAGAGCTCCAATACTAACACTGACCATGAAAAAACTGGGGCATGTTATTTTAGATAACGAATCCCATTCAGTTTAACAACAGTTTCTGAACTTTCTATCCGCAAGTGATATAATTTTCATGACAACATTGTAAGAGCTGCACAGAGTCTGTATTTGATTAATGCACCCGGTGTTATAAAGCGGTTTCCCAGGGCAGATGTACTTAAAGTGATAACAAACGTCTTTTGTAATAACACTGACAATACGCATTACAAATACGTTTCCTTGTGGTGCAACGCTCTACAGCACAAGCTATTACAGTTGTTTGGTGCTTACAATAAAAGTTCATATTGGCTTTTTTTTTTTAAAGTGAATTAATATATAAATAATTTAAGCTGCGCCTACAACCTTTTTTAGTTGTTCAGTAGTAGGAAAAAATGCTAGATTACTTAACACTAATGTTTATTACGCTGACTCTTAGTTTTGCATGTGATAGTCCTACCATAAGAAGCTTTTACCTCAGTACACAGACTAACCCTAGCTAAAAACGAACTCTAAAATGACACTTTCACCAATGTTCAATTGACTAGAATCCACCCCTCCAAGAAGGTACGGACTAGCTCCCTAGTTGTGAGGGCTGGGACCCAGGACTCCTTTGATAAAGACTAGAATTTGGACAAATGAATCATGAAGGTGTGAGAGTACTCGCAGATAGTGGCATTGGATATGTCTCCATGAAGGCACTCAAAACAAAGCGGAGCCACACCCAGAAGATTGATCCTGTAAAGGACCCTGTGGCTCTGCCCCTGCTGTGCTGTAAAATACAAATATAACTACATAAAACCCAATGACTGAGTTGCTGTAGAAGAATGATGTCCATAAGTGGCATTGATGGAATTAAGCTTGTGTTAAGGAGTAGTACTAGCCAAGCATATGCAAAGAGCCCCATAAACATATAAGTTACAGAGACATACATTCGTTGCTTAGTAAAGAGCAGGGAAAAGGAGTGACTGGACACACCCTGTGAAGAGAGAAAAGTAGATGATGTTTTTTATTTTTTAAATAGATCTGGACGAAGACCCTCTTTGGTAGAAAACACAAGAAGCATAACAGGGCACTTTGTTCTCCAATATGATGCCCTTAACTAATTGCCACTAAACAATAAAGCCTTGACCAAATGAAGTTTTAATCCGCAGAATAAAGTAGTTAAAAAGGAGTATCCTGAAGACTTAACGCCTGAAAGAAAGATACCAATGCTGCACTGGAGAGTTCATCACAGGGCAGCAAAGGAAAAACTCAGAATATGGGTACCCAATGTAGTCACTGTCTGAACTTTCAGACCCTTAAAAGCCTGAAGGCTGGCACATTTACCCCTTAATGAAGTCATGGCCATATACAGGAGAAATATGTACTGGAGGAAACTCTTAATACCTTCTCATAATCGAAGCTGCTTGCAACCTTCTCGAGCATAGCCATCCTGAAGAATTATGCCAATGATGGGCATACAAAATGAGGGTTACTGTATTCTGAGATAGCTGGATATAAACATCCACCTCGTTAGTGCATTCCTGAGTTGGATGCGGGAAGGCTGAAGTCGAGGGGAATGGCCTGGGAACATAAATGTGGATAATTTGGATGTATTGAGAGCTGAAGAATCAGAGGATGCTAGGTGTGAATAGAGAAAAATGGAACCTCTACATTAGCTGACCCAAATCATTCAAAGTACCCTCTGTATCAAAGGAAAAGGCATACTTGGAGACTAAGCAAGCCAACATATCCACCCCTCTTCAAACATCCTTTTGGAGGGTAAGAGTGCAAAGGAAGGGATAAGTGCAGTTAAAGCTGAGGCAAATAGATTCAATAAGTGGTGGTGGCCTAACTAGTCCTATTTCTCTTGATACAGACCTGGGCCACTTTGAAGGAAATATTCGACTCAAGCAATCCACTGGCCTATTCTCCCACCTTGAAGGATAAATCAGTGTCATTGGGCAGAGATTTGCTTACGCAAAAAAGCAAAAAGTCCAAGAATCCTTATTAAAAGGAAAATTCATAAAAAGATTAATTAGAATCATCAGTCTTCAAGTTTGTCTTCAAAGATGCCGTTGGACACCCACAGAAGAACCAGAGTCTGCTGCCAAAGCACAACTATCATCAAATTAAATATTTTACAGAAACCAAGCAAACGTTTGGAAAACGTGTTTGCACAGATGGTAAAATTGGAAGTGGAGTCGGCATCCTTGCTTGCTACTATCACCACCTTACCAACAGCATCTGCAGGAGATGATGCATCCACCGACTTTGTGATACCATGGCCTGTTATTAAAAAAGTCTGTCTTTACCGGTTCTTTGGGAGATGGAGCCCCTTCCCTGGCCTGCAAAGCTGTAGCTTGCTTATTCTTCTTCTCTAGCCTAATCAACAAGATGCTGACTTCGTAGCTGCAGCCCACATCCCCTTCAGAGGGCGGTTAATCAGTGGAGTGTAATCTGTCGCAGTGGTGATGCTTCCAAGAGCATTTGTGTGGTTTGCTGTATGGTTCACACTCTACAACACTCTAGGAATGCTGCTATCCTGAAATGGGACAAAACCTTTTGTGGCTGGTTCCTTTAGCAGCAAGATATTGCAACACTGCTGCCATTTTAAGACCTGGCATTGATGATCCCCAGTTGTGGGATACTTAGAATACAGACCCCTCCCTCCTTCTAAGCAGGGAGATGGCCAGGTATATAACGCTCCGGTGAACATGGTCACACCCATCTGCCCTTGAGAAAAAAGGGAGAGCCAGAATAACAGTACTGTGGCCGAGACCATGAACACCGGTCTTGGCTGCTATTCCTGTGGTCCAAGGAAGATTAGATCCTGCATGCTGGCTCCGACCCCATCCCTAACCAGAGAGCAATGAAAACCTTCTTTGTAGGACTGCTCAGGCAGGACCCAGGAAATGACATAGATTAATTGCAAATAAATATAAATTAACAACGTACTGATTTATGGAGACAGGAAAAATCTTTAAAAAGCAGGAAGTTAATGTAGCAAGTCCCTTCATCTAGGCCTTTGGGAAAGGGTGTAGTCTTGGAACTGGTGAAGGTGCCATTTACTACGTTTAAAAATATATATATATAATTAGGATGGTTAAACTATGTCTGTAGAACGAGGCAAAAGTTCATTATGTGATGAATGGGATGAGGAAGATGAAGGTGGAGTTAATTCACAAAACCATGGACCAAGAACTCCTTCTCGCACTTGAAGTAAACTCATAAATTTGAACCTTCCTAGTCGAGTAAGTGAGAAAGCCAACTTCCTGACTTGTCCCAAGAGATCCATGTGTTCTCTGTGAATGGTATGTTGCCCTCTCGCTTTGGAGTCTGAAATGTCAAATGCCTTAACAGCTGATAACCTTATTCTCAAGAAAAAACAGCATGCCCGAAACACAGCAAAGGAATGAAACTTGATCCTGTGTCATTCTGAGACAGGCGTGACAGACATCGCCTTATATTGACCAAGTCGTGTAGTCAGACTAAGTATTAGGTGAGCAGCCTTTGGAGCCTTACCTGATTTGCAGAGTGCAACGCATACAGACAAACACCTACGGTTCGCCTATGAGTGCATCTCAGTACTGCTACTTTTAAAGCATTACCATTCAACAACTTAGAATTCTTTAAAGTTCTGTCAGAAGGTTGGTATGAAGCTTCAGTGCCAGTCCAGAAACGAATGCACTGTCCCTGGCCTCAGCAAAGCTATCCCCCACTTAAGCCTTTTTTATCCCCAGAAATCCTTTTTACACCTGTGAACTATCTCAAGCCAGAGCCAAAGCTTTTGAACTCTGCCTGGCTTAAGCTTCTCTCCTTTACAAGCTGGGGAGAGAAAAGGTCCATCAAGTCTGCACCAGAAAAAATGGTTGTGTCGTCACCGAATAAATTCTGCAACTTCCTGGTAACTAGCTTCCACTGCTGAAAGGTCCATTATCCTGCCTGGAGCTTGTGTCTCGTCTTCGTCCCTGTTCACTGAAGGCTGCCAGTTAGCTTGTCTTACTACTGGAGGTCAGGTGAAATCCAGCCTTGAGATTACTGATGCTAAAACGCATTGAGCTCTCTGACAATCTATAAATTCAAGCTTTCCCATTTGCACTTGTGAGATTACCTTACTTCAATCCTGGTCACATTCATAGATTGTTAAGGGCTCAAAGACATTCTTTCTTACATTGTCTGTATTTTCCGAAGGGTAACATTGGTTTCATTAGACTTCTAGAATAACGGCCATTCCTATTGACATTAAAAGAAATAGTTTAAAGTTATTGTTCTCCATATGTTTTCCTTGTTTATTCAAACTTTTTATATTTGTTGGCTAATGCAACTTGCACCTTTTATAAACTTGGGTGGGCCGTTCCTGATTTATTCTTAATTTTCGTGTAGTTTCTTTTTTCCTTGCACCTTCATGAGACTGTGTTGACCTTGATCAACACTACATGAGGGTGAGGCCAGAATACTTTAGTGAGATCTTTGGTTCTACTCTGTGTTGAGAGAATGAGATCAGGAGAGAGAGAGTTACATGAGGTGTAAATGAGAGCTTGTTAGACCCCAAACTGGAGCTTCTAATGTATTTGAAGTCCAACCAAGGTGGGATGCTATGATTAGACAACATATACTCAGACGTTAGTGTCTTTGTGGTCTCAATTTTCCTAGGTGAGAAGGAAACAGTAGCCAGGTTGTTGTTGTTTGTCTAGTTCTGATTCACAGAAAGTCTCAGTGAAACAAGGAACTGCTCTCAATGTTTCATAACCTTTGGGACAGACCAACCTGTAGCTTGAATGAGTATAACATCTGGAAAATGGGGAAGTGCTGTAAAATGAGTGCATTGCAGGTGTGCAGAAAGGTTAATGATCGAGCTAAGTGTTGGGTAGAGCTGAGAGTTGAGTACAATCTTCAGAGCCTCTCTCTGCACTTCTGAATCGTGCTCAGCTCTCCAGTCTGGGCCAGGCCATCGGTAAGTCCAGGAAGGAAGAAGTGGACCACGGAATGAGAGGAGATGAGGGGGTTTACATGTCTCTTACTCTCTTAGGACTATTAGAGTTTAACATGGTAATCTCTGAATGATTTCTGTTGTATTGAAGCCCCCCTACAGACCGTGTTCAACACCATGGCCAGGGCCAAAAACTTTAAGTGGTGTTGTTTTATTACTAGTGGGGGAAAAATATCGGTGCTGTACTTGTTGTCTGGCCACACTACTTTCAAGTTCCCTCCCTTCCAACCCCCCGCTTGTAAGAACAATTTGGAACTCATTGTGGGGGTAATTAGAAAATTTCAGAAAAACTACAGCCTTTCAGCTATCGGCCTAACAGGCTCATTGTTTTGAGATTAAAGCAGTATACCTCTGCTGCATTCTGCAAGTTTATACAGAAGCCAGAAGGAACAAAAGGGCATGCTGTAGAATAGAGCATGGAGGAGACCTGGGGTTCTGAATGTGATGAAAGGAGGATCCGTGAGAGTAGATCTCAAAGTTGCAAGGAAGCTTGTTCCATGTGATGAGAACCTTTGCGCTGGCTTTCAGAGTTAGCGTAACCCACAAGGGATTATTTTACTAATGAGAGAGAACAACAGTGACATGTCAGGTACCCTAGTTAAAAGATGATTAAAAAAAAAAACCACTATGCAGTTTTCAGTATATTTATCATAATCGTCTCACAGCAGCTGAAGGAGATGATAAAAGGATACTGAAGTAGAAGCCTGCGGGAGCTCAGCTTGGAGACCCAGGCCACTGTCTAAGTTTCCACCCATCCATTCAGACGCTGGCCATAGGCTGTATACGAGATACCCAGAGCAGGTGCATTAGGTAATGGGTGTACCTTCTCTAATTATCCCATGCAGTGTGGAACCTACCAGGGTCATTCACTCTAAATACTGCTTTATACATGGATTTTTGTCTTGAGCTCTGTCTATATCCTAGGGGTGCACTGTCCCAGCTGCTTTACCAACATTTCATTTTTTTGAAGATCACAAAGCAATGTATGCATAATGCACCTGATTTCCATGCATCTCTCCGAGCAGTTGACAAGATTGCATCAGACTTGCCATTTATCTAAACACCAACCTTTTTAAAACCAAGCTGTTAATTGGCTCAAGGTTGATTCAAAATTCACAGGTTACGAATCAAGCTCTGTACTTTGGTGTTAAATTCGCTCATTAGTATGCGCCCCGTTTCACTCACAGTTATGGTCCTTACTGATACTTTAGGATTTTGAGGAAATGGAGGACTCTCCGTTTTCACTCGAAGTATTCATGTATGTGTTTCCTATACCCTTGCTGTATATCCCACACAACGTCTTAATTGATAGTTTCGGCAGTGTCTTTGATATGGTGACATATAGCCAGGCACTGTGTTTCTTGCTCATACTGCTATTCCATGGAGGCTGGTCCCTCCCTAACAAGAAATGTTAATTGGCTGCTCTGATGAAAACCATGCATCAAAATATGCTTCGTTTATATTTATTTGTAATACACTCCTGTACACTTCTAAAATGGGAATACAAATTTATACCGAAAGATTTTCTCTGGGCGTGTAATGATATTTTACAAATTTAATAATTTTTTATACATTTATAAAATTCGTGTTTCTCTATTGAGATTGTGCTTAGTCATTCTGAGGTTTTTGGTGTGGTTTTGTGTAAGATGTGGGCTAACTCCATTCTTTAGTTAGTTTTGATTTTGTTTTTGTTTTACAAAGGGCCAATCTTCTCATTCCATCAAATTCAACAATGGTATTAGATCTCAAGTGAGGAATTTTAAAAGTGGAAGCAGGTGCAAGATTATTGTACAGTATATACTGTTAGGTCAGGGGTGACTGAGGCCCATCATTAACACATATGCTTCTAATACAGGCCTGAGCAGGATTTTATACTTGTACCCTTGTTTTTAATGAAATCACATCTTGGATAATGTGGAAAGCTTTGCTGGTAAATGGTCAACCTTTCACTAGGGGCTCCATTTGCTAGGGCATTATTAATGAATCAATTGAGCAGCTGCAAACTGAAGCCATAGAGACTATGCAAACTACAAAACAAATGATGATTTTTTTACTTCACCCTCGACGTTTTGGAACTTTGCTACCGAGAGGCCGTGGGAGTGACTGATTGTCCCTAGTGAGAACAGCACACTGCAGATGGAGTCACATGTTGGGTGTACATACACTATCGAAAAAACTGGGTTGTTTATTTGGAACAGTCATGATGTCTTAATACACCTTTAAGTTATTTTTGTGCTGAGGAACAAAAGATACTCTAGATTATTATTTTTTGCAATCTATACTGAGTTCAGGTTTTTTTTTTTTTTTTTTTAAATCATTTTTCTTCTATTGCCTGGCTTTTGAATAGGAGAGCATGATTAAGAACCATGAAATGTCGAAATGCTGGAACCTTGCTTATTGGAGCTTAAAATGACAGTGTCCCTAGTGAATTATTTCCCGTCGTTAGTCGTGCCCATTGGCCTTTTACGGTCGCTAAGTGGGTCTCGATAGCATCAAGGCGTGCATATATAGGGGAAAGTTCCTGCTTTAATAGTAAACTGAAGTGCTCTAAACAGTTGCCCCAGAGGAAGCCTCAGATATCCTGGTCCCCTGGGTAAAGGATCCCTACTCCCATTGGTCACTACTGATAGATCCTTGCATAATTCCTGGGTTTCGAGCAAGTGATTTTTATAAGCAATTTTATATAGTCTTTGACTTTGGTTTCCAGCCATAGAATTATTTCGAGCTGGTCCTTCTGTTGTATTTTTGGGCCAGTACAGGGGTTTATTTTGTGTAGAGTTCCTTTCGTAGATGATATACAGTTGAGTTCAGCTGTATCGGCGTGCAGTACAGGCAGCAAGAGCGTGTCTTGTGCAGAGGGCTCGGGATGAAAACTGAGATTAGTTGACAATTTACATTCAGAATCTAGATCTGATACTGGGTCTGGTGGGCAAACTGGGGACACAGAGCCATGGTTTAATGGCCTTCTTCTTTCTGAAAGTTTAATTTCTGGGTTTACTACCCCTATAGTCCTTTCCAGCATCCAATCTGTGGCAGTGTGCTTAGCCACAGGGCTCAGTGTAAGCTCCCTCTGGTAATCTCCTTCTAACCAGTCCTTCCTCAAAGATCAGGATCTCTTTTATACTATTGTGTAAGGTAGGGTGATTAATCAAGAGCAACCCCAGTTAAAGAGCTCCATGAGATACTCCTTTGGTGGGACGTACTTGAAGCGAGTCTAGCAAGTCTAGCCCTCCTGCTACTGACTTGGTGTGCACTTCGGGGCAGGGTCCCACCCCAGCCCCAGCAGGTGCAGACGATACCAAAAAACAGTGCCCAGCTAAGCACAACAGAGAGAGTTAGAGGCATGCAACACCACTGAGGTCACAAATTCAGAGTGGAGGGGCAACTAAATGCTTGACCTGCATCTTCCTCAGCTAAGGCTTTCTCAGACCAAATAGCTCGACCACATGGTGCAAGCGCCAGCAACATAGAATGAATTAAAAATCAAGGCCCATGTACAGGCTCGTGTTTCAACTCACAAACCAATGTCTGCTGCTGTTGTGCAAAAGCCATCAAGTTACCCACAACTGGCACCTGAATATACACCGTACATTATCATCTTAGCAGATGTTTTGGAACTATCTACGCGGGTCAAAGAAAATTACATGACACTGAAAAATAAGGCAATACGTTAGCTGAAAACGAACTCGGGATGGGCGGGCTACCTGACACATGAGCTGGTACATGTATGAAGGGTTGCCTGGCTTGGCATACATCCAAAGGATAGAACAGGTGACTGTAGTATTATCAACTTTAGGGTCCCCATTTAGTAGAAATGTTGTTACATGACCTTGTCCAGAAGACATCTCCCTTGTGTAAAATCAAAGCACTCCCATGAGGGTTCTTTTATAGAACTAAGACCTTCCCTTAGAAAAACACTCTCGGAGCTTCCACCGTTTCACGAGCACATCTGTCACCCATATGCCAGACAGTGTGATGTGCCCCTTCCCTAGGATGGTCATGTTTACTCTCCCTTCGCAACATCAAATAGATTTGCCCCATTATGCCATCTTGATGAGCAAGATTGACAGAAGTAGTTTACAGGACAGGAGGACCCGAGTTCAACAGGATTCTGCACAAAATGAGTCTGCCCGATTGGAACTAGTGGACATTATCAAAGATCATATGGTTATCAAATCCTGGCATGTTGCGGAGATAGATAGCAAAATGGGGAATCCTGACTGGATGAACATCATAAACTCTGCTCACATTATTTGTTTGCAGGAAACCTGGCTTAGAGAAGATGTTCATTTAAACAGTTTTGTATCTATAATAACCGCAGCTTCTCCTTCTGGTAGCGGGAGAGCAAAGGGCGGATTGGCAGTGTTTATTTCAATTTTAGCTCCTATTGTAATTAGAAAACAACTTAATAGTTCAGTGTAAAATCAGCTGGTGCATCTGGCATTAGAGCAAAATCTTGAGGTTGTTCTGATCAACTTCTATTACAATGTTTTTAAATAACTCACAGAATATGGTTGTTGTAAAATTGGGTAAGGATATCGGGTCTTTTGCGAATAAAAAAGGAATTGATTACATGTTTGTTTGGGCTGGGGATTTCAACACGAGTAAATGTCAGTGTCCCAACAGCTTAGTGTGTGGCTACGCAGATTGTTGTGGGAACAATCAGCCTAATTTTCCTCATGATTTGTATGGGGAATCCACAGATGAACTACTGTATAGGCTAAACATGGAATGGCAAGAGAGAGAGCCAAATTGAGTTTTGATACCTACTTTATAAAGGAATGGGCACTGTCCCAAGTCATCATAGACCATATACTTATCTCAGTAACCAAGCCCAATTTGGTTACATCATTTAACATAGCACCATCAGTACATAGTGGCCATTCGGTGATTAAGCTTGCACTTAATATATCCGCCCGCAAGACCAAGGGTACTAAACAAGCAATGTCCATTAGAAATTACAAACGGGGTCAGTTTAAAATGGAAAAACATTAATGGAAACAGGCTATTAAAATCCGTAATTAAGGAGAACCAAAGCTTTTGACATCTGTACCGAATGGGGGAGTGAAATATGAAAGACTCCTAATAACATTTCAGAACATTGCAGTTGCATAGCAGATAAACTGATTGCCCAATTAAGGACCAAAGGGGTAATAGTAAGACTCAAGGCTGGTTTGATAAACATTGTAAGGAGCCAAGGAAAGCACTACAGAAATGTCTGAGAAATTGAGGCACATCTAAGAACTAAGAAGAAACTATAAGTTGGTTCTTTCTATCAGAAAAAGGGAACTCTAGGAGTAAGCTTGGGAGAACCTAGTAACAACAGCAGATACAGGGTTATGCACCTTGTTTTGGAAGACCGTTCATTCCCCTTTTGGAAATGATCATTTAAACCCGACCCTGGAGGTCTTGGTTGCTCCTGAAGCATGGATGAGCGACTTTGGAGGGACTTTCAACTCCAATAATCTTGACATTGGTTCTACTGGGGCTTTATCTATTTTGGCAGGTTTTGAACCCCTGAAGCCAATCAGCATTGGGGAGGTTATTGTTGCACTTAAAAATAGTGTCCCCAGGAAAGCGACAGGGCCAGATGGGGGTACCCATCGACATTTTTAAGTCTTGTCAAACCACTATGGGCGCCCGTATTAACCCAAGTATTCAATGCTACAGCACATGGCCATTTCCCCAAAGCATGGAGTGAAAGGTACCATAGCTCCAATTTTTTTAAACGTGCATAGGGGAGACCCTAGGTGCTATCGCCCGATATCCCTATTAGACTCTTACTTAAAGATAATGGGGAGGGTGATTCTGGCCAGACTGGAAACCTGGTCTTCGAATCACCATATATTGTCCGATAGCCAAAATGGATTTAGGAGAGAAATCGGCATGGTTGAGCAGAACATCAATTCACATTTGAAAATAAGCAAATACACATTAGCCTGCCAGGGATAAACCCATCTTTGTTTCACAGACCTGACCAGTATATTTGATTTAGTGAATCACGTTATATTGTGGCAGACACCAGCCAAAATGGGGACTCCAGTTGATATATTATGCCATCTCTCACAGCTGTATGCCTGCTTAACAGCTTGCATGCACTTTCGGAAAAACGGGCAATGCACAGATAAAATTCAGTGTAACAAAAGGCATTAGGCAGGGTTGCGTCTTAGCCCCTTTTTATTTTTGCTATATATCAATGGGGTTGAGACTGTGCTCCAAAGCTTAAATGCGTATGCACCCTAAATTGGTCCATGCGTTACCCCGATTTTACTATATGCAGATGATGCGGTGCTTATAGCAAGGACAGCTAACGGCCTCCAGCTTTTAATGGATAATTTTGTATCCTTGAGGGGGGCAGAAGATTAAAACTTAACCTGAGTAAAACATTTACCATGGTATGTAGTATGGGAAGGAAGGAGGACAAGGCACATTTTGTAACAGGACAAAAGTTTGAACAGGTTAAAACATTTGGCTGCCTGGGCATCCTATTTTCACATAATGGGGTATGGGAACCCCCTCTAAAGAACGCAAACTTAAAATATTCTCGAGCTTCTGATGCACTCTTTAGATGTGCCAATAAAAGAGGAATGAAACCCATCAGAGAAATAGTAAAACTGTATAATAGCAAATGCCTCCCAGTTGTAATATATGGGGAACCAATGTGGGATATAACAAATAGTAAACCGATCCATACACAGGAAAATGCCATTTTAAGCAGACTACTAGCAGTTCTGCGAACAACCCCATCTTACATAATCCACAAAGAACTTGACCTCTTGTATATTGAAGATCACATTCATCTTAGTAGCATTATCAAATGGCACAGTATCTGGTCTAAACAAGGCGCAAACTTTACTAGAGACATCATAAGGGATTGCCTAGATCTTGACCAGTATGAAAAAATCTCCAGGTTTGGGTATATAAAATGTCTCTTGAAAGAAGTGGAAGAAAATAGTAGCGTTAGGTTCCCTGCGGGCATTGTACAATTAAATAAGAAACAGTTGAGAACCGTTTTCTTATGAATCAGGGGGTCCCACAGAGATTCGAGTGGAAGAACTAAGGCGACACTAGAAAGTTATTGCAAGGGACCGATACAAAAAGGGATGCAAGGTTATTTAACTACATGACTAAAAATCAGGACAGATTTTACTTGGCTAGACTACACTTCCAATTATTCCACCATATAGTTGCATTTCCTAAATCAAAGGCATTGTCATCAATTTTACCCAAGTGCCCATGCAACTGAAAAGCTGGTCAATCCACTATGCACTTCATGCTGTTCTGTACATTTTACAAAGACATCAGAATAAGAGTCTCAATTATTATTAGGTAGCCTTTGACTGTTTTAGGAAGTTGCGAGATGTTTACCCATATCACACCATTGAAACCTATATTAAGAACGCAATCGGGGGTCGCAAATTATTAGATGGGCTGTGTTATGAGGCAGTTTAAATATGGGCCCGGATCTTTGTACCTACTCCCTTAAACAAACATGTTAGACCCTGGGTGTAGCCCCACATCAAACACTGGGTTTACAATAACTTCCTTTTTAACTGGAGGATTTTTAATTATTTCTCTCTGCTTTGCCTTCAGCAGTTATTTTTCTTATTTATTTTGGAGTTTTGATTAATTATATCATTTTAATTCTTATGAATTCTAACAACTATATTACCATTCAGGAGCACATATGGAGTATGTAGTATTTTACATGCCTACAAATTTCACATGGCGCTAGGAGTGTGATTTTAAAAGCAATCAATCTATACGTATGTTTTGCATAATTTTGTCAATTTTGTTTTATATTGTGTTTTATGATATCATAATATTTTACACTGGCTATGGGCGAGAGTTTTGAAAGTCTGTATTTGGTTTGCTGTGAATTTATGGATTTCTTGCTAAAATCTGAATAAAGTTTGATTTTATTTGAGCTTAAAATTTAACATTTCATACCATTTTTAGGTTGAGCTGTGAGTGTCTCAACATGCTAAATTCCTAATACCTTTGTGTTTGGCAACTGATAGCACATATACTAAATGGTTACCTAATGTTAACAGCCTGAAGAATTTTCTGAATTCACATGCTGTGCATTATTGTACTATTTAGTGGTTGGGTCTGCAATTGTCTCTTTGTAGTCTATCTCCTGTCTTTTTTTGTGGGCATCATCAACCATTTGGGGCTGTGCCCCTCGTTATGAGATATCATACGTTCGCTCTAGAAACCCTTTGAATTCACCATCTTCATATTCCTTTTGATCCTGCTCTCTGGTGACTGAACATGTTAGCTACTCTTGTGTTGGTTTCTCTCCCTGTAAGTTTCCTTATAAATCCCTCTCTTGGTGGAGGAGAGCGGGTCGCACGTGAATCCAGAAAATTCTTCAGGCTGTAAAACTACTCCAACTGGTAAGTAACAATTTTGGTTTTGAATTTGAATCTTTTCTTGATGGGTCGTCTGGGTCCTTTAAAGTGTATATTTACAAATAAATGTTTTAGCACTCTTTGGTCCACTTCTGCCTCCTTGTTGATTCGGGAATCCACACAGTAAGGTCTTGTGAAAGTGTATATTAAAGACCCTGAGTCTTCTGCACAGATACCATCCAGTGCCACGCTTCCCAGGAAGTCTTTCTACCTTCTTCCTTGTTGCGTATGCCTGGTGCCTTTCTTTGACTGTTTTCTCCTGCTGCCTTGTTGATAGTATTGTATTGTTTGCACTATCCATCTTGCTATAGTTCCTTTAGTAGTAGAAGATCCCTTCCTTTCTTGTTATACAAGGAATTGTTCCCATTTCCTGATCGTCTTTGTCCTTTCTGGATAGTACATTACTGCTCTTTGTACATCCAGCACTTGAAGGATCTTCTATGCCTGTCTCTTTAGGTACTGGAAAAAGGCTGGTAAGTGTATTAACTGCTTCAGATGGAATTTTGTACGCACATTGGATTTGTTCTCATCACCACTTTGTCTTTGAGTATCCGAAGACATTGCTTTTGAGTAGTGAGTGCCTTGATCTCACTAACTGTTCTTAGTGAGGTGATGGCAATTACAAAGTCTGTTTATAGGGTTAGGAGCTTAAGTTGTGCCATCTGCATTGACTCAGAGTGATGTTAGTAGCTGAGTAACACCACATTGAGGTTCCCGGTGGGCATGGATAAGGTTATTGGGCGTGACACGTTTTTTTTCGCTCCCTCTAGAAAATGTTTTATCCTTGGTGTAGTGAAAAAACGTCTTCCTATTACTTCTGTTGTGTATGCTGCAATGGCTGCTAGGTCAACCTTAAGTGAGGCATAGGAGAGGCGCCTGTACAGTAAGTGGACCAGGTATCTGATCACAGTGGCATCTTGTGCTCAGTACCTTTGGCCTCCCTCCCTTTTGCCCCAGTGTAAGAATCTCTCTTACTTGTTGCAGTCATATATTCTTGTTTTCTGTCATTTTGCCTTTTTCAGAATTTCCATTGCTCTTTCCAGTAGGTTAATGTTACTAAACTCTATGTCCTCAGGTGTGTTGCTGTCAGACTGAGGGTGTCTGGTCCTGAATGGCATACTTGCCCTTGATGTACTAGGAATTTTATGAACTGTCCATGAGATTGGGTCTGAGAACCACATCTGTCAAGCGCATTTTGGCACTATTAGGATTAGGGTAAAGTGTCCTTGTCTCCACTTGTGCATTAGCTGAGGTATCACTGGAAGTGAGGGAAGCGAAGGCAAATTTTTCTGACCATTTTATCGACACAGCACTCCTCTAGGATTTAGGGTGGTAAGAGCTAGATGCAAAGCGTCGCCATTTTGTCCTTGTGTGTTGAGAATGGATCGATCTGTGGTGTCCCACACCTCAGATGATCTTTTCCAGTACTTCCTGTTTTAGTTCCCATTTGTGTGGTATTTGCTCGTCTGCTTAGCCTCCCCACTTCTGTGTTTACTTCTCCCAATAGGTGTGTGACAACCAGGCCTATCTTTCTTTCTATCGCCCATCTCCAGATTTTTTGGGGTAGTTTTGATATGGTTGTGAACATGTTTCCCCTTGTTCTTTTTAATAGAACATTGTTGTTATATTGTCTGTTTTAAAATCACTGTTTGAAAATCACTGTCCTCTCCGGTCAGCTGTTTTTGGAAGGCTTTCATTGCTGGGAAGACCAAGTTCAATGCCAACACATTTTAGTGTTGCACGGCTTCCTTGTGATTTCATAGGCCCTTGATAATTAATGTGTGCTCCCCATCCTGTGTAGGATGCATCCATGTTGATGGTCATTGAGGGAGTTAGTGGTTTAAATTATTTTCCCATTATGATGTTCTGTTGGTACAATAATTACATTTCTTTCTGCACCTTGTCTGTAACAACCAGTAGATCGTTCTAACTCTTGGTTGCCGGTGACCATTGTCGTTGTAGCCATTCCTGTATTGGTCTCAAGTGTCACCTGACATTAAGGGAATGTGGGAGGCCATCATGCCTGCCATGTTCCCTACTGCCCTCACTGTCAGATGTTGCCCCTTCTGGTAGAAGAGACTGAGCTCTATCATTAATTTGACTCTCTTCTCCACTGGTAGGGCTTTTGTGGTCTGTGAAATTGATTGCCCCTTCTTCCTTTCTGGTTTGGGTGATAATTTTTCATAGTTCATGTAGGACTCCAGTTTGCGTAAGGTTCTTATGACCTCATAGATATTGTCTTTGCACTAACTGAATGTACCTGCTTTTGCTAGCCAGTCTACGTATGTGTACATGTGTATTCCCCTCTGTTTGAGGTATGTTACTACCACGGCCAGACATTTTGTGAATACATGTGGTGCTTATTTTATCTTGAACTGTAAGACTTTGAATTGGTAGAGTGACTTGTCCGCTATGAACCTTCGAAATTTGGCCTATGCAGCAAATCGTCCTTGAGGTCTATTGCTGCCATAACCCCTTTCCTTATCTGGTGCATGACTTATTGCTTAGTGTTCTTAGATGCAGTATTGGTCTGTTTTTTTTATGTCTGGCTTTGGCACTAGTAATTCGAGTAGACCCTTTTAGTTTTTCTCTTGGTGGTACTAATGCGGTGGTCTGTTTGTTTAACAGGTCCTTTACTTCCTGTCATAGTCGATCTTGTTCATCCATTTTAAATATATTCCTTTTCGGTGGTATTGTTGGAGATGTCTTTTCTAAATCTGTAAATAAGCATGTTCTATAATATTTAGTGTTCATTTTTCGGATGTGATCTTTATCCATTCATTTAGAAACATTCATTTGAGATGTCATCAGTGATGTCACTGCCCATGTCATGAATGATGTAATATGTGATGTCATCAGCAGTTCATTCCGGGGGGGCGCGTTATAGTTAGCTGAACTAACTAAAACGGTGACATTTCTCTGGTTTTGTATGAGTGAAATGTCCAACCAACTATAACGTCACTGAAACCTATGGTTTTTTCAGTGAATTTCTAAGGTTTTTTATATGCTAATTTCTAACTATAACATACCAGTCATGTTTCCAGAGTGGTGAAGAAAGGTGAGTGTGGTCTCCGAAACACCTCTTAGCAATCCCACTGTGTGGGATTTACTGGAGGTAACAGGAGGAGTAGTTAGCCCCTAACGTCAACCTTGGGGGGCAACTATCCCTTTTATTACCACCAGTAAGTCCCACACAGCAGGATTGCTAACTTTTTATATCAGGCCCGACCAGAGAGGTTGTCCGAGGCCATGCCCCTTTTTACACCTCTCTGCAACGCAACTCTGTGGCGCTTACTGGAGGTACCTGGTGGGCTAGTTGGCCCCCAGGGACCCTCAGGATTCAAGGGGACTTAATCCCCCAACTTAAAACACGCCACAGTACGTGTTTACACACGTCACATCAGGCCCCACCTCCTCCCTTCACCACTGTGCAAACGCACCCCATGGTGCATTTTAAGGTGGGGGATTAAGTACCCTTGAATCCTGAGGGTCCCTAGGGTCCAACTAGCCCACCAGGTACCACCAGTAAGCGCTACAGAGCTGCGTTGCAGAGAGGTGTTAAAAAGGGGCGGGCCTCGGACCACCTCTCTGCAACGCATCCCTGTGGCACATACTGGAGGAACCTGGTGGGCTAGTTGGCCCCTAGGGACCCCCAGTATTCAAGGGGCATTAATTCCCCAACTTACAACGCGACACGTGGCACGTTTGCAGAGTGATGCAGGGAGGGGGCGGGGCCTCCAGCACTATGCCAGCTTTTTTTGTTTTGTCTTTTTTTTCAGAAGGGGGCTGTGTGGCCCCCTTCTTTTACCATTTGTGAGGCCCTGGGAGCCCCATCCCCCAGGGCCTGACCCCTATGTTTAGGGGAGGTGGTGGTCCCCAGGGCTCGGGGGTCTGTGACGGACCCCCGCATTTACATATTTAGTGCCCCGGGGAGGTGGTGGTCCCCGGGGCGTGTGGGGGCTCGAGCCCCCCCGGGGGAGAGGTGGTGGACCCCGGGGCGTGTGGAGGGCTGGAGGCCCCCCCACACAGGTTTCAATTAATAAAAGTGACCCGGGGAGGTGGGGGTCCCCAGGGCTGCAAGGGGGCTGTGTGCCCCCCTCCAGTTGTTTGTTGAAGCCCCGGGGGCTTTTTTAAATGAAGCGCGGAAACCCGCGCTTCTGTTTTTTTTTTTTTATTTCGTTGGGTTTTGTGACCCCATTGCGAATTCCGCCAAAATTATGAAAAAAAGTGCTTTTTTTGGACCTGGAGGTCCTTGTGGGACCCCCTGAGCAGGCCTAGGGGGTCAGGGTGTTTCTACCCTGCCCCCTTTTCTTGTTTTTTTAATGTTTTTTCTACTGTTGTTTTTTTCTCGGCCCCCGCTTGACGAATCACCCCGAAACCTTCAAGGCAGGAGCTGACCGAAGCGGGTTATAAGTTTTGAAAATTTCCTGAAGATTCGTCAACGGGCGCCAAAGTTATTGGGAAAACAAAAAACGTTTTTCCTATAGAAACTAGGTCCTAACTAGCGACCGCCAGTAGGAGATTATATATATATATATATATATATATATATATATATATATATATATACACACACACACACCCCCGAAGGTAGTTATAGTTAGGACCTCGTTTCTATTCAAAAAGCGGTTTTTCTTTTGCCAATATCTTTGGTGCCGTTTGAAGAATCTTCGTGAATTTCAAAACTAATGGGGCGCTCCAGTCAGCTCCTGTCTCGAAAGTTTCGGGGTGATTCGTCAAGCGTGGGTCAAGGAAAAGAAGGGGGGTCCCAAAATGCGTTTTCCCCATGTTCATTTCCATAGGAAATACTGGAACAGGCTACAGCCCGAACTGCTGAACGGAATTACACCAAATTTGGCAAAAAGGTAACTCTTGGTTCAGAAAGCGACCTTTTTTTAAATGGTGTAAATCAGTTTAGTAGTTCTTGAGAAATTAAAAACAAAATATATATATCTGAGCCGAGGAGGAGTCGCGGCGTCTCCTGAGCACAAGCTAAGTTCTGATTGGCTGCCACCACTCCAAACCAGGAAGTGTTGGCAGCCACCTTGTGACTCGGTAACCGAGTCACAAGAAAACAGTGGAAAAAGGGTTGACAAATAAGAAACGGGGGCAGGGTAGAAACTCCTTGACCCCCTAGGCCTGCTCAGGGGGTCCCACAAGAACCCCCATGCACAAGAAAGCATTTTTTTTTTGTAAAAAATTGCCGAACTCGTGCTAGGTGCACAAATCTGGCCAAGAAAATGTTAAAAAAAAGAAGCACGGGCTCCAGCGCTTTGTTATTCTTAAGCCCCCGGGTGGGCCAAGTCCCTGGGGCAATTCTGCTTTATGTAGCGGAGGCCACCACAGCCCCGGGGACCGCCACCTCCCAGGGGCTTAATAATTTATAAGGCGGAGGCACGTGGTCTCCCGCAGCCCCTGGGACCACCACCTCCCCGGGGCTTTATTATAATAAGGTGGGGGGGCCTTGCGGGCCCACCAAGACCCGTGGAGCGCCACCTTCCCGGGGCTGAAATAAATAATGTGTGTGGGGGGCTCGAGACCCCCACACTGCCCCGGGGACCACCACCTCCCCGGGGCACTGTTTATTAAATTTGGGGGTCCGTTACAGCTTTACAAATGATGGGAGAGGGCCGCGCGGCCTCCCTCCAGGAGCCCTCGATGGCCCGGAGGACCGACACCCCCCAGGACTGGCTCCTGCAGTGTCCCGGGGTGCCCACCCCAGGGATATTGCTGTTTGCTATAACAGGGATGGCTCCTGCCCTGTCATAGGAAACTCCTGGTCTCCCTTCCAAAAACCAAAGCAGATTGCTTTTGCACAAGGGGAGCTGCATGTCAGCAGCTCCCCTTGTGCAAAAGCAATGCCGGCTCCGGCAGGAGGCGGGGAGCCGGCTGGGACCGTGGGGGCATTGGGGCTCCCCCACGGTCCCCAACTGTGAGGCCAGCCCCCAGGGGATGGGGTCCCCGGGGTCATCAGTGATGTCTTTTGAGATGTCATCAGTGAAGTAATATGTGATGTCATCAGCAGTGCATTGCGGGGCCCCGAGTTATAGTTAGCTCTACTAACTATAAAGTCCAAATTTATCTGCTTTTGTACGAGTTAAATGTCCAACTAACTATAGCATCCCTGAAACCTATGTTTTTTCAGTGAATATATATACACATACATATACACATACATATACATATACATAAGACTATTAAGAGATGAAAACCCAACCACAAGATGGTGGAATAATGCACAAAATGTGATTCCAGAAAAGAGCCCTCCTGCAAAAGTCTTGTTGCCTATTTAGCCTACACTATTTGTTCTAGCACCTTGGCCAAACATGATGCGTCTTATTTCTATTAGCTTGCATGTAGCGCTTGTCATGACTTTGCTTAGCCTGTACGGTCTTATTTCCCTATATGCAAGGGTCCAGTACTTGCATGTAGCACTTGTAATGCTGTACTTGGCATGTGTCAGCTGCTCCAGTAGAAGAAATAGGCCACTCCAGCTCCATAACATTATATGGATGTATATTACTTTCCTGTTTTCATGTAGGTATTGTAGCCGTTCATCCGTGTACATACTATTTACAATCTGGCTTGCAGAGAAGCATGATACAGCCTACTTGAAGAACCAAATGTGCAATACACTGTCCTGTTACTAGAGGGCATTTTTATTCCTTAACGTTATGACTGGTGCTACAGGAAAACGTTATATTTTGACGAATCTCAAAAACATGCTAGACGTTGTTTCTTTGGTGTAGTAAAATGCAGGATTTACATCAGGAGCGCAATGCCTTCAGATACTGTATGAAAAACAAGAGCAAATGAAAGGTCAAAGTGAACTAGTGAGAGAAAGGTTTTGCCAATGAGCTAACCGGCATAAAACAAACTCCCAGTCCAACTCTAATGGCCAATAATGGTGGTGTTGTGATATTATCTATTGGTGTCAGAGCTAAGCAGTTACCAGGAACATGTCTGTGGCCTCCTGTAACTTATAAGAGCTCACCTCATGGTGTAAAGGTTACTGTATTGAGTGCAAGTCTGATTTTTGTTAGAGGCTCGCAGGTGTTGAAGCTAGAATGTGGTTTGTGCTTGCCCTGCGAGGACCCCACATGTGCATCATAACAAAAGTGTCCAGATGCCTATATACTCAGCATCGTTGTGTTAAACAGTACTGTTTTAACAGATGTCTAATTCTTTCTTGTGCACGCCATCTACGAGAAGGCACTTTAAATACCTTACATTGGAGCCAGGATCTCAAAAGTATTGGCCCGGGTCATAAGATCAATTTTGAATGTAAATTGGGACAAATAGCAAGTGGGAGGGGAGTTCAGTGGATATATCCACTTGTGATGTGTATGCACAGCGATCAGATTTAATGCTGGGCCATGCCCCTAACTTAATTGCCAAATCTCTGCTTTACACACAGACTGCCCATCTGCTCCTCACACCTGAGCACTCACTGTCCTCTCTGGTTCCTGCCCCTTCAGCTGTCATCCTTCCCCACTCTGCTCCACAACTCCTCCGGTTTCTGCTAGGAAGGCATGGTTGCACGGTGCTCGACAAAGGCGCATGCAGCACTTTTTTTAATGAGACTAACAAGTGTTCCTGATTGAGAATTCACTCTTCCAAATTGATTTAGAAAAATCACTTACAAACCTATAAACATAATAGTAACAATATTTAACCTAATAAAAGTGCTTGAGCCAAACCTGTTGTTTACGAGCAGCTTTAGTAAAAGGATTTTATAAAATAAATATTAAGACTTGGCATCCACTGATTGATACTTCTGCACAATAGGGTGTTGCCTCGGTTTGAATAGGCAAACGTTTGCAGTGCTCTGAAGAGCCAGGGTCTGCTGCAACTGTACTGCCCATCACAAAATGTTAGCGCCTTCTGGAGTTCAGTTACTAACGCAAGAAACCCTTCACTGGCGCCTCTGTCCCAGAATATGTGGTGTACTTTAAAATGCCTCCCCAAGCAGCACTTGGGTGACATGATGCACATCTTGTGAGTGTGGCTCCGTGAGCTCTGCTGGTGTTACATTTGCACTACAGGAGCAGAGCCCTCAGCTGGAAATGTCTCAATGGCCTGAGCCCCAGTGCTCACCAGCACCACAGAAGTTGGTGCCACTGAGGATTTCTGCACCTACTCCTTACTAAGGCCTTATCAAACCATATATTAAGTGTGTTATTCGCTTATCTGTGATTTGTTGCTTCTGAAACGGGAAAGTGCTCTTAAGTTCGCTATTTTGGGCAGTAGAGACAGCCCAGTTTAGTCCACTTCTTTTCTTCACAGAGATAATAGTACTACGTTGTCATCCTATTTTTCCTCCAGATAGAACTATCCCACATATCCAACATTTTTGAGATGTTAAGGTGAAACGTGGTAGGACCAGAAAGATTAGGCAGTCTCACTAATCGTCAACGACTCAGACAGGCATATAGCCATAGTTCCTTCACTTCATAATAGGTTCTTCCTTCTCTTAACATGACCAGGAATCACTCTGTGTTGGGAATTGCAGAGTGCCATTCTCCCAAATCCCAGGGTATGATCTAAGACTTTATAAAAATATTAATAAAAAATATTTCAAAGGTTGAAATATATACTTCTCTGCATATATTTAGCAGACTTGGCAACTTCTCAAAAACATTTTCAGTGTGAAAAGAGGGTGTGGCTTTCCACCAAACACTACCTAAAAAGAACATTGTTCCTCTGCACCCTTCTCCCATGGCCCTCTCCCCACCAAAAAAAGCACAGATAAGTTCTGAGTCTTCCGCTAATGTCCTTGAGATTTAAATGCCCTTTATGAACATTGGCTGCACAGAGCCTCTAAAGACAAGATGGAAACCCACTTTACGAATGTCAGGAGTAGAGGTCCTTAGACGCAGTACCCACCCAGAAGCCCACCTTCCAGCAGCTCTAACTCTGGTATGAATGCAACAGAGGTACAGAGTGGCCTGACGGGGGGTAGGTACACCAAGAATGGAGACCTGAAAAGGAACGGACTAACTAGACATTCACAGAGTTAGCCAGCAGCTTTCATTCAAGAAGACACATAAATATACATAGGTCTATCATTCATTAGTATACTAACGGAAGGAGTATCTATAATATCAATGTTCCACAACAGAAACAGAACAAACAGAATAGATGCAATAACCCAAGCAGTGAGTATACATGATAAGCAATGTGATAGTTGAAGTATGACCAATGAGACCAAGGGATATAGTCTGGATAGATCCCTGAACGACCAACTGCCATTCACATATGCAAGAGGAAACTCAATCCAATTCTTTACAAAATCAAAGAAAAGATGTATACACCAGATGTTGGCCAGCTATATACGTCCACAAAACAAATTAGGGCATAGTGCAAGACTCCAGGTGCACTGAGAGAAACACCATTTCTGTTTGTATGAAAATGAAACTGCACAGGAAAGCGCTGCAGTCCAGAATGCAGGTGGGAATGGTGTAAAACAACAGTTGCGGTAAAAGGCCCCCCCGATACTGGCACACTGTAAATGCAGGAGTTGCCACTGCTGCTTGATGCCCAGCCGCAGACAGACGGTACTGGCATGAACCACTGCAGGAAGGAGGTACACTGATACTGGCACGCGGTAACAAAGGAGACACTGGGCAAACATACAGGCTAACAGCGGCACAACAGAACACCAGCGATCAAGGAACAAAACACCAGTATATGTCACAGAACTGGGCGCGTACCCAATTCTACTACCAGAAGCACTGAGATGCAAGAAGATAAATGTGCTTACTGCCAGGAGCTCAATACGGGCCAAGCAGAAAACACAAAGTCCACAAGAATAACAGGGTCTGAACTTTAGAATAGCAGGCACCAGCCCCCAGTATACTTCATAGTTAAATAGTGTGTGATACAGTATCTCCTCCAGAATTCCGCAATACCTCTGCAGCCCCCCAAAATAACAAATACTATAGTGGTGATTTGATAGTCATGTTTCCTACAGTTCCACCAATAATGGGTCTCAAGGTTATGTTTGTCACACAGATGTACTCCATTTTAACGTGGAATGGGCCATTGCACCACAAAGACTGACAAAGAAAAGGTTTTTTTGTTTGAGGGGGTGAAAGCCCTTCTCACGCAACAACCAAAATCCTTGTCGGTGTGAAGCACAAACGTCTCTAAATTAACCTGTGCTTAACCCTCTGGTAGCTTGGCACACAAATAGACTTCGAAGTAGTGTATTAAGTATGTATGCAGCACACAAACAGTAATAAAGTGAAAAGACAACATGAGATATATCCCACACCATTTTAGAAAAATCTGAGTACAATTTTATTTTAAAAAATGAAACCAAAATGCAAAAAATCCAATCAGTAGAACTGGAGATATCCAACTTTAAAGGTTGAAGTTAAAAATAGAGCCAAGAAGCAAAAAGCACGAACTATGGGTAGCTGGTCGCGCTGGACCGGAACAAAGTCACAAGCTCAGGCTAACTGCGATAGAGTGCGGGCAGATAAAGGATCAGGTTAATACTGCTGAAAAGGTTACCTTCTCAAAGTCCGGTACGCAATGTTCAAAACTTGGAAGAGCTCAACTGATGCCAGCCAAGGTTCCAGGACCAGGAGAGGCACCTTTTGGGGATCAGGAATTCCAGCATAGGACAGCACGGCTCAGGCAGACCTATTTGCAGGTTGCCTTGGGCAGTTGCAGAGAGGCCTCTAGCGCTTGTTGTGTCACTGTAGCTCAGAACAGGTCAGCCAAGTGAGCTTTGAATCACTCATGTTAGCCTAGGAGAAGGGAGCAGGTCCAGTCCAGTCTTCCTTCTGAGTGAGCAGGGCAGGCCTCACGCAGCAGGGCAGTCCTCTGGGGAACAAGGCAGGCCACAAGCAGAGAGGCAGTCCTCTAGTAGCAGAAGGGCAATTCCCTGAAGAACAAGGCAGGCCTCAAGCAGCAAGGTGGTTCCTAAGGACCAAGGCAGTCCTTCTATAATGTCCACTGGCCCAGGAGTGTACGGATGAGTGGCTCAGGAGGTCCGATATTTAGACGTAGTGACACCCTTTGAAGTAGGGGAACTTCTAATCAACCTCCCAAATCTGGTTCTGGAAAGTTCCTTTTTTCAACTTTCTTCCTATGCGCAGGCTCCAAGAGTTCTACGGTGGCAAAAGGTTAATGTCAAGTTCCTTTGAGTGTGCTGGAGGCAGCCATTTGAAATGATAGCCCTCTCCCAACTACACCCAGGGCATATTGTTCACTGTCTGATGTAGGATCAGTTCCTGATGTGGGAGCAATTAACCGGCCCTGGTAGCTGGAAACTCCTAGAAGGCCTCATAGTTTAGAACAGGAAAATGCCAACTTTCTAAACGTGGCATTTTCTAAATTGTAATCTTAAATCCTACTTCACAGTTAAAGAGGGCTTTAAATTATGTGACATTTCTACTGCTCCCAATCAAAAGTTAGCATTTATTATTTACTGTAATAAGGTAATCCATTGTTATCCTATGAAAGAGGTAGACCTTGCAGTAGTGGAAAACGAATTTAGAGGTTTTTCACTACCAGCATATTTAAAACCTAAAAACACACGTCCTACTTTTTAAATACAATGCACCTTGCACTGTGGGCTGTTTAGGGCCTACTTTAGGGAAGTCTTATGGGTATTAAAAAGGAAGGTTTAGACCTTGTAAAAGGTTTATTTTGCCAGGTCCAATCGGCAGGCATGAGGCATTTTTTTTAAAGACTACTTTAGTGGGTAGAACAGTTGCCTACAAGTAACCTTTATTTTACAGGCCCTGTACTGTTGTCCCATCAATGCAGACTTACAAGTCAATTAAATGGATCAATCACAAGTGAGCCAATTGTATCACGATTTAGGGGAGAGCACAAGCACTTTAGTACTGGTTTGCAGTGATACAGTGCACAGAGTCCTAAAAGCCAACACAAACCGGTTCAGAAAACAGGAGGGGTGAAGGCAAAAAGTTTGGGGGTGACCCTGCAGAGAAGGCCAAGTGCAAAACCCACTCTGTGCAGGGGTTTTCAGTTAACTTTGTGCTCATTGTGTAATATTCGCTCTTCACCAGTGACTGTGTGACAAGAGACAAAAGCATGTGACACACAGTAGCACTGTGTGAGTTGGCATGTCTGTTTTAGGAATATTTATATTTTTAAACACATGGCTGATCTAGAGCAGATATTGTCTGTTTCTTTATGTAACATATTTACTTTCCTCCAAGCTTGAGAATTTGCTGTTGCCACCTTTTGGGTCTTTTGCTATACACCTATCCAATCTGCACCCACACTTTCTACTTGCATGATGTCCTGTAGACCAGTCTTTACTTATGGCAATGGGTGACATGGCAGGTGGATCGAGATTATCCATCATGGTAGCAGTACCAGAGTACAAGCTCCGTTAGGCACAGAACAGACTTCCGCTTTCTGAACTAACCATTATGACACCCATGCATGTTCACACATAAACACAAAGCAAATTTGGGCAACAGATTGACTATAAATCCTCCTGAAATAGTTTGGGCAAAATACGCACAAGTGTCATAAATTTAAATTTCCTTTATCCCTAGTTGCCCTACAACTCTCACCTTTGATGTTTGTACCATTTGCTCCAGTTCCTGCTGAATTGCGCTATTGCTTCTGATATTGTCTGTCTCTCATCTGCATTTTCCGACTGTTTGGGTTTAGTGCTGTTTCTCATTCTGACCTGCCTTTCCGTGCCTATGGACTGCACTACCACTGATCCACCTTCTGCTTCAATTCCTTCCCCTTAGACTTAGTTTTCTCTGTTGCATATCCGGTTTTGGCTTCATCCTGTTCTATGTGTATCCAAATATGTCCAGTACATCCTTGAATCATTGTAGGTGAGGTCTTCTTTGTCATCTTTCGTTACATCCAGCTGGCCCATCCAAGGTGGCCTTTGTTTTGTACCATTTGAGACAGATGTGGTAAAGTAACTGCATGGTTGTTGGAAAACAAGAATACCATGCTAATTAAGTTAAAAAATATGCATGCTAAATTGTCATTCATATTTGATATTCACAATATAGCCACAAACTTCAGATTCTTCGATTAGGTACAGGAAATGAAAGAACTTGAACTCGTGTGGCATTTTTTAATTGCAAGATTTCAAAGAGGTCCGTATGTTTTACAGATGTCTTAAAGTAGAGGTAAATAATTCTCTAGCTCCATTACACTCAGGACCAAACACATATTCCTTTGTTAGACTTACTCCAACAAAAACACCAAACACATACTAAAAAAAGTTATACCGGTTTAAATCTCGCTGGGAATCTTCAGCCTTTGCCAGTAACCGTCATCACCTGGCAAATCATAAACGCAGACTTTGTAATCAAACGTTCAGGCATTAGCCGGTAATATACAGAACTGATGCTAGTCAATTTCTGGAAATATGGCATTTTAACAGTGTAACAAATGGTCCCCCTGTTTACAATATTTTCTAAGCAAAAGGCCTTCTTGTAATTATACCTGGTTGGTGCACCGACGTTTCGACCCATTTCGGGATTGGAATTACTACATTTTAGGTTTTGAATTTGCATTTGCTTCAAGTAAGAGACAATAAAACAGTACCCCACTATTCAATTCTGCGATATCAGTCCAATTGAACAGATCCTTTAGTCACTGCAGAACTTTCCATACCCATCCACATTCTTCTTCCTTTACATCTGCTAGCTTTGCTACCTATTGAATGCATTTAAGACGGCTCCCTTAGGGCCTCCTTTGACTAGTCAGTTCAGTAATATTTAGAATGTTAGGTGTTCCATAAACCCCTTGGACTTCATCTAGGAACATGTAAAGTATAACAGGAAAATGAGGAGACCTATATTATGACAAGGCCTTTGAACATCATGTAAGGGATCATTGTAACTATTATGATCATTACTTGTTCTGCTATTTGACTTGGCTTGAGTACTGGCACTGTCCTCTGCCCACCGCAGCCTCATCACATGTTGCATGTCAGGCTTCAGTCCAGACTCCGGTGGCATCTGTCATCATCCTGGATTCAGAACTAACCACCTTTGTGTGAACTTCTCTGTGGACTCTGCGTACAGGGACTGCTATGTGAATTATATTCTACTTGGGGTTTTGAGCAATTCGATTCAATATGTGCACCTCATCATTCCCTATTAACTATCCTTAATCCAGTTATGCAGTGTCTCGACTGTCCGTTATTTTATTTTAATGTATTCAGCAGGTTTTCTCAATGAGTAGTTTGTGAGCCACTGGTAGCTCTCCAGTTGCCTGGAAATAGCTCTACTGTGCAGCCCATCTTGCTGTATTAGAAGCTTTTGCTTAATTGAATTGATATGTGTACTAAAACTGAAAACTGTGTGTTCAAGACGGAAATGTGTATATTTCCATAACACATATGCTAATGTTTGGAAACAAATTGCTGAATTTCCAAAATATATTAAAACTGAAATGTGAGAGATAAATCATGTGGCTCTGGGGAGAGTTGCTACCTAGATGCCAGTAGCATTCAAGCTATGGCCGTTTGCATTACCCATGACAAGGCATTCCAAATTGACAACGCCTTTTTTACATTATGGTCGGCAATCCTGCATTATGCACTGAGGTAATCAGTGCCAGTACTTTTGCATAGGGTGACCACTAATGTAATCTTGTCTGGCATGGTCACTTTTAAAACACAGAGATGAGATTAGTAGCTTGGGATGATTTTCATTGATCAAAAGTAGCTCTTATTACAAAGAAAGGTTGGAGATCCCTGGTTTCCAGTCTGCATTGCAAACCCCATGGCTTGTAGATACACCAGAGATAGATCTGCAAGTAAACAAATGTGAAAAATGAATGAAACCCACATCTGAACTTTGAGCTGAAAGGAGTAATTAATTGAACAAGAGGGTCCTTACTCTTCGTATAGCAGACAGGAGATCTAGACTAAACGGATGGCTGAATGGTGGATCCATTAAACCACAGCCACTAATCAGCAGCCTTGGGCACAGGGCGTTTACATAGTCCTACTTTGCCTTAATAAGTCCCACAACCTCCTGATCTCCAATAACCAAAGGGAGTTCAGGTTTCCAGTGACAAAGATGAGAACATAAAGATTGAGCGACAGCCTCAGTTTGTGCATCTTAACCTATTAGCCAAACTAAGTTCACATTTAGGCACTTTTCAGGATTGTAAGTGGAGAGGGGGCTTAATTGGATGGTGGAGTGAAGACAACTATGGTAGAGGCCTGCTGGCCCACAATTATATTTGGGTGAAGTCCGTATGGGAAACAGCAACTCATATTCATGAGGAGAGATGATCAAGCCATTAATGAAAAATTGACCCTCACTCTATGATAACTACTGAAGACTGAGAAAAACGTGCCTAAAACTGAACTGCATACTGTAAAGGGCTTTGATGAAGGCACAGGACAAGGTTCTACCTTCTGATTAGACTCTAGCGCCCTTCCTACCTGACAGAAACTAGAATCTTGAGTGTTCTGATATGATGGCAAGGAGACATTTAGGCCCTCATTATGGGTTGTGGTATTTCACCTGGAGAAATAACTCTTGGTGAATTTCCACATCACGCAAATAAAAGCGTCTCCGGGCCTGGAGTTATCAGATTCACTAACTCGGAACTGATTAATTTCGTGCCTGGAGACATTGAGCCTATCTGTACTACTGTAGGGGCTGTGGCCTTCATCACAGTCTTGCCTCTGTCCAACCCCTACAGCGGTATGAGGGGAGCAGCCTATGCGCCCCATAGACAGGAAACACCCTGCCCCCTCACTTCACCCTCCCACTCCCTGGCCATCCCACTGACACTTTTTGTTATCTTAGAGCAGGCAGAAACTGTCAGAGAATTTTGACACCAGAATCTGGGAAAACTGACTAGAAAAGGACCTGGTATTCGCTAGGTCTGATCACCTATTTACGAATTACTCAATTTTATGAAACATGGTTTTTGTATACCAGCTGGAATCATAGATTTTCCCCTCAGTATCCTGGCACCAAACTCCGTGATACTCAGATAGAGGGCAATAGTGTTATACAAAACTTTCAAATAAATTATAACAATAACAATATTACCTATACGTAAAGCATCACTGATGAAGTTGTGGCGGTCCTGTATCAGGTATCTCTCTTCCTACAGGATACCTTAAATCTCTGCCACAACATCATGAACATCTCCTCATCATCAGCGCTCAACAATTAACACTGATTAACTAGTCTACTTTATCTGCAATATAGTTCCTACCAGCTACTTCCACGATTTGATGCTAGCCATGCATTTTGTGGCAGAAATTGCCTCAATTGTCCCAATATGGGGGTGGCGGGGTCGTCACATCCCTCCTTCAGAAACAATGACTTTCTCATCTTTAAAACTAAAGAAACCTAAAGCCCATCATAAACCTTTGTTTTGTTTGTTTACAGCGGAACTCTTATTAAAAATGCATACCAAACCAACTGCACACCTATATCTGATACCAATCATTTCTATGCCTACAGCAGTCTGGCTTCCACCCTCTAGCTGTATCCATCAGACTTGTCAACAGAGCTTGCTGATGCTATTAGATTTCATCAATCCGTTTGACACTGTAGAACATTAATCCCTCTGCAACAACCCATCAAATTGCGTAGGCACTACTTGAAAGAAATTAGCTAGATCTTTATTCGTCCACTTAATACCCTATTTCCTTTAGTGAAATAATGTGGACTCTCCATCAGCATCACCATTTCACATTTTCCAACCAATGCACAGAGCCAATGGCCCACACTTGCCGCATAACTATAAGAAGAGGTTTCACCCCTCCCACAATGTGCACTAAGCAGGCTTGATTGTATTTACTTCCTCCAAACTCAATCCATCCAACGCCAAATTCCCACTTAGTGTCACAAACACAATAACATTGCAACCAACATCACATCTTGTTGTACCTACACATGGAGTGCCCTAAACCTAGTTACTTATTAATTGTGAGGTTCTTCCTCAACAGATAACTTTCCAACAACTCTCACATATGAGCCCCAAGCAAATCAATGCTCTACCCTTTCCATTACAAAATGTACACCTCCAGTCCTTGACCATGAGTGTATTTGAAACTCTACTCCTCTCCAAGTTGGGTGTTCCATTTACTTAGCTACCATTTTTCCATTAGGCCACCACTTTCTCTGCAAGGAAGTTAACCCACTAAGCTTAGAATCCTAGCCAAGTACATCTTAGTCCACTGAATCCTCAAGAAATAGCCACAGCTGCCCTGAAAGTATTCAATGTACCTACGTGCATGGCGTGCGACTGGACATGGTCGTGCCATCAAGTTTTGAGGGTATAGTGAGGGGTTGTATGTCCGCAGGCTTATTGCTGACCTACCCTTTGTCAAAGCCTGACTACTCTGCAGAATAGAAACAGTATTTGCAGCATCCTACTTCAATACAGTGCCAGCGACAGTCAATCGTTAAGGAAGGATGGGTTCCGCACCTTCATCTTTTACTGATGCATGAAGAGTGTCTGTCAGGCTGAGCGAAGGTCAACCTAACAGTAGGGGTGGGCGGCTAACTTCACTCCCAGGCACAGGTCGGCCGTAACTGCAACTGCCGCGCTGCTTTCACTCTTACTCGCCCTCATCTTTCGTTCCACAAGGCATCTGAGAATCTTCTAAGTGGGTAACACGCGAGCGGCAGGGAGAGTCGGGCAGCGGGGCAAGAGTAAAGATTAGGGCTGAGCGGAATTCCACAGAGTTTTTATGCAACTCTGCAGAATTCCGTGTAGTGTAACTCCGTGAACTCCGCCCACCCCTACCTAATAGACACTCTTTATGTTTGGGCCAGGCATTCAGGCACTGCATGTGCCTACCTGCTTGAGCTGAAATTCGCCAGGCTGAAGATTTCCCAGCCGAGTGGACATGACCTTCTCAGCCCGGCCAAGTCTTCTCTGTGCCTCCACCTCATAACAAAGGGGGAGCATCACTGATAGATTTGGACCTGGGTGCTTCAGTTTTAACCCTTGAAGTGCCCAGGGCCAAGTGTCCATAAGTGTCCCTCGTCATGGTGTGGGGTGAACAAGTCTCACTGACCCCATCATCCCACTGTGTGACGAGTTAGGGAAGGTTCTCCTTTCATTGGTTGACTTTTGGCAAGGTCAGCCAATGAGAGGAGGTGGCTGGATCTTTATTCCTTCAGGAAACAACAGAGGCTACCCTCCTGATATGTGGCCAGGGAAGATCTTTTGTGGGGTGGGGTGGGGTGGGGTGGGGTGGGGTGGGGTGGGGTGTGTGTGTGTGTGTGTGTGTGTGTGTGTGTGTGTGTGTGTGTGTGTGTGTGTGTGTGTGTACACACACATAAATATACATACGTACACACATGCTGGGTGTGAGTCTGTGTGTGCCTGGCCCACCTGTGCTGTACATTACAGGCCGTCACTATACAGTGCTCTTTGCTCCCTCCTCCTGGAAGTCCTGCAGCAGCAAGGCACCCTTTAGATACCATTGCCTTATTTGCATGCTTTATAGGATGGTGATGTGCTAGCTAATAAAAGCACTAAAGATGATATCCATTTAGCTAATCGAAACAGTGATTTTTGAGGGTAGGGCAAAGCCATTTGGTAAGTCCTTGGGAAGTATTTATTGTGCATTGCTTTAAGGCGCTCAAGTCTCTTGACCGAGACCTGGGAATTGTAATAAAAACCTTTCCCCAACTTTGATTAATTAAGATCATTCTGAGGGAGCTGATGTTTGTTTCTTGTAAAGAATGAGCCTGGTTGATGTTTTTGGGAGTTTAAACACTTGTTTCTTATGTAATTGGCCATTGTTGAGTGTCTGCCAGAGCAAACACCTGCGTGACTATTTACTGAACTTATTAGAGGAATAAATCCACATAGGGAAGACAATCCTTGCCTGACTCACGCCGGCCTCTGACACGCCACGGATTCCCTGGGGTTGATTTATTCGCCTTCCATACATTACCAATTGATTGGGTTCCTCGCCCCCTACCAATTTAACCATTCACGGACCTCCCTTACTTCCCCGAGGCCGTGTCCCGCTGGTTGAGTCTGTCTTCCGGTTGGCTTCAACACTGCCCCAAGTATGTGTAACCAGTCCTGATGATGGCCTAGATCGTTACAGGCCGAAACGCCGTCGACTTCAACAGCGTTACTTTTGGCGCCCTTTTGGCCATGGGCATTTGCTCTACTGTTCCTTGAAAACCTCCAACATTAATTGTCTGAATGCCCTAAATTCGCCAGATTTAATGTACCATTGTTCTTTCTGTTGAGCCCCTTTTTCACCGCTGTATATACCACTTCATGTGTCACTTGCGCCGTCACAATTTTCACGAGCACTTGTGCACAGTATTTTGTTGGTTACATTGCCAGTAAATGTCACGCAGTGCTTCTTGTCCATATGATATGTAAATATGACGTAATATGTCCATCATGTGTTGAGCATTCTTAAATATATGTATCTCTACACCTTCCGTCTCCCTGTGTCTTCCCTATGTGGATTTATTCCTCTAATAAGTTCTCTATTTTACGGTTTGCTTTTACATAACTTGTCCTTACAATGAATTCCACATTGAGACACTGTTGTTTGATATAATGTACTGCCCCAGTCTCACTGTGGTTTACGAGCTACCTCCTGTGGTCTGATATTGTCTGACTATTTACTGAAGCCCAGTCTTTCGTGACCTTGCCCTGACTTTGAACAAGGAAAGCATGAAAGAAAATTTCTTGAGAAATGCCGACGTAAGACCATCCATTCTGGTTTACAGCTTTATACAGATGTACACGCCACATACAGTATTTAATCAAAAATATATTGTGTAATATAATAATAAAATGAAATACATAAAATAAAGATTTTAACACTATTTATAGAAACGGCTAAAAAAGCTTTTCTTTCTTGGTAAGGCTGTTGGCAGTGAGTCTTAAAGGGGAAGTGTCATCGCTGGGATGTTCGCCTTGAAAAGTAACATTTTTATTATTATCACCCTTGCACCAGATATGAGATGGGGTTTGCCCACCACCATTTGAGACGTTGCTCCCACTTCCTTTGTGTACAGTATGTGGCCCTTGCAAGGGCTCTGTCGACCGCGAGGATCAGGATCTGACTTCTTGGTGCCACTCCTGCCACCTTGAAAATGTCATGTGCACATTTCTGCCCTTTGACTACAGGAAATCTTTACTTGTCAGGGTGTAGAGACGTCCAAAATGATCCTACTAGTTAAATAACAGTATCATCTCAAACCAATGAACAAAATGAACAGTTCCAGTATGCAACTGAAATCAACTGGAATTTTAGATATGCCAGTTCAACAAATGCTTTAAAACCCCTATACTGCAACTGGCACTATTAGAAACCACTTTTAAATAGCATACCTGCCTACTTGAAGAAGAATCTCAGTGTGAAGAGGGGTGGGGCCTCGAGGGGGGTGGTGCCTCGTGCCGAGAAGTACCCACGAGGCACTTTTGAACCCCAACCCCCTCCCCCAAAGATACAAATAAAAGCTTTCTGAGGCGGGTACCGATGTCCAGGGGTGTTTTTACACCCCCTAATGGACGTTGGCAGTTCAAATCCTCAGAAAACGAGCTGAAAAACCACTATTTACAATGGTTTTCAACTCGCTTTTCCTGCCACCGGGTGATTTTAGCTCCTCACCAGGAGACCATGTTATGGGAGCCCATATCGTGTGTCACACTGTAGCACCGTGTGAGTTGGCAGGTATGAAATAGTCAACTCGAAAAACCACTATATAACTAATACTTCTTATTAATTGCCCCAGATGTTGGCCGGTTACAGTACCAGACCACAGGAAGAGAGTGATTTGGACCAGATCACTAATTTGATTAGGTTGTAAGGGCACAATAAAAACTCTCGGTTTAGCAGCACACAATGTAAGCATTTAGCCTCATATGCATAAATGTACAGCCTCATGCTCAGTTCTGCTAGAGCTGGGGTTTGATGTTTGATACCCCTGTCTCTTGAGGTAGAGTGCTGGAAAAGGGCCCAAGTTTATATAACCCATTCAAAGATGACTGGTGTGTCTATTTAAGTAACACCCTGGCATAATGTCTAATAATTTTACATATTATAAGCATAAAGAAAACGCTGTATGGGCACAAGTGGCCCTTGAGAAGGGGAAGAAGACATGACTTCCCAGATTTTTACGAAGCGTGGATGGGAGGGACACACATATCAATATTTTATGCAAGTGGGCAGTGGCATTGTTCTCCCATATGGCCCATTCCTATTCCAAACGTCACCACCTACCCGGACACGTCCAAAAGATAAAAACAGGGAGGGTTGAGAACTCTCCGTTTCCATAATGAAAGAGGTCACTACATATTTTCTTTTTGCAGAACCTAAAGAAAAATTACGTACCCAAAACTTGCCATTCCAGGCTAACAGGGCCGACCCATATATTGATACCACTGGCAAGGAGCAAAGACATTTCTCACTGAAGTAGCCCTGGTATATATAGGGAATGCGCAACCACCCTATCGTTCTGTCAGATTTAAGAGCAGGACGCCATCTGGGTCAAGCTTGGGGGCCAGTTCTAGTCCCGGGTGGAGCAAGAGTTAAGGGGTCTTGGTTATATTTGTTTATTTTTCAGCCGAATCCTTCACAGAAAGATGCTACTTCCCCTTTAAGTGGTGGCTGCATTTCTTTGAAACATGGGATAACAAAGAAAAAAAAGAGCTTTGGTTTAGTTGACTATTTCACCATTGTCATTACAGTACGACTAAGACAAGTTTTTTTTTATCCCCTCAGTTGATGAGATGTTTCACAGGAAACACAGCATTTTTGTACAACAAAATACTTATTTTGGGTCTTTAGCCTCGTGGGCTTGGCGGTGTGCTATCGTGGTTATTCGCCACTCTCCGATTCCTCCTCCTCATCGTCCGCAGGATAGTAATGGGTGTGGTTCTGCGTGTACATTTTTGTCTTCATTGAGCAGTTGTGGTCCATGAGTATTGCCTGGAGGGTAGGGGAAACAGAAGCACAGCACTCATGAGTCTTTGTCACTTTTATTATCAGCATTCTTTCCAATGTGTGAATGCTTATTCCACCTAGCCTAGATACATATACAATCCTGAGTTCATCATTCCTGATCTGCGGCAGTAGGAGAATTGCCAAATCCACCCTACTACCATTGGCTGTAAATGAAAGGGATTGCTTGCCAGGAACTCTTCCCAGTTATGCTTTACTCCACAAAAAGCTTCTATCAATATAACATCTTCAAAATAGCTACATATCAAATAGTTCATGAAGAATAGTGGATTGATACTTTTTTACCATTAGGAATCTGACCACCTACCTCAACAAAATGTTCTCTGAGAGAATCATGTGATATCTCCAACTTCAGTCATAGAGGATTGGGGGAAAGGAGAGGTTATCAATGTAACCTCCCCCACTACCCCCCTCAGCATGTGCTACAATAGGTAGCCACATCGTCCCACAGCCCTCAACAAATGTTCAAAGAAAAGATAAATCTCTAGTCCGAACTACTGTTGTAAAATACTACACAATATTAAATAATGCAGTATTAAATACACCATTCCATATCATCTGTTGCACTATTTAGCAAACACTTTCTAAAAATAATATATTGTCACTTGTTTAACGCGTATTTAGTGAAGGTTCATACATTACAGAAAGAGAACGTCTTGGTACTTCAGAAATCTGAAATTGTCACCATCGTATATGTCATTGGATTTCTTTGATCCTTTTTCTCATTTCTGGTACATGTTTTATTTGTTTTTCTAATTAAAAAAGGCAGGTCAACACAAAGCCAAATTGGCAAAAGCAGTAGTTACGGCTTTAACGTGCCAAAACATGTAAACACAGAAACTGAGTAAAGCTATGTACATCTGTTTATTGCTTTCGATACAGAATATGTTTAGGAGATGAAGAATTGATTTTGACAAACAGTGTGATGATTGGGTGTAGTTATGTTTCCCTGTTTTAGATTTAAACTAATAATAAAAGCCCACCGAAAGGGTTATAGCCATTATCAGTGGAAAAATAAAAACACTGATAAACACCTGTTTGACCACAAACTAAAACACAATTTAAAAAAAATAAAGTAAGAGAGAAAGGGGCCAACACAATGTGAGTTAGTTATACAAGGCAGCAGCAATTAAGACTGGTCTAAAATGAGTCTGCTTACAGTTTGTTGTTCAGTGGCGGCTCCTCCGCTAAGGCGGAGGAGCGTCGCCCCACTGCTTTTCAGCAGTGTAGGGAAAAATACAATGAAAATAACTCATTGTTATCATTTTATTTTTCACTGCTGTGGGCACAGCAGCATTGCCAGGAGTGGCGGGGATGCTCTGCTAACAGAGCAGGGGAGGAGAGGAGTGGTTTTCACTCCCTAAGTGTGCATGAATGTTGGCCGGCCGTCTCAGGCTGGCCAAACATTCATGTGAACATAGCATGTTCTCCACCCATGCTGCAATACAGCCTGGGTGGAGAACATGCCCAGGCTCCCAGACTCCATCTGAGCACCGAACCACAGCACTCCGACTAATCACAAATCTGCATTGCAGCATTGAGATTGGCTCAGGGGAGCCTGGGTGCTTCCTGTTCCATGTTCTGGCCGGAGGGACGAGGAGGAGAAACCTAACGAGGAGGACATAGCGAGGAGTAGGACGTGGCAAGAAAGTAAGTTTTCACATTTTTCTACAGATACGGACTAGATAAAATCCTTTGCCACATCAGGCTCCTTTGTTTACAAGCCAGTGTTGGTAGGAAGTTAACTGCAAATCACCCCATCTGTTAACCATTCAATTCAAGGCATAGAGACAGATACCTGTGAATCGCGTTGAATGCATGATTACTCTTTCCACATAACAAAACAACAAATTCACAGCTACAAGGTGTCCCATTGTCATGTGTGAAATCTACAGCTAATCCTGTCATTTTAGCCAACTGTATTTCACTGCTGAAAATTTTGAGTCCATAATTACAATGTTAACAGCAACATTTTAAGACCGAGAATACAATATGATGGTATTTGAAAAGTCACAACTGACTCAACACATAGGATATTTGTTGACTATGAATCTCCACACAACAACAGCAGTACCATTTTCATGTAGTCCGGCAAAGTGCATAAAAGAAATGACAAGAATACTGAAAGCATCATGTTTCAGCTGTTTTAGACTGTAGGGCTACAAATTAATTTGGTATAATTCTATGTTCAATAAAGTACTATGCTGTCGGCTGGTGTGACCACCCCTGCAATGTCAATATATTTAATAGGAGTAGGTTAATGACCCCCCCCCCCCAACTGTGTCCGGGAATTTATTTATTAAAACATTTGAATATAATATTTTTTTACTTTCTTCATTTATTATTCGTTCTGTAAACCAGATAGGGGCATGAGAGAGTGTTTGAAGTAATGAGATGTAAGAGATGGTATGTGAGGGATTCCGAGTGAGAGTGCAGCATTCTGAGCACAGTCTAACAAAACTCCATTCCACACACCCACCAATGGGAGACACTACGTAAACTCCTATAATTATCCATTAAATTAAATATGTGGGTTAAATCAATCACTGCAAAAAAGCAACATGTGTTGAAAACACTGGAAAAACACTTTGTTTCTGTTTTTGGATTGGCTGATTAATAAATAGTGATAAACATTACTTTCAAAAAGTTTGCAAAACACTTAGCAAACACCTATGAAATTCACAAAAATCAGCAATGAAAACAGTAAAGCTTATATGTAAAATACAGGAAAACATAGATGTAAAATAGCCCCTTAAACACTCCAACAGAAGCAATTTCTGGAAGGTGGAATAATACAGAAAACAGCCAGCAGCATGTAGTGAAAGAGTAAAAACCTTCTGGGTAGAACCAAAGGCCATTGTATGCATATTGTAAAGACAGCTGAATTCTCAATTATCAAGCCAGGCCTTAAGAGGCTTTGATGATCTGCTCTGACATTAGAGGTCCTAAGTTGTCTGCTACTGTCAAACTATTTTAGACCACTTTGACGCTACCATTTTGGATAATAAGAAAATTGTCTTATCGTTTGTCAAAAACCTGGCCCATGGCATACTTGTAAAAGATCTGATGAATTTCTCCTGGTTCCTGCTGGGCTTCTCGAACCACAGAGGAGTACATTCCAGTCAAGTCTTTGGGAGATCCATAATGAAATGCAATAGTACGGTTCGCAATCTTGGGGTGATTATCGATGATGACCTCCAGATGGTATCTCAGGCTAGTAAGACCGCCAATGTCTGCTTTGCCCTGTTGCGACTGCTTCGTGGTATTCTACCTCTACTCCCTAGGGAGTCACGAGCTACAGTGGTACGCAACACGGTATTAAGCAGGCTCGACTACTGCAATTCCCTTTATCTAGGGGCCCCGCAGTATATCCTCCAAGGATTGCAGAGGATTCAGTCAGCCGCAGCCAAATTAGTGCTTGACAGGCGGCGATGTGCCTCGGCCACCAAAGCACTGCGGGATCTGCACTGGCTTCCAATGAGGGAAAGGGTCGTCTTCAAGTCCCTCTGCATAACTTTCAGAGCAGTACATGGACTGGGACCTGTCCCCTTGCAGGATAAGTTTGCACGCCACCTACCAAGCAGGCAACTCCGCTCTTCAACGGCTGGTCTACTAATGGTTCCGAGATTCAGGCGCGCCAGGGTAGGAGGAAAAGCCTTCAGCATAGTAGTACCTGGCATGTGGAACAAGCTCCCTGCAAACTTGAGACACTGCAATTCCTTATTGGAATTCCGCAAGGGACTTAAGACATGGCTATATCCTACAGTTTGACCCAGGTTGGCCCCATGATTCTCTTCAGTCACCTTTTCTATCGCTGATCTTTAGTCATAAGCACCAGGATGTAGGGCGACAGCCGCGCTATATAAGTTTCACGTCAATCAATCACATCAATCAAATCGGACAGATTTTACTGTGGATTATTTCAATTTTTTGGGATAACTTTGGAAACTGAGTTGTATTTTGGTATTTGGTGGCTCGACAAGCCCAGGTCTAAAATAAAATGCATGATGTAGTAAGAGCTCTAAAAAAAAAAAAAATTAAATACATAAATAAGTACAGATTTTTTTGTAAATAATTTCTTAGTCACACAACTATTTACAATGAGTGATTTCTATTTGTTTCAGGGCATCTGCCATTGAGTATGATTTCTGTGACTTTCAGAATAGTTTATGAAAGTATTGCACTATTCTAAAACTGTCACTTGCTTTTACTTTATATGGTGTTTTTGTTAACACAAAACAATGATGAACCGAATGCTGAACATTGCCATACACTCACCCCCCAGTAACAGAGTTGGGCCTAAATCCATAGTTTTTTTGCTATTCACGCCACTCCAGTGTGGGTCCACCCATATGCAAATCAGTCTTGACCCTGTGTCATCCCTCATCAGCCATTGGAGAGGTATGGTGAGCAAAACAACTATTGGTTTAACTCAGATCTGTGACTAGGGGTGACAATTTTGAGCATTCCGTCCATCATATTTTTGTGGGTGTTTTAGTCGCCCTAAGTGGGAAGGGTATGTCCAGACGTGGGTCCTGTTCTCACTATGACACTGGATTCAAGTTAGCCTGGCTGATGAGGGGTAATACCCCGAAATTGGTCATTTGCATATGGTTGGGTCCAATCTGGGGTGGCATGGTGAGCAAAAAAATTATCTGGGCCTAAATCCATCTTTTATTTGCTATTCACACCAGTCCAGTGTGGACCCACCCATATTCAAATTAGTCTGGACCCTGTGTCACCCCTCATCAGCCATTGGGGTGGACTGTTCCATTGGGGAGAAAGGTCAAGAGTCATATGTTATGTTAAAGTTTCTTATAAAGCGCACATACACCGATTGGTTTCTTGGCGCTGACTTGAAGTATTGCTGGAGCTCCATATATTTAGTTGTCTGCAGAATCTAGTTATAGGCTTGGGTAAATAGCCAAGTCTTAAGAAGCCTACGGAATCTAGGGAATTCTGTGCAGGTTCTGATGTCCAAAGGAAGAGTGTTCCAAAAGCTAGGTGCCAGTACTGCAAACCTGCAACCTGCAAACCTATTTGTTTCCGTTTATAGGAAGGGATGGTTAAAAAGTTCTTATGAGCAGAGCGTAGGCTCCGTGCAGGTAAATATTTCTGAACAATTCTGGATATGAATTTTGGGTTAGCACCATGCAAGGCCTTAAAGATGAGGCAACCAACTTTGAATACACATCTTTGTAGGATAGGAAGCCAATGTAACTCTTTCATAGTGGGAGAGTTGTGTTCCCATCTCGGTTGCCGGGATATCGACCTGGCTGCCTGGTTCTGAACCATCTGCAGTCTTTTAGTGAGCTAGAGCGGAATGCCAAAGTATAGAGAATTGGCATAATCCAGGTGTGAAATCACCATGGCTAAATCCACCTGGATTAAGGCTTCTCGGGTAAGTAGTCTCCTAATCTTCCTAATCTTCTTGAGTTGAAAGAAGCAGGTAGAAGTAACTGCTCCTATATGAGATTTCATAGTGAGATCACTGTTGATGATCATTCCCAGATTTTTGGCTGAGGAAGTAGGATTCGGGGGGTAGCCTAATTCACTTGGCCAATACTGTGCGTTCCAAGGGTTCAGTGAACCACCTGTCAGGATCACCTCTGTTTTATCTGGATTTAACTTTAACTGGCTGTTATTCATCCAGTCACGGATGTGTAACATCGTTGCCTGGAAGTCAGATATCGAATCAGGGGAATTATCGCTGGAAAACACCAGTTGCAGATCATCTGCATACCTTCCTATTTTTCAGAGAGCTAAGTAAAGGAAGAAGGTAGAGATTAAATAGGTAAGGGGACAAAGAGGGATATGGCTGGGTCCAAACTGGGGTGGCGTGGTGAGCAAAACAACAATGAATTTAACCCAGATCTGTGATGGGGGATGAATGTTTGACCATGTTCAGCATTCTGTCCATCATCTTTTTGTGTTATATATTAAAAATTATAGAAAAAATTGCCTGCTACTTTTTGTGGAATTTCTGCTACTTGTCTTCTAGACAGTGGAACAAGCATATTTCATAAAGATGTTTTGCAGTAAGGAAAAAAGTGGAGCCACTTTGAGGTGCTATTTTTATATATTTGCATAACAAGGAATACTGCATTGCATTTTCCTTTACATTTAAACTGTGAAAGATCAAACTAATTTCTAGGTAAAATCAGTTTGCTCCATTTCTCATTTAAAATTAGCACAAAGCAAACATTTTGTCAACTTTTTTATTCATTCATTTGTTGTTTTATAGTGCATACATGGTTTTAAGCTGCTAAACTGTAAGAGTGCAAATAAGTACAGCTTATCACATAAAATCACATAGTCCTACATAACTTTAAAAATGATAAGACGGATAACATCATTTTGTTTTCATTACAATCCATGAATACTCCGAATATATAGAATTATAGATGTTTTTCACCCTGTGATTGAGAGTGATGTTGAATAGACAAAAAGAGTGAAGCTGGAGTTATCTATGACGCCACTCGGAAACCCTTAGTGAAAATAACCCCTTTAATCACAGTTACTCATGTAAAATATTATGTTATGCAAGTTCCCTTCCATTTAATCTCCGCCTTTTCGCACAAGGAAGGGAGGATTTAGAGGAGTAATGGATTAACTGTATACAACATAGCCTCACCTGCTTCGGCACCCTGCAGCATCTTACACCTTGTATGCTGCCACCCCAACCACACCCATTAGCAGCCGGCATGGCTCAGGGGAGGGGGTGGGATTTGCAGGGGTGTTGCTGGGATGTCTCAGGGAAATAACAAAAAAAGTTAACTTACCTTTCCGCTGGGTGCTGCGTCTTCTCTGCTCCTGCCCTCCTGCCCCTGACAGGCACAGGCAGCCAGACTTCCTCCCCTAAGCCAATCACAGCGCTGCAGTGATTGGTCGGGAAGGCGCCCAGCCAGGGGCTAGTGGGGTGGGCATGTTATCCATGAAGTCTGCAATGCAGCCTGCATGGAGAAGGGCAGAGTGCATGTGACTGGTTTGGGAGGCCCGAGAGTGCCAACCAAACAGTCTTTGTGCACACAGGAGTGGGCAAACCACTCCTCCCCTGCCCTGCTCAAAGACCAGAGCAGCCCCTCCCACCCACCAGCCTGCAATGCGCAAAGCAAACATTAATTGGTTATAACTAAAAGTTTTTACCATTTTAGGTTCTGGCTTTCTTGCACTGTGAGAAAGCAGTGGGGCAACGCTCCTCTACCCTAGTGGAGGAGCCGCCCCTGATCACACCACCCTCTGTTTAAAGAATAACTCTCTCTTCCCTTGCCTAAATACAAACGATAATGCCTGGCTTCCCCTATGTGGAAGCCAACCTGCCCTTTCTCCAAAAGCAGAGAGGTCGCATGGTAAAGAAAGACTATTGCGGCTTGAAAACTCTCTGTAAACGCCGGTCTGCAAATACCTACTGCTGTGGGAGCTTGTGTCTTAGAATATTGAGCTATTAAGTATAGAATCATTTAGCGGCATTTGAGAAACTCTAACCATACACAAAAATTATAGTAATAATCAGAAAATACAGAAAGTTTTGTACAAATTTCTAAACTGTGCCAAGAGTACCTATGCACACCCTCAGCCCGCTAGGAATGGTGGTGTAACTGATAGCATGTACATAGGGATGCATCCTTGAAAGATCATGGAACTTTACCAATTCTCAGTCTACTGCATCACCAAGAGATTCAACTGAGTGTTTTTCTTTGCCTTTCCAAGCTCCTTGAGTCTGGGCTCTTTGCTTAGCTTGCTCAACTTCTTACTCACCATTTTCTCTTCCTTGGCTGGAGGACTCCGCAGGAAGTAGCACAGAGGGGCGAATATAATGTCCACTATTCCAATGATGGTCATAAGCCAGGGAAATCCAATAGACTTTGCGATGGCTCCCCCAGCCGATGGTCCTGTTGAAAAAAGGGAGTTCAAGCCATGTGGCTGAAGTTGTGCCTGACACATGTAAATATCAAATCCTATCCACTCACCACCACCTACTCAAGATCCACCTGTCTACAAGACTCCTTTCACCTTCCGGTGGATAATTCCAGTGGAGTTTGTAATGCATAATCATGTGTTGCTGCTTGCAGTCTCTTGGGACTGTCTTGTAACCCTGTTGATTAACCAATCTGATTGCAATTTTTAATTTAACATTGCATTTAGCTTTTGCTATTTTTACTTTTGCATTTTTTTTTTACCTACTATTAATCTTTCCTAACATGCTGCAATCTGGAACTTTAATAGAATCCCTAAGAAAGCCATGAACAGTAACACATCATCTAAGTCAAGGGTTAACATGATGTCACCAGTGATCTTCAGAGATTTAAATGATGTATCTCATTACCACCATCCCTATGATTTTGGTGAAATGATGCCATTAAATGTGTACTGTAAATAGTCCTCCCAACAGCAAAGTATATTACATGGACAGACACTTTTTATCATAGCTGTGAATTTGGAAATTCTGACAGGCAGCGTATTTACCAATCTGTGGTTGTTCAAAGCCACCATTTTTAAATATTTCAGAATGTACAAAGCCTATTAGATAAACATTAATCTATCAGAGAATTTAGAAATCCCTCTTAAGATATGTTAAAATGTGCAACGCCTGACAAGCAGAATGACATTATTTTTGTGAAAGGGTAAGGTCCTACAGACCAAACCGCATAAAAGTTATTGGTGAAAGGGGGGAGTGATTTGGGAGAAACATTCAAAAGTGGCTCACGTGCTCTAGCTTAAGCTGGATGTCACCAGGTTCAAAAAGCCTTTTACAGATGACTTGGCCATCAATAGGTGCAGTGCAAGTTTAAAGCTGAGGTACTGAATACCACTAAACAGAAAAGAAATATTGTGCTTCCAATATTGCATTACTTCAAAAATGGTCACGTGTTGGGGAAAAAGGAAGTATTGAGAACAAGAATCAATAATATGCATGTTGCAATATAATTGGCAGGGGACTGTGGTGGTGCTGATGTTCCTTATGTGTTGAGGTTTCTTATGCGCTGCTACTTTCATGCTTCAGTCACTGGAACCATTTGTGAGAAGATGCATCACCTTACAAGTACAGAGGTCGTTGTTCAATCCTCGCTAGTTAGATTGCTATTATAGTGACCATGCCACTTAAGTTTATTATAGATTCTGCCTCCAGGCTTGAAGTTTTCACATGCAAATCATTGGAATCTTTTAGAGACTTCTAGCTGCAGATTCCTTACCTTTGAATTTCCCAGGCGTCAGGCTGAATCCGGAAACTTTTGCTGAGCAATACCCCTCACGCCTGGTGTCGGGTGGCTCCATTCGGCTCCACGTGATGTCGTCGGTAGCATCGATTATGATGCTGTGGTGCCTATATAGGCGCCACCCAGGTGCGCGGACGTCAGTTGTTTTCGTGCCAGTTAAGCTCCAATCCGGGAAGAGCTACCCCTCTGTGGCTTTTGGCAAAAAATGTTCCTCTACTTTTGTTGAAGTCAAAATATTTTTCCACTTCGTGTGCGAGGGATGTCTTTGAGGGAGACAGGTTTCAAGCTGTGCGGTGCCTGCCACCTCATGATGTCTGTCACCGATCACCACCTCGTCTGTCTCTGATGTCTTGAGCGCGACTTTTCAATTTGAAGTCGTGCTCGGAATGCCGGGCCATACCTCCAAAGGCCTTGAGGGAACGAGCGATGAAGCTCCTCGCGACCCAGCAGTTGACACTGTCCAGCGAGACTCCACGGAGATCCCGGTCCTGATCAAAAACAGGTTGTGGGACCGCTCCTGGAGCCATAAGTCCTCTTCTTGCCACTCAAGGTCCTCGGGACACTCTTGGAAGTGGCATGAGAAGAACAAGAAGTCCAAGTGGACTTCATTTTCACCTCGGCTGACGTCCGTCGTCGAGAGAGGTAAGGAGCACCGACACTCTAGGCATGGTTCTGAGGAGCCAAAGTCGACTTTGTGCCTCCCTCCCTTTACGGGAACCAAAACAAATCCCGCTCACATAAAATAATTTTACGAGGCCATGTGCCTTGTATTTGAGCAGAACGACCCCGCTGGTGAGCCCTCGGGCCCTGTGGAGTTGGAAGGGGCTCTATCGGGTTCGACACCGTCAGCTCTGGCCACGGTGCCGGGGGGCCTCAAGGATCCAATCCCGGATCTAGGTCAACACCGGTAGTGCCATCATGACCTCCCTCGATGTCAGACCTGAAGTCTGTGCCTGTGGCACTGCCGGTGCCCATCGGCGGCGCCAGCCCCATACTCACCCCGACAAAACGGAGCCGGAACGACATCGCTCGATGTTGATTAAACCCAGGGGTTCTAGGTTGCCGCTTGAGAACTTTGAAAATGTGCTAGGCTCAGGAGAGGACTGTGAGGGGTCTATCGTTGCTCTGGAAAACCAGGATGTCTCTGTGGAGAACTTGGACTGGTATGGGAAACTTGGGGAGGCTAGTTGACTGGACACTTCCCCAGATACTGGCATGCTTTCTCTGCCAACAGTGGCTACGGAGGAGGGGGCATCCTATGCCGTGGCAGTTAAGAGGGCAGCTGAGGTCCCTGGACTAAAGCTGCCCTCAGTGCAGGTCTGGACTAATCTCCTGACCTGGGTGCTTTAGCCAGGGGTTTCCCCTTCCGAACCCCTTTTACCCTTTTAATGAGGCACTTACGGTAGTTCTTCCATGCGTGTGGTCCAAGCCTAGCACAGGGTCACCTGTGAATAGGAAGATTGCACGCAACCATCGCCTGGCTCTGGGCAACCCAAAGTTCCTCAGCCAACACCCCACCCCAGAAATTTGGTGGTGCAGGCCTATGTGTCCCAGCTCGCGTTCTCTTTCACCCCTCCAGATAGGGAAACCAAGAGGCTGGACTCATTTGGAAAGAAGTTGTTTTCTTCCTACAGCCTGGCATAGCAGTCTGTGAATACTTCTTGCTTATTGGGCTATTATTCCCATTCCCTTTGAGATATAATTGTGCAAGTGCTGCCCCAGGCCCTGGAGGAGGCCCAGGGTGTGGTCTTCCAAGCAGTCAAGGATGGGAGAGATGCAGCTAAATTCACCATACGGTGTGGCCACGCCTTGCTCAGAACAACTGGCTTCTCGGGCGATGTCCAAGCTAATCTGATGGACATGCCCTTTGATGGAACCCATCTTTTTGGGGAAAAGGCAGACTTGGCCCTTGTCCGGTTCAAGGACTCTCGAGCTACGGCCAGATCCTTGGACCTCTCCTCCACTCCTCTTCCTTTCACCCCTTTTGTGACAATGGAAGGAGTTTCCAGCTGTGTCAGCCATATCCCAGCCACCGCCCTGCACAGACTGCCCAAGCCGTGCGACGATATGGATGCGGTGCATTCCGATCTAGGAATGGAGGCCAGAAGTTGTTGGCCACACTGACACCAGCAGCCGCAGCCTCTGAGCACTCCTAGGCTGACTCCGCAGGACCACACTACTCCAGTTGGTGGGAGAATTCATCATCATCTCCCCCACTGAAGATCCATAACATCGAACAAGTGAGTCTTGCAGATCGTCCAGGAGGGCTATTCTCGGCCTTTCCTCTCTCTTTCTTCTCTCATTCCTCCAAATCAGGAACGGCTGACGGAAGATCATTTATGGTTGTTCCAAGAGGAAGTTACAGCTCTCTTGGCCAAGAGAGCTATAGAATGAGTCCCAGTTTCAGAAGTAGTTAGAGGCTGTTATTCTCACTCTGGCTCAGGTCTTGTCTGCCCTCGACCAAGAAGATTGGACAGTAGAGTTGGACCTGCAGGACGTGTATTTTCACATCCCCATCCTGCCGGCCACAGGCGTTACCTGCTGTTCAAGGTAGGCCGCAAGCCCTTTCAGTTTACCATGCTCTCCTTCAGCCTTACCAGTGGCCCCCGGGTGCAGCTCATCTGCGCAGGTTAGGGGTGTCAGTCTTCCCCCTATCTCGAAGACTGGCTGTTGAAGACGTCCTCACCCCAGGCAGTCTTCTACCAACTTCAGACTATGGCGGACCTCATGCATTCGCTGGGGTTCTCAACAAACGTGTCGAAGTAACACCTGACTCCTTCTCAGATGCTCCCTTCCATCTGAGCTGTTCCGGACCCAGTGTTGTTTCGGGCCTATCCTCCCGAGCAGGGAGTCCAGGATATTCAGACATTGATTCCGATGTTTCAGCCTCTATCATGGATTTTGGTGAGAATGACTCTGAGGCTGTTGGGCCTCCTGCATCCTGTTGGTAAAGCATGCCAGGTGGCGTATGCAGGCTCTGCAGTGGGGCCTGAAGTTCCAATGGGCACAGCATCGAAGAAATCTCACCGACATGGCCCAGCTCTTGGAAGGAACTGCAAGAGATCTGCAGTGGTGGTTGACGAACTGCGATTGGGTCAATGGCAGACCCCTCTGTCTTCCCCAAACAGATTTCACAGTCATGACAGAGGTGTCACATCTGGGATGGAGCGGCCATCTAGGAGAGGCGGAGGTTAGGGGACACTGGTCTCTGGCAAAGACGGGGCTCCACATAAATTGGTTGGAACTCCAGGCGATTCGATTGGCATTGAAGGCATTTCTTCACTCTCTCAAGGGGAAGCTGGTGCAAGTGTTCACAGACAACACCACCGGCATGTGATACTGCAACAAGCAGGGTGGGGTGGGTTCATGGGCCTGTTGGCGAGAGGAACTGCATTGCTGGACATGGCTTGAACAATGGGATATAGCCCTGGTGGTTCAACACTTTGCAGGTTCTCTGAATGCCAGGGTGGACAAACTCAGCCTTTGATGCCTAGCGGATCACGAATGGCATCTCCGATCGGAGGTGATGCAAGGCCTCTCTCAGCAATGGGGAGAACCTTGGTTAGATTTGTTCGCCTCTGAAGAGAACGTGCAGGGTCAGCAGTACCGTGCGCTGGAGTTTCCAAGGCGGCTATTGCTCAGCGACTCCTTTCTTCAAGAGTAGAGCTCAGGCCTGCTGTATGCCTTTCCACCCATCCCACTCCTGCCTGGGGTTCTGAAGAAGATCAGGAGCGACGGGCCCCCAGTCATCCTTGTGGCTCCAGTCTGGGTGAGGAGAATCTGGTATCCAGAGCTTCTGAGAATGAGCATTGATCCTCCGGTCAGGCTGCCTCTTTTGTCACAGCAGCAGCGGAGGGTTCTCCACCCGAACCGGCCAACTCTGCACCCCCATGCTTGGAGAATGAGCAGCGGCAGTCAATAGCTTTTGACCTTTCTCCAGAAGTCTGTAATGGTTTGTGGCAGACAGGCTGCCCTCCACTAAGATGGTATATGCCTGCTGTTGGCAGGAGTTTGTATTATACTGCACAAAAAGGTATATTGACCCTCTTTCTGCTTCTCTTTTTACTGTCCTGTTATTCATTCTAACCCTTGCCCAACAGGGCTTTGCTTTGGGAACTCTGAAGGGTTATATCTCTGCTCTGTCTGCTTTTTTGCGGCTGCCAGACCAACCCTCTCTCTTCAAGTTTCCTGTTGTACATAGAGTTCTAAAAGGGCTGGCTCACCTGTTTCCACCTATGCCCTTTGTTATGCCGCAGTAGGACCTTAATTTGGTCCTCACCTAATTGATGTGCGCTCCCTTTGAGCCTTTACACAATTGTCCCCTCTGGCTATTGACCAGCAAAACAGCCTTCTTGGTGTCGATGACATTGCCCCAGAGGGTGAGAGAGCTGCAGGGGTTATCTTGCCCACCTCTTTATCTTATTTCCTTTCCGGACAAGGTGGTGCTTCGCAGCCGAGCATCATTTTTACCAAAGGTTGTGACCCCTTTCCATCTATGTTAGTCCACCACTTTGCCCAACTTCTTTGCTCCCCGCATTCTTCTAAGGAAGAAGTGTGTCTCCACCAGCTGGTCCCAAAAAGACAGTTGTCATTCTACCTTGACCGCACAAAAGACTTCCGGGTGGATGACCAAGTCTTTGTGGGGTACGTGGGAGCGAAGAAGGGAAGGGCAGTGCACAAAAGGACCATCACTCGCTGGGTCGTTCTCTGCATCAAGATCTGTTATGCCCTGGCAAAGAAGCATGCCCTTGAGGGATTAAGGGCCCATTCCACCAGGGGAAAGGCTGCGTCTACGGCCTTGGCTTGGAGTGTCCCAGTCCAAGACATCTGGTTTACATGCAGTTTTGAAATGTATCCCTCATGATACTAGGGCAATTGAATAGACTTTAAATTATCTTGGCTTAACCTTTGATAATTATGGTACATAAACTGGGTTATTGAAAACTAGGAAACTTACATTTTTACAATCTCAAGTGCTGTTTCAAATTTTGGAAAATAATTGAGCACTAACCAATTAATTGTTTGACTGATATTTTTTTAACAGCAAATACGTTTATTAAATTAGTTATAGATAGTGCAGGTATTTTAGAATACATGAATTTTATCAGCCTACAGATTGTTGAAAATAGTTTTTATAAGACGTTATTGGGCTTGCCCAAGGGATGTCTCCCTTTGCTTGTCATGAACTTCTGGATCTCAAATATGTGGCTGATTGCCTTTCTATAGCACTCTTGTTAATTTGGATTTTGGTCTGTAATAACCCAGCAATCGAATTTATATGAAAAATCCTTCAATGGTTTGAAGCTTGACTGTGCCATTAAAATTCAATGATTTAATTAAACACTTTGCATCAAATAGTCTGTTTGGTTGATTTATCAACAGGATAAGCTTTGAGTAAGGCATTAAATATATTTACATTTTACCACGGAAGGAGAACTATGCCACTAATACCGGTCTGTGTGACAATTTTCTATTCATACACCTCAGCACTTTTTATTTTGTTCCTTTGTTGAGATCATGTGATTCCACAAGTTGTAGACCTGTATTTCTTTATTTTCAACTTTTAGACCGGCCTACTATTTGTTTACATTACCTTGCTTTTAGCTGCAGCTAGTAAACAAAAGAATTTACTAACTAGATAACGGTGATTTTATTACTGTTTTGGGTTGATGGTTATATGCTTATGCTGTTTGTAACCAAATAAACGTTCTATTACTTACTAGTCTCTGGAATGTGTTATTTTTTCATTGAAGAGACATTTGATTCCAATAATATTGCAGGAGCAAATCTGTCTTTTAATTTTAGAATGTGGACAAGGGCCAGTGCTGATATCACTAAAGGAGAGGGGCTTGCCAGGTACTCTGGAGAACAGCCAGGTGTAAATTGTGTATGTCTTGTTACAGTGTTCAATTTGATGTGATTGTGGAAAACAAACCTAGGTAGGAACTTTCAAAATGAGTTTTCCCTGTCCGTTTTCTTTGTTTTCATGCAAGTTCTAAATACGTAATATTATATTTTTTGAGGTGATGTATTTGTTTCTATGGGACGCCTTAAATTGAGGATTGCAATGCTCAAGCTTGGTGCCATAATTTTGCCTTGGTTGTGATCGGTTGAATAGTCTTAAGAAAAAGTCACTGGTTTCGTTATGTCATGAAATATACCATGATTACTTTGCCACATCGTAAAATGCTTTGGTACTATATTACAAAGTTACTAGCTATGCTTAAGGTATTTTTGATGGGTGGCATATTGTGTGATCGTTCTTTACAGCATTCATCTTGACCCACCTGGTGGGGGTGGGGGGCACAGGGCATAACTAGGCTAATGTGGTGATGCACCAAACATGTAATGATCAAAAAAGCTCTAAGTTGTTACCGAGTGCAAAGCCCATACAAAAGGCAACATCCGCAATGGCATAGACACTCCCATAGACTGAAACATGGCGCAGGTCCACCAGGTAACCCATGATTGGCATCATTGAGGAATCCACCATGCCTGTTAAGAGAAAACAAAAAAAATACAGAAATGCATCCATATTGAACAGGTCTGCCAGTTGCTGTGCCCACTGCATGGCACCATGATTAGGTACAGTATTTCCTTATTTTTATTTCCTCAGTACAACTGGCAACATTTACAAAATTTGGTAAACAGGAACATCAAATTAACAAAGATTAAATACTTAACATTCGTTCAGAATATCTAAATACTTTAAAACTATTAATGATGAAAAAGTAAGATAATTGTTCACAATAGTTTGTAATATGGCTCATGCGGTCAGGGCAATTCTACTTTTGACCTCTACAGTGTCACAAGAAACCAGTGATGGGTGTTGCTCACCCACAGAAAACAGTTATCACCTTCAGATCAAGGAAATCTGTCAGCAAGAGTTCAAACAAATTCCATCCTTCATAAATCCAAGCCTTAAAGGGGAACGCCCACTGTATATATGACACTTTTTTTAGTTTTGGCTCAGTGCATTGAAGTAAAGCTGTTACATGTGCACATTGTTGTGAGACAGTGTAGTATTGCTTGCTTTATTTTTTATAATACAAATGTAGAAAATGTGTTTTTATTTTTATTTTTTTCTATTGGGTGATTTTTATGAACATCTCTAAGCTACTCTTTCGATTGAGAAAAACAAAAAGAGTGATGTTTGTGACCATACCATGTATGCCCCTGCTTGTACTGGCACAAGTGAGCCAAAAACTATAGAATGGAATGCAGCCAACAGTAGTTACCAGTGGCTGAGAACACTTCAAGTATTGTATCCATCACATTTTGTGCACACTTTGCACAAAGGGCATTCTTTTTGCAAACTTTATATGAAAGAAATTCATTAAGTAAAGCATCTGGAAAATGTCCCTGGTACTTGGACATGGAGCACACAAAGATGGTATGAGCAAACATTGCATGACAGCTTCATATGCTGCATCTGAGGGGTGTGTGTGTTACTGAGCATGTGTGACTACTCTGGCAGCCATTTCTGCCATATCCGCAAGAGGATCTTTCTTATGGTAATTACATATTATAAGTTCCCAGGCAATGGCATGGTGTTTATTGATATCTGTCTGACTGACAATGCAAAATCAACTTAGATGATTATGCTTGACTTACATGATAAAATATCTCAACCTACAATTATTTTGGTCTTTAATTGTCTATTGAATATCACCAGACTGTAGCTTGAGAGTGAATTTAGCCGACAGCTCCTTTAACTGAATAATGGTAGAATTATTTTTTTCATTTATATTTATGTCCCAGGCATTTAAACATTTATATACAAATAAATCACACAATATAAATAGAAATAGGCAATAATAACTTACTATTTGATAACAGTTTTGCTCCAGTCGTTTTGACCAATACAATAACATCTTCAAACTGTATAGAAAACCTTCATACAAACCCCTCCTATAGCATTCCTAATTATATTTTTACCTCTTCCCATCCTTCATACACTTTTGCTTTCTCTTTCCCTGATAATTTTCCTTAGCCTTTCTGAGACCGGAGGTAGAGGAATGGTGGAATGCTATAGTTGGGTACTTCTAAATCTTGGGACAAAAAAATACTACCCTCGATAGTTGATTGCTCGACAGAAAGAATATAATGATAGGCTTAGAAGGATGCAGTATTACATAGTCACTACAGTGTCTTATTTTTGTTACTCATGTTTTAAACTACAAGTATATGAATTGCCAACTGCCACTATTAATTCAGATATTTTTTCTAGAAAAAAAAATGCATTCATGTCTTTGTCACTTGACAGGAATCGTGAAATACTGAACATTGTGATTAATGGTCCAGAGACCATGATACACTGGTGGTGCAGAACAAAGGTGAAGAATAAGATGGTAAGAATTGCAGATTAAGGAGAACAATAGGCAGATTGGGTGGGCCTAGCCGAACCAGCCTGCCATCGAAAGTTTCCAATACTTATATAGGAGATCTCCATATGGTAAAATATTGGGGAAATGTAAACAGTTTATAAACTTTGAAAAAATTTGTAAAAATATTTTTATGTTAAATATTAATGTAAATTTATCTCACATATACATAGAATGAAACACAAAAATGCTACACCACTATTAACTTAATGTTGAATTAAATATTTAATCAACGTAAACGTATTACATTTATTTAAATGTATTTTTCTGAAGTTTGCATTACACATTAAGGTGCCGATTCCGATCCTGGAAAAACCGGGTACGAACCGTCAGTCGGAGCGTTTTCTCCGTCCGACTCGTACCCGGGGAAAAAAACATTACAAACATGCAAGTACGATTCGCACGGAAACACCATTTCCGTACGAATCGTAAAAATCACCGACCGACGAAAATATACATACAAATGTGATCCGGGAAAGCGCCGACGTGACGTCGGGACGCATGCAGGCTGCGTTTCACGAACCAGGAGGTACGATCCGCACCAACGTCACCCCGCACGGATTAAATTCTCCGCCTGCCAAAAACTGCCGGGAAATCAGGACGACGCGCGCAATGAGCACCTGTACGCGACGGACAGCCATGGACCCGAACCTACGTGTCATCCCAGCCCTCATAGCAGTCCACCTGCTCTACAGGAACCAACGCAGACGCCGCACAAGGTCAGAACAACACCCAGGGGCAAAGGGGGGGGGCAGGGGCAGGACCCAAAACCCCCACCCAAGTCACAAATCATACATGCCCTGGACATACCTGACCTTCAGGGCCTGGTCACTTCGAGGGGGTGGGGGCGTGACCAGCAACGGAAGTGGATGTACACGCGAACCGGCAACACAACAAGTCCGGTACGTACCGTACCCACGCCTTAAGAGCGTGGGCACGAGTCGTACCACGCCCACCCCTACGTCACCCCAATAATGGCGGTACGGCCCGTACCCATGTTCCAAAGGCCTGGGTATGGGCCGTACCCCCACCCGTGTATGTATGGCGCGTACCAACACCCCACCCGTGGATGTACGGACCGTACCCACACCCGCGTACATATGGAGCGTACCCCCACCCCAACAGTGTATGTATGGAGCGTACCCCCACCCCAACAGTGTATGTATGGAGCGTACCCCCACCCCAACAGTGTATGTATGGACCGTACCCCCACCCGTGTATGCATGGAGCGTACCCAGACCCGCGTATGTTCGGAGCGTACCCCCACCCGTGTATGTACGGACCGTACCCACACCTGCGTACGTATGGAGCGTACCCCCACCCCAACAGTGTATGTACGGACCGTACCCCCACCCATGTATGCATGGAGCGTACCCAGACCCGCGTATGTTCGGAGCATACCCCCACCCGTGTATGTACGGACCGTACCTACACACGCGTACGTATGGAGCATACCCTCACCCCAACAGTGTATGTATGGACCGTACCCCCACCCATGTATGCATGGAGCGTACCCACACCCACGTACGTATGGAGCGTACCCCCACCCCAACAGTGTATGTATGGAGCGTACCCCCACCCGTGTATGTACGGACCGTACCCACACCCTCGTACGTATGGAGCGTACCCCCACCCCAACAGTGTATGTATGGAGCGTACCCCCACCCCAACAGTGTATGTATGGAGCATACCCCCACCCGTGGATGTATGGAGCGTACCCCCACCCCAACAGTGTATGTATGGAGCGTACCCCCACCCCAACAGTGTATGTATGGAGCGTACCCCCACCCCAACAGTGTATGTACGGACCGTACCCCCACCCGTGTATGTATGGAGCGTACATGCCCAGGTGTGTGTGCAGAGTCCTCCCAGCAGTGCCCAGACACAGGAGGGGTGTGTGCAGAGTCCTCCCACCGGTGCCCAGACACAGGAGGGGTGGGTGCAGAGTCCCCCCAGCAGTGCCCAGACACAGGAGGGGTGGGTGCAGAGTCCTCCCAGCAGTGCCCAGACGCAGGAGGCGTGGGTGCCTCTCACTCCCAGCAGTGCCCAGACATAGGAGGGGTGGGTGCCTATCACTCCCAGCAGTGCCCAGACACAGGAGGGGTGTGTGCAGAGTCCTCCCAGCAGTGCCCAGACACAGGAGGGGTGTGTGCAGAGTCCTCCCAGCAGTGCCCAGACACAGGAGGGGTGGGTGCAGAGTTCTCCCAGCAGTGCCCAGACATAGGAGGGGTGGGTGCCTATCACTCCCAGCAGTGCCCAGACACAGGAGGGGTGTGTGCAGAGACCTCCCAGCAGTGCCCAGACACAGGAGGGGTGTGTGCAGAGTCCTCCCAGCAGTGCCCAGACATAGGAGGGGTGGGTGCAGAGTCCCCCCAGCAGTGCCCAGACACAGGAGGGGTGGGTGCAGAGTCCCCAGCAGTGCCCAGACACAGGAGGGGTGGGTGCAGAGTCCTCCCAGCAGTGCCCAGACGCAGGAGGGGTGGGTGCCTATCACTCCCAGCAGTGCCCAGACATAGGAGGGGTGGGTGCAGAGTCCTCCCAGCAGTGCCCAGACATAGGAGGGTGGGTGCAGAGTCCCCCCAGCAGTGCCCAGACGCAGGAGGGGTGGGTGCCTATCACTCCCAGCAGTGCCCAGACATAGGAGGGGTGGGTGCCTAGCACTCCCAGCAGTGCCCAGACACAGGAGGGGTGTGTGCAGAGTCCTCCCAGCAGTGCCCAGACACAGGAGGGATGTGTGCAGAGTCCTCCCAGCAGTGCCCAGACACAGGAGGGGTGGGTGCAGAGTCCTCCCAGCAGTGCCCAGACATAGGAGTGGTGGGTGCCTATCACTCCCAGCAGTGTCCCGACACAGGAGGGGTGTGTGCAGAGTCCTCCCAGCAGTGCCCAGACACAGGAGGGGTGTGTGCAGAGTCCTCCCAGCAGTGCCCAGACACAGGAGGGGTGTGTGCAGAGTCCTCCCAGCAGTGCCCAGACACAGGAGGGGTGGGTGCAGAGTCCTCCCAGCAGTGCCCAGACATAGGAGGGGTGGGTGCCTATCACTCCCAGCAGTGCTCAGACACAGGAGGGGTGTGTGCAGAGTCCTCCCAGCAGTGCCCAGACACAGGAGGGGTGTGTGCAGAGTCCTCCCAGCAGTGCCCAGATGCAGGAGGGGTGGGTGCCTATCACTCCCAGCAGTGCCCAGACATAGGAGGGGTGGGTCCAGAGTCCCCCAGCAGTGCCCAGACACAGGAGGGGTGGGTGCAGAGTCCTCCCAGCAGTGCCCAGACGCAGGAGGGGTGGGTGCCTATCACTCCCAGCAGTGCCCAGACACAGGAGGGGTGGGTGCAGAGGCCCCCAGCAGTGCCCATGGAAAGAAAAAGGGTGGAGACAACATTAATACACCTGCGACATGTCACAGAGACACACATTAGAACAATTTGGCTGGTTTTAACAGGGCATATAATGCATCAAACTCATTACACCTGTGTCATAGGGACATTTTCCTCTGTGGAAGGCAAAATGCACTAGGTGGCATTGTAGAGTGCACAGGTGGCATGAGGGGTACGACACAATCAATCATCCAAGCTCACACTGTGCATCACAAGCCACACCAGGATTATGTGCAGCACCTCAAAGCAGTCACATGCCACAGGCCACTGAGGCGCCCTCAGCAGAGTACACAGACACACACAGCCACAGGACAATCACCTGCCATTGCCAACTGCAGCTACACACCTCACTCTGCACATGTGCCACTAGACTGGGGGGTGTCACAGGTGTGGGGTTGGCCCATCACCGCAGACACACAGCACTGCTCCCTGCTCACATCAGATGGGCTGGGTATATCCATCCCTCATGCAGCTGGGGTGCTACACTCCACATATGCACTCACCCACATGACAGGGGACTTACACACACACACCAATGTCCAGGGGACAAACACATCATTTGGACACTCTCAGCACATGTACACTAAACAAACACACATCTGTGGGTACTGCCACCTGTCACACTGGGGGGGACCACAGATTCACATAAGGACTGTAGTAACAACATTCCCAGGAGGATTAGACAGGCAGAATGTGTAATGCCACATGCAGTGATTGTCACAGTACACACAATGCAAGTGAGGAGAGCAGACATGCACCACAGCATGCTCTGGCTGGGAGACATTAGGCATTCACCCACCCGGGACCCACCCTACAGTACATTGCATGTGTGTTACACCTGGACATAATGGCAGAAGTCACAGTCACAAAAAAGGGGCACAGTCTTTGCTAGTGGACTCAGCACTCACCTGAACCCCTGGTCGACCATACAGCATGGGGTACTGTGGGAGGATCACATCCAGCAGGGCTTGGTTCTCCTCCTGGGTGAAAGGCTGGGCCCTCTCCACAGACCTGGACATGGTGCCAGAGGATTCACGAGCAGCAGCAGTGTAGTTGAATCAAAGGATGTGCAGTCAAGTGCTCTCTCATGGGACCTGGCTGCCTTATAATCTACCTTGCTGCCCTGTTTCATTCACAGGAGTACAGAGTGATTGGTCACTCACATTTGCATCCTATGTTTCCTCCAATCCCTTTCAACCTACCACAGTCAGTGGCTTTGCTCTTTTTTTTTTATTGAGCATGATGTCAACTCAACAACCACTTTGCAACAATGTAGATTCTTTCAAACCGACTTTAGCTGGGCACCTGCTGAAAAAAATTCAAACTTTAAACTCGGTCTCCATGACAACCAGCATGCATGTAGGGCTTTATACTTGTCCCTCATGTGTCCCCTATGTAATTTGGACATTCACACACAGGTACGGTGAGTTCCAGGGCCCTAGGACACCCCAAATGCATAGAAACGGCCCGTACACGCGCGTGTACGGGGCGTATCACTATGGGTACGCATACGCGAGCAAAGCCATAGTGAAACGGCCCATACACGCGCGTGTACGGGGCGTATCACTATGGGTACGCATACGCGAGCAAAGCCATAGTGATACGCCCCGTACACGCGCGTGTATGGGGCGTATCACTATGGGTACGCATACGCGAGCAAAGCCATAGTGAAACGGCCCGTACACGCGCGTGTACGGGGCGTATCACTATGGGTACGCATACGCGAGCAAAGCCATAGTGAAATGGCCCGTACACGCGCGTGTACGGGGCGTATCACTATGGGTACGCATACGCGAGCAAAGCCATAGTGATACGCCCCATACATGTTTCACCATGGCTTTGCTCGCGTATGCGTACCCATAGTGATACGCCCCGTACACACGCGTGTACGGGCCGTTTCACTATGGCTTTGCTCGCGTATGCGTACCCATAGTGATACGCCCCGTACACACGCGTGTACGGACCGTTTCACTATGGGTAGGCCTACGGCAGCACTCCCATAGTGATGGGGAACGTACACACGCCCTCAGAGCGCATGTACGGTGCATTTCACACCTGACAGTGGTGACAGGCAGCACACAGAAAGGAATAGAGCTGACATACTTGTCCAAGGCTGGACATCAAGGCATATTCTGTGCAGTACTACATGTGTGGGGCACAGGTGTGTCAGGCTGTAATGTGGCACATTACTCCTGAGTTGTGAAGGCAATAGATGTATGATGAGATGTGTACAGATGTCATGTGTGATGGTGGACTATGTGCCAGACATCCCGTTCACTCCTTTGACATCTGTGCATGTAGTACAGAACACTTGTGAAAAGCGTCACTGCCATGGCACAGTCAACAACACACGCAACTGTCCCCTGATGCCAGCTACAGGGGTTTTCACACCTGATATGTGACTACCCGCGTTGCACGATGTGACTATGTCATGTATGTGTCGTGTGTTCCCATTAGCTTGCTGTAGGTGTTTGGTCAAATGCATCTGCAGTTGCTGCAACCAACATGTGTCTGTGTGTAGATGGCCATGGCACAGTGTTACGCATACCAGGCCACATGTGGAATCCGACGTAAGGTGTGTGTGTATGCATCGACACGGAGTTTCAATACAAGGACATATCTGCATACTCTCAATGTATGTGGGATCATTGTTGAAATGTAATCCTTCATGGCAAGGTGTGTGGTCTTTCCATTTTCTATTACATGTGACCTGTGCCTCTAGTGTTCCGCAACCTGTCTGTACAATGAACATCCTTCCTCTGCACATATTTGGTTGTCTGTAACTCCTGCAATGCGTCTGCCTGCTCACTTACACTGGGCCACAGCTAGTTTCATGGCATGGCATTATGAGGTTGAGAATAAACGTTTGGAGCTGTCTCTTGGTAGGAGTGTCACATGGCTGGCATACGTGTCCAGAGCATATTGCACAGACCTGACACTGTATGTAGCATATGTGTATTGCCTGTTGACCATGTGCTCAGTACATTGACATTGGTGGTGTACTGTACTCGCACTTCGTTGTCCCTTCTAATTCACTGCAGGGCTCCGCCTCTCCCTCGAGCAATTCCGGACTTGGCTGACATGCGGGAAAATAACTGTATACGCCGCTACCGCTTCCCCCAACGTTTGATTGAGGGCTTGATGACACGGCTGGCAGCACACCTCCAACCGCTACACAGGTATCCTGGTGCACTGACACCCAAGGTGAAGGTGATGGCAGCCCTACATTTCTTGGCCACGGGTACCTTTCAACATACCATTGCCCATGTCGGTGGGATGTCGCAAACCATGTTGAGCCGTGTTCTGCTTGATTTTTTAGAGGCCATGTTGGAGCACCTTGATGAGTTCATAAAATTCCCAACTCCTGAGCAGTTGACAGCTGTCAAGCGTGAGTTCTATGCCCTGGGAGGGATGCCCCATGTCATTGGGTCCATAGATGGAACACATGTGGCTTTGGTACCACCACAGGCACAGGAGGTAGCCTTCCGTAACCGCAAGCATTACCACTCCATTAATGCCCTTGCGGTGTGTCTTACCAACATGGTGATTTCACATGTCTGTGCTCGTTTTCCAGGATCAGCACACGATGCGTACATCATGAGGCGTAGCAGGGTGCCTGAAATGATGCTGCAGCTGCGCAACGAACGAGCATGCATTGTTGGTGGGTATACTCTTGCAGTCCTGTATTTAACGTCATCTTCCTGTCTTACTGCTTCTCCTGACCCACTCTTGTCCATGATGTTTCCATGTAGGGGACGCTGGCTATCCCAACATGCCATGGCTGATCACGCCTCTCCACAACCCCCGCACGGCTGCCGATCACCGCTACAACAACGCCCATGGGCGGACCAGGCGAGTGATAGAGAGGACGTTTGGCCTCCTGAAGAGCCGATTCCGTTGCCTCCACAAGACCGGTGGCGCACTCCCATATGCACCGGTGAAGGTCTGCAAGATATTCCTCGTGTGCTGCATGCTGCACAACATGGCAGTGGAGAAAGCTGTGCCACTCATCCTGGATCCAGATGAGCAGGACCATCCACCCGTGGAGGATGAAGGGCTTGGGCACGAGGCAAGTGATGTGGAGGAGGAGGATGCGGCAGAGGACATGCGGAGTCGGCTCATACGCGACTTCTTTGCTTAGTGGTGAGTTCCAGTGTCTGAGTGTGCACGCATTGGGCTGTGTGTGGCATGTGTTGCAATGTGTGTGTCCATCTGCATGTCTTCCAAGTGAGTCTGAGGTGTGTTTGGATGTGTCACTCGAGTGATGGTGCACTAGAAGAATGTTTTTCCAGAGTCATCATTGTCACCTAGCATGGTGACAACCTAATACGTGTTGAGTACATGCACATGCATGCGGATGTACTTCTTTTGGCTGAGTTCTGGTGTGTCTCCCATCCACAGGTACTTGCGCATGCTGTCTGCTGGTGGCATCGTTGTGCTCCTGCTATTCCTCATGAACACAGCAACATGTGCTGAATCAGCGTTACATGCACGGACAAGTTTGAAGATCTCCTTCGGGTAAAGGATGCAGCACGGCTTTTTGGGAGTGGTATTTGTTTTGAATGTGTGTGCACTGCTCCTGTTCATGTTTGGTTACTTAGCATACATGTAGAATCACCATGGGGCGCATGACCTGGAGCAGAATTCACCTGAATTGATGGTCAGACTTGGTGACAGTCATCTGTAATGGGATTGTGATGGAGCCATCAATGTGTGTAACACTGGCCTCGGAAACATACGGGTTGCACCGGGTTGACATGGTGTGAGAATTCCCCATTAGGGGCTCAATGGTGTATAGCAGGCTCTCCGTGAGCAGCAGGGGGTGTTTAGCTGTAACCCGTCACTTGTGTGCCAGTGCCATGGATTTCCAGCATCTGTGGTGCTAAGGGTGGTGCCAGTGTTGGTCCCACGTGTTCATCCACATGACCTGTGTATGTGTTGACAGAGTTGCATTAGCATTCCGACACACATGAGTAATAAAGGTGTCCCTCTGCCTCCAAGGTGCCTCATCTCTGTCAATGGTGGTCTGTTGCCACTGTGCATGCGGCATGTCTGGCATTGTTCTCAGAGATGGTGCATATGAGTCCATGTGTAGAGTAGCAAGATGCAAGCTGTTTGTCAGGGATTAGATTCTGTATTGTGCATGATGTCCATGGCTGTGTAGGTTTTGTGGCATGTCAGTCTCCACGACGGCCACTGTGCCGCATGTGAATCCATTGTGTGTGTGTGTGTGTGCGCCATGTTGAACCAGACATTCCTTCCTTGACATACACCTTTTGCATGGTTCCTTCCTGAGATCCTTGTCTTTGAGTGCTACTTGTGGCATTGTTTCCTTGACATGGCGCATGCTGCTGCAGGCCCTGCTGCAAGGGCACCCAGTGTCCACGCAAACGAGCTGGTGTCCATCATGGATTGCTTGCTGACATGTGCTATGCTGATCAGCAGCATCTGTGCCTCATGCGGCAGCACACTCTGCATTGTGCACAAGATCCCCAGTTCCATCCACCTCAAGGCAAGAGGGAGACCATCCCCCAGGTCAACTATGTCATCCGTGTCTACTCCTACCCTGCACTCTACGGACATGTGCGTTAGAAATCCCATGATACTTGTCCACATCCAGGGTGCATCTGCACAGCTCTGCTACTACATCTGGCGGCCAGGCCACATCAACGTCCAACAGAGATGGGGGGAGTGGATCACTGCCAGCTGCAGGATGACCTTCTCAATCCACGCACACCCTCAGGATGCAGCCCACACCCACAACACAACCTTGTGGCACTGTGATCCAACACCCAATTGTGCCATCTCCATGCATCCAACCTTGGCTGGCCCACCATTCTCCACATCCACCTGACTCAAGCATGCAGGACATGGTTCTGCCACCTGTCTACACATACCTGGGACTCCCACCCCAGGACACTCCACATGATCCCTGACCTCTGCGCATGACTGTTGCTCTTCTAAATAGGTCTGTGTGCACAGTTGTGCGGGGACCCCCTCAGCTGGTTGGGCCCATCACGGGTGAGTATGGTGCTCCATGTCTGTCTTGGATGGTACGTTGTGACCCATGTGTGTCCTGTGCCAGACTCAGACCCCAGGGTATGGTGGTTCGGAGTTAATTCAGAAATCAGGCATGGTTTGACTTTACAACACAGACATTCATCTTGTGATAGTGATGAATTTTATTAGTGCTGGGGTACGTGTTTGGGGGGGTGACAAGAGGTGCTTGGCGGGAGTGTAGAATCCAAAGTTCACAGGGGGAGTTGGTGTCCTTGCCATTGACAGTCATCAGAGTCTGTGCCACAGTCTTTGTCAACATTGGTCAGACAGTGACCAGCAAGGCCATGTGGCAGAGAATGTCCTTTGCTGCTGTGCTGCTGTTGGGCCATAGGGCCAGGTGCCAGGCCAGGTGACCTGAGAGATGGTGATGTTCCGCTGACTCTCACGGTCTTTTGCGTGGACGACCCACCTTCCTGCGGAGACCCTCAGACGCCTGGCTTGACGGTGCAAGGGACGCTCCGTCAGATGAATCCTCCTCCTCCTCCCTCCCTGTGTGTGGTGCTGCTCCACGCCTGGTGGCACAGGGAGGGTTTGCCAGGCTTTGGGCGATCTGACGGAGGGATTGGCTCACGTCCCTGTGCACCGCCAAGTGCTCTGCATGTCTTGCCTGCATCCTGGCATGATGCTCAACCTGCAGGGCCTTCATCTCATTGAGGGTCTCCACTACCTGGGCAATGCCTCTGGAGTCACGCCGGTATGCGTTCAGGATGGTTCTGATGTGTGCCATAGCCGGGTCCTGAGCCAACTGGTCAGGTTCGCGCCTCCGCCGTCCTCCACTCCCACCACCCCTGCCCACTTGCGCCTGATTTGGCACAGTTCCTCTGGGTGGTTGGATTTGGCTAGCATTCCTCACACAGTGCACTTGTGCATGGGTATGTCCCTTGGCCACAGCTGTCGACACTTTACCTATGTGTGACACAATCTTAGTTGATGCATATTTTGGGAACGCAGTCAGCAGTGTAGTGAGCGGGCGTAGCAAGCCATGCAGAGCCGCCTTACGTGTTGCACTGTACGTGGCCAAATGGTGTTTTTTCCATGCTATTTGAGAATGCAGGTAGGTAACTTAACAATTTGTGACAGGGTTCTGACGAACACAGTGGGTAGGTATACTGGGTGTAAGGTTCTGTTCGTGCCTGCAGCACGGATGTACTCATGCACAGATTGACACATGGCCTAGTGTTTATCAAAGGTTGAAGGGGGGGTTAAGGCACTGCCAAACCTTGTCTACATGCACACAGTCCACCTGCTGACGAGCGGACATGGCCACACCACCCAAGGGTGATTTGGTCTCCCTCTGTCTCCCTTTCTCCCTCCCTCTGTCAGCCTCCTCCCTCTGTCCGTCTCCCTTTCTCCCTCCCCCTGTCAGCCTCCTCCCTCTGTCCGTCTCCCTTTCTCCCTCCCTCTGTCAGCCTCCTCCCTCTGTCCGTCTCCCTTTCTCCCTCCCTCTGTCAGCCTCCTCCCTCTGTCCGTCTCCCTCTGTCTCCCTTGCTCCCTCCCTCTATCAGCCTCCTCCCTCTGTCCATCTCCCTCTGTCAGCCTCCTCCCTCTGTCCGTCTCCCTTTCTCCCTCCCTCTGTCAGCCTCCTCCCTCTGTCCGTCTCCCTTTCTCCCTCCCTCTGTCAGCCTCCTCCCTCTGTCCGTCTCCCTCTGTCTCCCTTGCTCCCTCCCTCTATCAGCCTCCTCCCTCTCCCTCTGTCTCCCTTTCTCCCTCCCTCTATCAGCCTCCTCCCTCTGTCCGTCTCCCTTTCTCCCTCCCTCTGTCAGCCTCCTCCCTCTGTCCGTCTCCCTTTCTCCCTCCCTCTGTCAGCCTCCTCCCTCTGTGCATCTCCCTCTGTCTCCCCTTCTCCCTCCCTCTGTCAGCCTCCTCCCTCCCTCTGTCTGTCTCCCTGTGTCCACCTCTGTCTCTCTCTCTGCCCCTCTTCCTCCCTCTGTGTATCACCCTCTGTCACCTCAGCCCAGCTTCCTGGGCACACACAGTTTGCAGGTCTTGCAAAGGCCATTGGCTTGTTCATGTGGGTTTGTTTCTTCTCTGCGGGCACCCATTGGGCGGAGTGTCTGAGTCTGCGCTGCTGCTGTGGCGGTGTGTGCTGACACTCTTTCAGTGTGCTGCGTCTTGATTGGCTGCTGTTATGTGCAAATTCTGCCTTCATACCCATGTCGTCCTGCAACGCGGCCACCATTAGTAGGCAAAACAGTACTGTGTGGGGACACACTGTTTGTATGGCTGTGCCCTTAGCCATATGGGCTGAGGGCATTGTTGTGTGCTTCAGAGTTGCTCTATGTTAGTTTTGAGGCCCACCCTCCCGGCATCAGGGACATCCTGTCTTGTGTTGGTGTTTTGTGTGGCCTGTGACTTGGCATGGTCTTGCTTGGGGCATGGGGCATGGAGGCGCTAGTGGCATGTTTGTGTTTTTGGAGTGTGGTTGTGTCCGGTGCTGGCTTTGGGGGGGTTGCGTGCATGATTGGTATTTTGGTTGTGTATGGCGTTCCCCCCCATGTGAGGTGAGTTGTTTGTGTACTCACCAGGCTCTCGGACTCCCCCTAGTCCGTCTACTATCAACGGCGGCAGCGTGGCCATCACCTTCTCCTCCCAGGGATGGTAGTGTACCGGTCTGCGGGGCGGCCCTCCTCCAGTGATGTTGGCCTGGTTGTGCTCGTCCGTCATTTTGCGGTGGACCGTCCTCCGCAGATCGTACCACCTGGCTTGGCACTCATGCCTGGTCCTTCTGGTGGCCCCAACAGCATTCACGGAATTGACTATCCTCTCCCACATGGCAGATTTTTCAGATATGCTGATCCGTCTGACCAATGTTCCAAAGAGCTGTGGCTCGACTCGGATGATTTCGTCGACAAGGACCTCCAGCTCCTCCTTTGTGAACTTTGGATTCTTGTTAGTGGGCATGGTGTGGGGTGTGGGTGTGGATGGTTGTGGGGATGTGGGTGTGGATGGTTGTGGGGGTGTGGGTGTGGAGGGTTGTGGGTGTGTGAGTGTGGTTGTGCAGGTGTGTGTGTGTGAATGTGATGAGGGTGTGTTTGTGATGGTGGTTGTGTGAAGGAGTGCAAGTGTAAGGTGTATTGATGGTTGCAGTATGGTGCAGTGCGTTGTCTCTGGGGTCTGGCAGCAGTGGATCTGTTGCAAAGGATCATGGTTTGTGTGTGTTGGGCCTTTTTATTGGTCCATTTGTGGGTGTGGCTGTGTTTGAACTTTGGGTGGGTGTGTTGTAAGGAGTGGTAGTTGTTTGGGCCTCTGTTTCTCTGTTTGTCAGTTGCAGGTCAGTGTATAGGATGTATTTGGCCTTGTTGGATATGTTTTGTGATGTTGTGTGCCTTGGATTGACTGTCCTTGTGTTTTTTTGGTTAGTTCTGGTTCAGTAGGAGTGTTTTTAGCCTCTGTACGGTGCGTACATGGGCCATGTTGTTGTACAGTGCTGTCCTTTCCTATGGCTTAGTACGACTCGTACCTGCCCGATGTTGGGTGAGGGTGCTGGTGTGTGGGCCTGGGGTAGGGTGCGTACGAACACGGGCAGGGTGTTGGTCCGCACCGTCCATCGGTGGTGGTGTTTCGCACGGTACATACAAGGGGGGCTGGGTGTAGGGTCCGTACATACACGGGTGGGGGTACGGTCCGTACATACACTGGTGGGGTGGGGGTACGGTCCGTACATACACGGGTGGGGTGGGGGTACGCTCCATTCATACATGGGTGGGGGTACGGTCCGTACATACACGGGTGGGGTGTTGGTACGCTCCATTCATACACGGGTGGGGGTACGGTCCGTACATACACGGGTGGGGTGGGGGTACGCTCCATTCATACATGGGTGGGGGTACGGTCCATACATACACGGTGGGGGTACGGTCCGTACATACACGGGGGTGGGGGTACGGTCCGTACATACACGGGTGGGGTGGGGGTACGTGCCATTCATACACGGGTGGGGGTACGGTCCGTACATACACGGGTGGGGTGTTGGTACGCTCCATTCATACACGGGTGGGGGTATGGTCCGTACATACACGGGTGGGGGTACGCTCCGTTCATACACGGGTGGGGGTACGCTCCATTCATACACGGGTGGGGGTACGGTCCGTACATACACGGGTGGGGGTACGGTCCGTACATACACGGGTGGGGGTACGGTCCATACATACACAGGTGGGGTGGGGGTACGGCCCGTACATACACTGGTGGGGTGGGGGTACGCTCCATTCATACACGGGTGGGGGTACGGTCCGTACATACACGGGTGGGATGGGGGTACGGTCCGTACATACACGGGTGGGGTGGGGGTAAGGCCCGTACATACACTGGTGGGGTGGGGGTACGCTCCATTCATACACGGGTGGGGAGTTGGTACGCTCCATGCATACACGGGTGGGGGTACGGTCCGTACATACACGGGTGGGGGTATGGTCCGTACATACATGGGATGGGGTACGGTCCGTACATACACTGGTGGGGTGGGGTACGGTCCGTACATACACGGGTGGGGTGGGGGTACGGTCCATACATACACGGGTGGGTTGGGGGTACGGCCCGTACATACACTGGTGGGGTGGGGGTACGCTCCATTCATACACGGGTGGGGGTACGGTCCGTACATACACGGGTGGGGTGGGGGTACAGCCCGTACATACACTGGTGGGGTGGGGGTACGCTCCATTCATACACGGGTGGGGAGTTGGTACGCTCGATGCATACACGGGTGGGGGTACGGTCCGTACATACACGGGTGGGGTGTTGGTACGCTCCATTCATACACGGGTGGGGTGGGGGTACGGTCCGTACATACACGGGTGGGGTGGCGGTACGGTCCGTACATACACGGGAGGGGGTACGGTCTGTACATACACTGGTGGGGTGTTGGTACGCTCCATACATACATGGGTGGGGTGGGGGTACGGTCCGTACATACACGGGTGGGGGTACGGTCCGTACATACACTGGTGGGGGTACGGTCCGTACATACACTGGTGGGGTGGGGGTACGGTCCGTACATACACGGGTGGGGTGGGGGTACGGTCTGTACATACACGGGTGGGATGTTGGTACGCTCCATTCATACACGGGTGGGGGTACGGTCCGTACATACACGGGTGGGGTGGGGGTACGGTCCGTACATACACGGGTGGGGTGGGCGTACGGTCCGTACATACACGGGTGGGGGTACCGTCCGTACCTACAGGGGGGCTGTGGGTCCGCACCGTACCTACGGGGGTGGGGGTTCGGCGCGTACATACGGGGGCTGGGGGGGGTGTTCGGCGCGTATGCGAGCACATGTCTCCATGGTTGCTATGGGAGTTCGGTCCGTACGGTGTTTTTTCCATACGGTTGTAACTTCGGACGCACGGTACAAATCGTACTTGCGCGCTCGGACTTCGGTTTTCACATTTGTACGTAAAAACGTCCGGGGACGTGTCGGACACATTTTCCGACCCGAGTACGTGTGGGGGAATTTTCCCACTGCGATTCGTACGGACTTTTTCCCATACGGATCGTACTTGCCAGTTTGTACGGGACTTGTACGATTCGTACGGAAAAAAGTCCGGATGCGAGTCGTACGGGGAATTTTTTTAACGGATCGGAATCGGCACCTAAATTCCCACCAACAGTAGACAAATATTTTTTTATGCATTGATAAACATTAAAAGTGATGTATAGAATGTATTAATGGTAGTTTGATTCTATTTAATAAGTTATTGTTACATGAATTAAGTTCAAAAAAGGTTATTAAAATATTTTACAATGAAATAATAAATATGTAGTATTTAAATAGGTTTACAATTAAATTAAAATTAATTATACTTAATATGTTCAATACATTAATGTATTTTAACATTGTCTAATGGGGTTGAAATTTAAATCATTGCCTTGATTATTTTCTATGGGAAGGTGTTGTTTCATCAGTGTGTCTGAGCATACTACTGTCTTTTTTTCAGTAGTAACTTGCCCTCGTACGTTTGGCTCCACTTTCTTTTTCAAGCGATGGAGACAAGAAAGTCTACACTTTTGAGTAAATTTATACTTTGATTTTGTGAATAACCTGCAGTACTAAAGTTACTCAAAAGTGTAAGAGTAGGAAACACGTGTAAATTACTCACAATTGCAAGTTACCTTTCTGAATAGCCCCAAAATATCTGAAGATTCATAGGACAATAGTGTCAGTTTTAATTGGTAGAATATTGCTCCACTATTGTTTACTACTTACCAATTGCAAATCCAACGCCAAAATTTGGAAGTATCAGCCCATAGATGTTTTTGGCAAATGGTACCTGCATCATATCAAAACAAGAATACATAGATAAAATATCAGACAATACAGAGATGCGTTTGTGATCACAGATCTATACTTTAGCAGTAGGGTATCCCAGGGATATGGTTACTGTGCAGAAGTCCTGCAGTGAATTTTTATGGTGATCACCTCCCTCCAGTTCATTATGGACATTGTTTCCAGTCCTGGTCTTTATTGTGATATCCTAATGCATTCTGGGTCTTGTAGTCTTGTTTTGCTTCCACTGAAGTAATTAGACTAAAACATCTGAACTCAATGATTTGGAGGTTAAAATTTCAGCACTGACGACAGAGTCTGTACTGGTTTGGAGAGAGATGGCCACACTAGTCATTTGAAAATTGCCTGCCTCATCGGGCTGCCAAGGGTATGGGATACCTCAACTGCTTTCCCCTTGTACCAGCATGCTCAGAACTGTGCAAAACATAAGCTTTTCCTCAGTGGTTTAAACTGAGTTCAGGGTATTATTACTTAAACGTCTGTTTTTCCCTCACAAAATAATTATGCTTTGGAAATCGTGTATTTGAAAGCAAATCTTTTATTGCCAACTGGCCCTTAGTTCTCCCTGGAGAGTAATGTTTGTATTTCAAAGTTTGTATTTCAAATATATATGTTTATAGATGTAAGATAGCAAAGGGGAGACTGTTGTGCTCGTTGCATGTACTGTCTGTCCTCCAGCATCCTCTCTGGTCAGTGCACTTTTTCTCAAGCAATGAGACCTTAAAGCCTCAGAGCACAGCCTATGAAGATTTCCCTACTTAGAGGTGGGCGAACCACTGAAGGCTCAAATGAGTTTCAAGTCAGATGTCTGGCACAGGCTCAGCTTAAGGCCCTTTTTGACCTGCAAGCCAACAACAAGCCTCATTCATGTGGCTTCTGCTTGAAAACCCCACTCTAACTTAATGCACCAAGAATTAAAGAAAAAGCATTAACCTTTAATGTGAAACAGGAGAGGAAAAGAGATACCCATCTAGTGGCTGAATGGCACAACATGAAATCAGAAACCCCTGGATTTTTTCCACCTTTCCTGCTTGACCAAATTGTGTGATCCTAGGCAAATGTTTTATTTAGCTGTGTTTTCTTTTCCTTATTGCATTTTAGAGCACTTTAAAATATGTGAGTTCTGAGAGTTTCCTATAAAACCACCTCTCTTGAGTCTGATTTAAATATTCCAAAAATGCCCTCCATATAAGACTCTAGGCCACATATAGGGTGCATGTAATACCTGTCAGCCTTAGGCCTGTCTTCCCCTAAACCTTTTGCCTGCTTACCTTCATTTTAGTACTGACATTTATTTTTGTTGATCTTAGGACTCTGTGCACTTTACCACTGCTAATCAGTGCTAAAGAGTGTGTGCTCACTCCCCTAAACATCATTTGATTGCCATACACCTACTTGCCATATTTAATTTACTGATAAGTCCTTTATAGAGTAGTATATCATATACACAGGGGCTGTAAATCAAATGCTACCAGTGAGCTTGCAGCACTTACAGTGCCACCCACTTAATTAGCACCTTAAAACATATTCCAGGCCTGCCATTGCAGCCTGAATGCAGTTTTAAACTGCCATGTGGACTTGGGATTAAACACCCCTTGCCAAGTCTTAAGCATCCCTTTTATTACATATAGGTCACCCCTAAGGTAGGCCGTAGGTAGCCTATAAGGCAGGGTGTGTGTATTTGAAAGGTCGGACATGTACTCTTAGGTTTTACATGTGCTAGTAGTGAAAAACACCTACATTTGTTTTTCACTACCAGCCTACCCCTCCCAGAGCATGGCTTTGGAGATTCCTTATTACATCTAATAGGCTATCGTTTACAATTGGGAGCAGGTAGTCATGTCATGTTTAATATCTATGACATTGTAATGATAAACCTTCTTTAATGGCAACGTTGGGTTTTTCATGACAATTCTGAAAATGCCACTTTTATAAAGTTGTCGCATACACTCATGTTGTAATTACGAATGTATACATATCGTTGTTATTTGTTTTCTGCAGATTCCCCTGACGAAGGGCTTTTGTTTTATAGCCCGAAATGCATTGGGAGACTTGTACATTTGGACAATAATTTTGCCTTTGATTTTCACTTATAAAAAAGCCGATTTTGGCTACAGCCACCTTCAACATTGGTGCTCTTCAGTAATAAAGAAGAATTGTTTTCAAGCCACACACGACGTCTACTGGATTCCTTGTGATTCAGCTTACACTCGTTGGTCTTCTATTGTTTAATGTGTTTCACTTGAACTGTATGTTAACTCAATGTCAATTTACGTCACAAAGTCACACTGGATAGTGTTTTTTGTAGTGCATTGGGAATTCCCAGGTACATATCTGGGTACTACTTTTACTTTTATAAAGTTGCCATTTTGTTTACCTTAGCCCTTTGTGCCTGCAGCCTGTCTTCTGTCACATGACTGGGTGTAGCTGACAGTTAAACTTTATGAATTCTTCCAAGACAGTCACACAATAGAGGAACTAGGTCTGCCTCATTGGGCCATCTGCTGGTAGGAGGAGGGGGCGGAGCTAAGCACAGCCAGACTTGCAACTGAATTGCTTGTGCACTTCACATAAAGGGCCTAACAACATCATATTGTCACTTCTGCCAGGCTGGAGCCAGGGCAGGAGAGTCAGGAAATTCAATGCACTTTAAAGAACCTTTCTAGAAGCTTCTCCCACCTTCCAGAGGTTATAAAAATAAGACCTTCAGACTCACTGTTCAGTACACTTCTGGACCTGTGGATACTCTGTCAGGAAGGAGGACTGGTGTGCTGCTAGGAGGACTGCCACTTTGCTGGATTGCTGCTCTGATGTACTGCTGCCCTGCTGATTTGCTGTCCTATTGCCCTGCTCCCTTCTGCCTGGGTACAAGGACTGGATCTTCATCTGTTCTAGGACCTCCAGAGTGGCACACACTGCTACTTAGTTGGCCTCTTGTTCAGAGCAACCGGGACATAAAAGGCTTCCTCTATCTTGAACTGACACCTGGACCCAGCTTGAGTAAGTCCTGGCCCTCTAGGTGGTGCCACACTAGTCCTCGGCCCTTGGAAGGGGTGCCGAAGGTGACCAAAGAGCCTAAATATGAACATAGGGACTTAGAAACTTTTTGGCTAAAAACTGTTTTGAGAACCAGGAGGATACCGGGTCCAACCTGCTCTCCCCTCTGCCTGGGGTGCATCGCCAGTCAGATTGACTTTGCAACTTCTCCTGCTACATTCACCTCCTCAACAGCAAATCCTTTTCAGCTTTCCTCCTCCAAAGGGGCATCGTGAAACTGTCCTTGGGTACAACCCTCTGCCTCATCCCGCTGGAGAGTAAAAAATCTTCACTGCAGCTTCGACCCAAGGCTGTCTGATGACCACGATCCCTTTTCAGACACCACCTGCAGCCTTGCCCACTGAGCTTTACCTTATCAGAACATTTTTCTCTGAAATATTTTTAAGTCACAAGGTAAGTGCTGACCAGGCCCAATCCACTTCTTGTATCCAAACCACGCTGCACGTGGTCAGCCATATTTTTCGACATTGACCCGGTCTTACTTGACAAGATGTCCACGGTTGGCACACTGATCTCATAAACACTAGTTTTTACTAAATACTTTAAAGATTCATAACTCACTTTCTACTGATTGAATTTTAGTGCCATTTTGGTGTCCAGTAAATTATTAAAGTTTTCTAAGTCCGTGTGGGTTGCTGATGTTGTATTTTCACTTTATTACTGTTTGTGTACTGCATAAATGCTTTACACATTGCCTCTAAGTTAAGCCTGACTGCTTTTAGTGCCAAGCTATCCAGGGTTAAGCACAGGTTAATTTAGTGACTTTTTGTGGTTCACCCTACAAGGGACTATGGCTGTTGATTGACCGGGGCTCACACCCCTGTCAACCAACAACCCAATTTCTCACAGTGCACATGACAATTGATTTTCGGTTAAATTCATTAATGTCATTGTTGTCATGGCGGAGGGAGGGAACATGAATATTTTTAAGTTCAAGTTTAAAAATTGTCACTTTTAATAAATGTCTCAATGCAGTGATATATTCTGATGTATTAAGTTAAATTGATTTCATGTTGAAAAATACACTTTTTAGAATGTTGAAGAGCCTTCATCATATTTTTAGATGGAATTGTTTGCACAGTTAACTTGCCAAACATTTTCAATGCTTGGTTTGTGCATGTACACTTAGAGCCTACTCAGCCCAGCCAAGCAAGACCCTCGGCTTGGCTGTAGCAGGTTCTCCCTGTTATTTTGTTGACTCTCCCCCCCCCCCCAACCTTAGATAGGAACAGATCACAGATTTCATCTCGCCCTACAGCTCACAATTTAAGCTCTCAGAACAGGACACTTCCTCTGTAAAGAATCATCTTAACCCTGTCAAAAATATATATAGGCAGTGGTTGCACAAAAAGACTGGATTCAGGTCTTCGTAATCCCTCGACCTTCACGCCTACCGTTGACATGGTACCTGTGGAGGTAATGACCTTTGAGAAGGCTGTCTTAAAAGAACTGAAGAACCAGGATACCAGAGTTCCTTTCCATAATCTCTCTAATCAAGACCATGCAGCGATTTGATCATTGACTGAGGACAATGGAAATTACAATAAAGCAAGCTGACAAAGGGGGCGCCACGGTCATACAATCCACTTCGGATTACAACACCGAGTGCCAACGCCAACTACGGAATAGTAAATTCTATACTCCGATAACAACAAACCCCACGACTCGATTAACGACTGAGATAACCACCATGGTCTATGAGGCAGAGAGTAATGGGTGGATCAGTGGTAAAGAAGCTGATTTCTTGATTACCCAACATCCCAAAACACCCTATTTTTACACTCTGCCAAAAATACATAAGGAGACCACCCCTGTCCCGGGCAGACCTATAGTTTCAGGAGTCGGCTCACTCTTAGAGCCGCTCTCAAAATTCTGCGACCATTACCTACAACCTTTGGTCAAACAGACACCATCATACATCAGGGACACAACAGATATCCTCTGTGTTATAGATTAAATAGAAAACACAGGCGAGATTGACCTCCTGGTCACCCTGGATGTGGAACAACTGTATACCAATATCCCACAGAGAGAGACATTGGCCGTAATAGAATCTGCACTAAGTGGGAGTGAATGGACAGCAGCAACACCCATTTCGTTCATCATGCAATGTGCCACCCTGGCCTTAACAGAAAACTTTTTTGAGTTTGACAGCCAACTCTTTTACCAGTCTCAGGGTACTTCGATGGGAAGTACCTTTGCCCCCAGTGTGGCATGTTTGTATATGGCGGCATTTGAACAAGAGACCTTTCAACATACGAGTAACCCCTTCGGAGCTAACCTGAGACTGTGGAAGAGGTACATAGATGACATCCTCATCTTTTGGCAGGGGGACATACGGAGATGCGCTGAATTTTGCGAGTGGATTAACACAAAAAAACAGCACTTGAAATTCACCCACACTATATCTGCCACGAATATTGTCTTCCTAGATCTCACCATCAGATTACAAGAGGGTAGAATAACGACATCCCTATACAAAAAGCCTACCGACAGAAACAGCTTGCTACCGTACAGCAGCTATCATCCTGCTACACTGAGAAATAACCTTCCCTTCAGCCAATTTCTAAGAATTAGAAGAAATTGTAGTTCCACAGAGGACTACAAAATTGAAGCAGAGATACTGGCTGACAATCTGCTGAAGAGACAATACCCTAAGAAACAGGTTCACTCTTGCATGAAACGAGCAAGAAACAATAATCGTGAAAGCTTCCTAGAGGTACATGAGAAAGAACCCACTGACATTTTGACCTGTGTGACCACGTACACACCTAGGCTTGACGACAGTGGGTTGCTGAAGAGTGGGATCGCGGTGCAGTCATCGATAGAAGCAAGAAAGCTCTGAGTTAACAAAGTAAGTTCATATGAAGGCTTTGATGTCGATTAGAGGCTGCTTGGTGTTAGTCCCGGAGAAGTCTTCTACATTTGAGAAATGTTTCTGGAAGTCAGAGCTCCTTCAGCAGGGTAAAGAAGCAAGTTGAGGCAAACATGCAATTCGACGTTGATGGGTGCAGCTTTTACGGTGACCCCGGTCCTCTTTGGTTCTTCAGGCAGAAAGTTGGCAAAAAGATTCCAAATCCTACTAATTGCAGTTTGAGGACAGAGGTGTGTTTTCTAACACCAGCCAAATATCCAAGACCTGATGGCACCACTTGAGGGTTAGGACACACACCAACAGAGGCCAGCAGCTTGGTCCATGGCAGGTCCAGTTATACCTGGTTAGTCGGGCAGTTGTAGGGAAAGAGGCCTATTTAACACTGGAAGCTTGCTGTATCCCTATAGCTTAAACAGTTGGTCAGTCAACTGACCCCTGAAGTCACCTCTATGGTCCTGGGTTCAAGGTAAGCAGGTCTGTTCTTCCTTCAGGTTTTAGACAATAGGGCAGTTCTTCTTTTGATCTTCACAGGTCCAGGAGTGTTCTTAGGAGAAGTCTGTGGGGTCAACTTTTATGCCCGGTGTCAGCCTGTTGGTGTAGTACAAGCCTTTGTCCACCCCCTACACCAGTTCTGGTCAGATCCTCTACCCCCACTGGGTTTGGTGCCAGTCTGACTAGAGAGACAAAGGGGAGACAGGCTTAGTTTTGAGCTTCATTCATCAGTTACAAGGTAGGCATCCTATGAAGGTCAAGAAGGGGCTCAAACAGCAATTCCTTTGGCCAGCCTATCAAGGGAAGAGTCCCACTCCCATGGCCCTTCATCCACTGTCTGGTAGCAATACACATCTCGCCCCAGAGGACCCATCTGTGGTCAGATAGCAGATGGACACTGGTAGAAAGGCCTTTTGGTTTTAGTCAGGAAAATGAAACATGTCCTAAAAGTAATTTCCAAAATTGTAATATGAAATCTGACTTGACCATTAAGTTCGATTTGAAATTTCTATTAAAATGAGTCCTTAAATTGTTCTAGCCACTCCCAAACTGAATTTAGCACTTATTTAAGGTAATAGGGTAAGCCAGTATTAACCAATGGGCGTGCAAGCTGTACCACAGCGAAAAACGACTTTGGAGTTTATCACTGCCAGGTCATGTAAACCATTACATATACATGTCCTACTTTTAAAATTCGATGCACTCTGCTCCATAGGCATTTAGGGCCTACCTTCGGGATGTTTATAATTTTATAAATGTTTATTTTGCCAGGTCGAAATGGAACTTAATAAATGCACACTCAGGCTGCAATGGTAGCCCTGGAGACATGTTTTATAGTGCCACTTCAGAGAGTGGCACAATAAGTGCTGCAGCCCACTAGTAGCATTTCATTTACCATCCCTTGGTACGGCTATTACCATATACTAGGGACTTATAAATAAACTAAATGTGCCAATTAGGTGTATACCAATTGCAGTTTGAAAGGGAAAGCACAGGCACTGTATTAGTGTTAGCAAGGGTAAAATGCACAAAGTCCAAATTTCCAACACATGGGATACTCCTTTGAATTATTTGAAGAATGCTAAAAGTTCTGCGAAACTTCTTTCTCAAAACCCTACACACAAATTGTTGGGTCATCTTGGGACAAGGCTGTTCTGGTCTGGTACACATCGGACAAATTATTCAAGTAGGTAGCAGTTAATTCTAATGTCATTTCTTCTGTTAAAATGCGAAATAGTACTCACACATAAAATGCTTATTCCAACGATTATCATTCCGAGCAGAGCACAGAGCCACCTGGAAAGACAAGAAAATGTTCTTTAAATGTGGGAGACGTATAAGAGCATGTCTTGATAATCAGCTCACCACTGCCAGTGACTGTTGACAAGTCCTCTTGGAGGCATAATGGAAAAAGAGAAAACAAAACTCACTTCAAACCTAAGCTAAATTCAATCGGCCACTTTACACTCAAGTGGAAAGCAGGAAACCTCGTTGGCTGTCTTACTAGGTATACATTAATGCGTATACCACAAAGGGAAGCTGCATTATGAAGGCTTCCAGAATGAAAACTACACCCGAGCTCTAGTAAGTTTCAGTTTATCTACCCCCGGGGCTCCTGGCCGCAAGTGTAAATCCTGCTGCTTAGGGGTAACCTACCCAACTCTGAGCATATGTTTGACTTGTACCTCGTCTATGGAAGTTCTACTGTGATCAGGTACATCCCTTGAATGTGAGTAAATGTAACATGAATGTAATCATTGTATTGCATGTTCGTTTGGCTCATGGATGCCAGTGAGGGCTAGCAGCTACTACCCCTTGGTTCCTATTTTGCTGCTGTTGCCACTTTGCATGCTACCCCTGGAGATCAAGACTTTTGCTACGATTTCGGCAGGCCATATGGTGTGTCATGTCATTTTTACAAACCTTTGGCCCTGATTCACTAAGGTAAACTTAAATTGTTGTGTAAGTTTACGATTATTTGCAATTCCAAAGGGTTTAACGAGATACAGCTTTATGAGTGCAGAAACTCCTCGGCAAATAAAAAGATAGGTCACAAACGTAAACTTACACTTTTGTGTAAGTTAATGATTGTTTTACTATTAACAAAGGCATTTATGAGTAGTATTTTTACGAGCACAGTGTCTTGGCACATAAAAAGACCTTTGTTTATGTGAAGAGACTCCGCACTACGCACTCGTAGAGATACTACTCTTAAATCGGAAACTTACACAAAAGTGTAAATTTATCTTTGTGAACCAGGCCCAAAGAGTTTTGGTGAATTGGTGTCCGTGGCATGGCCAGTTGCATTCATGAAGATAAAATATTATCTCAATCTAAGAACGATGTCCTGCTGCATGAACAATATATTATAATAATATATATATTATGTCCTGAGTCCTGAACAATCTGAATGAACGTGGGCAGAAGCGGATGAGCGGCTGGCACAACACCACTCGCTGCCTTGGTATCTATATTCGTATTAGGTTATTTACTGAGTAAGTGTTGATTTACTCAGAGGGAAGCATGGCAGAGGTCTGTAGGGAAGGCATATACACAAGAGTGGCCCGTGCAGGTAAGAGCGGTGAGGTGGGGTGGGAGGGGAACTCGGCAGACGACGAGGGAAAATGTATTATTTATTTAATTTTCCCTCGTCTTCATCTGTCCAGTCACTCCTCCGCCCCCCTACCACGCCCACCACTCTTACTTGCATGGGCCGCTCCTGCATATACACTTCCCACGGGGGGTGGAGATGAGGTAATAGAGCGGCATGGTGAAGATCAATTAAGGAACGGCAACACAGGTGATCAACAGACTGATAAACACAACAATAGGTATAAGTGTTGCAACAGAAAATAATTAACCTCTTATAGTTCTTCATTATTCTCATAACTAATAGTTCTGAGAGAATGTGGAGGGGAAGCTCGGAAGGGGAGAGGTTTCGAAATGGGGAATGAAGTGGGGATAAGAATTCTGGGATAAAAGGGTCAGTCATGTTAGGTTATTAGATGGTCCTCCGGTGAGCGTTTGAAAAGAATGTAGTCTTTTAAATCTTACTTATTTAACATGTTCTGAATCAAAATGCACATACATACTTATTTTTCTTTGTAGGACTGTTTTTCTCCCATCCTTCTTTTTTCCGAATGGGGAGTGAGGGGACATTAACCGGGACTTCTCCCCACCCTCTATCTTTCCCCCAATTTTTCCTTTAGTATCTTTTTTCCCTTTTTGAAAGAAGTTTTAACTCATTACTTGTTTTACAGCTGTGATTATGACTAGGGTTGTGACTGAGTATTTTATGCTCTTCCTAATATGTGTCCCTTTTTCTCTCATGCCTCTGAACTTGACTTTCAGGCACAGCATCTGTTAAAGCTGCCTCCCACCATGCTTAATTCTAGCATGAAGCTTACTTTTATGCATGACACTACTAGTAGAGTGCTCTTATACAAGTGGACCTTTCGCTAGTTTGACACCTTCAGCCACTTCTTACATAATGGGATTCGTATAATGTCTTGCAGTTACATGTTCCTATTATATATGTACACATGGATTTAGATTCTGCTACTTGCATGGACATGTGGCCAGTGACATTTTTATTACTCTGTTAGACCTGGCATTTTTTGGCGTGGTTTTCTCAGTCTTGTCGCTGCAGCCATCCTGTTTTTGTCTGTGTGCTTAGCTTCGTTTTTGCTGGCTTTATGTCTCTCGGAACTTTATCACTGTTGACCAGTGCTAAAGTGCATGTGCTCTGTGTCTAAAATGTATTGGCATTTGGTTTCTCCATGATTGCCATATTTAATTTACTGGTGTTAGAAATGGGTGTCTGTAGTTGGCAGTGGCTTGCACCCTTTTCAAGTAGGGACCCTTCCTTCTAGTCAGGGTAAGGGAGTTACACACCTAACATAACTGCTGCTCACCCCCTTCATAGCCTGGCACAAGCATTCAGGCTTATCTCAGAGGCAATGTGTAAAGTATTTGTACATAAACACACAGTAAAACACTGCAAATGGCCCCTACACCAGTTTAGAAAAATAACCAATCTTTATGTAAGTAAAACAAGACCAAAACAAAATAATTCCAACATACACAAGCAAAGATATCACTTTTAAAAGGTTCAAAATAGTTCAGTCTAAATTAAACTATGGATGTGTCACTTTCATCACAAAGTATCTGGGATGTGTCAAAATCAAAGAGGAAAACAGGCGCAGGGAAGGTGAGGTACCGGAAAAACAAAGCAATGCGTCGGTTCCTTACTCCCAAGGGAAGTGATTCCTTGGTTCCTTACTGCCAGGGGAGATAATGCATTGGTTCCTTGTGGTGTGATATAGACGCAGTGAAGTCGATTCCTTGAGGCTTGACTCTTGACGAGTCATTGACACTGCACCGCCTCCAGGAACTAAAGCCTCACTTGCTTCAGTGAAACATCACCGCTGTTGTGCAAGCCACTGTCCCCGAGTGCCAACACACCAATGACCTGCATAGAAGTAAGGTATCAGCATTGCAACTGCGTCAGTGATGCCTCACCGCCCGGCGCCTTGCATCATCTTTGATTCTCACCGTCTCCAAGGTACTGTACTGGCGTCTGCGTGACTCCGTAGCCGGCCTGTGCTCCATCGTGGTCAGCCTGAATTTGTGGATTCATATCCGTCAAGCACATCGAGATATCCCCAACCGGATCTATTGTGTTTCTAAGCACTATAGCTGCATTTCATCTTGAAAAATTCATATCTTGACTTGTATATTTTGGATGTTTGTCATTTTGGCCTTGTTATACTCAGATACATATTGGCTATTTTTCTAAACCAGTGTGGGGTATTTTTGTGGTGTTTTCACTGTTACTGTATGTGTGTACAAATACTTCATTGCGTCAGGGGATAAGCCTAACTGCTCTGTGCCAAGCTACCAAGGGGTTGAGCACAGCTTATCTTTGGTGTGTAATTCACTTACACTGACTAGAGGGTCGGGATCCCTACTTGGACAGGGTGCATACCTCTACCAACTAGAGACCCCATTTCTAATATTTACCTACACCCTTATTTACTGCTTACAATTAAAGGATTCTGCAGCTAATGTTCTTTCAGATGTGGCTATGGAATTAACAGTTCCCATTACAAAATGATTTGTGTGTGCCCCTTGCCTGCCTTTCGCAGCCTTCAACATTGTCTCCAACCCCATTCTTATCCATTGACTGCAAAAAGCCATCCACCGACCTGCACTTTTCTGACTTGCTCTTTCCTGACAGGCCACGCCCAATCAGTCAGCCCAGCCCTCTTCACTTCAGATGCCGTCAACCTCAGGGCTCAGAGTTCCACAAGGATTCTCACACAGCTCCACCTTGTTTATCACCAGCATCATCCACGCCCTCGTAATCATCATCATATCTTAAGCTGATCACACCCAGCTCATACTCTCGTGCTCCAACAAGACACCAAACACCAGACCAATTTCTACACCTTCAGGACCGAAGTCACCAGATGGATGAAAACCAACTGCTTCAAGCTCAACACAGACAAGATGGAAGTAGTAATGTTTTTGAAAAAGATGCACATGGTGGTCTGCTGAGCTCAGTAACTCACCCCTTTTGATAGCCTGCACAAAGTACATCGGAACAGTAATCAACAACCAACACATCAGCTAAGTGAATGAAGTATCTCTGTCCTGCTTTCTTACACCCAAGATGCTCAATAAGACCTTCAAATGGCTCCCAACCAACACTTGCAAAACTGTCACCCAACCCCTCATCACCAGCAAGCTGTACTACTGTAATGGACTTTAAGCTGGAATCAATGATTAACTGACCAGAAGACTCCAGACTCCCACCCTGCACTCACATCACCGTGCACCACAAAGAACTCCACAGGCTCTCAGTCCACAAACGAGCACTCTTCAAACTCCTCACGCACACATACAATGCCTCACACAACATTGCTCCAATGTACCTCAACAGCTGCATAATCTTCCACAAACCTACCAGACGCCTCTGCTCAGCTAAACTCCTACTCGCACACCCCTCTCCCACTTACACAGAGTCAGACTCGGCGGTGGTGCCTTCTACATTGCTCTTATAGTCTGGAACAACTTGCCTCTGCACATCAGAGCCACCTTCCCGGTCCTTGAATTCTGCAAGAAACTGAAGACCTGACTCTTCACCAAGCCCCGGCCCTGGCGCGACCCATACAGCTTCAAGATACCCTCCCCAACTACGTGTGTGCTATACAAATACACATAACATTACATCTTCTAATCTCTTTTAAGAGGTGCTCTTTGTCTTTACCTTGGCTGCCATTTCAAGTATCTTGCATGTACCTTGTCTGAGACTTTATTGCTACTGATCGTAGTCCAGGATATTACATTTATATTTAAAATAAATTATTCCTTTGTAGAGTTTTGCTGTCTCCCATATACAAAGGTGTGTGTGGCTACAGCTTTAAGAAACAAACCTCCAGAATACTTTTCCACGCTGGCTAAATAGACAAGACCACCTGTCTTACCAAAGTTTCTTAATTACTCAAGCTCTTGTACAACTTCCCCTACCCTGACATCAAACCGTACTTAAAGTAAGTATTGTCTCATGACACTTTACACCTTCTCAACTGCTATCTTTCATTGCACTTACAGCACTGAAGTACTGTGGCACTATTACTGGTATTCAGGATGGCAATGTGATACTTGTCCACAAGGTTTCCTTGTTGAATGTGACCCGAGTGTGGGACGTTCCATTTAGTAGGAAATGAAGAGGGCCTAGAGTAAAATCTAGTAGCACACTGACTGGCGCAGTAAGAGGCCATGAAAGAGATGAACACCCTGAGACAGTAAAGGATTGGTAGGAGAGATGGTAGAAAGTCTATGTAGTGACGAAGCTGGTAGCAACTGCCCCACATAAAACACATTCTATGTTCCTTCATTCTACATTACAAAATCCAAGGTTACAGAACTTGGAATATGGAATACATCGAAAAGATAACATCACATCACCACAGTCTAGTACTTTTTAATTATACCGAATGGGGTAGTGAAGTAAGGAGACCAGCATGGTTGATGGTGTCAAAAGAGGCTGAAAGGCCTAGGTGTTTTAGTATGGATTATGAATGATTATGGCACATAGATGTGATGAAGGTGAATAAATGGTAAAGGGCGGTTTCAATGGGGAATAAAGTTCAGAAGCCATGAAAAAAATATAGAGGTGGTTAAAGATGAGCTGTTCCAGATATTTGAGAAGGGAGTAGTAATACTGAGCGACAGTCGCAGGATTATTTGGGATCAGCTGTAAGTGTCTTGAGTGGTGGCGGGACAGAAGCTGATTTGATTCCTGAGAAAAAGTACCTCAACTGAAAGAATGGTAAAAGAAGGAAGTCAGGCAGGACAAAGTACAAGATAAAAAGGCAGATGGTTTGCCAATATGAGGGATGAAAGACTCAGATGATGTACAAGAGAGGTTGGTTTTCTTCATTCTAGGAATGAGTTCGCTGGTAATATCGGGAGGAGGGAAGCATTGATGGGAATGTGAGGTAGGCAGAATGACTGTGTGGCAGAGCCTGATAACAATGAGTTGTAGTGGGTCTGATATTTGTGATTTTAGGGGAGGAATAACCTGTAAAGACTAAGGCAGGCTGAGGGGGCTGAATGAGCAAGAGATGAGTGGAGAGAGAAGGATGTTAATGGAGTGAGCAAGTTGTCTATGGAAGAGTGTGGAGAATATTAAATCTTAAAAGTATGTAGATTTTGCGTTTTTTAGTTCAGACGCATGCTGGCTTATGGGAGTTTTTTTTATAATATTCAAGATGTACAGTGGTTTTTGATTTGCTCCATTTTCGAAAGAGTGGCCTCATTTTTGTCATTAAAGAGCAAATGAACGGAACCATTCAAGGTTGAGGAGATGGGCTGGTGGTTATGAAGGTCTGTAGAGGAAGATGGTAGCTATAGCCTGTGCTGAAGGTTTCATTTGAGTTGTACAGTGGTGTAAAAAATGTTCACGTTTATTGTGCTGCTGGCCAATGTATGAGGGTGGAATTATGGGAGGGTAGTTCCATTTGTGTATTAGGTGTGATGTAATAGGTTTTGGAGGAGTGGGATATGTAACTGTCATTTGTCAGGAACTGCATGGAGAAATACCAAACAGTATGTCCCACAAATTTATTATCTCAGGTGGATCCAGCAGCCTTCAAAGTTGTTGGAAAATGGCCCTCTCTGAAGGGTCACCCCAATCATTTTGCCTTCCTCCTCCTCTTTTTGCTGAACTCTTTTAGTTGGCCTTAGGACTCTGAGCACTTTACCACTGCTAACCAGTGCTAAAGTGCATGGGCTTCTCCTCTGAACATGATGACATGGTGAATACCTGATTGGCATATTTGTTGTACTGATAAGTCCCTTGTAACGTGGTACGTCATATACCTAGGGCCTGTATTTCAAACACTACTAGTGGACTGCAGCACTGATTGTTCTACCCACAGAAGTAGCCTTTCAAACCCATCTCATGCCTGCCACTGTAGTGCCTGAGTGTGCAGTTTACTGCCATTTTGACTTGGCATCTAAAACTACTTGCCAAACCTTAAACTCCCCTTTTATTGCATATAAGTCACCACTAAGGTAGGCCCTAAATAACCATAGGGTGCTATGTACGTAAAAGGTAGGACATGTACTTTTATGTTTTGCATGTCCTAGTTGTGACAAACAGCCTATTTCATTTTTCACTACTGTGAGGCAAACCCCTCTCATAGGACAGCATTGGGGATTCTTTAATAAACTTTTAAGCTGTAACTGCTGATCAGAGAGAAGTCGTTTTTACATGTTTGATATGTTTGGAATTGTAACGATAAATCCTCCTTACTGGTGTAGTTCGATTTAACATTGCTGTTTTAGAAATGCAACTTTTAGAAAGTGGACATTTCACTGTACTTACTGCTCTTTGTACCTGACTGTCTGTCTCCAATACACTTTGGGTAACAGCTACACTTTGGCATTCCCCCTAGACACCCACATACACAGGAAGGTGAGGCTCATCTGCATTCTGAGCACTCATCTGCATTCATATACATTCTGATGGGTCTTTCTGAGCAGAACGTGGGAGTGGTGGCTCACACTTGCATCTGAATAGGCTGTGTCCTGTTGTCACACAAAGGACTGATTTACACCCCAGGGTTAGACTAGCAGACAGGACTGGGCTGAAAGGGATCCTTGTGAACTTCAGAGAGTTCTTTTGAAGTCACCCCCTAAATCAAAGGCACTTTTGGGTATAGGTACAGGGTCTCTAACCCCCACAAATGAGACACTTCTGGATCTTGAAATGAACCTCTGTCAGAAGGACTGCTGAGTTGCTTAAAGGACTCAACTGGATTGCTTTTCTGGAAGGACTGCTCTTCTGCTTGTTGCCCTGCTGCTCCCTGACTCTGCTGAAAGGAGAGCTGGAAGCTGCCTTCACTCCAAGTAATCTTCAGGGGCTTGCCTCCTGTTCTTCTGAAGTCTCAGTGATACAAAAGACTTCATGCAATTCTGCTGGTACTGCTGGACTCTGCCTTCGAGGAGTCCTTCCCTCTCTATGTTCTGGGCCTCAGAAGTGTGTTCTGCAGCTGCTTTCATCAAAAAACCACTACATTGCATCAACGGCATGAGAAATTCTGCGGCATCGCTGACGCAGCGGTTGCCCAACGAAAGCAATTCCACAGCCTGCGCGGCTTGATGGCGATGCTCTGTGCAGCTTGAAAACAACGCATTGCCTTAACTTCAGCAGGGCTAGACGAGGCAGTGACCCCACTGCGTGGAAAAGATTGACGCATTAAGCCCTCAGCATCGACGCTTTGCTCCATCTAAGGTACTTTCTCAGCAGGCCCTGCGTAGGTCCTATAGCCGGCCTGCCCGCCTTCACGGTTGGTCTGAACTTTGGATTTGCACTGGTCTTTTGTGACCTCAAGTAACTTTTTGACTGCTCTTACTTCTAAGCACGATTTTTGGTTTATTCTTTAAAAATTCATATCTTGATTTCTACTCATTGAATATTTGTCATTTGAGGGTGAGCACAGGTTATCTTGGTGTCTGTCTGACTTGCCCTGACCAGAGTAGTGGGTTCTGCCTGGATTAGGTGCATACCCTAGCCAACCAGAAACCCCATTTCTAACAGAAGTGCAGACTAGTTTTGAGTGGAAACTGATTTTCAAGAATTCCCAAACAATAAGGCAATCCTTCTCTGGGAGTGTCCCGAATATACAAAACACCACCCATACAACTTTATGAACTAACCCTTCATACAACATCATCACAGAAGGACGAAAAAGTATGCTTTTCCGGTGTCACATACAGGTGTGATTCAAATCAGATCAGCTGCTATTAAGAAGGATTCTTCTGAAGTTCCAGAAATGGGGATGTAATTTAGATACTAATTCCGACCCTACAAATTTCAAGGACATGCAGCTGGTTAAGTATTTATGACTAGATCCTGACCTTTTAATACCCCATTCTTGAGCCCATGCTACTGGTTCAGACTTTCAGATTACGGATAGCCATCTTGCACCCTTCTGCAGCAGACCTCACAAAATATATCAGTTAACCGAAATTCCTTCATGTGTGAAGTAAATCTCCACACCTCCTCTCCCTGTTGGGAATACCTCATATCATGTTCTTTATATATTCTCCCGTATTCTTTGTTTTACCAATAGTAGCAGTCACTAATTTATGTAAAGCTCTCTGCTACCTTGGTGTGGCTAATTTGTAGCCTATAAAACTACATGTAGCTAAATAAATATAAGAGGTTAATGCTTGGTGGAGTGCTAGTTAGTTATTGGAGAAAAGTATAAGAACAAGTTGTTTACTTTGAGTGTAGATGGGAATAGAGTGATTGTTCATCAGTGGTTGGTTGGGGATAAAAATTGAGAAAAGGGAGTTCAAGTTAGTTAGATTGTAAAATCAGTGTGGAAATTGCCTAGCAAGATGGTAGGGATTTTGGGTAATAATCTGTCTCGGTGGCATCACGATTGTCGAAGAAATAAAGGTGGCAGATTATTGCAATGTGGGAACTAAAGGGGATGGCTGTTGGGGTGGATTGGTATTCAAAAGTGTGCTGGTGAAAGAATAATCACGGTGGTAGGGAGTCATCACAACTGGCTTTCTGTGAAGGAGTCTGATCCCCTCACCCTATGAAGGTAGTGTGGTGTAGGAAATAGCATCACAAATGCAGTATGGAGGGTAGCTGATGTGACTGCCATCTGGGTCGTCCATATCTTGTGAGTGTTGTGAGGGGAAGTGAAGGTAAGTGGGCACCAAAGTAGTTAGTGATATAAGCAGGTTTGTGCATCCCGTAGGAAAAAGAAGATGCTGGTAGATACCATGAATGGGGCTTGGAGTGGAAAGGGTATATGATTTGGAGAGAAGATGGGGTCCATGATCCTCCCTTGAGAGATGAGGGGGTACCATAGTGATGAGAAAGGCGTGTGTGTAGGGGGGGCTGGGTGGTAGGCAGAACTCTTTAGTCTCAGCTTTTGGTACACTTAGTTTTTTTTGTTTTTTTTAGCTAACCATGGTGATCGAATTTTTACATGCAAGAAGACAATTCAGTTTGTGTTGCATAATATTCCGATGTCATTATTAAAAGACCAGGCTCGCGCGCCTCTGCGAGAGCGGGGTCTAGCGCTCCATGAATTCTTACCTCCCAATTTTATGCGCCAGCACCCCGAAAATATTAGTCCCAAGCAGATAGGAGATGCTCGCTGGAATGAATGCAACGCCTGCAAAACATAGAAGAAATGATGTATGTTATCAACCGGCCTCGAAGGCGGCGAGAGGCGGCAGGGCTGATGGGCACCGATAGCTCAGAGATAAGCCAAGCTTGGCGAGTCCGGCGGACCCCGCTCATATCCGGGCCCCTTCTAATATCCGGCTGCGCAGAGGAGCGCTGATAAGACACCGAAAGCAATAACTGCAGAGTCTGCGTGCATAGACAAAAGAACAAGGAGCCCTCTCTAATCTGTTTAACTCGAGTCAGGCAGAGGGGGCCCTCCAGACCTCCCGAGGGCGATATTCACATGGGAGAGGCAGGCAGCAGGAGACGGGGGCAGGCTGGCACACGAAAGTGGGAGAGACGGAGTGCAGTGGAGGGAGCGAGGCCCCGAGAGGGGATAGACAGGAAGTGCGAGTGACAGAAAAGGAAGTGACAGCGAGAGAGACGGAGGGACGACAGAAAAACAGGGTAGAGAGTGAGGGAAACGAGAGGAGTGGGGAAACGAAAGAAGGCAGGCAGTGAGAGAAGCAGGTAGCGAGATACAAAGATGGGAGACTGAATGAGAATACAATACAGACGGGGCTTAATTTGTTAAAAAAACAAAAAGGTAAGTGCCTGGGCCCTTCTCAGGAGGCCGCTGCATCTTGTACCAGTCATTGCCCCTGCCAGTGCTGCTAGTGACAGTACCAACACAACTAATAAACACAAATACTTCTTCAAGTGTCACAATGGAGACTATTCCTGGCCACCCAAAGGTATAGCAAAAGTGTGGGCGGCAGGTGTTAATCATTTTGAAAGTTTATTGAGTGATTAAACAACTGATTTTGCGCTAATCTCAAAGTTAGACAACAACTCCACCGTGTGGCTGTCTGTCATAAGAGGCGGTGTTAACACTAAATGCCGGTGCCGAACACCATACACCACCAACTCAAATTAGGCACTTTGGGCCACATGCATCAAGCTTTTTCCCTGTCGCAAACGGGCCGATTCACAGAATCGGCCTGCTTGCGACCGGAAAAAGGCCTTTTCCAATACATCAAAGGCTTTAATTTCGCAAATTATGTAATCGCAATTTATTGCGATTACCTAAATTGCGAAATGCATTTGGGAAATCGCAATTTGCGTTTCCCTCATTGCGATACATCAAGCCTTTCCTAAATGCACACTGTGCATTTAGGAAATACTAATTACCATCAACTTGAAGTAGATGATAATTTGCGCATGCTTTGAAAAATGCACAAAAGTGCATTTTTCAAAGTGGTGTGCTGTGCACATGCCCTTAGGGCATGTGTGTGCTACACATGTGCATACTTACCTTTTTTGGGGGTGCATCAGGGGGGGCCTTAGGCCCGCCTGGCACCCTTGGAATTGAATTTGCAATTTGCGTCTACCAATTTGGTAATCTCAATTTGCAAATGCATTGCCATAAATTCCTATGAGCCTATAGGCATGAATGGAGTGACATTACCTTAATGTTTGGGAATCACAATTTATTTTGCAATTACTACATGCATAAGGAATTGCGATTCCTAAATAGCTATTCCTTAAAAATCGCTATTTAGGAATCGCAATTCCTTCTGTTGATGCATGTGACATTAAATGTAGAAAATATTATAGGCAGTGGGAGACAGAATTAAAAAAGAAAAGGGGCAGATGCGAGTTAAAGTGGCAGAGGTTGACTCAGTGGCAAGAGAGGAGGAGGTGCTAGGGAGAAGGGCGAATTAAAGAGAAGCTGGGAGTAAGATGGACAAGGAAAGGAAGAGAGAGCCAAGACAGAAAGTGAAGAGAGTGCTGCTAAGCATAAGTAATAAGTGAAAGGGAGCGGCAAGGGCCAAGACAGAAACATGAGTCAGATTGAGATAAAGAAAGACGAGGGTAAGAGAGAAGCAAGTTGATTTTGGAGAGAAAAACAGACATTTCTTCATTTTCTCTGTTTCTGCTCTTTTTAGCCAGTTGTGTAGCACAAAAATGGAAACAAGCAAGGTCATTAGAAACAACAAAGTATACAATGCAGTCTTTAACTATTCATTTTTTGTTAGATGCATTAAAAAGAAATCATCTTGTATTTCACCAACATGCCATTCTTAGCAACAGCAAAGATAAACATCCTAGGAGGGCTGCTGCTCTATTTTGTAGCTAAAGGCCTGGCAGCAGCGAAATGCAATGTATTTTTAAACCAGCTTTGGCACAGTCAATAGGTTTCGCCTATGCAAGTTCTATTGGCTTTGTCAATGTTTTATTTGACATATTGCACACCAGCACAACTGCTGTGCAACATGGCTTAAAATAAAGATTAAAAAAGGGACTATGACACGGCCATAGTTGACAGCATTATAGTGCTTTATTTTCTTTAAGCCATGTTGCATAGCAGCCCGCTCAAGCAACACAAGGGAGATGCGGGGTAGGGGGAAGGGAGGGAGCAGCAATAACAGACAGTGGGAGGGAGGTGGAATGGCGAACGGAGGGTAAGGAGAACAGTGAATGGGCGTAGAGAGATGGATGGGGATTAGATTAACAGTAAGTGGTGAGAAAAGTATGGAGACCTGTTAATTTATGAAAGAATCCAGAATTGGTAGGCGGTGGATGGATAGATGAAAACGAATAAGTGGTGAATGGTGACTGGTGAGCAGCGGATAGATTGTATGGCATTGTGCGGATAGATGGATTGAGGGCAGAGTTTGTAGAGGGGTGAATGGTGTGTGCAGCCAGACAGAGAAAGTGTCTGTGGGGTGAATGAGTGGTAGGTATATATATGTGTATTGGTAGTGAATTTGTGTGGACTGATGATTTGTGTAAATATGTATGTTTGTGTGTGGGTAGATGCAAGGTGCCCTGGGCATACAGACGGTGTGAATGAGTGGATGGATGGTGTGTGCTGGCAGATGATGTGATCAGATGACTTGTCTGTGGAAGCATGTTTAAAGCATGGGTGATGTCGGAGGGCGGATGGTGTTAGACGAATAACAGATGGTAGTCTCTGGATGGATAGATGGGTGATGAATGGAGTTTGGATCGATGGATGAATATTGGTATTGACGGAAAATTAAAAAAAGAGAGTGGGTTGATGGATGCCACATGGATGGATAGTAAACACCAAATAGGGGGAGATATTGTGGTATATGAGTGGAGAATGGGTTGAGGGACGAGGATGGAGAGTTTGCGTTGGCAGGTTAGATTTGGATGGATGGATGGATGGATGGGTGGGTGGATGGATGGGTGGGTGGGTGGGTGATTGGGAGCAAAAGGTCAACAAAGACAACCACACGGCATGAGACCGGATTCGGGCTACGTTACAGATCTTTTGAAGGAATCAGGGAGGCTTGGAAGTTGCTAGTGGAAAATAACACGAAATTCATTTTTTTAATGTGATAAGCGAGGAAAAGGTTAGCAGCTCCCCATGAAGAAAGTATTGCAACAAATTCAGAAAGGTGCCGGTGAAAATATCAAATCTAGAACTGGTGTTTTTCTTTTTATGTTTTCGTTTAACTTGCGAGGGCGGGAAGCTCCTAATTGCCTTGTGAAGTAAAACTTGAATCTTCTAAACTTTTGCACTTACGCCATAGATTAAAGACAGCGAGTGACCTGCTACTCGCTTACAGACAAAGAATGGCTGAGAAGCACAATAACACACACATGCCAACATTTTAAAACAGGTAAGAGGGAGAGCTTTTTTTTTTCCTGGCCACAGTTTCTATTGTAACATGTAGGACACCCCAGCAAAGCATACTACCATCTTGCAGAATAGATGAGGCTTAGGGCCGTCCACTCAATAGCGGGGAGTAGTCACACCCTGAACAAGCGGCCTCCATCAGCGTTTGGCTTCAGTTGCTCCGTCAGTCACTGGCCCTGTGGACAGCAGCTCGGTTCACCGGAGCATGAGCGTAATCGGCCATATTGCTGACGTCAGCACAATGCCAGTAAACAGCCTGCAGGCTGCTTTGCAGGTGCAAACTTGAAACCTTGCTGTCAGGGGATAGTTACAGATCCATGTCCTGCACAGCTTCTGTTCCTCAATTTCAGGTCCTTGTGTTCTTTCAGGCATAGATGCTAGTTGAACTTAGCCTTGGAAAACTCTATTTCGGGGTGCTGCTCCATGAACTTCTTCAGGATGTCCTGCTTCTTCTGTTCTTCAGAGGTAGGTAGCCCCATCGACTTCTGCCGCTGGTCATACATCCTTTTTTCCACCATGCTGCGTGTCTCGCTGTCCAGATCTGACAACTCTGAGTTTTCTGGGTTTACCTTCTTGGTGTTGATTTCAGGATCTGTGGAAACTATCTTTCTCCACCACTCCATTTTAATGGAGAGCTTAAAAAAATATATTGGGTATGTGCTTTCCCTATTGACTTCTATTGAAGCAAATGCAATTTCAGGGGGGAGAAAATTAGAATATTGCCGTTTTTGGCTTAAAAAATCAGGAGTCTCACGCCTATATAACTGCACAACAGAACTATAGGAACCAACCTTCTGTGGGTCCTAATAATGCCATTTTGTTTTTTTTGTCGATTTTTTGCTACAGTTCGAGTGCAGCTCAAATCAGCCACAGGGAGCTTTACAAGGATTGTCTTTGCAGCAGGAGCATATCAAACAAGCAGCGCTCTATAATGTGTGTGAGGGTAAAGCTGAGGAGTAAACGTAGAAATAACATTGCAAAGGAAGGATACTCAATGCAAAGAACAGCATAACAGCAACAAAAGAGAGAGGACCAATAACATCAATGGAACCAACAATATCAACAAGGAGGCTAACCGGCAAATTTGAACTGTGAATCAGCCGGAAATGGACACACTGGATGGGCTGCGTCTTTTGTGCCATCAAATTCTATTTTAGAAAAGTCCTGCTCACAGTGGTGGCTCCTCCACTAAGGCGGAGGAGCATCGCCCCACTGCTCTCAGATTAGTGGAAAAGGGCAAAATAAAATGATAATAACGTTATTATCATTTTATTTTTCGTTGCTGTGGGGCTGGTTTGGGGCGGGGCTGGTGGTACAGAGAGGAGGACTGATTCATGCACACTAAGTGCATATGACTGCTTGGATGGTCGTCTTGCGCCACTCAAGCCAAAGGCAGTGCATGGCAGGGGTTGGATTTACGTATTGTAATTAAATATTACTTTACGTTAAAAAAAACCCTATGAATGCATGGAAAGCACCAAAGTTAGAGTAGCATTATAGTTAGGTGTGTTAAAAAGATGCTTTTTTTTTTTTAAACTTTAAAAACTAACTGAAAAAACCCACAGGTTAAATTAACGTTATAGCTAGGTGAATTTGTTAGTGACAACATTAACGTTCGATACTTAACACATAGAAATTCATCAGTTATAGTTAGCTACTCATATCAACTTCATTTCTCAATGTAGGTTTGGTGACTGTCAGGGGTTTGATACACACAAAAGCTGTCTGTAGTAGGGCATTAGTTTTAGAACAGACGTTCAGCATTTTTAAGAACTTGGCTTTCTCTGAACAGTTGTTTACAGATTGAACTCTGTATGTATTATGGGTTTCTCATAAATCAGCGGTTGATTGTTAATATGCACTAAGCTACCCATGAAGTGAATGGTGTAGGGTAAATGCGACACATAACCCATGCTTTTTACACCTAAGGAAGTTGTTTCTGTGATTGCAATACTGATGCCTCACATTCTTATGAGCTATTTTTCTTTTTTTTTTTTTTACAGAGTTTTATATAGCACAAACTTGACCGAATCGGGTATCAGAGTGCTTTACATTTTTGTTAGGCACAGGGAGATTAAGTGATTTGCCCAGAATCACAGGATGTTCAGCGTCATTGCCGAGACTCGAACCCAGTTCCCCAGATTCGAGGTCGACCGCCCTAGCCATTAGGCCAACTCCTCTCCCCACTTACATTCAGAAGTGCAATGCTATACCCGTTTAGAGAGCAATGTGTACGAAAGAAGGCTGGATGATGTCATCAATGATGTCATAAATAATATCATAGAATATGTCATGAGTGATGTAATATGTGAGGTCGTAAGCAGTGCATGGTGAAAAGTTATAATTAGCTCTGCTAACTATAACTGGTGAATTTCTGTTTTTTTTTTTCCTTTCAAAATGTTAATGTTGTCACTTATAAATTCACCTAACTATAATCTTACTTTAACTTTTGTATTTTTAGTTAATTTCTGAGGTAAAAAAAAAAAGGAAAAAAGATTTTTTTTTTATCACACCTAACCACGTTACTTTAACCTTTGTTTTTTTCAGCAGCCAATTCATTTATGTTTCGAAGAATTGAGACTCAAAGAGAATACAGGAAAGCTTCATTCCGAGGGAGCCACTGAGTAGCGTTCATTCCTACCTATGGATTTTTGGGAGCAGATGTGACCAAATGATGGAAAAGAAAAGAGCAAAAATCAACCGTGATTTCAAAATGGAGGTCATTGCTCATCTCAATGATAGAATGTTCTTATACCAGGAGAATTAAAGGTGAAGTTATGTAGGAAGGGCTCCTACATCTCTGTACCAATTTGACTGAAACACAGGAGCGTCATTTAAATTAATTGGCACACCACTAGAGTTTACCAAATTAAGTCTCACCCTTTTGGGTCTGTCTTCTCTGTAGAATCTGAATAGGCCATTTTTACAACTTCCGGAGTCCAAGAGAACTCTCATAGAAAATATATAGGGATGAGGTCACTTTCTCAAGATCAGACATTTATGGAAGGGTCTCTCTATAGAGACAAAATACACATAGACAAATATACTCAAGAGGAGAAGGCATGGTGGTAAGACAATTTCATTTCTTGGAATTGTCATATCATCTTCGCAAGATCTAGTCTTAATTGCATGCCAGTCTGTGTAGATGAGGTCCTTGGAGTGTTCAGTGCTCACATGGTGGGGCATAATCTGTAAAGGAATTGTCAATGCAAATCATTTGTTTAGGTCTTGTGCTAACTCATTTGGTATCCAATTACACCAAGACCGAAGTACATATTACCTTACTTTTGCAGATGCACTACACCATTTACTAGGTTCAATATATGCATCACCTGAGAGGTGCAAAGTCTTAATCCCTGGTAGGGTTGGCAAGGCATTTGAGGAGTTCTGTCCCCATCAAAAAATCAGGGCAGAATGTCTTCCTGTCATTCATATGATGGCAGTTTGGTACTCAGGTACCTTCATGACAGGACCAAAAACATCAGTCAATAGTTTTCCATTCTACGAATTATACATAAACCAAGCTCATGACTGATTGAGGGGTTCACTTCCCATTTGCCTGCAATTTGTTACCTAGGGTCTAATGGGTAGTGCATTTTTTGTGGGTTGTGGCTGCAATAATAAAATGAACAGGTTAAGGAAGCGTAATATTCTTTCACAGATCTAGCTAGGAAAATCTGCATTGTCCTCACTGACATGAGTAGATTACTGCTATAGTTGTTTCCAGTGTTTGGGAGGATACAAAACTTTATAATGGATTTTGAAAATGCATTACCACTACACGAGTTGGAAACTCGCTTTGAGTTAGGGTTTCCAATCTACCTGGTGCTCACCGTGTGATATTGGCTCTTCGCTGGGTGACCATGTGAAGAGTGCAGATATCGGCGGTAGCATCATATGTGTTTGCAGTTCTGAGGTTAGACCAATGGAAATACTAGTCCTTTGTCTCACATGAGGAGTGTAGTGCTGGTGTTGGGAGACAGCATTGGCCACGTGAACAAACAACCACCAAACCCCTTCCCGATCCCCAATCCCCAGCATGTGCTCCCATGAATTCCCATAGTTCAGAATTCTGGGCTTAGGCCATGTCTGGGTCTTCCCCAAACCCCTTTTCTGCATCAGCTGTTCAAATTGTGAACCCTAACCTATCTCCATGATATATATATCTATATATATCTATATATCCCACGGGACCGAAACGCGTCATGCTGAAAGTGTACGAAATCAGGCTGGAATAAACTTCTTTGCACCTACTTGTGGTCCGGGCTCCTCTGTTTCCTGCAGTAACCTGTGATGTTCGAGCGACTGAATGGAGTATGCTGATATGTATATATATATATATATATATATATATGTATATATATCAGAAATGTCCCACTCCCAAAAGAACAGGTAGAGGCCACTCAGGAGATACGTTCGGGAACCTTTAATTAGTCAGCTGTTGCATAATGCATTTCTGCCTTTCAGCCTTCCTCAGATGCAGCTGAATACAAGAATAGACTCTCACTCTCACCTTTTAAAGTGTCCAGAGTCTCTCCCATAGGCGGAAATCCGCTGACAACTGTCACATGATGGCAACCTCCTGTAGCTTGTGAGCAAACTACACCTCCCAGAATGCAGTAGTCCCGGGTGTGTGTTGCTGGGATGGACTGACAATGTTGGACCCCAGTGAGTATCTTTATGTCTTACTGGCAAAGGCGCGGGGTGTCAAATTCAAAGTCCTTGAAAGGTTGCGTGGCAGATTTCCCTCGTCCCCTGTTTGACGCTCCAACCTTGTTGTGCGTGTGCTCGCCAGGTCGTGAAACAGACTGGCAATGCATCTGTCTCCTCGCTAATAACGAGCCGCTCTCGCATCAACCCAAGGCAGGGCTTGCCTTCCAAGGTGGGCCGGAGTCCTATCAATCCCTTGATCAGAGCAAAACTGCAGCTGCAGCAGGTTCCAGTAATGCTCTGGCCTCTTTGCAGAATGGGGCCTCTAGTGCGCCTCTGGCTGGCGCAAAATATCAGAAACGTCCCACTCCCAAAAGAACAGGTAGAGGCCACTCAGGGGATACGTTCGGGAAACCTTTAATTAGTCAGCTGTTGCATAATGCATTTCTGCCTTTCGGTCTTCCTCAGATGCAGCTGAATACAAGAACAGACTTTCACTCCCACCTTCTAAAGTGTCCAGAGTCTCTCCAATTAGGCGGAAATCCGCTGACAACTGTCACATGATGGCAACCTCCTGTAGCTCGTGAGCAAACTACAGCTCCCAGAATGCTGTAGTCCCGGGTGTGTGTTGTTGGGATGGACTGACAATGTTTGACCCCAGTATATATATAGATATCCCACAGCTGGGCGAGCAACGCAACGCCATCGCCTTGCCCTGACACTTCACAACGACGTTCTACAGCAGGACGGCGTGTCCCGAAACACAAATCCAACTCTGATTTCTCCTTGAAAGAACAGCAAGCTGTAGACGCCAATTGTTGCAGAAGATGATTTATTCGACACAGGCTCTGACACACTCAAAGTGTTTCGTGGAGGAACCCCTTGATCACGAGTGGCTGTGTCAGTGTTTAGTTGGATTTAAATAAACAAAACATGTGATCTATGAACAGAGTGAAAAGACTTTCGAGTTTCAATCACTCCGATAGTTGAGCATTGTGCAGACTCTTAAAAATTACAATGTTACAGTGTTTGTGACATTTGTAAAATGCACTCATGGTCTGCAATGTGGAAAGGAAAAATAGATAGATTAAGTTCAATATCTGAACATAAAAAAAATCTAAATTCCAAAACGTTATTGTCCTTAGGCATAATTTCGTCCTACGCACTAAAATCTCTGAGGTGCGGTCAGTAGGTACGACTGGCATACCGATTCTAACTGCTTTTTAGAACATGCCACTTTTAAATAAAAATTGCGTATAATGAATTCATTTGTTTTTCGCCCTAGTGGGCTGTCAACCGTTATTGTTGAACACTATCAATATAAACAACAGGAATTAGGGGGGGTCAAAGGGAAAAAGTTTATAGACCAGCAAGATGAAGTTTCCACATATACTAAGTAAACACAGAGGTCATCTCGGGTCTAAGAAGGTAGTGAACACAAAAGACCAAGGCAGGTGAATTGAATCCCCACAGGGATAATCCCGAAAGAGGACTGGAGCCCTCACTCACCAAGAGGTGACATGCTTCATCATCGGGTTCGTTCCTCCAGTGGAAAAACCTAGTTCCAAAGGGGGCTACAACCCCCTCACTAAGAGGGAGGAGTCCAGGGATTTTGTTCAGTGAGGAGGAGGCTGTATGTACAAGGAGTAGTGTTCCTTATACTGTGAGTGAGGTAAAAGAGAGCAGTGCTAGAGAATCAGTGGTGAGAAAACTAGTAGTGAGAAAACTAGTGGTGAAGTTAAAACTGGCTAATGAATACCAAAAAAGGCTTTACTGTGTAGGTTTCACTGTCAGGATTAAAAAAGTGCATAACACTGTAGAACAATGTCCAAAAAAACACTTTTTAGAAACCATGTTCACCTCAAACATTAATGTCTATAAGTGCTTGGTCTTTTGGTCTGGTTTTTCCACAGGGAAAACTGTGTTCTACTGTGTTGTCCTTGGTGGCAAGTGTCACCGGATGGTGAAAAAAGAGGAGATTCAAGCCTCACTTAAGGAGATTGAGGTAAATGGCTTTGGGATGAATGGGGCCTGCGTGAACATTGTTTGAATGGGGTGGTCCATTTTTTGGCAACTATAGTAATTTCTCTGTTTGTTTGTTTATAGCTCTTTTTGTTCTGTGTCCTGAGGAGAACCCGAGAACTAATTTCAGTGGGTTCGAAACGCATCGACTCATTTACTATCTGACCAAATAGGTGTTCATGCAAATAGGATACCATTCGTGCTCACCAAATACTTTGTGTTTTTTAACTGTTGTAAATATGAGGCGAGCATAGTAGGTACACCATTTGGTCTGGGCCTCTGAAATAATTAGAATGAGGATCGATATAGAAAATACTCAGAGGCATTTTGTGTTCATGTAAATTGTTAAAAAAAAATTAGACAGAACCGGTGCGAAAATGTATTGTACATGTTTGTAAGGTGATATGATGTTTATTGTACAATGACAATACTTTTGTGTCACACAAAGTTTGATGTTGTGGTGTCTTCTGTGTATGTTACATTTTCATTAATGTTTACGTTTAAAACTTTAAAAAAAGAATCTTTTAATAAAAAATAAGGTGAAAAGATCAAAAAATAATTAATAATAAACAAACAAAAAAGCATTTGTAGATCAGATTTATTGGGTCTATTTGATCATGAAATAGGAGGGCGAATGAATGAGCAACAGTATTGGCATCCTATGTGTTTTTCTCTTGTTTTTTTCACACGATGAAAGGTCTGCGCCCCTCGAGAGCTGAGAGATGTGCTGTAAGACTTCGACACACACTGTAAAGCAGCAAAGAAAAGCAAATAGCAAGAGCTCCGTTGGAAAGCAGCACAATAAATAACCTTATCTGACTGCAAGCAGCACCTGCGAGGCGCTCAGCTGTGTAAACACCCTGTGCGCAGCCCAACCGCTGCAGCGGGATCTCAAGGGAGCGTCAGCATGGGAGTGAAACCGAGCAAACCAAACAGTTCATTTCAGGAGCGGGAGTGCCAGGAAAACTGTACTTTAGCAAAGCAGACATTGTTACCAAGTTGCCATTTCCGCGAGCACATGGTCTCCATCATCCAGATTGGCAGGGCTGGCTCGAGCATGGCGATCGCCATGTTGGCGAAGCAGATGGACCCTAGAAGAAACACAAGGGAGAAACTGACCTGGAGAAGACCATGCAGCATTTATTACCTCAAACTACACGATTAAAGAACTGTAGACGATAAATATAGTGCATCTTGGCATACAACGTATCAACTATATTATTTTACAGCGACATATGGACGTTAAATGTTTGTATGTTTCAGAAAATAAAAAAAGGAAATGAAAAATGACCAAAACCTCAGTGACTGGAGATCTCCGCTCTTCTTATGATAGGGGCTCGTCCAATGAAACTCCAACATCCATTGAAGTCTATGGAGGGTTTGCAACGTTTTGAAATGACTCCTACAGTGCATTAGATCTCCTTGGAGATTAATCTCATATACTCAATTAATGAAGTCACGGTGCCTCACATTCCACTCACAGGTTCTTCCTCATCTGAACAACATGCTTCTCAGACTCCCATCCGAGCGACCACAGGGCATGTGCCCCATTGATTTTGGTTGAGGTCGTTAGCCACTGGCGTGCTGGGGTCTGTCCTACAATGGGTCTGCAAATTATACCAAGGAGAACCATTTTCGCTCTCTTCTCTCAGGGTAGTGAGGGCGAGAAAGGAATGGTTTCTCGGGGAGCTAGTGTGGGGGAGAGCAAGAGCTCAGAACTCAACAGGCAAAATAACACATTGTCTAGCCAAGTTCATATTTTTTTATGAAAAAAAGTACATTAATTGCACAGTACAGCGTTATACTCCATAGTGCAACTAGGAGATTCAGAAACAAGGTTATAATCCTGTTTGAGATCCTGTGTGAGTCGCTACACCCTTCCCTAGCGGTTATTATGTCTGGTAAATAACTCGGGACAAGGAACTGAGTAGGCCTAGCTGCAACGCGCTGAACCCCCTCCCCCCAAGCAGAGATGCACACAACAGAACAATTTGCTTTCACCTCTACATTCACCCAACAAGTCTAAAATTTGATTTGCAGACCTCAGTCTGTTTCCTAAGTTTCACATTCCACTTAAAGTTGTAGGCCCCATGATTTTTAGGTCTCGCCTGACCCAGCGCATGCGCTGGTCTGGCGAGACTTATTGAGAGGGCTCCAAAAAGTGCTACCAGGCCAGCCTAGAGCTACAGTGCATGTGCGCGGGCGCGCGGGCTTGACCACGATTACTTTCACTTTCGTGGCCGCAGGGCCGCTTTGATGTTTGATCGCGATCACTTTCGCGGCCGCAGGGCCGCTTGGCATAGCCAATAGGTCTCGCTTTTGGGACCTTATAAGTATTTAGTTATGCAACTGTTGCATGGCTAAACATTTATAAGGTCCCAAAGGCGAGACCTATTGGCTATGCCAATGCTTGTTTTCTGTTGCAGTACGGGTGGTGCGGGATGGACTCATGAAGCGGTCCTGCTGTGCAGGAACGGGCCTTCAACTGTAAAGGCTGTGGCTGCGGCCTCACTTGGAACCTTGGAGCCATGCCTAGGGATGTGCATTTTAATTCCTGCGGCAGGATGTTGGATCATTTAAGCTGTCCCTGTGATAGGTTTCTGTTAGTCAAGCATCCAGGGACAATTCAGTGAGTGGCGTGAGCTTTTTAAATGGTTTACATTATTATTAAATACATTAGACCAGGACACTCATTGATTCACGTTGCATGCAGAACAAAAGAAAAACAAGTTCTTTTTCTTCTCAGGTTGGTACAGCTTGATTAGCGTTATTTTGTTTACAAAGGAAAACGAGGTTTGCAGCAAAGGTAGCAAGAGGCGACGCAGGCAGTGTCTGTGGGATTACAGCACGACTTCTTGCAGTGAGTAATGGCTCGCTTGTAATCATCAAGAGCGTGTAATTGTTTCACGCTCACTTTTCGTGATTTGGAAGCTGTTAACCCCGCTCAGTGTGTGCCAGGGGAAGACATGTAATTGGACCTAAGATTATGTCGCACATTCTGCGCTCAGCACTTTAAAAGGGCGAGCACTTTACCGTACGCCACAGGTTTCCAAACTTTTCATGCTGGTGACACACTTTTTTGACATTCCTGCTTTAGTGACACGGTAATGCGAGCGAGCGTAGCGAGTGAGCCGGAATCACCACAGAGGTGTTCGGGGGGGTTTAAAAAATAGTGGGCAAATGGTGCATTTTCAATCAAATTGGAGAAAGCAAGAAGGTTTAATAAAGCAATTGTGAATCTGTTTTTAACAAAGACAGTGACTGGCAAAACAGGGAGTAAGGTTAGGTTTGTGCCTGAAACAAGAATATAATCATGCACACATCGACACATGCCCCAGTGATTTACAGCACAAAAAGGGCACCCCCACAGCATATTGAGTGTTGGTTTTGGCAAACGTTTCTCCCTTCTTAAATACTAAAAAGAAACATGTGAATCAAATTAGAATAATTCCCAGTTAAAAAAAACAAGGCAGTACATTAGATCAACTGTCGGTTGGGTTGTGGAGTTTTGTTTCGCCACGTTATCAAAAGAAAACCTATTTCCTGTATTGGGCCAAATATTAAGTTGCTGGTGAGCTATTATATAATAATCAACTTTAAGCATGTTGGCCTTGTTTGTCATATTCTGTCTTTTTTTTTTTAGGTCCCGTCTAGGCTGCACATGTGCTGTCTCGAACAGCATGTTTTCAATCTGTGGGCTTCAGCCCGCCCATTGCCTTACCACTTGTTTGCTCCATCGTGCTCTCATATCCGTCGTTCCCGTTAGTCCATAGCATAAAAGCGTCATGCTTCTTCCTGTGTTTGACCCTCCCCCTGAACATGGACCAAGTGCTTGCGTCCTTCCACTACTCCCGTTATAGGAGCTACTATTTTCTTTGTCTTTGAGCACTCCACACGAGTGCTGGTGTTTTCACTCACTCCATCTCCTCCCGCCCGCCCCAACCCTGTTGATTCGTTTTCTTTGTAGATCGGCTTTATTATTCACCTCACTCACCGAGCCAGCAAAATGATAAGTGATGTGTACTTACCCCTTTGAGCTCATCCACTTACGCACAGATCAAGAAAATAAATGGCCTTCCTGCTAGTTAGGAGCTTGGGCCTCAGTTTTCTAAATGCACCTGTTTTAACTAGCATATTAATAATTTCCTAAACACCGCTTCATGGTTCGTTGTAAAGGAAATGTACTATGTACCTATCTACTAACTTACACTGCAAAGATCTCTTGCCCTCGCTTTTCAGTATTAGGGCACACAGGTGAACTTCATCATTACTAAAATGAGCAATAGCTGCTACATAGCGTCAAGAGATGCACATGCATCTCTTGGCACTATGTAGTAGACCGGGCACAAGTTGAGGGTAGACTGAGTCTATCCACTCTTTTCACAGGGTGATCGCAGTCTACCCTGCTATGAGATTGGGCCCCACAGAAATATGGTAAACTTGTCTTGGTGCAATTTTTAGACACCGGGACACATTCAACAGTGCCTGCACATTGTTTGCTTTTGTTCCAAGCAGCAATGTACAGACGGGGAAGGGGCTTATCAGATTCCAGCTGGGCCTATAACAAAAGTCGAAGTTAAGGGGCCATCAGGTCTCCTTTTCTTGGAGTATCCAGGCTGGGAGCTATCAGGAGCCTCACATCTAAATGAAATGGAGGAGAAACAAAGGCACATAGCTTATCACATCACATCACACAAGAGGCAGGCATGCTTTTGACTTTGTTCAGTCCTTTTATATAAGAGATATGCATGTGTGTAGGAATGTCAGATTTGTTAGTCTGTCCCAGTATTTACACAAACAATTTAAATGCCACTATTTTGTTTTGTTTCTTTTACAGCGCTATAGTGCTACTAATCCCATTGTAGTGTCAGAGTGCTTTATACATACACATTATACATTGACAATAAATGATGTGTGTAAATCAAGGGAGTGTTACATAAGATGGGGAGAGTTACAAGGTGTAGGAGCCACATGTCCTTCTTGGCTCACTGTGCTATATTAGAAGAATTACAATGTATGAACTGCAAGTAACAAAAGGATCTCTGTGTTCAAAGCGCTAACTCACTTGCCCATTTACATACAATAAAAATCTGTCATCTGCGCGTTACATAATGTGCTTTCCAGGAGACCTATTAACCCTCAATGCTACTTTGATCCAAAACTGGGACTAGACAAAACACAAACCTCTCCAGCAAATAGTTATTTTACCATTATTATTATTCCCCGAGCTTTACTGAGCACACAAAGATCTCTGCCACAGGTGCCTTAACCCCATGATATTTTAAAATACAGACTTTGCAACCAGTTGAGTAGAACAGATTTACTGCCGCATTTCTCCTTGTTGCCAGTTTCTTTGTGGCAGGATTTAAAAAAATAAATACATGTTAAGGCCCTGATTTTGCATCGGGTTGCATAATTTTTTTGCACAACCCCGAAGCAAAATCTAATTTGTTAAATATTGTAATGAGCTCAAATGTACTTACGATAGACCTGCTAAACAAACATATAACTTTCATGTTTGGTTTCTTGTGCTACTGGCAGTGACTAATATTGATTTTTAGTTTTTGTTTTCAGCGGCAGTCATTAAAGCTGTGAGATAATTGAGAGGATTTGTTAAATAATTGATAGTTGTCATTTTGCTTTGTCGGGTTATTACCTGGTAAAAGTAATACAGTTGTTCAACTCATCGTTCAGTGGGAAAAGCCTGTTGTTTAGTTCAGCTTTTTGTAAACAGCAGTGTGCAGGGGTGAGAGTATTGCCTGAAACAGCTTGAAGCAGTAACTGCTAAAGAGCAGTGAACATGTTGCATTAGCCATGCGTTAGGGATTGTTTAATGACATGTCTTAACCAAAAGGGTTGGGGTGTTGGGTGTGTGTAAGTGAGAGAGGGACATGGAATAAGGTAGAAAAGGGCTGGTAAAAATGGCCCCATGGCCTGCGACCTCTTATTTAATTATCCTGATCAGGCCCGGCTCCAGGAATTTTTATTTGGGTGGGCCAAGGGTGCATTTGGGGGGGCCACTGCGGGATCGATTTGTCGCATATATGTCTAGGCAGGCCTGCTTCAGTGCCCTCCTTTATCTCTTCTTAGTCTTACAAGGCCCAGTAAAACGCACTCTTTTCCAAATCTCTTTCTAAATATTATCACTCTCAAAAAGTGTTTTTTCTATGAAATGTTCCTTTGATGGGAAAAGGAGGTTTCTGAGGTGGTAGTATCAGGCAACTGACACTACTCGGGCTCCCTCTGAGCGAGCCTTCAGGGAGAATCCCTCTTCATTACTACCTCCACCTGACCCCGGACTCTGCAACGCACTCCCTTACAGGCTTGATTATCCACTACTCCTCTCCAGTGCACCTTATCTCACAGCTGACCTTGGGCCCTAGCCCCATATCAGGCACCATCGGGCTCCACTTTCATTTTTCCCGGTAAAAACAATAGTAAAATCACCTTCAAACTTAAAACATTGAATAAAGCAGTAAATATAATTAGCACGCACTTTAAAGTATGTTCCACAGTAGCCTGTATGACCAGACTGCTAATTAAACAAAAACAGAAAGGCCATGACAGGGCCGGGTTTAGCGCTGATGCGAAAGTCTTTTTTGGCGCCACACTAATAACCTCTTTCTCCGTAAATACCTTTACTACCACCTTCCAACAGTGCCCCTCATCCCTCCATGGCCCCCCCATTGACCTCTTCCTCGGATTCCCTCACTGCCACACTCCACAAGTGCCCCTGATCTCCCCATAGCCCCTCCCCCTCGTGACCTCCTCCTCGGATTCCCTCACTGTCACCCTCCACCAGTGCCCCTCATCTCTCTGTAGCCCCTCCCCCTCATGACCTGCTCCTCAGACTCCCTCTCTACCACCCTCCACCAGTGCTCCTCGTCTCTCCCTAGCTCCCCCCCTCCACCCCATGACCTCTTCCTCGGATTCCCTCACTGCCGCCCTCCAACAGTGCCCCTCATTGCTCCATAGCCCCTCCCACCACCACCTCCTCCTCAGATTCCCTCGCTGCCACCCTCCAACAGTGCCCCTCATCTTTACGTAGACCCTCTCTCATATGCATTTCATTTGTTGTATAGCGCTACTCATGTCAGTGTAGTGTGTCAGTACTTTACACCACGCACACATTATACAGAGACAATGAGTCATACAAGTATGTAAATCAGTCTACAGGGAATGTCACATAAGCCAATGAGGATGACAAGGTGTATGAATCACGTCATACATGCTGGTGGGCAATATATTTTAAGAGGGTTTGGTGTGGGGAAACAACTTTAGGATTTAAAGAGTATTACATGGGGGTCAGCTTTACTGATAAAAATGTATATCTGCCCAAACATACTCATTTCAGCAACATTAGAATAATGAAAGACTGAGTAAGTTCTAACTATATCACAAAACAAAAATAAGCGAAGTTCTAACTACACCATTCATGTTTGTATGCAGCTCTTTGGTGACAGTTCATTGGTCACTGTCCTATGTTAGGATTGTAACTTCTGAACTGCAAGTAGCACAAGGATCTCTGTGACAAAGGCAGTAACCCACTGAGCTTCCACATAAAATACAGTTGATCTGCATTTAAAAACTACGGACAGACAAACGATTGCCCTCCAGCAGGATCATTAATCACCAGCGTTATCTGGGCATGTTGTGTTGTCTTATTTTATCCTGCATCGGTCATGATAATGATAAAAAAATTGTTTAAATGAAGCACGCACAAAGTATGTGTCCTGCTGGTCCTGTGCACATTTTAAATCGAAAAACAAATAGTGACAAATTCTCCTACCTACTTTATTAGTCAAACTGTGTCACAGCCTGGTGTGATAAACTGCTGCAGGGGTCGGGAAAGGTGACAGGAATAAACAAACTTCTTTTCTCCTGCACTGCATAGAAAAGGAAATATCCACGCAGCAGGACAGTCGGCAAAGGTTACCGGTGACAAACAAAGGATTTGTCCCTTTCGCCATGTGGAGATGGAGGGGTGAAAAAAAAAAACAAAGCCTCGTTAATGGTCTTGTAAAGACCTGTGAAGTACCCGGGTGCGGCTGCGATAATCTCAAAGCTGTCTGTGTGTGTGGGAAGCTGTCTCAGCCTGGGCGCGCGCACACACAGACAGCTCTTTGAGCTCAATTCCGTTGCGCCCCTGCCTTCAAGCCCTCACTGCGAGGGCCAAGGCTCCTGTTGCGCGACACACCCACGAAGGTCAGGCGACACAGTAACGTGTCGCGACACATACTTTGGAAAGCTCTGCCGTACGCATTACCTGCACTGGAGAGTACCACCAGCAGCTTACAGCAGGTGTGCAATACTTCAATGGGAGAGTACCTGCGCTCCTCAGGGAGTAACCGTTACATTGAGGTAGCGACTACCTGCAGTTCTATGCTGCCATGTCAAGCACTGTTTACACAGGACAGGGGCACCCCGCTGAACAAGAAGCCACAGGCAGGCGTGCCGCAGGGTCTCTCTGATTGGTGCACTGTTGGCGTTCATTTTAGAAACCAGCCAGCATCGAGTTGGAGGGCACGGATTCAGTTTGAGTTTTGATCTGGTAGTTAGTTGTTGTCCACAATCATGGCTTCCATACCTGACCGAATTTTGTGACCCTAGGCTAATTACTTTGGGGCGTATTATCAAGACAGGCGATAAAATTATTGCCGCTAAAACGGCGATAATGGGCTTGATAATATGCTCTATGGAATTCCAATTGAAGCCCATGTTAGATGTGAAGGACATCTAACCTGAGCTTCAATTGAATTCCATAGAGCATATTATCAAGCCCATTATCGCCGTTTTAGCGGCAGTTTTCTGCTGCTAAAGCGGCGATAATTTTATCGCCTGTCTTGATAATATGCCCCTTTATTTGTTTATGTCTCCGTTATATTACATGGCAACACGTCTAGTGCCTAAACTCAGGCTAAACACCAACGCTGATTGCTATCTGCACAGAAGCTCCCCACGCATGTTTTCCATGTTCAATAAGTTCCTCACACCCTGTGTTTGTGCCCCCACACCACATAGGTAGGTGCCTTAGGGCTGGAACATTTTAAGGATTTAGTGGGGCCCTTGGCCGAACATATTTTAGGGGCCCCTGTTCAGAACAGCTTTAAATTTATGAACCAATTTACAATGCTAAAGTTGTTACATCTAATATTCAGATAGATCACGTGTTTTCAAAATTGTAAAACAGTAGCTGCTCACTAATATTATTGCAAATAATCACTGTGACACCCTCCCATTTCTTATCTGTGAGGTCCTGTTTTGATCTGAAAGAAACTTTTTTGGGGTGTTGCATGAAACATAAACATAGCATTTCTCTGCAAAATGTCTGTAATAGACTTCCACATCAATCACAATAAAAAAATTAAAAAAATGGAACAGTATTTTAAACAATCTGTTTAAGAATTATTGAAGGTCATCAGGGTAAGACTCTCTGCAGGACAGAGCTGACTCTCAGGCGGTCCCCTGTAAGTCTGGGGCCCTTGGCCAGAGTCCACTTTGCCCCTACCTCAAAACATCTCTGCCTAAGGGTAGGTCTGAGATACTATACATATGGAACCTCAAGCTGCACACACTGCCGCTTTATGTGCCCCGTAATCCAGTGGCGTAACGAAAGTTTAAGGGGTCCCCCTGCAATATGCACGGAGGGGCCCCTGCTCCAGATTTAATCCAGAGCGCTCAGGCCTAAGTACCTTGCTGAGGGGGCCCGTTGCAGCTCAGGCCCCCCCCCGCACCACGGGGGATGCAGGGGCCTGTGTTACGCCCCTGCCGTAATCCTCACACTGTCCGTGACTGGGTCACAGATGACTGTCACTGTAGGCCTAGGTGACCCAAAGCTACTCACAGTCTCTGTTAAGAAGGCCCAAACTCCTCACAATGTCTCTCTGCGTGACAGAGCTCCTCACGCTGTCAGTCGAGGAGCGCTCAAGCGCTTCACATTGTTCTTGTGCTTTGAACTATTTTGCAGTGTAGCTTATCTGAAGAAACACTCCTTAAACGGCGCCTGGTCCTGTGCCCGAGACCTCTCATACTATCCACCATTCTCCTTACAATGTCTGCTTTGTGCCTCGCGACTTCACACTTTCTGCCACGTGAGCAGTCCTTTAATGGAGCTGTAGAGAGAGGCTGGCGCTTAGTAGTGGCGCTCCTCACTCTTGCCTCTCAGCTCCACAAACAAGTATTGGTGTTGCTATTTTTAGGTTTCGCCTGCACATCGCTTGTGTTGTGCTCGTGAAATCTATTGTTTTTAATATAAGATTAAAAGGGGATTATATCCTACCCTCACTCTTTCCTGGATTTTCATTGGTTTCTGTGCTTGCCACTTACTTTTACTCCATTTCTATTGGCTGTAGGATATTCACCTGCATTTACCAATGCTTGTTCTTCATCTGATTCTCTAATTAGTTTCCTGTTGTCGAAATACTGTTAACATTTGCGTTGGTGGAACTATTTTTTCCATTAAGTTTTACCTCTTAATGCTTTTTCGTCTTGCAGCAGATTTTTATAGCGCAACATATCAGCAGGAGAAAGTAAGTGATTTGCCCAAAATCATAGGATGTTGCGTCTCCGAGACTCAAACAAGGATGCCAGCTCTCGAGTCAGCAGCTCCGGCCCCTGCAGCACATCCTCTCAACTCCCACGATACTTGTGAGGGAGCTCTTTCATTAGTCCCGGAAGGTGTTTGATAAAAACAGCTTCTTATTCATCACATAGGCGAAACCGCTGCATTACCAATGCTTGTTAATATTGTCTTTTTTGAGGAGTAGAAGACAAGCTTGGTCCTGAAGAGAATCAAACCAAACTGTAATGTAAGCTTCCCAGCTATCGTACGTGACTTCAAGGCATGCAGCTTACAAGTACTCCTGCAACGAAGGCACACTCATCCCCATCCATGTTACTGAGTTTAGAACAATGGCCTACAGGGGAAACCAGGCTTTACAATGTGCGCACAAATAACCTGCGCTCGCTTCACTCTGACGCAGCTGCCGAGGGGATTCACGGCATGCGAGTTTCTGGGCTTTGTAGCTAACCGCGCTGTGCATTCTGGGACTTGAAGCTTTCATTTTAGAATTATATGAATGGGTTTAGAAGCAAAGTTCTGTTGACTTAAAAGATGGTCTTGAGGTGTAACATGAAATGAAGCCTCCTGCTGTCTCTGCCGACGGGGACAGGTGATCTGTGGACTGCACACACCGCTGTGCACCGGTGACTGCAAAGCACCGTTTAACAACACATGAAACATGAAAATAATAGTTGCCGGGTTTAGTATTTCAAGCGGTTGAATCTGTGATTGGAGTAGATCTATGCCGCAGACGCGCTACTTACCTGAACCATCTCAGCAGACAGAGGAGCCCCCTTTAACTCCTTACTGGAATGAGTGGGGGTGCATCCAACAACAGTAACAACCGAGGGGCTTCCTGGGAGCCCTGTCAGTGTAGGATATACAAGTGCACAGTGGAGTATGGATAGGGATGTAAGAGATGTGGATGTTGCAACAGAGTGAAAGCTGCGTGCACTACAGGACCTCTGTGGGTGGGTGTCTTAATACTGCTGTAGGAATGTCTGCTGCAGACCAGGGTAGAGGAGCTGTGTAAGAGCTTTAGATGTCTCATTCCTCGGAGACTGTTGCGTTATGTACTTCCAGGCAGATGATGCGGTGTTTTCTTGACTTGGCACTACTAGAGTATCTGAAAGGAAGGAAGGAGGGAGTCTGGGTACCTCATCCATCCCTGCATTCTCTTTGCACTCCGAGGCTTGTAATTTTGCTTTAGCCATAATGCATGTAAGGGTACATATCCCGCAAAGATACGGTCCTTTGTGCTTGGTCAATGTAGGGTGACGGGGGTCTGTTCTAAGATGGGAAAGGGGTGAATTTCTATACATACAAATAACTTCCTGTTAGTCTTGAGTGTCTCATTCGGTTCCAGATCCCACTTTGCATTCTGGTACTTTGATCTTTTGTTTTTACTAGACTCCCATTTCCCGGAATACAAAGAAAAACCGAGATATGGGTAAGCTACGAATGCACAATTTAGCTGGGTATGAGAACTTGTATACAGGGCATGGGCGAGAGTTAGAGGGATGGGCGAAGTCTAAGCAGTGGAGACTTTGTGCTATGGAGGTGAAATTTAAAGATATTATTACATTAATCTTTTGCGTGCAAGAGCAAAAAGACAACTGCACCAGGCGACTGGCAGAAAAGAAATTGTAGGAGCACTTACCTTTGGAAAAGCTGGGAATTTTAACAAATGTTTCGAAGCATAGCCTAAATACTTAGGGCCTCAGTACGATGTCGGTCAAAAAAGCTCCGAACGGTATTCAGTTCATCCAAATCCGTGTCGGAACCCATGTTTTCGACCGACTCAGAAACATTTCCGACTGACCGATTATGATGGCTGGAAACTGTTCGGACTTTACAGCTCAGTTCCGACTCGCGTCCAAGTGGGTTTCAGGGAAACTGAGTCAGTTGGTGCCGACTCATACGGCTCTACGGACCACATTTCTGACCGAGGCCTTCAGTTGGGGCCCATGGGGGTACCCATGGTTCCCCTCTTTACAACCATGCACGGTGTGGCAGGCACCATGGGGAGCCCGCCACTGGTGGCAAGGTTTTTCGCACCCACCCCTTTCTTCAATGGGAGCCTGTGTAGTTGTTTCAAAAGGCTCTCATTAAAGTCAATGGTGTTCGGAGACATCGTAATTGGTCGGCCGGACTCCTCGAATACGATTCGGTCAGAAACCATTCTGAGACCGAGTCGGTCAGAATTTTTTCCGACTGACATCGTAATGAGGCCCTATAGCTTTCAAAGCCACAACCTTTGATCACGCCCATATCGAGTTATGAAAATGTTCCCACTTTTTTTTCATTGACCCACTGCATGTGACACAGGCTCCTTGCATAGCCTTAGACCCAAGCTGCTTCACCCCATCTGTCACTGCGCCCCACTACCCTTTGTGCTCCAGTCTCCTCACACTGTCCGCTGCTGCCTGCTCAAAACACTGTCTTTGTACCCCATCTTTCTCACACTCTGTCCTTGGGCTCACTCTTCTCCTATTCTCTTTGCTTGGACTCCAAGCTCCTCGCACTGTTTGCCCTGGTTCAAAGGCGCTGTTTGGGCAGGTGAAACAAATCTTCCTGGATCTCTGGCAGTGAGAAAGTAGTGAGCACTTCACCCTCCTCCCCGAAGTGTGCACGAGAGCACAATGTCAGTAGATAGGACTGAAAAGGCCCTTTCAGGAGGATGGGCCTTACTATCTTTGTTTGAAAATCTATTTTCTTTTAGCTCTGGAAGCATCTCTTCCCTGCAGTGGATGGAGTGTGCATGTTGAGAGCTGAGATACTTAGATGGTGGGACATGGAACCCCCACTATATTTGCTATAATTATGTTATGGTGAAGGTGCCTGGGCAAATGGGAAAATCTACATAAGATAAGAGGAGGAGTGTAAAGTGCAGGTTTTGCAGAGAGCGTGAAGGAGTTGGGGGTAGTGTAAATTTTGCGCATTGTTATCTGATTGAGATGCTAAGGTTTATATTATCTGTTTTCAGTAGGCAGCACATGAGTCATACCCGTAGAGAACGGAGACAGAGTGTGATATTCCTGCATCACCAATGATACCACTGAAAATGAGAGGCAGGGAAGAATCAGCTGAAACACTAACTGGAAACCACAGCAGAGAGGCCCGTGATTGAATGGGCATGGTATTAGCTAATGATGACAGCTGTGCATTAGGGCCATTGTCAGGGAAGCGATGGATGGGATGATAGTACCCATGATGGGTGCTCCCTAGTGACCTTCAAACACCCACCAGCCCAAGATGTTCCAACGCAGTCGCCATCGTCTTTCACAATGAAGTCAGGCTGGAGAAGTAAAAGGCTACGTACCAGCTGCAATGAGGATGTAGGGGTCCTTCATCAGCGACAGCAGCGGAGTGCCTGTCTGACTCTGTAAGATACAAGCAGACATGAGGCCCGGCGAGGCTCCTCTTGGCGCAAGAAACATGGCTTCGAGTTTTGCCACTTACCTCTGGCTGGACTCTGGAGGGCTGGAGGATGAACAGCTGGAGCGCTGCAGAAAAAACACAAACGAGAACCAGCTTGTGTCGAGTTTAAGAAGTAAACGGGCAATGCCTGCCTGCAGAACAGATACTCACTCTAGTTCATGGACAAGTGGTGTTTCTTCATTGTAAAACAGCTCACGAAGGGCTGAGCAACAACACGGCCAACACCCCGACCACTGGACAAGAGATACTCATGCTGCAAAGCTCACACACCACATCCTGGTCATGTCGGTTTCCTTACCCTATTCTCTCCACCTACAACAGTTTTTCATCCCCTATGTCCCTCCCCATCTTTTCAACCAATGGAAATGATGTCTACGTTTCTCTTCCTTTGCACTTGCCATGACATCCTGTGTCTGATGCGTCCTCTGCCCCCTACCGCAGCTGTTTGTTAAGCCCATCACCGTCCAAGCCCCATTCAGCTCCATATTGCTGCAACATTTCCTCAAGACCATGTCATGGCTCCAGAAAAATGTTTCTCCCCTAGATTTTAGAGGAATAATTAGTGAGCAGTCGGCAAATCACTGCAAATATAAATAAAGACAACAATAGTTTTGGAACCTGATTACAGATCCCTTGCTGAATAAAAATGAAACGATCATTGACAAGGTTTACAAAAATTCATTTTTGGATAGAATCTCTGCTAAATATGAATAGAGCTTCTAGTGGGAAGTATGAGAACTACCAGTGGGTACAGGAACAGAACGCTGCACACCTGTGGAGTGACGTGTGTCGAATGACTCTCAAAGGCTAGATGTTAGTGATGAGCAGTTAGGTCCGGGTTTTGGTAGCGCACCTCTCAAACCGACCTATTGCTAATAATATACCTAGAGTGGACTTTAGTTCCGCCCTTTCCAAGCACTGGCTTTTATCAAAGGTGAGCCTCTACCAGCCATTGGTTTGAGACTTTGTCAATCAGTACTTGGCGCTGTCCAGTGGAGTTTGTTCATCTTTCCCCTAATGCTATTGGTTGTAAGGGTGTATCTTTCTTTCTCCTCAAAAGTGTTCGCATTGAACTGGATGAGAGAATACTTTACAGCTATGGCCCTCGCTATCTGCTCCTACTGGTTCCTTCCCGTGGGACTTGCTCTAATGTGCTAACACAGCCTGCATTAGCATGTTAAAAAAACCCGACCTGTTGGCTTTGCCAATGCTTGGTTTCTTAGGTACAGTAATCTCGAAATCTCCTGTGCATTGGGGTCACAATATGGAACAGGAACAGTACTGTACAGTCCAATAATACACACTTAGTTCATACCCCCGTTTCTTCGTGTCAAAAATAAAATCAACAAATAAGAACTATACACAATGACAAAAGATAATGATAGTGTTAATTAAAATAATTGCGAGATAATATCTGGAAGAATGCAAGTAACGGAATAGCTTATAATGATATCTATATTTGAATTTCAAGCCAATGCTTATTTAATTCCTGAATTTATTGCTAGAACATGGTCTGCATGGAGGGTCGCTGAACACCCCTGGTCTAACTCCTTTGAATCTGAGTTCTAAGGGTCTCAGTTGGGCGGTTACACTACAACTACTATAAAATCGGTGGATGCCTCCTCAATTACAATTTGTAATGCCCCTTTCTTGGTGAGGGGTGAGAGGACTGCTGTATTTGGAACAGTGGAGTCCCTGCCATCAGAACCAAGTTCACTGCGAGCCCCCCCGCCCCGCCCCCCTGCTAAAATGGCGTCTGAAGGTGGGGCCTATTTTTGGCAGCCCAGAGTCGACCTCTATATGAAGTCCTACATCTCTAGCCAAACCTTTAAGTATCATGGCACTGATGGGCTGCCCAGACCGCTCAACCCACACAGGTGTTTAGTCCTCACTTACCTCCATCTATCAGCGCCAAAGCTGCCAGAATCAGGAAAGGTGAGGCTTTCCCGACAAATTCATACATCACACTTCCAAAGGGCGGACCCACTGAGGAAGAAAAAGCAACACGTTTAATAAAGCTCAATTATCATTGTGAAGGACAATTAAAAAAAGGCAATTACTTGCGAAGATACCAAATTGAAGATTTTCAATGCTGACCATGGAATAGTGCTTAAAAGTATATCTCAACCATTAAAACATTTAACCTTTGAATTGGTGAATTCTGACTTTTACACGAATAAATGCATTTAAAATGAAAGTAAGTTTATAGGGATACTTTCTAGCCCTAATCGCGTGTGGGAAACAGACCAGACATTTCATTTACAGAGCAGGCATTTTTGTTCAGCGCCAAGACACCCTTGGGTATTCAGGCGCTTTATAAATTATCTTAACAGAACACATATCTTTGTAAAAATATTTTGTGGTTGAGGTTACATTTTCACTGAGATCTTTACCTACGATTTAGCAAACAATGTCCAAAGTCGCCACTTATATGTAAACAAAGCAAGTTTAATGCATCTATGTTACATTTTCCCTACAAACCACATCACAGTTTGCTCTTAGGGCAAAGGCATAATAGTGAAATTAAGGAAAGATCCAAAATAATACTCTCTCCTGCAGGTTCTGTACACAAATTCATGTGATGTATCTTTAGAAATAGCTTGCACCCCAATGCATGTGAGAAGAGCCATCAAAAAGGCTCTTGAACCAACTGCTTGGATGAGTCCTGATTACCAGTATCGGCCAAAATTCTGATTCCTACTAGGCCAGGGTGAATTTTCAATTATTTTCCATATTACACTGTCACCTTGGCGTAACTGGAGTTCATTCAGGCAAAAATCGTATTGTGGGAGCACGGGAACAATGAGAACGGACAAAGAGTGCACGCTGCACTTGTGGTGTTTCTTTAAGCTATTTTTTAAGGTAGATCATTACAACCCAAATTTACATGAGGATGCACTTTGTGCAAAAATACAATAAAATATGCCAGATTAGCATTTCACATAATTTACAGAAATTTCGCGTCAACATGCAAAAGGATATTACGTTAATTTTGCACTTGCCTAATTCCTATGCAGACTGCTGCCTGCATTCCTAACTCTTCAGAGTTCTCACTATGGGGCGATTACATGGATGAAATAAATACTGCACCCCTGCAGTTTCCCCAGTTCAGTTTCAGCAAGTCAAACATGCTGAAATTTACCAGTATAAAAACGCCTGTTAATCATACAGACATGCAGAATTTGGTTGGATTGGTCCTAAATTCCTCATGTTATGTCCCATTTCCAAATGAGAATAAAGAGTCGAAGGTGTTTATTGAGCCCTAGAAATAATTCACCTGCAGTGCCGGCATTAACCAGGGTTGATAAATACCTCAACCTCATCCAAAGCATTTCCAGTAAAGAACTGAGGCCCTGATGTACAAAATATCCATTTGCAAATGGAATGGAATAATATGCATGTCAAAAAAATTATGAATCATCGTAATCCGACCTACCTCACCAATAGTCATTAGATAGGTCTCAAATTGTGTCTCACTACGATTGAACGCCTTCACAGGGACGGGGATCTGCTAGGGTGAGCAGATCACCATTTCTATGATCGTATTTTAAATAAGGTCAACTTTAAAAAAAAGTGCAGCCTATTTTCCTTTAAGGAAACAGGGCTGCATTTAAAAAACAGACACTTGTTTTTATTTGTTTGAGAGTGGGCTGTGCTGCCTACTCCCTAAGAAACTTTTTTTAAAACATTCACAAGGGGAAGGGTCTCTTCCCATCCCATTTGCAAATGTGCTTCTACCTCCTCTGAGCAGTCTGTAAAATTTCAACGGAATTTGGTTGCAAAACATTGATACATACCTTAACGAATCACTATTTGGAAGGACTCCCTCAACACGCCTCTTCCAAATAGTGATTTATTATGGGTTTCCGAATCCACTTTGCTACTTGGTAACATCTTACTGAATCATAAAATAGGTTCAATACATAACAAAAAGTCATTTTGTGGATGCAAACCCTGTGATTTTGTAAATCACAGTCTTTGTGGCTGTTAACTTGTTTTGTACATGAGCCCCCAAGCAATTTCTACTGTCTCTAAAAGATGCCCTTTTAAAACACTTCACGTTACAGGAACACATTGAGTCTGATTCGCATAGAAAGTAGTTAAGAGTGTACATTTACTGCTTTTTGCGATTCACAAATATTCACAGAATCCTGCATTGAAAGCTGTGCCAGGAGCAGCTTTCCATAGGGATTCCTGAGCAGATGATGTGACCTTAGTGGAAAACAGAATTATTTTCTTCTCTGCAGGGAAAGTATTTTTGCCCTTGGAGAAACCCCTTCTCCTACACCTCCAGCATATATGGGGGTGATCCATTTGCCTTTGTACTCCATAAAGGCATTTACGCCAGCCCTTAGCTGGAGTAAAAATCGAAGACTTTCCAGGGTGGAAAGGTGAATGAGATGGGTTTGTGAATGGCCACCTATGTACTTATTAGTGGGTTTATACAAGCTTCCAAGGTTAACCGTATCTTGGAATACACATTTTCCCACTCCGTTATTGGGTGCAAATAACTCTGCATTTGTGGTAAAATCTAAATAGGTTTATGCTTGTGAGTCCCTTTGGGAATTCTTGGCAGGCGAAAAACAGGTATATATTAATGAATTTACCTTTCTTAATATGGCAAAGTATGAGTAAGTATGCATCTTTCTATATTAGGCTGTGCATCATGCAAATCTAGGTGAAAGTGGCTGAACGCAGTTGAGGATCTAAGACAAAGGTACAATCATTAAGTGATTGTAGGGGAAGCAGGTACTGGGATTGGAAGTGGATTGTTAATAATGCTCCCAGCATGACCAATGTCTCGGAGCACATGATAACCTCTGTTGATGCCCAACCTCTGCACCTGTAAATCCCTCCAAGGCTAGCTGTGTGCCCAAGGAGGAATCCCTTTGCATGCCCACTAAACATACCTTTTAACCCCCCAGCCTGCTCACTAGATAGGGAGCAAATCCTGTAGGATATCACCCCATTTTAGAAACATGGGATGGTCTTGGAGGGAATGGCAATCCTTTGTCTTTATCCCTCTCTCCCATATTGCATGTATATTGAATCTAGTTATTATTATAAAAAGTAGAGGTGATTTTTACTGTGTAATTTTATTTTTCCATAGTTACATTATTAATTTACAATGTAGTAGGGCATTGTTGGGCTTGTAGGAGAATAAGCTAGGAAGCCATTTAAATTATCAATTTTTCAACATAGTAATTTTATTATTTTAATTAAACATTTGATTGGTAAATAATTATGTCCATTATTAGACAGATTATTTTTTATGCATATCGTTTGTTGTATTTTAATTAGTAATGTTTTAATAAGTATATTATTTAACAAATGGTAAAATTCATTTTATATTTATTATTTTAATGTTATTTGTGTCATTTAATTAGTATTTTAATGTTCATAGTGGTTTATTTATTTATTCATTTTTTGGGTGATGGATTTCCTTGTGTAGCAGAGAGGGAAGTGTATTTATTTTAAAACTATTTATTTTAGTTGTTTGTTAAATTATTTTATATTGTTATATTTTCCATTACATTTATCGCATTTATTTATAAGCAATATGTTATCATAATCTTATTTTTATTTCAAGAACAACAACGCGTTACACAAATAATAAATTAAACATTTTTCACAGAAATGTCAAAGTAAGACAAATCATAAGAGGCAGAGAAGGAAAGGCGGACAGGAATATGAGTAAAAGAATAGGTGGGGGGAAGGGAATCTGTGGGGGAGGGAGTAAAGGCAGTCGGGCGAAAAGAGAAAACATTCAATTACTAGAAGGCGGGAGAAAAACGATAGAGGATCGTCAGGGGGAGAATGGCAGCAAGGGGGAAAGGACAGAGGTCAAAACAAGATGGTGGGTCAGGGTCCTGGGAGTCGACGGTGGCCGGCAACAAAATAGCGGGTAGAGCAAAATTCAAAGAGTCAACCAGTCCATAGATGTGAAGCCAAGGAGCAGGATAAAAGTGCAAAAAAAGTCAAAGTCAAAGGGGCGGACGCAGTTCCAAAAGCAAAAGTGGGTGACCACTGGGGCATCGATAAAGGCAATCCGCCGGCCCTTCAAACCTGGAAAAGGATTCACCGGTCGCAAAGGCTGGTGAAGGGACAAGTGGTATGCAGGTTCGGGACCACTGGGCATCGGTAAAGGCAATCCGACGGTCATGGCTCCCGCACCCCCATACCTGGAAAAGGTCTCTCAAGCACATCCAGATGGGCAGCCAGCATAGGAAGGCAGCGAGGCAGCAGCAAGGACTGGCAGGCAGCTGTTGAACACAGAGCTGCGCCATGGCTGGCCCCATCATCGGCCATCAGCAGCGACTCACTCAGAGAAAGGGAGCCGAGGGAGAGAACAGCAGAAGCTGTGGCGGGACGAGGGATGACATGCCCCGATGTCCAGCTGGGTAGGTGACGGCCGCGGGAGACCCAGGGCCGGACTCCTTGATAGCCGAACCGAGAGGCTCCACTGGGCATCGGCCAAGTCGTCTCGATGTCCTGGACAATTTGAGTCACGCCCCAGAGCAATCCGACGGCATCCAGAGCCCTCCGAAGGATCCAGAACTGAGCCGAGGCTGGACAGTCATTAGGAGGACGATTGGTTCCGAGGGAGGCGTAATAGGCAGAAAGAGAAGCAGCATCAACGGAATGAGGTAAGCCATGCCCCGATGTCCGGCTGGGAGAAACCCGGGCTAGACTCCTCTTTAGCCGAACCAAGCGGCTCCACCGGGCATCGGCCAAGTCATCTCAATGTCCACTGTCAGGATGGGGAGAAAATTGAGGTGAAAAAGGGGGTTTTAAGGCCAGGATGGCAATCACTGACTGAGAGCTCCCGGCCGGAGCTCCTCACTGGGCGGACATCTTGTTATGTTGTTAGGTATCTAAATTTCTTTTTAAAACAAAAATATTAGGAATTGGACTAGAATATCCAACTTTTCCTAACTCCAACACTTTCACTTCTTTTGCTGATCTTGGAGTGAGAATAGTAAATCCAACCACTCCAAAGTCCAACTCTTTACGTACTGCTTCTTAGGTTAAAGTAGAAATAGTAAATCTAACACTTCTAGAGCACAACACTTCCCAAGTTGTTTCTTAGAATGAAGATGAATATAGTAAATCGAACTTCATCAAAAGTCCAACAATTTCCATAATTTAGCTTATCTGGGAGTATGCATAATAAATCTAATCCCTGCAAACTACATTACTGCAATAGGACATTGATATCAATACTGCCAGGAGTCCTTGGCATTGCTAACTGCATAGGGTCATGGATGTTTCTTTGCTACCTGGGTCCATTGATGCTTGCCTAGCCCCTTGATGTTTACTAATGTCTGGTGTACTCTCATATTGTATATGGTCAATGATGTTCATTAAATAATGCCTGGGACCACTGATGCATGTCGCTGTGTGGGACGGAAGAGAAGAGGGCGTTACAAGTGTTACTGTGGTAGTGCAAAGCAGTCTCTTCGGTCAGCCCGCTGCACCACAGCCTTGATGGTGAACCAACATGTATCCTGGATACAGCACGTTACTGCACTGTTTTGCTCCTGTCTGCAGTAACACAGACAATTGTTAGCTGTACTTACAAAGTCAGAAAAATGCTACAATACATTTTGATGTTGCTAGATAGCTCTCAGAAGCTCCTAGAGCCCGCCAAGAATGAAGTGTGTTGTTGTCCCTGTGTTTTTTATCTACATTGTTGTTTCAAAATTTTCTTGCTGTATGATATCACTGTAAGTTTAACAGCATTGTGCTAACTGCAACCCAATATCAAAAAACGGCTGGATTACCTAACCTATGAAAATAAACATCTTTGACTTAAATTCTTTAATGAAAATCCATGCTCTGCCCCTAGAACCCTATGTGCGCAGCCATGGCCATGTCCAGAAGGCACAGGGAGCATAGAAACTAGGGCTGTGATTTAGTGTAGGGTGTTCAATCTACTGTTCCATGGAGGAGTGAACTCTTCTGGCAAAACACAGTACACTATACTTAGAAATCTCCATCTGGTGGGTGGGGATCTTTGTGCCTTCAGAACAGCCACCTTTGCAGTGGATACAATGGATGCACTGTGACTTTACCGAGCGGGCACCATGCTTATTGTGCCAATGAGCAACATTTTTGTTCTTCAAACGCAAACTCCAAATCAGTAGTTTGTTATTAAAAACATAAATTAAATGGCCTTGACATGCTGGGAGCTTCCAACAATGCATGGGGTAATTTCTTTTATTGCTTGTCTATCCCTGACAGTCATGAACACGAAACATTTGCAGCGAAACACCTGTTCCAAGTCTGGCGGGGTCTGAGGTTCTGTTGCTCAAATATTCCCACCATCGGGAACAGGGTGGTGCCACTGACTCTAAATATAATGAGGGAACCATGAGTTTGAGGGATGGGCTCGCCATGTTTGCCAAGCCTGACAAACTCTAATTCAGGTCCTAGGTGTAGGATGTGGCCATAGGTCACACGCTAATTTCAATGCACATGGGCAAATGCTGTGCATGGTGGATTCTGTGCATACGGATGCTGAGCATAAGACCTCGTTGAATGCTGTGCACAAGTAGTTCTGAAGGCACAGTGGCTCCTTGCATTTCCTGGCCAATGACTATGCCCTCTGCCCATTCCCAACTCTGCATGGTCAAAGGCCATATGCATTAGGTTTCATGGACTCAGGAGCTAGGGGCAGGGTCTTTTCTGTGGCCTGCTTTCTAGTCTCCTGTGCATGGCCCATTGCGGTTTGGTGGGCATAGAGGCAGGGTTCAGGGCCTGGCCAAAGGCCATGCCTTACCCCTAAACCCACTATATATGGTCGAAGCTCCTGCTCACTGGGTTCTCTCAAAAGCGGCATTGGGTGCAGGACCTGGCCAAGTACCTACTTCATGGCTTTCATTAGGACTGTATTAGGAGCTGGTGATTAAGGGTTCGTATTAAATATTGTATACAAACAATTAAGTCTGATGGTGTGGGTTCAGAATAACAAGTGGTGATTTACTACAATATCGAGGACTAAATATCAAACACCAAAATATTCACAGTTAACTCCACCGGTGGGTATATTGACGCCATTTTCAGCCCCGGATACCATCACCAAGGTCTGAAGTACGTTTTAATGGGAGAGGGAGAAGTGGCCCCCATCCCTAGGCCAGTTTTGGCCCCAGACACCTCAGCCCCTGAGGCCTGAAGTATCTTTTAAAGGGAGGGGGCACAGGGCCACCATCCCTCGGCCGCTTTTCGCCACTGGGATCCGATCCCCATTAGATTGGGGCTCAATGTAATACATTTGGGGAGGGAGGCACGCGGCTCCCCTCCCCAAACCGTATTTGACCCCATCCACAGGGCCGAAAATACACTTTATGGGAGGAGACTGCGTGGCATCCCCTCCCTGAGTCTTAAAGAGGCCCTGGGGACTGCAAACCCCAGTGCAGTTACTGAATGAGAAGGGAGGGAGACCGCGTGGTACCCCTCCCTGAGCCTTGTCAGGGACCTATCCCCTGGGGCTGACTCACTGCTCCCCGGGACACAGCAGTTTCCCTGCCCACACCAATGCAGGCAGGGAAACTTGTAGTTTCTCTCACCTGGCGGGAACATTTCTCGAACTCCTTCCAAGGGGATCAAACACAAAGCTGCTCCCTGTGGGTAGGAGCTGAAAAATGCTCCAGCAGCCTGGGAACAGGTTTGAGTTCTGAAACAGATCAAGATATTGCTCCTACCCAGAGAGAGTATCATAAACAGCTGCTCCCTGTTGGCGACTGCAGCATGCGGCTGCAGGGGCCCTGGGGCTCACCCACAGCCCCCAACCTTATGTATAATGGGTGCCCGGGTGGGTTCCAGGGCACCCATCTTAAAATACTGCTGGCCGGGGTGATGTGGTCCCCAGGGCCAAAACAGGCTCAGGAAGTGAGGGGGCGCTCGATCTAATACCCTTTCTTTAAGAGAAATGGCTGCCGGGGATGGGGTACCCGGGGCCTAATAAGACTCATGATGGGGGCCACACTGCCCTCCTCCCCTATTATTTATATTTTATTCTTGGGGAGTTGGGTCCCCTGGGCCTAATTAGCCTCAGGGAGGGGGCCACACGGCCCCACTCCACTTTTTTGTACTACATTTTGCCTTTGGGGTATGGGGTCTCGGGGGCCCAAGAAGGCTCAGCAAAGGGGGTCTGCATGCCCCCTCCCCTGTTTAATTGTATTTCAGCTCCAGGGGATGGGGTCCCTGGGACAAAAAGGCAAATCCTACCCTGTGTGACAAAGGCTCGACCCCCCCACCACAGACTGCTGAAGGCCGTGTACAGCATGGGGTTGGCTACATGTGGGCGGATGGCTGCAGGCCCTGTGGCCAACACTCTGCCATGCACAGATGAACGCTCTACGTGGCGTGGGTTTGGCTGCCTTTTGTGCGGTTGGCCACAGGCTTGTGTCAACTCCCTGCTGCTCACACCCAAACGCTGTGAACAGCGTCTAATTGGCTGCATGCGGCAGGTTGGTTGCAGGGCCTGGCCAACACCCCGCCGCGCACGACTGAAGGCCCTGCGCACCATGAGGTTGGGTGCCTATGGGGCTTGGCCACAGGGCCTGGCCAGAGATCAGGCCTTGTGGCCAACCCCCCACTTTGTACGGCGGAAGGCTATGTGCAGTGTGGGGTCAGCTGCATGCATGGGTCGGATTTAGCAATGGCAAAATATTACTTTAAGTTAATAAAAACTCTAGAAATTCACTAGAATGAAAACAAAGGTTAAAGTAATGTTATAGTTAGGTGAAATGTTCAGTAACAAAAAAACATTTTAAACTCTGAAAAACATGTAAATTCACCAATTATATTTATCTTAAGTAACTATAACTTGTGCCATAAGTTAACTATTTACTCATGCCCAGCCTTGAAAAAGTTGTATGTAGACTAAATGTGCGTCGACTGCCATAACTTAAGACTTGGGTGTTCAGCAAGATTTGTGAGACTATTGAAACACAATCCATGAACCATGAACTAAGAATTTTGGGACTTTGTATGCTTTGTTCTCAATAAACACTCGTCCAGTTTGTAAATTCACTGAAGAGAGATGGATCAATATAACTATTTACACAGTATTTTGGCATGTGCTTTGGTATCAACAGTCAGAATTTGACTTTGTAGATTTTCCAGTTCACAAATAAAATACACTGTACTGGTAGAAGAGTGTAAGGATACCATGTGAGCACCTTATTGGAGAGCGATTACTTTTTATACAGATGTTTAGATACTTTTACCGGATGCTTTCATTGAGGGTGTATGATGTTTTAAACCACCGCAACCAATAATCTTTGCAATTTATGGTATTTAAAAGAAGGACATATAGAAGTTTAATGTTAACATGTCCTTGCAGTGACCAGCAGCCAAAAGCTATTTTTCACTGTGGTAGGTCTAGCTGTCCTATGTAGAAATCCAGAGAACAGATTCAAATTCTACTTGTGTATCTTGGGAATGGGACTAGCTAAATAATTAAACAACTATTTTAATAGTTATTAAAAATATATTTCAAGTGTCAAAGTTAGATGTTTTATAAATAGTAAGGAAACATAACTTTTAGAAAGTTACCTTTTCTCTGTATAAAGTTCCTGGAGTCTAATTTGCATTTACTCCCCAACTTCCCCCATCCGGTGATTAGCCTTTGAGTTGCTGAAATGTTTAAAAAGCTTCCCAGGCGCAAACAATAAGCTGACCTGAATAAGCAGAGATGCCTCATCTGAACAACTCAAAATATGTCGGCTGGTGGCTGTGCGCATCCTTTTTGACATTACAGTGTCAAATCCTGCTAAAGTGTCAAAGCCTGCTTGACAAGTATGCTGGGTTTACATATAGCACAGTGGGGCACACTTGAAAGGCAGAAAACAGGATGCCAAAACAATTCTTCTTTACTTCTGTCTGGTTGCTGATGAACTCTGCTTTCTCCTACTAGGCTTCTGTCTCTGGGTTTTACAAATAACACTGGCAGCAAACTTGGAAGGGAGGGAAACAGGATGCAATGAATTGTGTTTCCACTGTCTGGTTGCTGGAAAACCATACTTTTGTTCTACCAGACTTCTGTCTCTGGGTTTTTTCTTATGTACCAATCCCATATTAGTAGTCGGTAAAGTTTTACCAACTCCTAAAATGGACTGTACTCTTGTATATCGACCCACAGAATATCAGGGTACAAGAATATCGAGGACAGACTATCTAGGGACAAAATATTGAAAGGTTAAGTGCACATAGAGAAGCATAGATTTACTATTCTTAAGCCCCCATCTACTGACCTTGAAAATATATGCTCTGTGTAGGTACATATATGTGGAGCTAGGTATAGAAAATCTAGACTTTGGATATTCTTTTTAGGTCTCGCCTAGCGACGCAGCGGATGCGCTACACACCTTGGCGAGACCTATTGTTGTTGGTTTCTCTGCCCAGGGGGACAGGATGTGCACGCGTACGGACAGGAGATGTGCACTCCGTACGCGTGCATATTTCCAGTCCCCACGTAGGGCTGGCTCATGGTGCCTAATGGTGGGTGTGCTGTAAGCTGAACCCTGCAACCTCTTGTGCCCGGAGTCTCACGTAGGTTATGTCCGGTGTCTGGGACTAGTTTAAACAGGATATAGTAGTTTTATTTTTAAAAGTGCCCTGTTTTCAGTGGTAAACGCGTGTTTCAACATGTCAAGCTAATATGGGCATTTACTTTGAGGGCTGCCTTGTTTCTAAGCAGACCCTATTTTTTTGAAAGAATTATGGAAAGGGAAGATAGTGGTTTGGCCAGGATCACGTACCTTATCTGTGTAATAGTGAAGCTGGGATTAGAGCTGGAATCTTGTAGTGCAGTCCCGAAGTGAAACATTATGGGTTCGGTTCTTCAAACCATTACGAAGGTGAACACACCTGGCTCTTCTATGGAGGTTAATCCAGGCGTAGGAATCGGAGTGTAGATTTATAACACTAGTAAAGAGATTTACTTCCATGTATTGTGCGACCAAGGGGCGGGGCGCGGACGTTACGTGGTGGGAATGCTCTGGGACTGCAAGTTTCTCCCCGCCAAGCTTGCATGTTTGTGGGTGTTCTTGCAATCTGTTCCCTCCTGTGACACGGTCCAAAATGTAATATTGTCCGGGCAGGAGTACGTCTTTAAGGCGGGTGGAAACTGAGAACAGACTCACCCAAAATTGTTTGCGATGCAGGGGAATGGGTTTCTGTAATTGAGAAGGATTTGCGCATGCATAAATGTACGTTACCTATAAGTGTTTCCAAAAATACCCATATACGCATGTGAGAACGTTGAGATTTACAAAAAATTCCACAACTGGCCTCACGAAAGTGTGATTGTCATTATAGTTTCCTGGCAGTACGCCTACAATCCTCTGCCAATTCCAAAATGTCAGAAATTTACTCCTGGGTAACTTTTTTTCAGAATCAACACTATATCTGTCGCAACCAGGTCAGCAGAGCCATTGTAGAGCCAGAGAACCAGGTCAGCAGAGCTGCTTCAAAGCCAAAGAACCAGGTCAGAAGAGCTGCTCTAGAGCCAGAGAACTAGGTCAGCAGATCTGCTTTAAAGCCAGAGAACCAGGTCAGCAGAACCATTGTAGAGCCAGAGAACAAGGTCAGCAGAGCTGTTTCAAAGCCAGAGAACTAGGTCAGCAGAGCTGCTCTAGAGCCAGAGAACCAGGACAGCAAAGCTGCTCTAAAGCCAGAGAACCAGGTCAGCAGAGCAGCTTTAGAGCCAGAGAACCAGGTCAGCAGAGCTGCTCTAGAGCCAGAGAACCAGGTCAGCAGAGCTGCTTCAAAGCCAGAGAACCAGGTCAGCAGAGCTGCTCTAGAGTCAGAGAACCAGGTCAGCAGAGCTGCTCTAGAGCCAGAGATCAAGGTCAGCAGAGCTACTTCAGAGCCAGAGAACCAGGCCAGCAAAGCTGCTTTAAGAAAGAGAACCAGGTCAGCAGAGCTGCTCTAGAGCCAGAGAATCAGGTCAGCAGAGCTGCTTCAAAGCTAGAGAACCAGGTCAGCAGAGCTGCTTTAGAGCCAGAGAATCAGGTCAGCGGAGCTGCTTTAGAGCCAGAGAACCAGGTCAGCAAAGCTGCTCTAGAGCCAGAAAACCAGGTCAGCAGAGCTGCTTCAAAGCCAGAGAACCAGGTCAGCAGAGCTGCTTTAAAGCCAGAGAACCAGGTCAATAGAGCTGCTCTGGAGCCTAAGAACCAGGTCAGCAGAGCTGCTCTAGAGCCAGAGAACCAGGTCAGCAGAGCTGCTCTGGAGCCAGAGAACCAGGTCAGCAGAGCTGCTCTAGAGCCAGAGAACCAGGTCAGCAGAGCTGCTCTAGAGCCAAAGGACTAGGTCAGCAGAGCTGCTTCAAAGCCAGAGGACCAGGTCAGCAGAGTCGTTGTAGAGCCAGAGAACCAGGTCAGCAGAGCTGCTCTAGAGCCAGAGAACCAGGTCAGCAGAGCTGCTCTAGAGCCAGAGATCCAGGTCAGCAGAGCTACTTCAGAGCCAGAGAACCAGGCCAGCAGAGCTGCTTTAAGAGAGAGAACCAGGTCAGCAGAACTGCTTTAGAGCCAGAAAATCAGGGCAGCAGAGCTGCTTCAAAGCTAGAGAACCAGGTCAGCAGAGCTGCTTTAGAGCCAGAGAATCAGGTCAGCAGAGCTGCTTTAGAGCCAGAGAACCAGGTCAGCAAAGCTGCTCTAGAGCCAGAGAACCAGGTCAGCAGAGCTGCTTCAAAGCCAGAGAACCAGGTCAGCAGAGCTGCTTTAGAGCCAGAGAACCAGGTCAACAGAGCTTCTCTAGAGCCAGAGAATCAGGTCAGAAGAGCTGCTTTAGAGCCAGAGAACCAGGTCAGCAAAGCTGCTCTAGAGCCAGAGAACCAGGTCAGCAGAGCTGTTTCAAAGCCAGAGAACCAGGTCAGTAGAGCTGCTCTTGAGCCTAAGAACCAGGTCAGCAGAGCTGCTCTAGAGCCAGAGAACCAGGTCAGCAGAGCTGCTCTAGAGCCAGAGAACCAGGTCAGCAGAGCTGCTCTAGAGTCAGAGGACCAGGTCAGCAGAGCTGCTCTAGAGCCAGAGGACCAGGTCAGCAGAGCTGCTCTAGAGCCAGAGAACCAGGTCAGCAGAGCTGCTCTAGAGCCAGAGAACCAGGTCAGCAGAGCTGCTCTAGAGCCAGAGAACCAGGTCAGCAGAGCTGCTCTAGAGCCAGAGAACCAGGTCAGCAGAGCTGCTCTAGAGCCAAAGAACCAGGTCAGCAGAGCCAGGTAAGCAGAGCTGCTTCAAAGCCAGAGAACCAGGTGAGCAGAGCTGCTCTAGAGCTTAAAAACCAGGTCATCAGAGCTACTCTAGAGCCAGAGAACCAGGTCAGCAGACCTGCTCTAGAGCCAGAGAACCAAGTCAGCAGAGCTGCTCTAGAGCCAGAGAACCAGGTCAGCAGAGCTGTTGTAGAGCCAGAGAACCAGGTCAGCAGAGCTGCTCTAGAGCCAGAGAACCAGGTCAGCAGAGCTGCTCTAGAGCCAGAGAACCAGGTCAACAGGGCTGCTCTAGAGCCTAAGAACCGGGTCAGCAGAGCTGATCTAGTGCCAGAGAACCAGGTCAGCAGAGCTGCTGTAGAGCCAGAGAAACCAGGTCAGCAGAGCTGCTTTAGAGAGAGAGAACCAGGTCAGCAGAGCTGCTTTAGAGCCAGAGAACCAGGTCAGCAGAGCTGCTCTAGAGCCTAAGAACCAGGTCAGCAGAGCTGCTCTAGAGGCAGAGAACCAGGTCAGCAGCTGTAGAGCCAAAGAAACCAGGTCAGCAAAGCTGCTTTAGAAGAAGAAAACCAGGTCAACAGAGCTGCCCTAGAGCCAGAGAACCAGATCAGCAGAGCTGCTCTAGAGCCAAAGGACTAGGTCAGCAGAGCTGCTTTAGAGCCAGAGAATCATGTCAGCAGAGCTGCTTCAAAGCCAGAGGACCAGGTCAGCAGACTCGTTGTAGAGCAGAGAACCAGGTCAGCAGAGCTGCTCTACAGCCATAGAACCAGGTCAGCAGAGCTGCTTTAGAGCCAGAGAACCAGGTCAGCAGAGCTGCTTTAGAGCCAGAGAACCAGGTCAGCAGAGCTGCTTTAAGAGAGAGAACCAGGTCAGCAGAGCTGCTTCAAAGCCAGAGAACCAGGTCAGCAGAGCTGCTTTAGAGCCAGAGAACCAGGTCAGCAGAGCTTCTCTAGAGCCAGAGAATCAGGTCAGCAGAGCTGCTTTAGAGCCAGAGAACCAGGTCAGCAAAGCTGCTCTAGAGCCAGAGAACCAGGTCAGCAGATCTGCTTCAAAGTCAGAGAACCAGGTCAGTAGAGCTGCTCTAGAACCACAGAACCAGGTCAGCAGAGCTGCTCTAGAGCCAGAGAACCAGGTCAGCAGAGCTGCTCTAGAGCTAGAGGACCAGGTCAGCAAAGCTGCTCTAGAGCCAGAGAACCAGGTCAGCAGAGCTGCTCTAGAGCCAGAGAACTAGGTCAGCAGAGCTGCTCTAGAGCCAGAGAACCAGGTCAGCAGAGCCAGGTCAGCAGAGCTGCTTCAAAGCCAGAGAACCAGGTCAGCAGAGCTGCTCTAGAGCTTAAGAACCAGGTACGCAGAGCCGTTGTAGAGCCAGAGAACCAGGTGAGCAGAGCTGCTCTAGAGCCAGAGAACCAGGTCAGCAGAGCTGCTCTAGAGCCAGAGAACCAGGTCAACAGATCTGCTTCAAAGCCAGAGAACCAGGTCAGCAGAGCTGCTCTAGAGCCTAAGAGCCAGGTCAGCAGAGCTGATCTAGTGCCAGAGAACCAGGTCAGCAGAGCTGCTGTAGAGCCAGAGAAACCATGTCAGCAGAGCTGCTTTAGAGGGAGAGAACCAGGTCAGCAGAGCTGCTTTAGAGCCAGCGAACCAGGTCAGCAGAGCTGCTCTAGAGCCTAAGAACCAGGTCAGCAGAGCTGCTCTAGAGGCAGAGAACCAGGTCAGCAGAGCTGCTGTAGAGCCAAAGAAACCAGGTCAGCAGAGCTGCTTTAGAAGAAGAAAACCAGGTCAGCAGAGCTGCTTTAGAGCCGGAGAACCAGGTCAACAGAGCTGCCCTAGAGCCAGAGAACCAGGTCAGCAGAGCTGTTCTAGAGCCATAGAACCAGGTCAGCAGCGCTGCTGTAGAGCCAGAGAACCAGGTCAGCAGAGCCGTTGTAGAGTCAGAAAACCAGGTCAGCAGAGCTGCTCTAGAGCCAGATAACTAGGTCAGCAGAGCTGTTGTAGAGCCAGAGAACCAGGTCAGCAGAGCTGCTCTAGAGCCAGAGAATCAGGTCAGCAGAGCTGCTTTAGAGCCAGAGAACCAGGTCAGCAAAGCTGCTCTAGAGCCAGAGAACCAGGTCAGCAGATCTGCTTCAAAGTCAGAGAACCAGGTCAGTAGAGCTGCTCTAGAGCCACAGAACCAGGTCAGCAGAGCTGCTCTAGAGCCAGAGAACCAGGTCAGCAGAGCTGCTCTAGAGCTAGAGGACCAGGTCAGCAAAGCTGCTCTAGAGCCAGAGAACCAGGTCAGCAGAGCTGCTCTAGAGCCAGAGAACTAGGTCAGCAGAGCTGCTCTAGAGCCAGAGAACCAGGTCAGCAGAGCCAGGTCAGCAGAGCTGCTTCAAAGCCAGAGAACCAGGTCAGCAGAGCTGCTCTAGAGCTTAAGAACCAGGTACGCAGAGCCGTTGTAGAGCCAGAGAACCAGGTGAGCAGAGCTGCTCTAGAGCCAGAGAACCAGGTCAGCAGAGCTGCTCTAGAGCCAGAGAACCAGGTCAACAGATCTGCTTCAAAGCCAGAGAACCAGGTCAGCAGAGCTGCTCTAGAGCCTAAGAGCCAGGTCAGCAGAGCTGATCTAGTGCCAGAGAACCAGGTCAGCAGAGCTGCTGTAGAGCCAGAGAAACCATGTCAGCAGAGCTGCTTTAGAGGGAGAGAACCAGGTCAGCAGAGCTGCTTTAGAGCCAGCGAACCAGGTCAGCAGAGCTGCTCTAGAGCCTAAGAACCAGGTCAGCAGAGCTGCTCTAGAGGCAGAGAACCAGGTCAGCAGAGCTGCTGTAGAGCCAAAGAAACCAGGTCAGCAGAGCTGCTTTAGAAGAAGAAAACCAGGTCAGCAGAGCTGCTTTAGAGCCGGAGAACCAGGTCAACAGAGCTGCCCTAGAGCCAGAGAACCAGGTCAGCAGAGCTGTTCTAGAGCCATAGAACCAGGTCAGCAGCGCTGCTGTAGAGCCAGAGAACCAGGTCAGCAGAGCCGTTGTAGAGTCAGAAAACCAGGTCAGCAGAGCTGCTCTAGAGCCAGATAACTAGGTCAGCAGAGCTGTTGTAGAGCCAGAGAACCAGGTCAGCAGAGCTGCTCTAGAGCCACAGAACCAGGTCAGCAGAGCTGCTTTAGAGCCAGAGAACCAGGTCAACAGAGCCGCTGAAGAGCCAGAGAACCAGGTCAGCAGAGCTGCTTTAGAGCCAGAGAACCAGGTCAGCAGAGCTGTTGTAGAGCCAGAGAACCAGGTCAGCAAACCTGCTTTAGAGCCAGAGAAACAGGAAATAGGGTCTGATTTACAAGCTCCTTGCGCCACCGCTGTGTCACTTTTTCCCATACACAAATAATGAAGCACCGGCGGTGCAAGGGACTTGTAAATAAGCCCCATTGTGCCCATTCGAACACAATAAAACAGTTATGTAACCTTCACACCACGGAAAAGGTGAAATAAAGCACCAGTTTCTAAAGTTATTGCTCTTGCCACAGTTACTGGTAACTCAAGTCTCCTGCCTGAGGTCTACTATATTTATTGTAATTTAAAACGTCAGGTATCAAAATGTAAAATTGTGTGAGCTATTAGCCTTACACTGGCTGAACAACTGCCTCCTACCATAGGACTGTTAGGAGTGTCTACAAATCTAAGATTGTATTTCGGGAAGTAGATGATGCACCTCATGCCTGCAACATAAAACAAGCATTTGCAATGCAATAGGGTTGGAATTACTAAAAGTTTGAGCTGTTGGCTTTGCAAATGATAATGTTTGTTAGTTTTTGTTACAAAAATATTCCAGCAGTAGCATAAGTAATGAAATAAAATCCATGTAGACCACCAGTACCACCACCACCACTAACACCACCAAGTACAACCACCACCAGTACCAATAACACTACCACCACCGCCACCACCACAAGTCCCATAACCACCACTACAATTATTACTACTACTAGTCTGTAGTGATAGTAATAATAATAGTGGTAGTTATGATACTGGTGGAAAATTACTATTTTAATTACAATACCTGTTAATGTTTCAAAAGGCATTGCCATTTACAATACCAATAGCTCTAAAACTCGCAGTTACGAGACCTATTGCATTGTAAATGCTTGTTTTGATATTTTGGCATTGATGTTTTATCCCATCTATATTCTGGTGTCAATATTCAGAGTGCACACCCTAAGATGATATTGCAATTCCATACCAATTCGTTATTTGGAATGTACGCGTTGTAGACATCTCTTCCAAATACCAAATCGGTATGAGATGTGTCAATTTTTTGTGACCAAACTTTTTCTTCTGTTGTGTTTTCCCTTCATTACTGTTTGTGTGCTTCATAAATACTTTACACTTCGCCTCTAAGTTAAGCCTGGCTGCTTTGTGCCAAGCTACCCGAGGGTTAAGCACAGGTTAATTGACTTTTGTGGTTCACCCTGACAAGGACTGTGGTTGTTGCCTGAGTGAGGCTTTCACCCCTCTCAATCAATAACCCAATTTATTGCAATCAGCATATTTGAAAATTAATTACCCGTCTATAACTTGTAGAGGCTTCATGTATGTGTTAAACTGAACAGGTGACAGGGGAGAACCCTCTGTGAAGTAACGTAAAGCTTGTGCTTTTTCTTTTAATATAAAAGGGTCCATTAGAAAGAAAGGCTTTAAACCACTTAAGGAGTGGTGGCGACGACGAGGAATATTATATGGGCAACTGTATCGAAGGCTGTGAGGAGAACAGCGGACAGTAATATCAGTTCCAACACTGCAGCTGCTACTCTGAGTAGCCTATGTCTTACATTCAGCAAATCAGTTTCAGTGCAACTACTTGGCCTGAAAACAAACTGGAATGTCCCAGTAAACTGCCTAGTTGTTCCACAGGCGAGGATGGCTGCACAATCACTATTGTTTCCAGAATTTCCCAAGAGTTGGGGATGCCTGTAACTGGATTATATTTTGCAGGCTTAGAAAACCTAAGTGGGCATGTGTGTTTTGGTCGGCCTGAGACGGCTGGCCAAAACACATATGCGAACTTAGGGAGTGGAGTGCATGTAGCACTTCTCCTCTCCCTCCCATGCCTAAACCCCACCGCTTCTAACTCCGCTGGCTAAGAGCCGGCAGATGTAAAATAAAACGAAGCAAGAGCATCATTTTATTTTACATTTGCTGGCTCTGAGCCAGGCAGTGTGGCGTCGCTCCTCCGCCATTGCGGAGGAGCCACCACTGAGGAGAGTACTTAAATAAACAAGCATGGAACCGAAGGCACGAGTTGGGCTTCCAAGAATAATGGCGAGTGGGAGGGTATGCAATGGTTCATGTTCTGCATTGGAATGAAAACTTAAACAACCAGGGATGGAAGGTGGTCCTGGGGGAGGGCACTGCATGTGGAGATTAAGCAGGGACAAGCAGGAAACTATGTTTTTTTGTTTTTTTTTAAAGATGGTTGTTAAACCTGAATACACATGGCACTGAAGACACGATGTGGGCTTGTAGTGCAGCAGAAAAAAAGAGTACTCCCGAACAACAGATAAGCCCTGAAAGTGTAAGGAAACTGTACTTGTCCGGTGCGTCTCAGTCTTCAACGGAAATGAGCTATCAGCTGCATGAATAATCTAGGAGGCAGCATAGAAGAACAACGCTGGAGTAAACTGATGGTAAGCAACAGGCAGGACTAAAGTCATTTTAGTGAATACAGCAGGTCTTGCAGGCAGTGCATGCATGCTTCCTAGGCTTGCCCTAAAAAACATAGAACTGTTTGAGCCGACATTCTCTCCAGGTGTCTCTTTAATAAATGTTCTAAGCTGCCCTTCTTACAATTACTGTCTCTCTGAGACCTCTCGAGACCAAATCTTTAAGTATAATAACTGTAAGAAGGGGAAGTTCCTTTGTGATGTCATGGCCTGACACTCCAACCACTTCTCTCTTGTCCGTTCCGCAGTAATTAGGGCTTCTGTAGCCCTGTGCACACAACAGTGTTGCGGACGTGCAAACACATTGCAAAAGCTGTGTTTGTGAGCCACTCCATCAAAGCCCGCTATGGTCAAGTGTGATTGAAGGTCTTGTAGAGTTTAAAGGGTACTTTGGTTCAGATGGGCATGTGTGACCTATGCTGGCACATGCATGGAAGCTTGCAGGGTCAGCACAGCAGGTACTCTGTCCCTCTGGACCACTTCCATCTCTTTGCACAGAACAGCACTGTTTAATAATATGAACCTGAAGGAGATTTCTGCTGTAGTTTTTGGGAAGCCCAGCACACAATGTGGCTGTGCTTTGGCACCCTCAAACACTTCATTTCAATATGTTCTCTTCATATCAGTATATACACACATACACTCAGGGCAAACCTTACCAATACCCAACAGTGCTGGCATGCTGCCTGTGCAATTGATGAAGGCATCTCAGTGCTTTTCTGCTGCTTTGTAATCCTGAACAGCATATCCCAAATGAAATGCCATTCACAGCCAATGGTATGAATGATACACTCATTGAGATAGAAGATGACCCCTCCCCGCTGGAATACAGCAGATCCCTCTGTTCATCTCACTGACTTAAAACTCCCATGGCGAGGCCTCCGAGCGCGATCCCCATGGCGTTGCCTCTCTCTTCATCATCCGTGTACACGCTGGCCAGCATCCCCATACCTGCAAAGAGACAAACACAGCTCAGAAGACAGCAGGACAGACATGCAGACAATGACTAGCGACAACCGCCCGTGGGAGTGAGATAAATCTGACCTCCGCCTTTACCCTTTATCATTCTTTTTATTTGAAGTACGTGACTGGAAAGATGCCAAGAACACAACAGAAGGACCGGTTCACAAAAACTGTTGAAGGACTTACAGTGTTATCTCTTCAGCTGAGACATATCCTGGGGCATCTCTGCTTATATGACTTTGTAGCGAGTTAATGGCAGAGATGCTTCCAGCTGGGGACCTTATCCTGCACTTAAAACTATAACTCCCTCGAGTTGGGTGTACAATGAAGTACCCAGCTGCACACATCTCCTGTCTAGCTCCATTTCAGGCTGTGCTTGCAACTAAAAATCTACCTACTTGCAAGGAGCACACAGAGCAGGGGCCGTCTGCTGCCCCCCCTCACCTATGATATTGGGAAAGCCAGCCCTACTCCACCCACCTTTGTTTATACCTACAAATGTGGCAGAGTGCTCCTGGAGCTGCAATGCTGTGAACAATTTGAAAGCATATTTTGGGAAACATATGCACACAGCATTCCACAATATCTTATCTAGATTGTATAAAGAATATCGACCCACGCTGCAGTTTGCTTCATCTGCATGTTGACTAATGGTTGGAATGAGAGTTCTTCAAGTATAGTATTATTTTGGAAATAAGTCTAGAAAACGGAGTTAAAGTGTTTGTTTTTGAAGTGCATGCACTGTCCAATGCCTCTTCCAACTTCTATGCTTAAACTTATACCAGTGGGGAGTTCTCATTTTAAGATCTTCTTTTAAAAAAGAACACATTTGTAAATCTCACAATTTGAGTGTCCAATATCGCCCTGCAATGGACAACCTACTGGCAGTGGCTGTGGCATTGTCAGATCATCTTTCTCCTCCTCCTTCAGTGAGTACTAACCATGATTCACAAATACCATCACCTGTAGTGAGTGAAAGGTATTATGTGCTATCCTTTGGGCAGGGTCATAGAATATTTGTCCTCACAGATCAGAGAGGGGAACACCATGACTCATAAATGCCATAGCTTTAATTGAATGGCCCAGTTATTCTTTTTGATTCTTAGTGAGGATTAGTGTGATGTTGCACAGGGTTGGAATGGCCTTTGGGGCAATCAGGAAGCACCCGGGGGGCTGCTCTGACAGGTCAGTGTGTGGGCTGCTTTTTAGGGTCTAGTCTGCAAGAATATGCACTAGTATATGTGTCTTGCTTGCAAGACATGTTGTTAACAAAAAAGAGATTGGAGCCCACATTTTGCCTACCATTTGTTTGCTTGAGTAGCACTCTTTTTTACAACCTCGTAATTCGTCAAGGTACACCTAACATCATTCCCATTCCTCCCTGTGAAGCAGGGACCAAGTACTGATTGATTCAACTTAATCAGTGCCCTTCCGCTGCTCCCGACATGATTGAGGTACTATTCTGTTTTATTTTACTTTTAGTGCCCTGCCAACAGAAGGCGTGTGACTGATAAAAACATGCCAAGCAGGACAATAAAAATTGCGAAGATGTATTTTCTATAATTACGTTTCCTTTAGTTTGACAAGTCTTTTTTTTTTCACTTTGCACTCATGTTTTCTTTTATTTTTGCTTGTGGACTCTGTTCTCAAAAGATGAGGATTATCTTATTGCAAAGCAGCATTAAATCTTTCTTGTGAGTAATTTCTGAAGTGATGCTTTAACACAATCATGCAATACACCCCAACCCCCACTCCAATCCATGCCAAATCACCCAACCTCACCCCACACCAATCCGCCCCACGCAATCCAATCCAATCCACCCCAGACCATTTTAACCTACCCCACTCCAGTCCAAAACACTCACCCCAATCAAATCCACTCAAATCCACTTCACATGAATCCTCCCAACCCACATCACTCCACTCCACGCCCAACTCAAATCTGCCCCAATCCAATTTGCCCCACTCAAATCCAAAACAATCTGCCCCACTCCAGCCGCACTCCAATCCCAAAAATCATGCCTCACTACAATCTTCTGCACTCCAGTCTGCCCCATTCCAATCCAAAACAATCTGCCCCACTCCAATCCAAAACAATCAGCCCCACTTCAAAACAATCTGCCCCGCTACACACCAAAACAATCAGCCCCACTGCAGAACAATCTGTCCCATTCCAATCTGCCTCACTCCAAACCAAAATAATCTGCCCCACTCCAATCCCAAAGATCTGTCCCACTCCAACCCAAAACAATCAGCCCCACTCCAATCTGTTGCACTTCAATCTAAAGCAATCTGCCCCATTCCAAACCAAAACAGTGTGCCCCACTCCAATCCACAACAATCCGCCCCACTCCAAATCAAAACAATCTGCCCCACTCCAATCCATCCTATTCCAGTCTTCCCCACTCCACTCCAAAACAATCTGTCCCTCCAATCTTCCTCACTCCAGGCTGCCCGCTCTTATCCGCCCCACTCCAATACAAGACAATCTGCCCCACTCCAATCTGCCCCACTCCAATCCAAAAAAATCTGCTCCACTTCAACCCACTCCACTCCAATTTTGCACACTCCAAGCCAAAACAATCTGCCCCACTCAATCTGAAAATATCTGCCCCACTCCAATCTGCCTCACTCTAATACAAAGCAATCTGCCCCACTCCAATACAAAACAATCTGCCCCACTCCAATCTGTCCCACTCTAATCCGCCACACTTCAATCTGCCCCACTCCAATCCAAAACAATCTGCCCACTCCAATCTGCTCCACTTCAATCCAAAACACACCAGATTGAAGTGGGGCAGAATGTTTTGGAATAGAGTGGGGCAGATTGTATTGGATTGAGTGGGGCAGATTGTTTTGGATTGAGTGGGGAAGATGGTTTTGGATTGGTGTGGGGCAGATTGAAGTGGAGCAGATTGTTTTGGATTGTGGGGTGGATGTGGTGGATTGAAGTGGGGCATATTGTTTTGGATTGGAGTGGGGTTGATTGTTGTGTATTGAATTGGGGAGAGAGCAGGATGGATTGGATTGGAGTGAGGTGGATTGGGTTGGAGTTGGGTAGATTGGAAAGGATTGGGATGAATTTGATTGTTGTGTGGTGATTGGATTAGAGCAGGGTGGATTGGGCTGGATTGAAGTGGGGCAGGTTTTTTGGAGTGGGGTGGAGTGGGGTGGATTGTGGTGGATTGGAATGGGGTGGATTGGGGAGGGGGTGGTGCCAATTGGATTGGGGTGAGGCGGATTGGATTGGAGTCGGGTAGGTTGGATTGGGCTGCATTGGGGTGAAGTTGATTGTTGTGGGGTGACTGGATTGGAGGAGGGTGGATTGTGGTGGATTGGAGTGAGGTGAATTGGGGTGCACGGAAACTAGTGAGCTACTTCAGATTCAACATGGACTTTCATTACACAAACCACGGCTTAAACATCTTGTGTCCTAGCATGCTTTAGAGGCTGGCCTGGAAGTATGCCTAAATTCAAGCCAACGCCAGTAAGTGCCTGTCAGTTGCTCTTGTCAATGGACCCAGAGACAAAGTTAAAAGGGGAGTATTGAGCTAGAGATTTGAATAGAGATATATAGAAAGAAAAACTGAAAACAGGAGAATAGGCAGATCAAAATCTACCCTGTCAATCAAAAGTGACTATGGCTACTCATAGTTTAGATTGTTAAAAAATTATTGTCTGTGTAGAGCCCATCTGAAAACCTAAGGAGGGAGGGGGCGATCTCAGTGCACTAGTTTTTTAACACTGGAAAAAACACAGCGGACACCCACTGTACCTGAATGCATCTTCAGATCAGACCAGATGCAGACACGCACGCGTGCGCACACACACAAAAACGCACATGCACACACACACTTTTAACTCTGACTTGTTCTCATACTTAAGTTACGTGATGCCGGGTCTGTATGACAGTCCTTCTTAATTCCTGCAGGATCGGCGAGCTCGAACATAGCCCTCCAGTGCTTTGCCTGAACTAGGCCCGAGACTACAGAACAGAAACAAACGGGACAGCAGAGCGCACTGTGCAAAAACAAATGTTTGCCGAATTACCCTTTTCCATGACCTTTCCGACTCATGAAATGGGCTTAAGAGGATCCGCTTGCTGCAGCAGAACGTCCTCCAATGGGAGTCAACTCCCGTTCTCGCGGTACCAGCTGTGTCCACGGGCTGCACTGGGCCGAGGAGTGTGCGCGTGCCATTTGCACGCAAAGGGGGGCCCCTTCGTACTTGATGGAATCCACCTGTGGGTGCTCTTGTGGAGGTGTTTGTCTGCGGGGCCATGTGACTGTAAAGTGTACAGCTCCAGCAACACAAGTTCGATTCCCATCAGTGATAATTCCAAGTTCTATGCGCAAGGGTTACGATTGGTTGCATAAGAGATACTATGCCTTTTAGAACATTAGTACATTTTATGACAAAAGCACCACCAACCATTTCAGTTCAGAAAACTAAATTAGCTTTTGCCTTCCCTGAGACGGCAAGCCATACATGGGGCTTGAAGTGCTACCTAACATCACTGGATTGCAGTGTTCCTGGGTACCCAAAGAAGGGCAGGTAGGTCGAGAAGGTACACAGGAGTATTGAACTTTTGAGCTATCTTCTAATCATTTGGTACTCAGAAATTGGAAGAAATGTTCTTGATTCTAACGGGGTGATGCATAGAACGCTAATCGTCTTTTTCCAGCTCCTCATTTGTGTGCACAACCCACCACTCCTCAAGAAGGCAAAAACATATTTATGAGTACCTTTTATTTACATGGACAGGCCTAAGATGAGACGGGCATGATCAGGTTTTTCTCAACCATGGACTAACCATGGCCCTGGCGTTTTTAAATTTAGTGTAACTTCTACTAGCATTTTGGATTCAGGTGCTCAGCGAAAAATCCAAATAAATGGAAATAAGGAACAGCGTGGCTCAATGTGTGTCTTTGTAACCTATGTGACCAGCACTGAAATACTCTTTCTGTCTGCCTTTGATAGCTACTGAGAGTGAAAAAGACAGAAATTACGCCGTACGTTTATCATTATAACCTCTATACAGATTGAACTATGTCAGCCATTTTGTAAGTGCAGTTCCAAACATCCCGTTCAAGAATGCATCAGGGGCCATGCTCTCAGCACGTCTATGGTAAGGTCTGCCCACCTTTACAGCTGGAAGCCCCGGGGAACCCCTGCACAGAGGAGGGAGTATTTCTGGAAGACTTCCCTGGGTAAACGCGATTATGACTGACAGGTGATTTATGCTGCATGACCCCGAGTAGGCTGTCATGTTGAAGTGCCCCCGAGAGCCCAGTGAGCTTTTATCAGTCGTTCAGGGTGAGCTGAGAGTGAGGCTGAAACGCTGTTATCGAGGATGAAAAACTTTATGTTCGGAGTAGGGGCCGTCTGAGGTCGGTAAATGAATGCCCTCTAATCAGGTATTGGTAGCACCTGTTACAGTGCAAAAGCAACTTAAGAAGAAATCTTTTGCAACTGTGCCTTTATGATGCAGAAAACGAACATTAGTGCTATGTTAAAAAGAGCTGTTTCTCAGGAGGCTTGCATATATCCAGCGGACTAAGAGCTTGTAGGTCTCCAGGTCAAACTTCCTTATGATGGCGTTGGGACCCTGATCTACCGACCCCCTGGACCACGCACGCAATTCAGCGAGGACATCGCCGACTTCGTCAGCCCGCATGCCCTCCCCTCCGCCGACTACATCCTCCTGGGGGACCTGAACTTCCACCTGGAGAACAAAAACGACCACAACACCAGCACCCTGCTCGACAACCTCGCCAACCTGGGACTCAAGCAACTGGTGTCCACCCCCACCCACCTCGCCGGACACACACTCGACGCCGTCTTCTCATCCAGCACAGACATCAACTTCAGCCACGCCACAGAGCTTCAATGGACGGACCACAGCTGCGTCCACTTCACCTTCAAGAGACGGACGACCCACCAACACCAACAACACACCGCCCGCAGAAGCTGGAACAAGATCACAGCAGACCAGCTCGCCACCTCCCTGAGCCAACACCCTCCTGCCAGCTCAGCGAACCCCAGCCAGGCCGCCGACAACCTCACGAAGTGGATCACCACCTGCGCGGACGAGCTCGCCCCGCTGAGGACCCCGCCCAGCAGACCCGCCAGCAAGAAGGCCCCATGGTTCACCGACGAACTCAAGAGCTCCAAGAAGAACTGCCGAGCCCTCGAGAAAGTCTGGATAAAGGACCCGACACCGGACAACAGGACCTCCTACAAACTGGCCACCCGGAAACACCACCAGCTGATCCGCGCCGCCAAGAGAACAGCACTCAAGGACCGGTTGGACAACAACGCACACAACAGCAAGGAACTCTTCAACATCGTGAAAGAGCTTTCCAACCCCAGCGCAGGAAACAACGACATCACCCCATCGCAAGACCTCTGCAACTCCCTCGCCTCATACTTCCACAACAAGATCACGGACATACACAGCAGTTTCAACAACCAACCAGCGCACACCACGACCGACCTGCCACCCCCCCCCACCACCACCCTCCACGCCTGGACCCCGATCAGCACAGAAGACACCATCCGCACGATGAACTCCATCCACTCCGGTTCACCAACCGACCCCTGCCCTCACCACGTCTTCAACAAGCCCGACGCTGTCATCGCACCCCACCTGCGAGACATCATCAACACATCCTTCGACACCGCCATCTTCCCCGAAAGCTGGAAACACGCCGAACTCAGCGCTCTACTCAAGAAACCAACAGCGGACCCCACCGACCTCAAGAATTACCGCCCCATCTCGCTTCTACCGTTTCCAGCCAAAGTCATCGAGAAGACCGTCAACAAGCAGATGGCCGCCTTCCTCGAGACGAACGGATCCCTCGACCCCTCACAGTCCGGCTTCCGAGCCAAACACAGCACCGAGACCGCCCTCATCGCCGCCACCGATGACATCCGAGCCCTGATGGACAAGGGAGAAACAGCGGCCCTCATCCTCCTAGACCTCTCCGCGGCATTCGACACGGTCTGCCACCGCACCCTAACACGGCGCCTCAGCAACATCGGTATCCAGGACAAGGCGCTGGAATGGATCATCTCCTTCCTCGACGGAAGAACACAGCGAGTCCGCCTACCACCGTACAAGTCAGAGGCCTCCGAAGTCATCTGCGGCGTCCCCCAAGGATCATCACTGAGCCCCACCCTCTTCAACGTCTACATGAGCCCCCTCGCGGCCATCGTACGCAAACACCACCTCAGCATCATCTCCTACGCCGACGACACCCAGCTGATCCTCTCCCTGACCAACAACCCCGCCGCCGCCAGAGCCAACCTGCACGAAGGGATGAAAGAGGTAGCCGAGTGGATGACGACCAGCCGCCTGAAACTGAACTCGGACAAGACGGAGGTCCTCATCCTGGGCTCTTCACCCTCCGCCTGGGACGACTCCTGGTGGCCTCCCGCCCTGGGCACCGCGCCCAAACCGACAGACCATGCACGAAACCTGGGCTTCATCCTGGACTCCTCCCTCTCCATGACCAGGCAAGTCAACAGCGTCTCCTCGGCGTGCTTCAACATCCTACGCATGCTACGAAAGATCTTTTGGTGGATCCCCTCAGAGACCAGGAAGACCGTCACCCAGGCCCTCGTCACCAGCCGACTGGACTACGGCAACGCCCTCTACGCCGGGACCACCGCCAAGCTCCAGAAGAGACTCCAGCGGATCCAAAACGCCTCAGCCAGACTCATCCTCGACATCCCACGATCCAGCCACATCTCCGGTCATCTGAGAGACCTTCACTGGCTCCCCATCAACAAGAGAATCACCTTCCGCCTCCTCACCCACGCACACAAAGCCCTACACGACCAAGGCCCGAGCTACCTCAACAGCCGAGTCAACTTCTACGCTCCCAAACGCCACCTCCGATCAGCCAACCACGCCCTCGCCGCCGTCCCCCGCATCCGAAGAGCGACTACAGGAGGAAGGTCCTTCTCCTACCTGGCCGCCAAGACCTGGAACTCCCTCCCGTCCGACCTGCGCCTGACCCAAGACCACCTCTCCTTCAGGAAGAAGCTGAAGACCTGGCTGTTCGAGCAGTAGCGGCACCCCCCCTCCCCAGCGCCTTGAGACCCTACGGGTATGTAGCGCGCTTTATAAGTGTCACTGATTGATTGATTGATTGATTGATTGGGACAGGCATGCAAGGCACAAAGAATGGAGGAAGGTGAGATTATTTGCCTTTAGGAACTAGTCCGACACGCACTACCAGACACCAAGTTATATTGTGTCAGGTTTGAGTACCTTCCCCAGTTTTACTTTGCACATTCCCTTCTGTTCCTTGCTTTCCTGTTTTCATAATGTATTAAAAGAACATTATGGGGCAGTGCAATCTCTGCATATAAGCCATTCCCTAAGTGATTTATTATAATCAAGTTTTGATATCTCAAGTCAACTGTAATAAGAAAATGACGTAGCTGATCAGCCCATCTAATAAATTATTACAGTTTAGTTGTGATATCAAAATGCCTCCTGCTAGAACCAGCAGGGAAGGTGGAAGGCAGGTCATAGAGCATAATATAGCTGCAGTTTAAACCAGGAAAACTAGAGCTGTTTTTTCATTATTTTGATCTGCTTCTCTAAAGTGAACAGTGATCAGCAAAGAAAATAAAAGTGCTGAACTACTCAGAACTGAAATGGCACAATTAAGACGGCTCTCCTCACTAATACACACTGTACTTGCCCTGGGCGAACACAGCTGGAAGAGGTTGTCAAGAGTGTTACAAACAATGTTCTTGTTGAAACCTACCTGCCACAGATGAGCAAGAAGACCCGACACCTTGTAAGGACCGGGCAATGAAGAGCAAGGTATAAGTTCCCGAGAAGGCAAACACTGCAAAAAGAGCAAAAGTGATGTTAAAATAGTAGTATGCATAAATGTTACCCTCGTAAAATAAAGCCACTTCGAAAATTGAGTTATGCTGAACGAGCACTATGCGGGCCTTACTAGTTTGACTCTATTGTACCTTGCTGTTCAATCAATCAACCAGGGTGAAGGTTTTTTTTTCACTTTAATTACTAACAATCATTATATGTAATACATTGTAAAGAGTTATCTACATAATCGACAGAAATTGGTACCAAAATACAGTCAACTAAATTTCAACAAATACCCATTGATTGCCATTTGCCAAGGTGTGAAGACAACATTCTAACTGGCACCCATTCACCTGCGTCTGTGATCTAATGTGGCGTGTGCAGCCATCGATTCCGCGAGAATTTGTCCATCCCATATCAATGACATTACAACCGTAAAGTGTGATACCCCCATCAGCGAGTTGTGATTTACATACAAATGAAACATCGTAAAAACCTGAAACACAGATTTGCAAATCCCAGAGATTGACCCTTGAATTATGGGCGAAGAAACTGACTGAAGTGCAGCTAGTACCAAGCTCACCAGTTTCCCAATGGAGCAACTGTACTTCCTCAGAACTTACATTATGGGTAAAAAAAATGGCACAAATAAAATGTAAAGCAAGAACGAGAGCAATCAGAAAAATAAATTAAAACGCATTTTAAACTACAGTCACACAGTTGAAGGAAGGGGCATTTGTTCTTTGCTTTCGTAATTTTTTCCCCATCAACGAGTTAAATTTTGAGTATTGTATTTGAACATAGAAGCTTAAGCTGCACTTTTGTTTGTGAATGTATTTGAAATTATTTTTAGTGTTTCAGCAGTTTGAACATCTGACTTTCTAAAACAGCCCTGAGGTGTCACACGAATGAAAATAATCATGCAAACATCCATTGGTGCACTAGGAATAAACACACAGGAGGAAATGGCTGCCTAATATCAAACGCTGTTGTGAGCAGAGGAGACATCATTTGAGACATAGATACAGCCAGAGTTTAGGAGAAGAGTTCAGGATAGCTAAATAAACCAAATTAGCCTCTATAAATTAACCTGTATCATTGAGATTTTACATGAAGAGAAAGCTCCCTCGTGTTCTTTCACTCTGATTCCTCACCATCCTGCTGAGCGTTTAAGAGCACGCAGGGGTCTGAGCCTTTTCTACTCAAACCATCCTTGTTTCAGTCTGCATTTTTTAAAATTAATTGTAGAATAGTATTTCAAATTATCAATATATACACATCAGAAATAAACATTATGAACTTGGTTATACACCCTCAAGAAGCCAAGTAGGTTACCTCTTGTTAGGACAACTCCGAATAGAAAAAGAAATATATTTGATACAATAAAGAAGAGGAAATGAAGGTGGGAGAACAAAAAAAAACCTTTCTCACTTTCCTACCTGGATAGTAGGTCCTTTACGTGACCCTCTATGTGAACAGTCTGAGACCATTGTTATTTTAGAATGAGTAACTAACTACACTAGATAACAGATCGAATCAACACCAGCAGCGGCCACAGGGAAAATCCAGACAGAGGATGGCGTTAAGCAAGGCTGTGTGCTTGTGCCCCTATTACTCAATCTGTACACTGCTGACATGGGCGCATCACTGAAACCTGCGAATCTCATGCCGCCCGAAACTGGCGGCCCCAAGGTCACGATATTACAATACGCTGACGATATCATCTTCTGGATCATTTCAGAGCAGGCATCCAGAGAGCCCTCAACGGCCTTCACAACTACAACCTGGCCAATAAAATGGGAGCAGGCAGCTCTAAGATCAAAGTGTTGGTCTTTGGCAGCCCATCAAAAAAATGAAATACAACTGGCACCTGGACCCACCATAAAATTGAAACTGCTGACGCATATAACTATCTGGGAGTTTGGATTTCATCAACAGGAGAACCCAAAATGCACTAGAGGCACTTAGTTGCAAAAGCAGAGTCAATAATCACCAGAATGTGTAAATTGAATAACTCCCTGGAAAGCCTGTCTATTGCCTCAATTAGACGCGTTATGGCAGCAACTCTGCTACCAACGATCAAATATGACCACAAAGCCTTTCCAGGACAACTAGTCAACACCATGGACACATTCCAATTTAAGGCCCACAAAATGGTCTTCAGATTACCATCATGCCATCCGAGCTTCCTGATAAGGCTGGAATGTGGGCTGGAGCGTACTTTGTAATGTTCTACTACAGGATCAGAAAAGCACTGGCCAAGACCCCGAAAGCAGTCCTCTAGAACATTTTTGATTTAGAAGGGAATCCTTGGACACCATATGTTCAAAGATCAATTACCATTCTCCGAATTGAGAAGATGATATTAAACAACCGTCAGCTTTCGCATGCAGCACTTAAAGCAATGCTGAAAAAAACAAACACGGACACTTTCAAAGGCAAGTAACATTAGCAATCTCAAAAACTCAAAATTAATACAAGGGGTGGGGCAATTATATGCAACATCTCAGCCAGATTGCCTCAGACCTCAACCTAATCTCCACTGTGTGCTCTGAAAAGGTTGCCTCAAACAAATAGTGGTTGCAAGGCTAATGGGCTTACAATCCAGATAATTAAATCCTAAATGGCTGTTTCTCACCAGAACCATCAACTGTAGACTCTGTGCTGACAAGGTTGAGTCTTTCAACCATCTACTATCCTGTTGCCCGACTCTTTTGCTACCCCGCCGCACACTGTTAAAACCACTCCTTCTTACCCACGGAATTCGAACATGTCACGGGGCCATCAACCTGGGGTTCACTATCATGGAGCCGGTGGAGATGACTAAATTCGGCAAATGCATCATCCTTACCCAAGCTTGTATAAAAGAGGCAAATAAAAGTAGTAATTACTCTCCGGAGATGGATCACCCTGGAACTGGCTAGCTACTGCCAGACAGTGGTGAGTTAGCAGACCATCTGAGGATCGATTCTCAACTAAAAGGCTTCCAGCCCGACAAAACAATTATGAACGAATAGGCCTATAAAAAAAACCTGCTAAACAGTGTCTTCTATCGCCTTGTACACGCACTACAGTAGCCCGACAAATAATTCACTCCTTCCCTGTTGATACCAGCACAGTATTGAGAGTCGAACTTTGAATTACTTCAGCCAGTACTCTAACTGAGATCAAGAACTTTATAGCTCTGTTTGCAAAACTTTCAATGCTGCTATATTTTTCTATCTTTTATGCCAACTAGTGGCTTTCCCATTGTCAATCATTTTGTTCTTAAGGAATCCCAAATGACTGAGAACACGAAGGCCCATCCAATACCTGCCGAACATTATCGCCTATTGTGCTGCATATATAGCACTGCTGCATGATAATTAAACTGCACTTTAACTGTTGGGAGTGGCACTCTGCAATACCTTAGTCAGTACCCCATCCGGGATCAAAGCATTTTATAGCCCTGCTTAAGTTTCGATGCTGCTATTTTTTAGAACACTTTTTCTCTTTTTAAGTTTTCCTTGTGTATACTGAAGCTCAACTACCCCTCACCCAATTGTTCTCCTGCATCTATATGTATGCACTTGCTTTCCATCGTTTGGTTCACAAATACTTTAACCTTGTATTTAAGCAATGTACTGTTCCAATTATTATTCCTGATAAATGTTTAGCCTGTTCAGTGCTTAATTTGTAAATGAATAAGTGCTGGTGCCTAAAGTTCTGACCAGTCATCAGCGGCCCATGTTATTGAATGTTGGCATAGCTGCGTAGCCTTAAACCCACTTCAGGCCTCTTTAATCCACTCCCAGACACTCCCTGTCCCTTTATCTCACTCTTGCAGGTTCCTGCTTCTTCCTTTGTGATGGGTTTGCCATCTTTCTCTTCCTCCTCTTTTCACTTTATATATTTTTCACACTCTTGCTCTCAGTAACTGTCTCAGGCAGAAAAATAAGTGCCGGTCCCCAAAAATGAGTGCAGGTGGCTCCCAGTGGCTACCACCGGCTCAAATTAAGCACTGGACTATATGCACATTCATTCTGCAGTGCCTCTGGTGAATTAAATAGTAAAAGCAATGCACCCAAAACATGCCCTAAATGGTCCTCAGTCCGTCTCCACCTTAGATGTCATATTACTTCAACAGGACTGTGGTAGCTGCCTTTAGGAATGTATTACTGGAAGAATATTCTACTTAGGTACCCCCAGTATCAGTCCTTAATGTACAAAAGTTTCTTCAAGCACCCCAAAGCAACAGATATCAAATGGCATATGCAAATGAATAGAATGACTGCATCCAACCTGCAAGATCAATACAGGATTACTAAGGATGGAATGGGAAGCAGCCAACGCTCTGTTTATTACAAATGCATCATGGGCGCCGCCTACCGATCAGTCTAATGGGGCGATGCAATTTTATATAATATAAGGTTCCTCCAAAGTTTGTGTTTTTTTTGTGCACAATACCGCTTCTTGTTTCCAGTTTATTTTTTAGGAACTTGAGCTGTTCCACTGACAACTTTATATGGGTGTACCGCAGAGCAAGAAGAGCTGTCCGATTTATTAAGCTATCACAGCAAAACAGTGGGTGGGCCACACTCAATTTTAAAATTAGGGCCGCTATGGGACAGCATATCCTTTGCTTCTTAACGGGAAAAGGGGAAAGTAAATAATGATCAAAATACCAATTGGCTCTGGGTATGGATATCAACTTGCATCTCGAGACAGATCCCAATTACTTTAACCAAGTAAGGTTTAAGAAAATTCAAGATGTTTGGAAAATGTGGGGAGATTGAGGAAAAAGGTATAAAAATGACCACTATTAATCGGTCCATGCCATTATAGGGTTACTCTTCCTTTCCCTCTGTTTTTCACATTTCCACTTGTTATAAGTGGTTAAAAAATGGATTAAGGACAGAAGGCCATCTTTTTTCAGATGGTGTATTGTCTACATTTGCCGAATTTCAAGTGGAATTCAATCTTTCGCAACAAGGTACTTTTAAATACCTACAGATACTGGACTATTTTTGGCACAGCCAAGCTGTAGATATATGTTTAGATAGATCTAACCTATTACAAGTAATATATCCAGAAAAGAATGACATTTCTATGAGGGCATTCTATGCGTCTTGTCCAGTTCAAGAGAGAATGACTCGGTAGCATTAGCAGATAGATGGTCTGCTAAGAGTGGATGATAATTCACACACACAAAATCCAGCAAGCCTTTACATGATCTTGCTTATTGTTAGTACCTGCTAGATGAAAGCTGCTGCAATAAAAAAATATATCTATGCTATAATATATGTCCACCAGACAAGATATCTAAATTTAATATCAGAGGGAACTATAAAGGTCCTTGATGTGGGATTGGGAGTGCGGATTTGGTACATCTGTTTGCCCGCTGTCCTCTGCCCTGTGAATACTCAATCCTCCATGATTAATTGGTGGGCACTGATGCCCCGTTTGTATGTCATTGAGTCTGACAATATTAAGATTAAAGGAAAACAAACAAAGGACTTAAGAGACTGTCTGACAATGGGAACCACTATTTTTGTTTTGCTGCTCTGACTTTTATTTATTTTTTTATATTGAAAGTGCTTTATCTGCTGTGCTAATCTTTCTAGCGATCAATGCATTTGTGCTGTAAACATGGTAAATATCGATGCCCGGCCCTCCCAAAAAAGAATATAAAAACAAAAAACAAAGCTCTGTGGGATAAAGCCTTGAAATTAGGAAGAGTAGAATCAAACATGGAGGCACGATTTGCGCCAGAATAGGACTCTTGGGCCTTGTGACAATACAAAAACTCAGCTTGATATTTCCTCTTTAACATTATGTTTCTGTAATATAATTATGCAAAGAAAGGGCTTCATTTTTTTCGAACAAATTATGGCAAACCTACGGCCATTAACCATTGAAACACACTAACACGCACACACACATGTACTCAGCTTTTGTAAAGCACAAACAATAGCCTTTTTTCTAAAGCAATAAACATACTTTGCATTTCTATTCTGAAATCTGTAGCTGTGTTTACCTTCACCTCGAAAGAAATAAAACAATTTTAATGGGAAATTGAGGGAAGAGAGGTTGGTGTGAACAGAAGGTCCGATTTTTTTCACCCAGGGTTTTATGTAATATTGAGAGGTCCGTTTGGAATTGCCTACAGTGATCTGCTTCCATTGTTAAAGAAAAGAACTGAGGGTCTTGACTGACATACATGCATTCATCCAGGAACTAATTATTGATTGAGTGGTTCAAGAAAACACTAACACGTTTTTGTTCACAAAATGTCATTTGCTTGTGAAACAAATCCAATAATCAACAGTGTGTGTTGCTGTCTCCAGAATGCAAGCAGGAAGTGCCCTGAGAAGAACCTTGTTCCTGCATGTTCGCAAAACGACAAGACAATAGAACACCTACAATTGTCAAATATGTACCAGTTCCCAAATACCTAGACTAAAAGTAAGAGGCTATCTAAAATATAGCCCAGTGGTGTTGGTCTTTGTCAATAGCTACTGCTTACTCAGGGTCTTTATATATTTTGCATGAGAGTTGCAACCGAGAGGGGGATTCTGCCTGCATTTGCAGGTAATCTATGGTGTGTTCTCTCTAGATTTACACTTATCTCTGTAGAACACAGGGCTCACACTTGTCTTGTAAGCTATATTATATCTCAGCAAAGTCCACTTGAATCAATATCTGCATTATGAACTTGGTTTTACTGCAAATATTGAGAGTAGAGGTACCAAGGTAGAAAGGTGTTGTTGTAAAGTCCTCTTCACCATAGCAGGGCTGTGTCCAAGATAATTGAAAGACATGTTGCTGTTTCCTTGAGACTTTGGTCGTTGAGGCTATTAAATCTCCCAGTACATTAAGCAGATCCAGTCTCTCTCTTGGTGGTCACCCATCACGTAGATCAGGCCTACTCTGCCAATTTAACAACTGAGTTCTAGCTGAAACTCATTTTTGGGGCAAGTCCTATAGCAAACCAATTGTTAGCTTTTTTTTGTTAAAGGAAGCAAATGTGTATTCATCAGGATTAAAGTTCAAATTACTAGACAAAACAACATTTAACATTTAGGTACCTTAACAGAAGAAGTGGTCACAAATTAAATTGAAAATTATAAAATGAAATATAAATCACATGATACAGAGCATAAATAGATCAATGGACCAGTCCTATAATGGAGATCATTGATGATGTGCACACTTTATAACAACAAATGGTCTGATATTGCATTTAGTTACAGAACTTTCCATTTTTGGAGAATTTGTCCTATCTACAACTTTAAGCCCCTAGGCAAATTTTGATTGTACAGCACATCATCCGCTCACTGAACCATGCATTTATCTATAGAGATTATCGGTCTATCTACCAAGGACCTGTTAGCACCTTAGTGTAGAAAGACAGCTCTAGATAAGTTCTTGCTTCGGCAGCATGCCACTGCTTTTTGGACGTCCAAATAGGAAGACCTCTGGGGACAGTGGTACTTTGGTGTCAGGTATACTGTTACTTTTTTTACTGATCACTCTGTAACAGTGGTGAAGAGATGGTCAAACAAGCATCATAATAGCTAGATTAGCCATGTCCATGTTGCATATGGAAAATCCAGGACATGCATCAGTTGTATTGTCATATTTAGGTGGATAATAGAGGTGGCACAATGTGAAATATTGATATAGATTGAGGTTAGCAGGTTGCGGACAGCGCAGAAGCTGTGTGAATGCCCCAATAACATATCTATAATAATATGCTTACCTAGTATCTCTAGGCAGTTTAGCTGATCATTTACTCAAGTAGACGAATGAATATTCTCGAATAAGCCAGTGATAGCCCCTTTGTACATTTAGATGTAAACATTTATATTTGAGTCTCTCAGTAAAGTTTTCTCACCTAATTATATGGTAATTTAATGGATGATTTTGCAGGTACTCACAAAGTGACTTTTAGGAATATGAAATTCTTTGTCAATTATTCCAAGAGTAACAAAAGTTACTATTTTGAGATATATGACACATTTCCCCAAAGCCCTTGTGTTCTTGATATGTGGTGACCTTGGTTAAACTTGTCGGGGGAAACTTATTATTCTAGAATGGGTAGTGGGAACTGAGTAGTGCAGTGTTTCTTTCTTTCTATAAGTGACTCCATACATGGATTTAAGATTGTAAATCCTTGAACTGAATCTTCATAAAGAAGCTCGGATGGTTGACTTTGTGCCAGAAATTCCATCAAACTAGGTTTTACCTTCTCAATGAAGGGCTGATTTCATGGGCATCATAAAAATGGGGACTATCTATGGCACCATCTGCAGAGGATCTAAGAATTGAATTACAAATAGAACATTTTTCACCACTACCGGAGGCAGCAAATTGTAACATTGTAGGGAGGCAAAAAATACTTGCCTTGCCCTTTTACTATGACCTTCAAAATAATGGTATCTTTTGTGAATGGGAAAAGCTTGCTTGCTTGCTGGCAGTGGCTCAAAATGGGTATAGTCCAGTGGATTTGCTGCAAGTTAGATTCTAGGGGGATTGTTGGGTCATGTGTACATGGTGATTGATTCAGTGTCGCCATAGAGAAAAGTCTAAATATGTTGGAATAATTAGTAGAAGGCTGGCAGCCATTGGAATGTCCACTGTGGACATTCTAGCATGGCTAGTTGTTTTTAAATGCTTTGCTCCCCTCGATAGCTGTCCTCCCATCACCATACAAAATGTCAATAAAAAAAGCATAGCATTCGGTTTACACATATAAATATAGGAATGCAAGTCTTCCTACATCCTAATGCGACAGGAAAGCACCAGTACAATGATCTCATTTCATATCAGCAATTGGTACCAAAAAGCAGTAAATTCAATATAGTACATGGGCACATATTGTCTTAGTGTTGGGGTTTGTCTGGAGCACAAGGACCCGAAGGGATCCCACCCAACCAGCATGCTGCGCTTAGGCACTGTTGCTTTAGGGTTACAAGCAGTCTACTTCCACCTCTTTAAGCTAGCTTATTCTTGGCAGACTTGGTGTGACACCTGGTATCAGGAATACTTTCTTGAGAGGGGGTGTTCTCATCTCACAGAACACAGCACACAGGGCACAGGGCGATTCAGTACCATGACACCAGTGCTGCTCTAACCCCTTGTCATTCAATTAGGGCCATTTTTGCTCCTGCCAGTAAGGATGTTGAAAGTTACTGGTTCTCTTTGTCTGAGTACATCCGGTATATCTAGTGACATATATAATTGCTTTTGAGCACATATCAATGATGTGGGATTGCACTGGCGCATGCTGCAAATAAAGAAACACAAGCAGAGACTTACTGATGGTTGACACGAACATAATGCAGAAGCCGGCGAACATCGGGAGCTGGTATCCAACTCTGCAGAAGAAAAACGCAACATATTACATTATAATGAAAGGTGGCAGGGTCACATTTGCGCCAAGTCGCTACAAAGTTACACAGTAAAGGGTTCCAAAATTGCTCAAAGGATAAATAGAAGACGTTCACTCAACGTTTCAAGTTTGGAGACAATGATACCGATGTCAGGCAGAGGGGAAACAATTTAGAAAAACAAAGAGGGGGAAGAGGAAAGGGGAAGGATGCACAGGGGATCCTGGAGCAGAAACAAACAATAGAAACACATTCCAATAGGGAGGTGCAAGTAATTAATTGATTTGGTTCTTACCAAGGATATGATTCCTGTCTTGCAGAAAGGCATGAACTACTGTCCAACTATGATATATGATGTTACTAATGTCAGGATTGATTTCTATAAGTTTATTAGACAGCTTAAATTGAAGAAATTCTTTGCTACCAACCCTAAGACCAATAAACCCACCACACAAAATGCAGTAATGGATGATCTATCCCTTCAGGATATTCATGATATGACTACAATACTATCACTTACGAAGAATGACATTATCCATTTACTGTTTATGATGTATTGAATGGGGAAGCAGCATTTACAACGCATGCGGTACAACGCATGCAATTACAACGCGGTCATTACAGCGACCTCATTGTTACAACGCTAACCATTACAACGCAAGTCATTTCTATGACTTGCTGTAGGGGGCGCTATAAACTAAGGAATAGTATAATTTACTATTACAATACCTTCCCTACTGTTGCGCAGACTGAAGTTGGAATAGTAAATTATACTATTCCTAAATCCAGCGCTCCCCCTAGAGGTAGTCGTAGAAACGACTTACTATGTATGTTATGTTATGTTAAATAATTTTATATAGCGCACAGCTGCTTCAGCGAAGAGGCGTCCCGGCGCTAGTAGCAGTGTCAATGAAGAGCTACGGGATTAAGCCACGGGAAAGAGAAAGGTCTTAACGGCCTTACGGAAAGACATCAAGCTGTCCAGACAACGAATCTGCGTAGGCAGGGAATTCCACAATTTAGCCGCCAAACAGCGAAAAGAATATCCACCAGCTCGAAGACGCTTCACTCGGAGGATCATAGCTAGATGTTGTCCAGCTGATTGTAGTTGGCGCCTAGGTACGTAGGGTACCAGTAATTTGGACAGAATCTCAAGGGAGGAGAATTTTAAGATTTTAAAAGTCAGGCACAGGGTTTTAAATTCGATCCTTTTAGTCAAAGGCAGCCAATGAAGGCGGCGAATCGTCCCAGTCGTGGAAGAAGTTCTAGGAAGCCTCAGCAGGACACGAGCTGGTGCGTTCTGCACACGCTGCAGATGAGTAATTTCTGCCTTATTAGCCTCTAACAGTAGCGAAATAGCATAGTCCAATCTGGACAGGATGGCCGCCTGTACTATCGTCTGGCGAGCAGAAGGATCAAAGAACCCCAACAAGGGTCTCAACCCTCAGAGTAGGCCAACGCAGGTACCTGCTAGTTTCTTGGTATGCTCCTGATAGCTGAGAGTGGCATCTAGCCAAACCCCAAGATTTTTTACTGCCAACTTGGGAGTGGGAGTGCAGCCCAGGGTCTTGGGCCACCAATGCTCACCCCATAGTCCCTGATCTCTCCCCACCAACAACACCTCGGATTTGTTGGCGTTGAGCTGAAGGCAGTTGGTGGTCATCCACTCCGCGACCGCCGCTAGGTCATTCCGAAATCTGGTAGCACCCAGCATCGGATCGTCGGAGAGGGCCACCACCACCAACTGCGTATCATCAGCATACGAGACCATGGTACGACCATTGTCCATGGCCACCGTGGCTAGGGGTTGAACATACAGATTGAAAAGTATGGGGCTGAGGGCAGAGCCCTGAGGGACACCCTGCCCGATGGCCTGGGCACGGGAGAGAAAGGGGGGAGCAGATACTTGGAACGTTCTGTCTGACAAAAATGATTTAAACCATTCCAAGGCTGAACCTACGACACCGTCCTCTTCCAGACAAACTAGAAGGATCCGGTGGGAGACCGTGTCAAACGCGGCGCTAAGATCAAGTAATATCAGTGCCGCGGTGCGTCCTTCATCCAGAATGGTGCGCAGATGTTCAGTCACAGCTAGGAGAGCAGTTTCCGTGCTGTGACCAGGGCGGAAACCATTCTGGGACAGATCTAAGAAACCGGTGTTATTCAAAAAGCATGTAAGAGTGTTATTCACGTGTGCCTCGGCTGTTTTAGCTACCCATGGCAATAGCGATATGGGATGGAAATTCTCCAATTTCGCTGGATCCAGCAAGGGTTTCTTAAGTAAAGGAACTACCCTAACCTGCTTCCACATCCTAGGAACATTTGCCGTGGTAAGCAAGATGTTGATCATCTGACACAGTGGTGCAAGAAGCACCGGCTGGGAGTCCCTAAACTGAGCAGGTTTCATAGGATCCGTAGGCAAACCTGATTTGACTTTCTTACTTAACAGGAGAAACTCATCCTGTGAGATAGAGGGAATGACTGCCAGAGTATGCGTAGGGGGGGAACCATGTGCACCTGGAAAACCTGTGGTGGCACCAGGAAAGGACTTGTAAATCACTTCCACCTTACTCACAAAAAAAGCGGCCAGGTCCTCACACTGTTGCTCAGATGTAATAGAAGAAGCAGCGGAATCTTTCCTGCTTTTAAGATTGTTGAGAATTTTAAAAATACTCTTAGCAGGGCTCTTACTGGACTCGATTTCCTTACTGAAATAAGCCGCCCGTGCGGCGTGTATGGCCCCATGATAGGTCTTGATGGCATCCTGGTAGCCTTTTTTGGCCACCGGATCCTAGTCCCTACGCCAGACCCGTTCTAGTCTTTTACAGGCTTTGTGCATGATGGCCAAAGAATCATTGAACCACGGATTGGAATTAATACAACGGCCCTTGGACCTTTTAGCTGGAATAAGTGAATCTAGGGCCAATAGAATCCAGTCACAAAGTGCTTTATATGCCAGGTCGGTGTCACTGGCTAAAGTAGGGGGACTAAGTGACAGGATAGCATGAAACTCCTCCAGATTCAATATATGCCACCTTCGTCGAAAGGAAGCTGTTGGATCAGCTCTGTACACAGGCTTGTGCAGAGGAAGTGACATAGAGACCATGACATGGTCGGACCAGCACACTGGGCTGGGAGTCTTGACAGTAAGGGACGGGATGTTAGAGAACACAGGGTCGAGTAGGTGGCCAGCACTATGGGTAGGGCCCACCACAAGCTGATTTAATTGACAAGCAGTGAAGTCAGCAAGTAAGTTGCTAATTTCCGAATCAGCAGAACAATCAAAGTGTAAATTTATGCCTTGTAACAACGCGGTTGTTGTAACGATCGCGTTGTTATCGCATGCGTTGTACCGCATGCGATATAACATCGCACATTCTATTAAATTATCTGGAACGGTGTGCTGACCTTAGTGAAAACAGTGGTTTGAAGACAAAATCAAAATGGACCCCATAATTAACTAGTGGAAATAATATTGATTTGTTTCATAAGATGGTTAATAATGAAATTGACAAGTGGGAGAAGACAATGATATAAAAAGATCATGTACCCTATAGAAACAACCTTACATAGAAAGAGCGTGAAGCATTGAAACAATTGCGCTCTGATGAAAATATCATTATCTGGAAGCGGATATAGGTGGGAATATGGTTGGTATGGACAAGAACTCATATGATGCAGAGGTTTTGGGACAACTTAATAATACGCAATGGTATAAGAAACTTGATCATAATCCCAGATGTGAGATAGCCAGAAATGTCAACACACATTTAAAATAGTGGTTGGAGGCAGGTTTTCTAAATAATGACGAATACTTGTACCTATTAGTAGAAAGTCCTAGGATTCCAAGTTTGTATGCACTTCCTAAGATTCATAAATGTTTCGTTTCCCCCCCGGGAAGGCCCAATGGCTCAGCAATTGGTGGCCCTATGTAGAGACTATCTGAATTTGTAGACACCTTTTTACACACATTTGTTTATAATCTTCCATCCTATGTACTGGATACTAAACATATACTGAATATTCTGAATGATCTTACTTGGAATCTGAATATGACATTTGCAACCTTGGATGTAGTTTCGTTATACATGAACATTTCACATCAACATGGTTTATCAGCACTTAGGCATTTCTTATACAAACGGCCCATTGAACACAAGTTGATTAAGATGTCACAGATGATACTGAAGCATAATGTCTTCATGTTTAATGGTGAATGGTATCAGCAAATATGCTGTACTGCTATGGGTTGCAGATTTGCGCCGTCTTTTGCCTGCCTATTCATGAGTTGGTTTGAGGCGGCGCACATCTGGGGCCCATCTGGAGCAAGGTGGCACGATTTTATAATTTACTTTGGATGGTATATTAATTATTGCCTCTTGATCTGGACTGGAAGTCAAACAGAATTACATGAATGTTTTGAACATTTGAACAACAATATATACAACATGTCCTTTACTATGACACACAGCTAAGAAAGTATTGTGTTTTTCGATATTGAGCTATATGTTGACCAAGGGAAGATCAATAGCAGGATGTATAGAAATGCCATTCATTGTTGCATGCAAACAGCTCACACCCTAGGAGCCAGATTAATTCCATCCCTTTTGAGAAAATGTTCGGAGCACAAAGATAATTTAGTAATGACACAGAATATTTACTCAACATTGAAGATATATAGAACAGAGATTTCTAACCAGAGGTTACAACAGGGTTCCTTAGGGCTAGGAAAAGATCACTGAAATTGAAATGGACTGATACACTTGTCAATAAGAAGAGTCTTGTGACAGGCTACCACCCAGGGTCACATAAAATATATAATATATTCAGACGACACTGGCATTTGTTCACATCGGATAGAGCATTACAACCTCATGTTTTGGGGCATCCAAGTATAACTTATCGTAAAAGTAAGACCATACAAAACATAATTAGTCTAGTTATCCTAGGGGACATGTGCCTAGGAATACATGGTTACATAAATTGAATCAAAGTTCCTATCCTTGTAGAAACTGCAGTATATGCAGAATGTCTGTTAACGGAATCAAGGAATTTAAATACAATGACTTGTGTAGGTATAAGATTAACACACACATTGATTGTATGACAAAATATGTTGTTTATGCTATCATCTGTGAATGTGAAAAGATCTATGTGGGAAGCACTATACGATCACTGAAGGACTGTATTGCAGAACATTTCAGAGCTGTCAAGAATTTGGATGCTAGATACCCTGTTGTGGCTCATGCAAAGAAATGTGCAGTACAAAGTACGCAGTTATGCTTCAAGTTTCATGGAATTCAAAATGTGATGCCTGATGTGAAGGGTGGAAATCGGTAACTTAGGTTAGGACAAATTGAGGCCTGTTGGATCATGAAATTACATGCTGTGGATAGATGCCTTAATACTGATAATGAGTTTCAGTAATTTTTGGGCATTTGAGGAGAATGCGGCTTACACTACACTGCTGATAATTTCTTGAATTTTGCTTCTCTTAATCCCCTTTTCTCTTTCTGGGAACTGAATGATAGTCTGATTGTGCATAGGCAGACTTTCGTAATTAAATCTATGTAGGGGTATTTTCTGACCGTAGTACTGAGGCACTGTGATTTTGGATATTTGCAAGGTTGGGATGCTAATGGAGTCTTGACATCCATTTACTTTGTTAGCCTAAAATTGGGTAGATACTCAAATGGAGTTGGCTAGTCGAGTCATAAGAGATAGCTTCTTGACGTACTTATGTTCTTCTCAACTGTGGTGCATAATGATATTATTCTGTTTTATACTTTTTTTATTTGAAATGAGATGGTTATGTTCGCTTTTCGGTTAAATATTCGTAACCTATTAGATGACCATGTGGGAATACGGTTATCTATAGAAGGAAAGTTTGCAGCATGACGTTGGTGTATTATGGGCAATCAAATGAATCATTAAAATAGTGCGTATCATGAGGAATTATAATTACTCTTTATATTTGATTTGTTTTTTTATATGGCTCTTGACAATAGATCCATTGTTTAACTAGAACGCCTTTTCAATATGGCGAACATGAATTTATGTTCATGTTGGTAGTCCGTTTACGCTTTCTGGTACTATGTAACTTCTGAATATATTGGCAGCTCAAAATGGCGAGGTCCTCATGTTTGAGAAGGCGGTAATGAAGGAGGGAATCAACTCAAAAGTAAACTCACATATAATAACATGTCCAACAAACTTCATCAAGCCATCAACTCTCTGAAAGACAATGGGAGTATCATCATTAAACCCGCAGACAAAGTGGGCGCCACGGTGATCCTTGACAACGAGGACTATGAAAAAGAATGCTCATGGCAATTGAGCAGCACCCAATACTACCAGAAACTTGATACTGATCCGACGGAACGTCTACTCACTCAAATCCGGATCATGGTGAATGAGGCAGTTACTGAGGGATGGATCCCCCCACAAAAAGCGGCCTTCTTGGTGAGCACGGATCCCAAGATGCCATATTTTTACCTCCTACCCAAGATTCACAAAGGCTTGGTCCCTCTACCTGGTCGCCCGATCGTATTGGGCATAGGTTCCCTACTTGAACCCCTCAGCCAGTTCAGCAACTACTTTCTATGCCCCCTGGTCCAGGCCACGCCGGCATACCTTAGGGACACACGGGATGTTCTCAATCTGATCCAGGAGATCAATGACGACAACACTGAGGAAATCAACCTCCTACTCACACCCGATGTAGAGGCATTGTACACCAACATTCCTCAGGATGCCACCATCAAGATAGTGGGGAATCTACTACGTGAAGCTGACCTTCCAACCACCTTGTGGATGTCATCACCATCGCACTCAAAAATAAGTTCTTTATATACAGGACCACTACCTACCACCAAGTACAGGGCACCTCTATGGGTAGTACCTTTGCACTTAGTCTGGCAGGGCTGTACATGTCACATTTTGAGGCCACTAACATCTTTACCGACACCAACCCGTTTCAGGAAAATCTCATCACATGGAAGAGATACATTTACGACATCCTCATCCTCTGGAGAGGTACGGAGGAAACCTGTGTCAAGTTCCACGAGTGGATCAATGCCTTGAATCCCCACCTACGGTTCACTAGGACGTCCAGCGACAAGGCCATTCCCTTCCTGGAACTACTTATCACACTGAAAGATGGACACCTTCACACGAAGACCTATAGGAAGGCTACTGATTGTAATAGCCTCCTCAGCTTCAAGAGTCACCATCCTAAGGTCCTCAGGGAAAATTTACCCTATGGCCAGTTCTTGAGGATACGGCGGAACTGCAGTAACATCCTTGAGTTTGACGCACAAGCTGACCCGCTCGCCAGTAACCTACAGGATAGGGATTACCCTAGAGATGTCATCCGTAAGGCAAGAAAACGCGCCAGAAACAACAACCGCCAGGGATTACTCAAAACAAGGGAGCCCCAGACAAGCAATTTCATCACCTGCGTAACGACCTTCACCCCTCTGTCTAACAAGATAAGAAACATTATCAGACGCAACTGGAAGATCCTTAACACTGGCTCACTCAGCATTGAGCAACCGCGGTTTGCCTTCAAACCCACAACGAATCTGCGAGACCAATTGGTCAATACATGGCCACGGCCAAAAAAGAAACCCCAGGACACTACCCTGTGGAACCTGCCACCTGTGTCAGGACACTACCCTTGCAGCATCTGTGGTGTCTGCCCCTCCACTCGACACTCTAAAACTCTGCAACTGGATGATTTCACTTGGGAACAGCGTACACACACTAACTGTAACACCAAAAACTGTGTGTATTTAATCACCTGCCCCTGTTTACTGGGATACGTTGGGATGACCACCCGACCCGTGAAGGTCAGGATAAGTGAGCACAAGAGCACCATTAGAAGCGGCAGGACGGCAACCAAGATTGCCAACCAATTTATCGAAAAGGGACACTCCTGTGAGGAGATACAGTGGACAATTCTAGAGACTAATCAGACATGGAGTAACATCTCACTTCTACGCCGTGAACAACGGTGGGTCCACCGTCTTCACACTCACCTACGGGGCCTAAATGATGAGATACCCTGGGCCGAACTATAATCTTCTTCTACTGACCGGTGTCACCACCCTCTTATGACCCTATAATTACCAGTCTCCATTTTTGGCCACCCCAAGGCTTTTTAGGGCTGAACCATGGTATAACGTCCCCCTACAGACTGTGGGCTGGACCTTTCGTACCTTCCCTCTAACTACTTGCACCGTAGATGTTTTCATCATATGTCATGAGTGTGGACATCCGTTACTTATCAGGGGGCCAATTTCACCATCCCTGTATCCCAGTAGGATAGCTTTGCTTAGACTCACATGATGACCCAGGCAACAGGTTCACACCGTTAATGTCCTTTGTGACACCCCGGCGCAATATGCTATAATTATACCTCACCCGGGGTTCTTCAACTCTCTTTATATTACTTCTACCACTTTGTTAGCAATACACTTCTCACGTCACCACCGTCAAAACTCCCTGACAACCGCTTATGATTTACAGCAATCTGCACGCTTATGTGCTAGTCACTAGGAATAGTCTGCTCTTTGGTGCGCATGCGCACTGCCCAGGGACCTACAATAGTAGACGCACGTACATGCACACCAATTCGCAACATGACTCAGCACCCCAGAAGAAGAGACCGCCCAAGCTGCAATTATCACCACTATATCTGGGCTGCGCCTACAATGGCCAGTTCACATTCGGGCAGGCGTATGGAGGGGGTAGGTGCTTGTGAGCCCGCACCCGAGCTTAATTGTAAGTAGAGAATGGGGAAATGGACCTAGGAACCTGAACAGTAAGTCGCTGTGGGACTACGGTTTTGGGGCTTACCTGTTTCCCTCTCCCTTTATGCTCTATAATGTTGTTTTTCCTCTCCAACCCGGTAAGGTGCGGGCATCCTGCGCTACTTGCCCATGGAGCATTACTCCTTTTGATATTAGGTAAGGGTTTCCTGCCTCATTGCGCACTGATAAGCAGCATTTATGAGCGCGTGTACTTTTACAGCAACGCATTTTTCTTGTCACACAGTGCTGGTCCATCAGATGGGCGGTCCCTTTCATGACGCGTGCTTGTTTTCTCTGTTTTTTCTGTTCTTTCTGTTCTTCACCCTGCGCCAGCTGCCTTATTATGCTTGTGAGCCTTACTCTATGCAGTACCTGTGAGCTACTGGCTCCACATGCTGGGCATTCATTTTCTTGGCGCTTTCTCCAACAAGGGTTCCTCCTAGTGTGCCGGCAGGGCCGCACACGTGATCGCCAGCTTTCTGGCGTGACCTGCAGCCGGCCTTCTTTGCACACCTGGGGAGCCACTACGTTGGGTAATTATCCCATGGTACAACCACTCAGTCAGTCTCTTGTTTTAATGCGCTATGTGCGCTCTCTTGATGTACATCACTGAAGCATATCTTGATGCCTCGTGTATATGCCTGATGCATGTCTTTTGTTGTTTGTCTTTGTTTCCTAGGTCAAATCAGGAGCATTGCAACTAATTAGTTGTAGCTTAACTGTAGGGTTCACAGTTTTGGCCCACCCTGATTTCACAGAGGGTTTTATCCCTATTTAGTCACTATTCATGTGCACTTTCACATCATGCTTTATTCTCTGGTCCTGATGAAGCGCCACAGATCCTCATGACCAGCAAGGCGCGAAACATGTTGACATTTCAGTTACCTGGGCACATTGCCCCTATTGGGGTAACAAATAACCTTCGGGTTTTTTATTCTGACAAGGGTACCATCACATTAAAAGACATTTTTTTGGTAACCCTTAGCCAGTTTCAACCTTGCACTCACTGACTCTCCACATAGGACTCACCCCACATACCTGCACGCATCAGACGGCAGTTCGCCAAAAGATCTCCGCTACAGCGACCCTTCGAGGGACCCGTAGGGCATTGCAGCGCCGGCCCGACGAGGTGCTAACCCCCGATGATGAAGCATGACTTCCTTCGGGGTGTGTGAGGACAAAAAGAGGCAAGACGTGTTCTTCCGTCTAACCTATGGGTTCGAGGCCTAGGACCTCTCTGTCTGTCTTCTTTCCACTCTCTTTTCCCTCTCAGTGAGTGGGTGACACGCTGCACCTCTCCTCTGGAACAGTGCCCCCTCTTTTTTGACTTAGAGCTCAAAATGGCGTCCATGCGAAACTCCACTGCTCAACGAGTAGCACTCTCCCGAGCTGCAGAAGGTAGCAAACTTACCTGTGTATTGAATAACTGTCCGCTATGAGTTATATACTTTGTTAAATGGTAAAATGAATCTACTGTGAGTGGTTATGTGCTTGTGCTTTTACCATTTAACTCCTTGATTACTTGAATATGAATTTTGCTTGAAAACTGGTTATAGGTTTATGAATCTTATTGATGGGTGAGAGTCGGTTGTGTTTACTCGGGAATGTGAATGATTATTGAAGGGTTGATGCTCTAGATATAATTTATTTAATATGTGATATTAAAATACGCTGTATAGGTTTGGATTGGTTTTTATTTTTAAACCTTTTAATATAACGTGTTGATTGTGGTTTACAGAAAATCAAGCAATGAATTGGCTGACAGTACTGACTATATCATAACTACAGATATATAGGTATGAGTTAATAATGTAATAATGTATATTGATACCTGAATTGTGGTTAAAAATCACTTAGAAAATTACTCTAATGATATATGTCAATAGCTAGGTGCCATGAAAACTTACGGTCATAATTGGTGACATTGGAGATTTACCTTTACTGTGACTCATTAGGTAAGTTGGTATTTGGTGATTTGGCATTTTGACTAGTGGCAACATGGAATTATTGTAGTACCCACTCTATCACTTGCATGACTCTTTTGGCTATTTGTATTCTGGCACAATATTTACGAGGTGTATAAGGGATATATTCTAAATTTGCCCTATTCCCTCTCTGCACAATGTACTAATCCTTTGACTCCTTTTGCACAAAGGATTTTTTCCTGGTGCATATTGTTGATTATAAATCATGTTTTTACTTGAACTTCCTCTTACTAAATTTATTTTGATTAATTTACACTATACTAACCCTATGGAGGGAGAAGCAATTGAAATAGTTATAGGTGTTATTTGTCTTTTTGTAGCCCTGATAAAGTCGGTGGGATATTTTCCACAAGATGAAACACGTGTTGGCTACATTTGTGGTTCAGACTTGCTGTATTATTGTTGATCTTGGAACTCGGCATTGGAAATAAAGTGAAGAAGCCTTTATTACAATGAATTGGTGGATTTACTCTTGAATTGGACGTTTGCTCAGCATAAGACTTGGTTTGCGCAGCATATTACATGTCTGACTCGATGTCCTACTGAAACAACCGATTCACACTCACTCCATTTGGATGTTGGGCTTGTGGCCATAAGTAAGCCAGCAACTTCTCAACACTGTCCTCAGTGTTGCCATGTTGAATAATTAAGCTACATCAATACTTACAGGATTTGGAGTAAAATATTGTTCTAAATTATATCTCATTGTCTATGATCTCACTTGGAATCGGTCTGTGGAAAACGACCCTCATAGCAATACCTATTTGGCTACAACTTTATATTTCATAGATGGGTTCTATTCACAACATTATCAACAACACTCTTGTCATCATTCAGTTATTCAAGGGTATAACTTCAAAGCAGTGAAAGGCCAAACATATTCTTCACTGTTGTGACGTCACACTAGTCACTAATAAGAAATCGCTATTCAGGCTCAGCTACTTTAAAAGAGACAAGGCTTCAATGCATTTCTAGAAGGGGAATATGTGCCCTTTTATAAGATATATTTTAATCATATTAAGCCTGCAATAAAGTGCGATCAAGTAATGATAAAAAAAATCTTATTTGAAATGAAAAAAATGACTATGATAAAGTATTTCTTCAGAGCATAGCAAACAATTAACTAATATAAAACTTGAATTCAGTCCAACGCAAAAGAACATAACTTGCTTCTTTGTTTGACCTTTTTTTGACAGATCTTTTTTTTAAGCGATGTTGCTAATACCTACGCACAGGAACGGCTCCTCCGTTAGAGAGGAGGAGCGTCACCCCAATAACTAAATTGCCACCAGAGATGAAAATAAAAGGCTAATAAAGTACATTTTACCATTTTATTTTTCAATAACCCAAGGGTCAGGACGGGAGCAGGGCTTCAGCTGACTGGCAGAAGCTGAGAGCAGTGATGGGCAGGGTACTTTAGGTTTAAAGTGCAAATGTCTCTTTGGCCGGTCATCTTACGAAGGCCAGCCAGACATGTGCATGTTAAGCCTCTTTAACCCAGCTGTCTTAAACAGCTGGTTAGATAAAACACAGGCCTCCAGTGCTGTTGGGAGTGCTGAGACAGCATGCTCTCTCCAATCCTGGTGCTGCTCTCACGCTGGTTAACAGCATGAGAGCAGCGTCAGGATTGGTTAAGAGAGTTTACTGGAGCCTCAAGGAGAGAAGAAGAGGACCGGAGCAGAAGGACGTGCCGTCATGCAGGCTGCAGCAAGCAGGGTAGGCTATTTTTTATTTCATAGGCGCTTTGCATCTAGCGCTCATGAATGCTCCCATCCCTAACCATTTGCCCACTCTCTCAGAGTTGCCAGCCGCCACTGCCAACGAATGGGACCCACACACGCATAAAAGTTCAAACTGTGATCCTGTTGCCACTGTAGACAATTCCAGTGTTGTTATTCTCTAAGACTACCCTTATGCAACTCTATAGTTGTTTATTGCCAACAACAAATAATGCACTTTTCAAATGCCTTTTTTTATAGCAGTATATGAATCAGAATTAAAAATCATACAGGTACCATCAAGAACCTACTACCATTAAAAAGTCACTACTAACTTTACAACCACATTTTACATTCAGCACACTTAGCAGAGGCCTCCACCACCGGGGCGCAGACCTTGGAAACTGGGGTAGAGACCTCTGCATGGAAGACGATAGGAGAATTACATACACCTTCCCCAAATCACACACCTGACACACATTCCCTTCGACTAATATAAATGGTGCCTACACCATAGGCTAGCCTTTTTCCTCTTCGTCTGTCAACTTCTGCAGCTATCACATTCTGCAGGAATAATATAGACCACTATTCTGAAGAGGAAAGGAACCTTCTCCGTGGAGTAGATAGCCCTTGTAGTTAATGTTTTAAAAAACACACTAGAAATAAGTCCATAGGCTGCCTCCATTAACCCTTGGTGGAGCACAGAAAGCAGCCTTAAGGCAGGAGATCAAATACTCTGTCAATGCATTGGGGGAGGAGGCACGCACCATGGGGAAAATTAAAAAGGAGTGAGATGTTGAGAAAAGGTTGATGAAGGGGAAGTTCTCCAGGATTCAGTTTGCGCAAGCTCTTTATGGAATGGCACCTGGATTAGGTCTGCATCTCACTCCCCTCGGTTGCTCTCTCCACAATGCACCAGCCCCTTCTATGTCGGGTGCCTCTTTCAGACAATACTAATGTGGTGGCAGGTAAGATTATAAACCCTTCCATCATAACTCACCCATATCTGTCCATCACACATATCTACATTGTTTGACACACATTATACATACCCCTCAAAAACTCCCTCTATAATTTCCCTCTTTCATACAGCCACTCTTTCAAGTAGATGGGTTGCTTTTGCAGGCCCACAGGAGTAATAAGGTATAGAGTATTTCTATCAGTTGTTTTGTTAAAATTGAACACTATATTTTTCGATGTGTTTTGCAATCACTCATAGTTGTGGTCAAATTCGACCGTGGCATTTATATTGCTAAACTGTTATATACCAATAAACTTATTTTTTCCTTTTTAAAGCCGTGTTGTTATTCCATCCGTCACCTGCCACAACATCCACTTCTACTCCTGGCAGTAGCACCACAGAGCACATGGATGGTAGAGACTGATAAGTGAAATGGCTGCTCTTTTTTATTTGGGTCTCACCTCTTTATTCATAACTAAGAGGGTAGCTGTGTGCATATTGTGATACATCCCTATTTGCAACCTGATCAATATCTAATGTAATTGTTCATTCAGTTATATTTTGTCTGATTAAATTGCTCTTAGACTTGGCATTGTAAGTAGCCTGGGTACAATTTTGATTATGCCGGAACAATCAGAGTAATTTTAGTAATTCTGCACTACTCTTTGACGTGGAATTATCGTTAACTATGCAATTACTCCTCCTCACGTATTTAAGAGTAATTTGGGGGGAAAATCATACCGCAAAAGCACATTTGGTGAGCGGTCACTCATGCCCATTATTCATGGTCGCCACATTAAGTGCTGGTTCTTAGCTCAAAATGCATCTTTGCATCCATTTGGGGCACAAGGGTGCATTTTTCGCTAAGAAAGTGCTAACTACTGTAGTACATTGGGGATAAATCCTACCCCAAGAGCAGATTTAGCAAGCACAAGCAGCTGCTAGCTATTCGTGTTCTGCTGCCGTTAGCACTATTATTTAGTGCCAAATCCATCCTCGCGTCAATTTTGAATGCAAGGTGACATTTTAGTGCTAAGAAATAGTGCTAAAAGCAGGATTACTCTTCTTGCAGGATTCAAGCGTAATCTGGTAGAATTCTTTTGTAATTCAGTGTAATAATGCTACACGGAATGACGCAAGATAAGCCCACCCCTAATTGTAAGAGAACACTATAAAATATACGTTAGACCTTGTCTTAATTTGAAGGTGAGGCATCTGAACCATCAAAATATTGTTTTTAAGTATCACCTAGGGTGGCTTACCTCACTATATATGTCTCTCTTTCCTTCCAGCTTCTGCCATACAATAGACCTTGGTATCCACCTTGCAAACATCAACACCGTTGACATCAGGAGACATCCTTGTAGCAGCAATTGGGTCCTCAACTATTCACCCTTCAGGTAAGTCTCCGACCATACTTCTACATGTCACCAATGGTCTTTTCACTAACATCTTTCGTACTGTTTATATTATATAAAATGTGTTTTTATTGTTGTTTATTGTTTTCCTTTAATGTATTTATCTCTAATGTGTCAGCATTTGTGGTCAAGGTCACTTTTACAATTTGGCAATAATCATTTACCATAATGTTTCTTTCTACAAATGTTAGATCAGGAGATACCTTGGCAGCACCAACTACGAGGACACCGATTCAGCAGCTGACATCATTGTGGTGATCCCGAAATGAAACATCTGTAGCTCGAACTGGGGAGTTGACTTTGTTGAGATATAATAATTAAATGCTTTGATAAACCCTTAATTACATGTTTTGTTGTGTTCACGTTTTACTAACTTTATTATATTTTGGTCAGAAAAATGCCAATTGAAGAAATGTGCAACAAGTTTGAGAGAACAATGCATTTGGTGTACTTCAGCTGTGTTATGTTAAGATATGGTTTGGTATGTTTACTCTCTGTAAAGTGCGCATGTCACCCAGGAGGGTATCATGGCACCTGTTAAAGGTGAAGGCTGGCCTGTCTGGGGCTTACTAGAAGAGCCAAGTTGTTTATTTCTTTCTGAATTCCAGAGCATGTCTGGCAGTTCTGATGAGGTAAGGTACATTGCTTCAGGAGACAGCTTGACCTCTGGCTTTGAGCAGCGGATGTGGGGTATATGGACAAGGAATAGGCAGAGATTTCTATCGGGGTGTGGAACCAGACTCTGTTGAGGTATGTTGGGCCTTGGTTGTCTATTGCTTTGAAGGTATGTGTGAGGAGTTTGAAAACCTCATTGTGACAGATCCTGAAAGTGGTTGTTCTACAGTTAATTGGCCAGCTAGGTGTTGATGAGCTTCTCTTGGACTTTGGCTGGGTAGGGGAGGAGGGAGATGGGCCTATAGATGATCGATGTCAGTGGTTCTGCCGATGATTTCTTGAGCAGTTGCAGGATGGTTGCATTTTTCCAGGAGTCTGGAAAGGTGGCAGTGGAGGGTGTTAGGTTGAGGATGAGTGTGAGGGGTGAGCAGATGGGGTCGAGCCCTTTGGCAAAGAAGTAGTGCAGGCAAGGACCAGAAGAGGCTCCTGAGTGGATGGAGCACATTGTTTAGGCAGTTTGTGTTCTGGTGATAGCTGGCCAGCAGGTCTGTGCAGATTCCAAGGTGTTGCTCCTGTGGAGGTGGGGGAACTTCAACGTTCTCTTGGGTGAAGATATTGTAGATTATGTTGTTTCGTATGTGAAGTAGAGGGAGTGTTGAGTCCAAAGTTCCTGTGATGGGGTTATAGTTGTGGAGCAAATGGATGAGGACATGAATTCCTTCATAATGGTGAGAAGGCAGGTGCTCTATTGGCATGGAAAGCTAGAGTGGATCGTTCAAAGAATAATATCAATGAACTGATCATTAATAATCATGGAGAGAAGTCTAGCAGTTTAGAGGACATGCAAGCCTGCCTTCTCGGAGCTCTATAAAGAGGATCTGGTTCCTCCCCCTGAAAGTATACAAAGTTGGCTGAGAGGGAAATCTCTGTCAACCTTAACGGATGACAGTAGAGACAGTCTAGATGCCCCTATCACCCTAGAAGAAATTTAAAACCAAATAAATAAATGTAAAAACAATAAAGCTGCGGGTATGGATGGGCTCCCTAATGAAGTCTATAAACTTGTAACGGATGAATTGACCCGGCACTCTGTACCCTGTTTAATTCAGTGTATAGCCTGATGGGTCACGTTCCCAGGTCTTGGAGGGAAGCAACCATCGTATTAATCCTGAAACCAGGGAAGGACCCTCTTAAAGCTGATTCCTATCGACCAATCTCCCTGCTGAATGCCAATTATAAGATCTTTATGGGTATCCTGGAGGGGAAATTGGCCAAACTAGTCCCTAAATTGGTCAATATTGATCAGAAGGGCTTTATACCAGGGAGATATATTCAGGAGCAGACACAGCTGTTGATTTGCAACATCGACCTGGCCATAGTAAGATCAGATCCCTTGGCCATACTGGCCCTTGATGCGGCAAGGCATTTGACAGAGTCTGTTGGGTGTATCTCTGGGAAGTCCTTGGCGTAATGGGTTTTGGCCCTATTTTTATTCAGACCCTGCAGAAATGCTACCAGGGAACCTCTGCAAGGATCCTCCTGAATGGTATGTTGACTTCCAGCTTTAATATTCAGAGGGGAACAAGACAGGGCTGTCCGATCTCCCCTTTGCTGTATAACATCTATATAGAGCCACTAGCCCAAGCTATTAGATTAGACAACTTAATTCATCCTTTTAGATCTCAACTCTATCGGTGTAAGTTAGCCCTGTACGCCGACGATTTGCTGTTATACACCAGCAACCCGGGGGCGGTCATACCACGGGTTGAAGCCCTTCTGGAAGAATTTGGCGCTCTCTCGGGCTATCTAGCCAATACCTCTAAAACAGAGGTGATGTGCTGGAATATAGATCAATGGGAGGGCACTATTAGTAAAGAGCTAAAATATTTGAGCATCCATATTGTTGAAGAGCTGGATAAAATCCCTCAGATTAATCTGAATAAAATCATTAAAGAAATAGATCGTCTTTTCGCTAGATGGAGGAATCTCCCCCTGACCATCTTTGGGAAGGTTAACTTGGTGAAAATGGTTATCCTCCCCAAGCTGACCTACTTGTTCAATGCAGTCCCCTTGGTATTTCCCAGCACGAGTATTTGTAAGATCCAAAGTAAGATTGGGAGCTTTATATGGGGAGATAAAGGAGCAAGGTTGTCATGGAAGAAGCTGAGGTGTAGGCTCATTAAAGGGGGGCTGGCCCTTCCGGATATTGGTTGGTACTCAGTCGCTTTTGAATTTAAAAGCATTCGGATGCTACTTTGAAAACCAGAGGAGACGTCTTGGGGGAGGCTATTGGACGAAATGGTTATGACGGAGGGTGGAGGCGGCGGAGAAGGCTTTCTGTACAAGTTTGGGGCCCGAGGTTCTTTAAGCGAGTTTGCCTGAAGGTTCTTAAGGCCGCCTTGGAAATTTGCTACAAAGTAAGATGCAGATGGGGGATTGGTTATTACTCACATTTCGCACCTATATGGGACCCCCCAGGGACCCCGCTTTGTCTCAAAGATAGTTTGGCTGTACCAATTAAAAGAGCAGGTATAACCATCTGGTCAGACATGTTAGCGGCTGAAGGAATCCACCACTGGGCGGTATTAAGGGCTAAGATTGGAACCAGCTCTTCCAGGTTTAAGTATATCCAACTTGTATCCTGGTTTGAAGCAGAAAAGGGGGACATATGAGGAGACTTGGAAACAGAGAAGTCCCTCCAATCAGTACATCTAAGGAAGAAACAGATATCCATTTGGTATAGGAAGCTCCAGGATTGCAGAAGATATGGAACTTCCCCCTCAAAACACAGTCTGGAACCAATCCCCCTTTGAGATAAACATTGCAGAACTGTATGAACCATCTCTGAAGTTACTTTATAAATATGTCAAACCGGCTAGCTTAAAGAAGAATACTTTTTTTGTCATCAATAGACTTTATAATACACCTGCCAAAATAGCTACGTTCGCCCCGCTTTCCACTCCAAAATGTCTCAGGTGCAATATTCCCAACGCTAATGATATCCATATTTTCTATGAATGTCCAGAACTCAGAACTTTTTGGAAGGGTGTGGGAGATACTGCTTGCGGCATTTTTAAGTCAACATCGAGGTCTACTCTTCACTAGTATTCTTTGGTGAGGTTGGATTTTCTAATTTGAATTTATCGCAGATACATAGAGGGTTGTTGCTATATCTGGTGTTATTCGCCCGGAGAGAGATCTGCATGAAGTGGAAAGATCCACGGCCCCTGAAATTTGAGGACTGGCTTAAAGCCACGTTTGCTATGGCTCGCTTGGATCAGAATGGAACTGGGGAAAGTGCGATAAACATCTGGCTGCCTTTAATGAGTTGGGGCCGAGACTTGAGATTAATATAGTACTGGTTTGTTTACTCCGGTCCAATGATTACACCAAGCCTTCATCAAATGGGGCTGGTCAGGCTGACCTAAGCAAGTGCAACACGCTGCAGGGCGCCCAGTTGGTAATGACGGCTTTCGCTAAGATCTGCAGAAGCTTATTGGTGAGATGAGGACAAAAAAACAAAATAACCACAAAAACAAAAAAAAGGTTGAAAATATCTTTGGTAGTGTTGGGTCTGTTTTGGATCCATTCAGTAGGGGACAGGTGCTTGGTGGTTTTGAGTTGTTGATGGTAGAACCGGAGGATCAATGTGTATGAGTCTCTGTCCTTGCTGTTATGGGAGTGTCGCTTCATGAACTGGTGGTCCTCGGTGTTACAGCTGTCCTGTGGCTTGGATCGGAGTTGTGGGTAGTTCTCAGGGGAGCCAGGGAGTTTACAAGGAGGTGATTAATGTATCAACGTTTTTGGTGGAGCATTCTACTATATCTATTTATTGTGGGGGTCATGGAACCTGGACCTTTGTGATACAGATATCCTCTGGGATTTTGTTCCATTGTCAGCAGGCTGACTGAGTAGGTGACTCTGTGTTGGTTGGGCATGTGAAGGCCAAAACAAATGAGGACGTGGCCTGTCCAGGGGTGGATTTTTGTACCACAATGTTGGGGAAATTGGTGAAGAGAGGCTCAAGGAGGTGTCTCGTTGTGTGGGTGGGGTCGTTCACCCACTGGGTAAGTCCTAAAATGCTGCAGTCTTCCAGAAGTGTGGTAGAGATTGGGACTGTTTATTCCTCTAAGGGGCAGTTGAGGTTGCTGAGAAATATGAAGGAGTTGGATGTGAGGGCCAGAGGGGTGATGAGGTCTGTTAGAGTAGTCCTGAAGAGGGTTCTAGATCCTTGGGCGGGAGAGTAGAGCTCCTTCAAAGTTTGAGGTAATTGAAATGCTAATTTTGTAGGCCAGTTGTGCCAGTGAGCGGAGCGGACAGTTGGCATGGTTCAATCCCGCACCCTGGGGGAATCATGTTTTCCAAACAGTAATCTAATATATTGATGCTCAACAACATTTTCCTACGTGGGAATAGGGTGAGCTAAACACGTACATGGTGTGGACTGTGAGACATGGAGATAATTATTTTGAGTGTTCCATTCCATACTACCCTCTAAATTAAGTCCCTTGTCTCTGGCAGCGACATAGCTTTGACAATACTGTGCTATGCTATGCTTTATCTGAGTTGCTATTCCTCTACAACACCCTGGAATAAGTCTTCTCTGCTTGTTATCACTTTGTTTGGTAAGTCAAGTGCATAAAGAAAGTAATTTGTTTATGAAATTGGAATGAAATACGATCTAAGGCCTCCTAGTCTCCTTACTCCTTTATTCTCTTATCTGTAAACATTAGGAGTGCTTAGAAACAAGCTCAGAGTAGCAAGGAGCAGGAGCTATAAAAATCATCAACAAGACTCCTTACAAATTGTACAATTCATAGAGGAATGCAGACACAAACATCCAACCTCCACCGCTAGATGTGGTACAGTGAGAAAGTTTTAGATATGGCACTAGGAGACTTGACGTTTGATCCTGGTTTTACCATTTTGCCAAAATATGCTGGTTGTGAATTCCATATTAAATGTGTGAGCAGGTTGAACAACACCAAATGACATTTCTTTGGTGAGAAGGGGTCTCCAAGTCTCGCTATTGGAAACATCCACACTCCAACTGTTGCGTAATGAGAAAGATGGAAACTATGGATCCAGGAGACAAGGTTTTTAATAATACCGGCCTCCCTTGGGAATAGTTGTGTTCTTGTGTCATTTTTTGAACATATTTCTCTGCTCCATTCTCTTTTACAGGGAACTTAAACCAAACCTAACACTGGTAGTAAGCATATGATAAGAAAACAGGACTATAACCTAACAGTAATTTGATTTTATCCATGGAGTAGGGAACATCCAATGTCATAGTCTACTCACTAAAATGTGGTGTAGGGGGAAAGTTATGGACATGGAAAGAAGGAGCCCTGTACTGTAGTGTTGGTACTCCTTCTTCACCAAATTGTTTGATTACAAAAAAATGGGTTTACAAAAAAACGGGAGGGGGAAATAGGGAAGTGGAAAAGCACAAGGCATTTTAATGAAAGGGTGGGGATGGAAAGTTGTGATGGGAAATCAAGGTGGGAGTTATGGGTGGACCAAGTTGTTGCAGGGATTCTGCACAAACACAGAATAATGCGCAGGAATATTGAACCTCTGTGTATAGGGGCAAAGCCTTCTCACCACCTTAGTGCCCACGAACCCAGAACCGACTAGCTATAGTGTCTCACTCGCTCTCCTACACACTCATGAAGTAGCAAATGATTAGACCCCCCCGGAACACAACACTCCCGGATCTCTCAGGAATCACGGTAACAAGACACACCTTTTTGCACACTCTCTCGTACATGTCCACAATACGAGCTGACCGAAACACGAATACAGTTTAAAATGTTTATTGTAACTATTGTGCTCTAAAACGCAGTATACGAGCCACAAACAGCAGCAAAATGCACAAATCTAACACAGTTAGCATTGCAGCAAGGCCATATATCATAAAGGGAGATGTCATCATATAAATACAGTGGATAAAGGACTATAAGGCCTAACCACCCTCCCCTTTGTAAGAAGAAGCTTTATTATATAATAGAAGATTTCTGGGCTCTGTCAGCAGACCCCATACCTTAGTGCCTAATGGTATAACTACATCATAGGAACCGCATGGCTCTTCTCCCTGGAAAGCTCCCTCTCCAAGAATCTGTTACCTAAACATGCATTCCCATAATATTAAAACATGAGTTTCCAGCAGCAATTGTGTTAGCATGTTTTGTCTAGGTGCTAGGGACTGACCAGAACAGAGTAACAAGGGGCATTGTTTATCGACCTTGCTCACAGTGTTCACACTGAACTCCAGGAACAAGCAGAGAACAAACCCAGCAGACAGTTCCCATGTGAAAGGCATAAACAGAGTCTTGCAAAAATAAAGCCATGTAGTAACACGCACAAAACCAGCATCATGTTTGCTGGACTCGTGCTAACTTAGCGATGTCGACAATATCCCTATCGGCCACGTGACAAATTTGAAGAGAAAAAACAAGCAGATAATTTGGGCGGAGGACCCTCCCTTTAAAAAACGTAAACAGAAAACCAGAAGAAATTCATTTTACTACAAGAAAAGCTTGCACCAGGTTACTTTTGTCTATCTGCTATAAGACATTAAAAAAGAAAAAAAGGTCAAAAAGACTTTTGACCCCCCAAAAAACCCATCTAAACCAGTTTCTTCATGTGTGTTCTCTTTTGAAAACACATACAACCATCATGTCTGCCTTGCTGTATAGGATCATCTTCTTTGTCCCAGGAACCTGCTCTGATCATGATTCGCATGCCCAGGCAACTGAAAAGATAGGTGAAAAAAAGAAAGACATTTTGAATTTTTATGTTAACTACTGCATATCAAGTTATTTAGAAGGAAAATTATATCACTAATTCCAAGAAGAAACATTGTGTAGTCCATTGTGTAGTCTTTACCAGACTGTTTAGTAAGCCAATGTTTATTTACCGATCTTTACAATCTTTCAAATGTCGAGAAATGTTGAAATACCCGCAAAATATGTTTCATAAAATTCAAAGGCAGAGGTTCGGACAAAGAGGGTTGATTGTGTGCATAATCGTGTGATTATACTTTGAAAAGATATTTCACAACATCTTCAAAGCATTGCCTATCTTTCATTTTAGTGTAATTGTTTCAAAAAGATTATGTATTAATTTTGATTTATTTGTAAAAAGCTTGGAAAATATTTTACTAATTGTGGGATGTTTTGTATGTTTTTATGGGAAACATAAAGTCTTTTCAAAATAAAGTAAAGGTACAGAATTTCAACATCACAGGAACAAACTTTGACAAAATGTAACATATCCCAAATCTTAAAGTTGTTATTTAACTGTTATGGTTTCAGAAAAGATAAACATTGAAAAGCATTACCACTATGTCGTGATATGTAGATTTGTAAATCCAACAAACAATACAAGATTACTTGCATACACATATTAAATACAGCATAGAATGTTAGAACAAAGTTCAGCCTGCATGAACGACTAGACACCACTATCAAAACCCATGTACTCTTAAGTCATTATACATATAATGCACTTACCGCCTATCTGTTGCTCTCACTGCTGTAGCTGAATTTGGCGGTTTTTGCCAGGCTACTCTCAGGAGCCTCCTGTACAGTGGTGTCATACAGGGATATCTGAGCCCAGCGACAAAGATCTTCCCAGTCTTTCCCATGCCGGTGTGGATGTCCCTCCAATTTGGGCACATACTGCATTGCTTAGCCGGGTATCTGAAACCCCGTAAACCTGAGGGTACTTTTGGAGGAGGACCCCTCACAAATTATTTCTAATTATGCATTAATGACAGGGCTCTTTCATCTTGTCCCTCAGCCATGTTGAGAGTTTTGATAAAGAAAGGAGCAGCAGGGTGGAGGAGAATGCTGTTGTGGTTAAAGGAAGACTGAGAATGGCCACAAAATGTATGCTTGACTTCCTCTTCCTGTATGTAATTTTCTGTTTGTTGCAGGGCGGGGATATCTGTATGCAGGGCAGCGACTTCCGCATGCAGGAGGGATCCCTCTTCATCTGGGAGAAAGCTCTGTGTGCAGGAGGAAGACCCCTCCATAAAGAGAAACACCCAGAAATTCAGAAAATCCTGAAAATTATAACAGAGATTATTTGTGAACGTAATCCATGTATCAAAAGTAAGTTATTCAGTAAGTATTTCCTAACGTATGAATGTACCATGTGAGAGCTTGTAGATAAGTGTTGCCAATGAAAAGTGTTTCAGTGTTATAGAAAATGAAGTGGCAATATATTTTTTATGAGAGTGTTGCATATTTGTAGTTAACATTATGTTAGTTGAGCAGAGTTGGTATGAGTTGGAGCATATGGATAGTGTGGAAGTGCATCCTTTATCTTGGACAAGAGACTGTCCAAGTACTTAAATCCACCAACGAAGCTGGCAGCTCCAGAAAGTTAATTAGTTTATCCAACACCAGTATACCCTGACCTCTATTCTGCGCTCCACTCTGGGTACCTGGATGTAGGCGTAGATTAGGATCAAGGTCTATATGTAAGCCCCGTCACATGGCCTTCTTGTGCTCCACACAACAGGCTATAACAATCTTGGTTCCAACTTCTGCTGAGCACAACAGCACCCCCCTATACTATCAAGACATGTGAATTGTGATTTAAGGATCCAAAAAGTAAGTTCAATAATGGCTGGTTTACATATGTATGTCCTACGGTACCTCTGTTGACGTAGAGTGGTAGTATGCCTGTAGGGTGTGAGGAGATGGGGCAAGAGAGCATGCCCAGCATTGTCTGACATGAGAAATATTTTAAAAGGATGCTGTATTCTAAATGTAATGTTTCATAACACAAGGGTAACAGTGGGATCCAAAAAGACCTGGATACATTAAAAATGTTTTAAAAAACAGCAGTCCCTAATATATAATAGCTAAACAACAGCTCATGGATAAAACATGTATTCCAAAAACAATGTTTTAATAATATAATTTTAAAACAGGTCTGCTCAGTTGACCAACTGAGCAGACCTGTTTAGATAATTATATTCAATTTACAGCTGCTTACAGATTGTGTAAATTGTGGTACACTCATTGTGTACTTGTATCACATTTACTAAAGCACCTAGCATGTTTATTACACCTCACTGTCACTTAGCACTTGAAAATTGTTTCTTTAATTTCATTTATTAAAACATTGTTTTTGGAAAACATTTTTTTTTATCAATGAGGTATTGATTAACTATTAAATATTAGGGATCCCTGTTTTCTAAATGTAATACCATGCCCACATACATGCAGTGAGTGTCAGGGTAATGCATGCAAATCGAGCTGTAGTAATTCATAAGTATGTTTGAGATGCCACCCTCCAATTGGACATCTAACCCCAGAGGTGTTGTTACTTACCAATGACCCACATGTCACTGAAATCCGCAGCAACCAAGTGACATGCAAAAGGTGACTGACAGAAGATGTAGCGGTCTTGCGTACTTCCAGGAAAATCAGCATATGCGTCAATAAAGCAGCCCCAGGTATTGTAGACATCTTGCACATTGATGGAGTGTACCAGGGATGTGTCTGTTGTGTAAAAAGAGTGCTTTTATGGCGATGTGGCTGAGGTACCAGGTGCATGGCTCTCAAAACGTAAGTGATAAAGTGCATAATATTCCCTTGTCACCATTTGCCTTTCTGCCAGTGATTGTTGACATGACAGTAAACTGGTGCTCTCCTCTGTTGCTCCATCTCAGTACCTGATACAACCTTCAATACTGGCTTGCCTGTGAGATACCTACATTGTTCGAGCTCACCCTTTGAAAAAGGCCCAGAGGCCATGAAATGGAGTACAGCCAGTATATTTGAGAGTGGGCTGTAGGTGAATTAAGCTCCTGCTCCTAGTCTGCAGCGGTGTCAAGGATCCCTTCAGGTGAAAAGCGGTATCTAGATAGGACTGCTTCACTTGTCATCCGAAAAAGTTTGATACTTTGCCTGTAAACTTGCTCATTCCTGCTCAAACCATTATTTCTCAAAATGAGGGGCAATGCAACAAATACATTAATTGACATAAAGAAGGAAGAAAAAGTAGTTTGGTTTGTGAGTTCATTTTTATGTGGTTAGACTGGATGTGATTGGTTGGTGTTGAAATGTTTTTCACCAGTAGAGTTCAGAATAATCCCTCCTTGCATTACCAGGTGTGTTGCAAGTGTTGTACACCTTTGTTATAAAAATCTACAGAATTATCTTTAAAAGATAAATCTTACAACAAAAACCTTGCAATAGCATTACACAGTATTTGCCTAAGAGCCAAATCAATTATTGAATCTTAACAAACGAAAAATAACAAATGTTCCTTTATTTTCCAGTATATTTATATAGTTATGATGTGGCTCCACTATTTTCTATGGGAATATGCTGCAGTACCAGTGGTAGGCCAAGTGTGTTGCTGAACTTACTCTAGGGCTGAGCTGTAGTATATTTACTACTGTTTGGGGTCTTTTTTTGGCTGTAGTAACTTTAGAAGTGCAGTTTGTGAATGGCAGTGGGCTTCCTGGTTTGAGGACGTGTATCTGTCCCTTACTAAACCCCTCCTTAACCCACACTAACCCCTCACTTTTTGTAGCAAGCATTCCCCTTTCTCCATTCTCACCCCTCTATCCCTACCACATGTACTACGTAAATGTGTACATAGTAGTTTGGAGATCTTCGCAACTGATATCTCCACGTGGAAACAATAGGAGCTTGGAGGCATCGGTCTCTGTATATAGGTTAGTGAATAGCATTGTATGGTACCTGATTAGTACAATTGTAGTACTACTAAATGTACTGCAGTTTGTGAATAGGCCCTCAAGTTTTTAGAAGCGCACAACGCATGTACAAAAAGTGGTGTAAATTTGATTGTGTGAGTAGTGATAAATCAAAAAATATAAATGAAGTTATGAATGTGCTGTATTATTACACAGGAATGCGATGGCACTCAACGTTCCTAGCATGAGCATTATGTATTGGTAGAGAGGTGTCTCTTAGAACAGTTGAATACATTCTTTATGAAGAAAAGTCAGCACTAGCTGCATATGTAAATATGCTATTTGCCTATACTTTACTACACGCATGGTTCACCTGGTGAATCTGTGGACCCCATTCACAAATTGCATTTTGTAGTATGTAAAGCAGTACTTCACCTTCCACCATCACCTCACATAGCTTGTCAGCGGGGAGATCTCCACACATTTAAGGTTAGAACTTAGTAAACGTAGGAGGGAGTAGGGGTAGTGGTGGGAAAATGGTGAATATCTACCTCTAAATGGAAGAGGTTTAGGATGGGTAAGAAGGGATTTGGGGAGCGGTAAGGAGGGGTTTATGTGGGGACATGCACATACAAACATCCAGCCACAACGAGAAAGCCCATTGCAATTCGCAAACTGTACTTCTAACATTACTACAGCCAAAAATGCTACAAAACAGTAATAACTGTACTCCAGCCCAGCCTTGGAATATACTCGGCTGGAAACACACCCCTATCAAAAATAATGAAAGCAAGGACTTAAAATAATATCCTACAGGAAATAATGTTAAAATAATAAAAATGATTTCAATTTTAAAATACATATTTATAAAGAAAATTGCATTAAACTTTATATCACAATCAAATGAAAATGCGTTAAAATTCTAAAAATTAATAATTAACTCATTTACAAAAGGCTTTACACTTTTAAACTTTTAATACAATTTGTAATTATTTAGAACTTATAAAACATAACCTTTACTTACATTTCCTGAATGTTAATTAAATATCAAAATGCTAGTGAGAGTGGGCTTTTTACAAGTTGTTTAACCAGCATTTTTGAATTAGATTTATATATTTTAATTATTAAACATTTGATTAACAATTATTTGATGATTTAATCTGCTATCACATTTTATTTTATTTTTGTTTACATTTTTAAATATTTTTTAAAATAATAAAGTGTATTATTTTTCCCTATATCGCAGGGAGGTATCCACCATGGTTTCAGAAATCTCTGCCTATGGATGAAAAGTTACTAGTAGTACATTTATACTTGTAAATTCTGTCCTACACCTCTCTATTCATGATTTCAGGAGTGGATACATGTAAATTTACACTTAGGTGTAAATCTACACTTGCAAATGCTGAATCACGAAAATATGTATACTTGTGAGTGTGTATGCCAGGTGCCTACCTAGTATTCTTCCCATGTTCACATAAAATGATGCTGTGTTTCTAATTTCTTATTATTCTTTTTGTCTTCTAACATCTGTACTTATTTCGCCAATTGTATCTGATCTACTCTAGATAAATAATAAGAACTATACTGACATGTATCAGAGAGGCCTGGCACAGTGAACACTGTAATAAAGCGACCCATTGCAGCCCTAATTAGGTCAACCTCTCCTTCTGCCATATTTTGACTTCTGCTCTTCATTTCCACTTCCACTTCTACTTCTCTACTTCTCCACCTTCCATTCCTCTTGGTCTTAAATTCATGCTCATTTACCTTATGCATTGTTCTCCCTTCCTTTTTACCTCTTTCCAACTCTTTTGCATCTCTTTTTTTTTTTTGCAACCAGATTTTTATTAATTTGTGATATAACAATCAATAGCATCACAGAGATAATACTGCAGTTACAATCTACGCCCAATTACAACGTACTATAGTTATACATACTTTTCTCAGGTTGTTGTTCCGCAAGGAGGTATTATTCCTGTTCCAGCGTAAGGAAATAATGGCGCACCTAGTGTGGCCTAAAGTCTCCAGGTCTGTAGTGCTCGGTACCTCACTTATTTGGTAGTCATCATCACAGTATTCTGCTCCTCAAATCTCTTTTGTATCTCTGTTGCCCACCTTTGGCAACCTACCTCCTCTAGCTTCCTCATCCAGCAAAGTTTTACGATCTTTACTTCCTGGTTTTCATATATCTTCTCTTCTCTGTTCTTCCTTTTGTCCCTAAAAACAATAATTGAACTCTCAAATGTTTAAGCCTTATGCTGGAGTACACAATGAATTATTTGCTTACTGTTATAGTCTTGAAGTTGCAGTTATTCCTTGTAAGAGATGTCATGCAAGTCAATCTGGTTCTAATAGGCGCAATGCACTGACACCTTCTGGTAGAGCAGCACCTTATTTAAATAAAAAAATTAATAAGATAAAACAAGCCCAGAAGGAGAAGGGCTGCATCATCGATTTCTGGTGAAATTCTGCCAATTCCAGCTTGGCAGAATGTTTTGTCCTGCGGGGCTCCACTGGCGAGCACGTGCCCCAGCTCAATTTTTGTCTTCTGGGAAGAGTTTCTAATGTGGGTTATCGTGAGAGGGCTGCTTCTTGAGTAGATTTTCTTCTCGAGTGGCTACAAATCAACTTGAGTGCCCACCTACTCTTGGGCACAGCGTGGTGCCGTGTGGGCTGATTTTTCAATGTGGAACATGTTATTGGTGCTTAATCACAATGCAAGCAGCGAGACATGCCTATTTATGCCCATTGGACGGAGCACAGTGGAATCTTGCAGAGTTTTTAATATAACTCTGCAGATTTTTGCAGAGAGAAATTCCACAAGTTCAGCCCACCCTGAGAGAGAATTTAGTGAACTGATGAAACAGCGAGGAACGCCTCCACACATTAATCACTGCATAGACACTGACAATGAGACTATTTCTCCCATGGTACATCACTGCAAAACTGATGCATAGAAAACTATCCCAAGAGACGCTGCCTATGGAAACCAATATAACACTAATGTTTCTGTTTGTCACAGCCACAACGTTTTGAAGCATGAATTACTTAAGAATATTAGTGCCTGGTGTTGTAGCATTACTGAGGTAAGTCAGTGGTCTGGTCTGACTGCCTTCTCAGGAAAACTATTATTATTCACATCAGCATTTCCCCAGTAAAAAAAAGTGTGCTAATAAATATAAATCCATACATGACATTGGCTCACTTAGGCAGCATTATTGGTACTATCGTATAAAATTACGTTAGATAGGCATCACAGACATATCTGAAGAGGATTAATCAACTGTCCCCTCCTTATCATGTCCCAGTCCAGGGTCTCCCATTTCCTGTTGTAACCAGACTTCTACTAAGTCCCATTCCATCCTTTCTACCTGTTCTGCTCCATTGTAAACCAACCTGTGGCGTACCCCACATTTAATCAATACCTACCTTGCAACTTCCCATAACCATTGCTTGCGTGTGTGCAGTCGTTTGGACATCTATTTTACAGTGGCGCCAGCACGTATCGGGGGTGGTGGGCAGGGAGGCGGAGGTGGAGGTGGTGGGTGGGGAGACAGGGGGAGGGGGTAAATAAAAATGTAATTAAACTTACCTCCTTGCCCCGTCCTCACCTCATCCTCCTCATTTCGTCTCTGCACTCCTCCCGCCCGCCGTAACAGAAAACACCCAGGAAGCACCTAGGCTCCCCTGAGCCAATCACAGCTCTGCAATGCAGAATTGTGATTGGTCTGAGCGCCCTGGTTCAGAGCTCAGATGGGGACTGGGGGCCCTAGGCATGATCTCCCCCCAGGCTGTAATGCAGCTTAGGTGAAGAACATGCTAAGTACACACGAATGTTTGGCTGGCCCGAGACGGCTCGCCAAACATTCATGCACACTTAGGGAGTGAAAACCACTCCTCCCCTCCCCTGCTCTGTTAGCAGAGGAGCCCGTTCGGCCTCACAAAGCTGCCGCGCCCACAGCAAGAAAAAATAAAATGATAATAACATTGGGGTATTATCATTTTATTTTTCCTTACACTGCTGAAAAGCAGTGGAACGATGCTCCCCCGCCTTCGTGGAGGAGCCACCACTGCTGTCTTAGTGCTACACACTTCTTTGCCACAGTGAGGCCTACTTCTAATACCTTTTCAGCATATTTAGCGCTTTTATTACAGGTGATTAGTCTCAGTAAGCACATCTGTGCCGTTGGCTGTAGTTACAATTTGGTTAGTATTCTTAAAGTCTGGATTACTTCACCCCAAAAGGCACTCACACTCGAGCATGTCCACCACATGTGAATATAGGTTCCCTCTGTCATTCTGCATTTAGGGCACTGTTCCATCCAGTCTGTGCAGCTTCTGTGGCGTGATGTTATCCCTATGTATGCATTTATAATGCATACGTTTAAGTTGTGCATTAGGTGTAACTCTCCTGCAGTTACTCAATATAGATGTCCACTCCACTCCCCTTCCCTTAACTCCATGGCCACATCACCTTCTCATTGTGTCTTCAGTGTGTTTATATGGGTAGTGGTGCGTGGTATCAACAATGAGTAAATTCCATATCTGGAAGAGTCTGATTGAATACATGTGTTTCTGGTACTCATGAAAACCCTACCCAAGCCTTGCGGACAGTCGCTGCCAAACCAGTATATACAACGAAGCATCCACCAGCTATCTCCCATTTATCACAAAACTCCACATAGCCCACCATTCAGCCATCTTCACACAGGTCTCCCCTGTCATGTGGGGTATCATTCTCACATCTATGTCTCAGGAAAAATTGCATCATTTGGGCTAATCCCAGAGCCCCAGGGAATCAGCTGCTGCATATACATTTATTCATCCCCATGTCTTTTAGTTGCCTGCCCCCATATATCTAGCAGGGTCTTAACCTGTAGCAGTATAGTCCATTTCTTGCAAGGGATTAAGGGCAATGCCTGTAGTGTCCGTGGTCGTATCAAACGCGCCAACATCCCTACCACTGGATCAGTGCCCCCCTCCTGGAACCCCAGCACTGTTTGCTAAATATGAGCTGCCCAATGATAGGTCTTGAAATTTGGTGACTGTAACCCTCCACTATCCGAATGTAGTTTCAGTACCTCCAAACCTATCCGTGCCCTTCCTGTTCCCCAGTAGAGCAATTGGAGCAATTCATCCAGTTTTCAGAAAAGCAAGATTCCGGTATGCGCTCCGGCATGTGTTGCAATGCATATAGTACTCTAGGTAGAATGATCATTTTGCTAATTGCGATACGTCCCATTAAGGACATAGGGAACCTGAACCATTGTTGCACACTTCGCTCAAAGGATGTCATTAAATAGCCCACTTAAAATCATATGCTTCATTACAATCTGAGCTCAAAAACACCCCTAGGTACTTCAATGGAGTCGTCTGGAGCATAATGCTTTCTAGGCATGCCTCCACTGCTATAGACGCTTGTATATGATACAGCACCGATTTATGGGCATTTAGCCAGAACCCTGAGTGCACCCCTACCCATGGTAATGTACTATATATAGGCGGCCATGTGGTCATTGGATTCCTCAGTGTTAACAGTATATCGTCATCATATAATGAGATGATTTCTCACTTATCTCCCACATTTCTACCATCATTTGTGTGTGGAGACGTATAATTTGCACCGGTGGCTCTATAATTAGTGCAAATATCAGTGGAGAGAGAGGCCACCCCTGCAAAGTCCCTCTATCGACCAACTGTCCGACACTCTATTGCCTACTTTCACTCTTATCTTGCTCGCAGTATAAATTAACTTTACCCATTGCAAGTAATCTGTCCCTAAGGCATGGTGTTGTAATGTGCAGTTCATAAAGGCCCAATTAATAGTATCAAACGCTATGTGGGCATCTAGATTAGCAACTTTGCCTAGTTCCTTTCTTTGCATGGCATGTTTCAGAATTAGGAATGTGATTAAACAAAGAGGACTAGATTAAGTTGACCAAAGTGTTACAGTACTCAAATTAGTTCTGTCACGGGCACCTTGTTGGTGTATTCATGAAGCCCTCACCCACCAACCTAGTTGGTGGCATGCTTCATCATCGGGCCCACCCAGTGACACCTAGTATGTCCCGGGTGTGCTACGACGCCTGATTACAGCGGAGCTGGTATATTGCTGAGAGTGCAGTGAGGTTGGGTGAGTTGTGATTTAAAACGGCTTGGTGGTGGTCCCAGTACCCGAGGGTAAATTAAATTTTAATAACTGGGCCGTCACCTGCGGTTAAAAGTAAGGCTACAGGACGCGTAAGGGTGGCGAGTTACTGCCCCCTGCGTCCTTTAGATGGTCGACATGTTTCAGCCAGTGCCTTAGAGTATTCTGGCTTTCCTCAGGAGCGTTTTTTTTAAAAAGGTGCGGTGAAATAAAACAGGCTTAGTGTTGTGGTACAGACTATGTGATACACTCACTAAGGCGTTTTTCTATATGTGAGAGGGGGATTCCCTTCTCATGCATACGCTTTGGGTTATTAGCCAAGGCTTCCTGGAGGGAAGCGGTAAGGGGATGACCAGTCTTTCTGGTCAGTGCCTGCCTTGTACCTGTTGTCCCGCCGTCATCCTCCGGTATTAGGAATGCCTTTCGATTGTTGGTAGCGGTGGTGTGCCCTCACACAAATCAAATCCTGCCTGATCAGCGTGTATTATCCCCTCTGCTGTCTTTGTGGGGCTTTGTGCTTATATTGTTTCCAATATTTTTGCATCTACATTCATCACTGACAAAGGGGATATGAGATTCGCAATCAGTGGGGTCCCGTACAGGTTCGGGTAACACTACTATATTTGCCTCTCTTAGTGAAGCTGGTAATACTCCCCTCTCAAACGCCTCCTCATACATAGCTAGCAATGGCTTCCACAGCAAGTCCACATATGTCTGGTGGACACAAATTGGCCTTAGCCTCACATCAAGAAGCCAGGTTTTAATGCAGCATTGCATGAAGCAGGATTTTCTCTATTGAGCTGAAAGAGAACGGTATTTTTAGATGCTTCCATGGGAAACGAACTGACAATTGCCTCTGCAGTCCAGCAACCTCTCTATTTCAGGCTAGTCACATTTTCCTTTAATTTGATCTCTTTATTGACAAAACATGGTTAGAGAAACAATAGGCATTGGATGCCATTTATCTGAAGTAACCTGAAGCCCATGGTAGTGAGATATTAATCCTATATAAATTACAATTGACTCACCCCATGTGAGTTCGTTCTACTCTAATGAGTATGGCATGGCGTGGTGTACTGTAACATCACAACTGGCAGAAAGCACTGTAAAAAGCTCTGCTTAACCAACACAGTTCAAATAAAATAGCATATTTAAACAGTGGACATTGACAAATGTCGAAGAAGGTGCAAGATAAAGAACAATTGTAATAGGAAAAAAACTCCCAGAAGCAGAAGCTGTGTAATTAAACTAGAAGCAAGAACGAAAGCTGTGAAGTGCGCCTTGTAATAAATGTCAATGAATGAGTGCATTGTTTAGTGTTTCATAATGAATATGCGATGCTACATCGCATGCGCTACATCGCATGCGATTACAACGCGGTCGTTTCAACGACCGTGTTGTTACAACGCAAACCATTACATTGCAAGTTGTTTCTACGACTTGCTGTAGGGGGAGCTGGACTTAGGAATAGTATAATTTACTATTCCAACTCCAGCGTGTGCAACTGTAGGGAAGGTGTTGGAATAGTAAATTATACTATTCCTTAGTTTAGCGTGCCCCCTACAGCAAGTCGTAGAAACGACTTGCGATGTAATGGTTTTCGTTGTAACAATGCAGTCGTTGTAACGACCACGTTGCAATCTCATGCATTGCAGCGCATACAATGTAAACTCTGTTTCCCTTTCATAATCAAAGCTTTAAAACAATAGCTTGATTACATTGAATACAAAAACATATTTTATAAACACTAATCGCCTGAGTAATGGAGTAGCTGCCAATATTTTGGTAGATCCTCTGTCTACCCCACTTGAGATTAGCCATCACATGGGGAGTGGGTGATGTTCTAACGGTCCATTTTTCATACCTATTTCAATAGGAGTGTAGACAGCACTGAAAAAGTTAGGTGAGGGATAAATTACATAAAATGTCCTGGTGCTGTTGGTCAAGTGGGTGCCGGGCTGGCATAATCAGGAGAAGCAGGCTCAAACGGACTAGCAAACAGCATATATTCAACCAAGAAATATTGGTCAAAACAAATCAGAATTTAATGACTAACATACAGAGGATTGTACATTTTTAACATGTTAACAAGATTACGCTAATAGGATAAGAATATGAAATAGTTTTCCTAGATTAGAATATACCAGAAAATACAGGGGGAAATGCCTATGCCCCTAAAAACTTTACAGACCACCAGTATGTAATTTGGAGAATAATGGGCAAAAATATTGCTTGACTCCTCTGGTTAACAAATCCTCCGAGAGCCATCTTATTATTGCTAGGAGGTGAAACAATAATGCTGCACACAATGCAGGAATACTCAACTATTTTCTGGTAATTTCCATAATGTTGCCAAAAGGAAAAATCTCTTGTAAACCAATTACAGGTCAGCTTTCCATTTCACCTCACCTCAATGGAGTGAACAAATGCTTTGTGCATGAGGGGGAGGGGACCAGTCTTTGCTTTTCATATTATAGTTTTTTTTCGCGAATATAGTCTCAGTTGTACCACGCTACTGCAATATCCTGGTCAAAATACCCAGAACTAAACATATCAAGAAATTAAGTGTGTATAAGTAAGTATAGATTTACCATTCTTAACTCCACATCAACATATACAAAGGTGGTGGGAGGAATGCTTGCAGTAGCCTAAAACATTGGCAATTGCTCTGGGTAACATTCCAACTCATTGTTTTGTTCCCATGTGTGCCACTCTAGACAGCGTCCCACTTTATGCAAACCAGTCCTGACCCTGTTCTTCACGAGAACAGTCTATCTCGAATTGATAGGCGAGACCCACTCCAGAATGGAACACAAGCAACCCCCAGACCGGTTTCCACCTTATTAGGCCTCATCAGAAAGGTACAGCTTGAATTGTGAGGCACAGTGAGCAAGGGGCCCATTTCTCGTCATACCTTTGACTACTTAGGGTGCTACATCAAACACGCAAAATGTGATGGGAGGAATGCTTGCAAATAGTCCAAGCCCGGGTCCTGGGTTCAGTTGCGCCCCTCAGTGCCTCTGATGCGCTTGCCGGACTGCTCTTTAGGTTTGCAGAGCACCCAAAAGCACAGTAATTCTTAGCAAAAGGGTATAAAGTGCCTACGCATAACCTTTAAAGATCTTAATAATGTGGTGCTTCACGTACTACCACTATTACCATTACCACTAATACCATTGCTACTAATACCATGGCCATTAATACCACCATAACTATCTCCAACATAACCTCCACAACCATAAACATCACCACCATAACCACCATTACCAGCAGCACCATTACCAATACCACCATCACCATTATTACATCACACAACATCAATACTATGACCAGTCAGTGCTTAATTTGTAAAATAATAAGTCCTGGGGCCCAACGTTTTTGGATATGCAATGTGCGTGTGTTGGAACACATCCATCCTGCATGTACTATGCTCGGCTGCCAGGGCTTCTCGCTGCATAGCCAAGCCTGTTGAACGAGGCCCCTGTAGGGAGGAGGGAGGAGACAGAAAGAAAGTCACTCACCGGCAAGTTCACAGTGAATTCCCTCCCAAAGGCCCCACCCAGAAGCAGGACCCTGCAACAGAGGGCCAACTTCATTCCAGGGTGCCCTTTCCAAGTCTGCCTTGTTGCAGCTCAGCCATGAGCCAGCCCCCAGCGATATATCCAGTGGGGAGGCTCTGCTAGGCCGCGGGCATAGGGATAAATGACGGCAGCTCTGAAGACGGCTTAGGAAGAATAAATTGCCCAGCTACCTGCATCTATGTTTCTAAAAAATTATCTGCATCTCCGCTGCCCCATGATATAAATCTATAGTACCGGCACTGTCTAATAAGTGCCAGTGCTGTGCACCGGAAACCACCGGCACAAATTAAGCACTGATCACCACCATTACTATCATCACTACCGCTACAAACATCACTGCCATTACCACCACTACCAATATTACTGTTGCCGCCACTAACACAGTTGCCACCAACATACCATTACCACCATTACTTTTTCCATCACTTCCATCACCATTATTACCACTATCATTACTGCCACCATAACTTTCTCATATGTTTGTGTGTGTGTAACAGCATTGTGTGTTTGACTATTGTGTGTGGGTTAGAGGAAGAGTGAAGGGTTTGTGAGAGACATTGTGTGTGTCTCTGGAACAAAACAAGCACTGGCGAAGACTATATCTTGCTTTAAAATGGTAAACTCGTGCCCACAGCATTTGCGCATGCCTGTGTTTGCATATGTTACACCATTAAAGTCAGGCCTATTGGTTTTGCAAATGCTTCTTTCATACATTCCACCAAGTGAACTGTTTTTGGAACTGCTTGCTTTGTCTTCAATATGAATTACTCTTTTCCAAGAATTAACCCTTTTTTTTCTTTAAAAAAGGTTGGTTTTCGGCACATATTGATAACATTTCTTTGCACAAAAAATCGGAGTTTCTGATTCAAACTTTATTTTAAGGCAAACTTAGAGACATATTTAAGCTTTGCTTTTGGGTGAATTAACTTCAGCCAGGAGTTCCCACAGTCTGTTCTTGATACTTTAAATTCATGTGTTGATGGGTAGAAAATGCTAACCTCAAATGATCTCATGGTAAATTTGGGACTTTTCCAGCTCAAAGCAGTAGCTGTGATTAAGCGATGTGGATATCTTTTGAAATAGTCTACTTGAAATTGTAATTTCTTTATCACACAAAAATCTGAAGCGCTATGGGAACTCCCACATTTAATTTGACATAAGATTTATTTGCATGAATCCCTAGGTCAATGGCTGGAATTTCACACTGTCATTATTTGTCTCACTATTTCAAGTGTCCCGAGGCCACTATACAAATACTTATCTTTTACTCGGTTTTAGCAAATTCTTCAAGGAAACGTAGCGCACATCAGGTTAAAGCTCAGACGAATAACATTGCAAGTAATTCACTCCAACCCACTTTGAGGCTTAATTTGAAACTTGAAATACGGTGGCTTCTTGGAATACGGTGGCTCATGCACACTTGCGTCTCCTTTTTCATTTGATTAGCAGGGTCCTTATCTCTCCCATCTACGTAATTATATAAGAGTAAATGGCTGCTGCTGGATGAGGATTCCATATTCCATAGGGTTGGCAATTCTTTCCATACAGCTTCCAGACGTTTGCCTTTAAACTGAACGGGGATTACACGCCCTCCACTTCTCCCCCCACCCCCGCATCCTGTTATGTTTTCACGCAAGATAAAAAAAAGTGGTAAAATACTGTATCAATTCAAGCATCCAAAAATGTGAAGTCAGGCTTCAGGTTCAGCTTTGAACCTAGAAAAATATCCATAGGTGAATAGGGGGCTCTAAAATGCTGATATGTTACATAAATGCAAACATAATAAAAAACGCTTGATTGAGAATTTATGAAAGGAAGATGGTGACCTTTATATTTCCAGTGACCTGCATTAGGAGGGACTGCAGTCAAGATACACTGGAAAAATACTTCGGTGGCCGGAAAACAACAACTTTCAATCCCAATGGCTTAGCAACTACTGTCTAATCACACACCTACATTTCTTTGGAAACATAATTGAGAAAGCCTTCGCTATCTGTTAGACTTGACCCTCTCTGCAGGGTCACCCCCAAACGTTTTGCCTTCACCTGCCTTATTTTCTTAATTTGTTTTTGTTGGCACGAGGACTTGTTCTCTCTCTAAAACATGGTAAAATTGGCCTACACTTGTTCGACACATTTATAGTTCTTGTACATTCCTAGTATAGAGAACTACATGGTAACCAGAGCCTATACATTTTATGGCAAGATTGGAGGCTCATATTATGCTTTTATTTTCTTGCTTTATATGAATAGCAGCCAAGATAAACAATAGAAACTACAGTTCCCAGCAGGCCAAGCGAAAAAATGGCCAATGGGAGACAACTAAATCAACAGTAACAACCAATGGGAGGGCAGTCTAGGGTATAACGAAGGGTCAGACTGCGAACAGTCCTCTTTTCTTGCTGCTCGCAGTCAAGATAAGTAACCTTTCGTTATAGCCTACGTATTGTTTATGCCTGTGTTTCATATGCTGATTATTGATCCCTGATATTGTTTTTACTATTTATATTGTGCGTATTAGCGAGCGCGCTGCGCATTTGGTTCCCCTTGAGCTCGTTCTGAGCGTTTTTCTTTCACCTGCTGTAACCGCTACCATTTGTTGCTCGCGCGTCGCCTGCATCTCGTAACGCGCGGCGGCTATCTCCAGCGTTTCCCTGCAGTGCGCTGTTTCCGCTGGCTACTTCGCTAGTTTTTCTCCTCAGCCCAGCGTCTACTTCTCGCCTCTGCAAGGGGTTTCCTCTCTGCTCCGGTCAGATTTTTTTCTCATTCTTTTGTACACGCCCACTGGGGAGGGCTTAGTTTTCTGCTCGGTTTAACCCTTTGGTGTCTGGTTTGCTTTTTCCTGTCAGCATGGAGATAAACAGCTCTCAGAGCTCCGAATTCAATAATGAGGAAGGGGAGGTATTTAAGTCGGATTTAAACACTTTTATTAACAATTCTGTTGAACATGCAGTTGAGACTTCTATGAAGCGTTTTTCTACGGCATGAAAAACTCCTTGTTGTCATTAATGTCCAAAACTTTGGCCCATTCTGCGAGATAGCAGAAAAAGAAAACTGGTACCTTCCAGCAATACGAGTGCTTCTGTTACTGCGTCATGTGGTTTGGAAGAGGTTTCCTCTCGCAAGGTTGAGAACCTAGTGCCTCCCAGGCCTCCTGGTAAGGAGGGGTTATCTGTGTCATTTACTAAACGTAAATCTAAATCAAAGAAACTGGTAATTTCTCACATTTTGGACACTGACGACGATTTGGGTGACGCTGATGATAATTTTGATGATCTTGATGCCAATGATCCTACTCCTCCTCCTAAGAAAGCAAAAACTGATCCTTTTTCCTTTGACCTTATTCTGGATGCCGACTGTACTCCTATGCTCGATCCCTCCACTATTCGCCATCCTAATTCCACCGAGTGGTTTCCCATTTCCCATGTTGGCGAGTACATTACCGCCAGGCTACGTTTACCTTTGGACAAAACTGTACGGTCCAGGCTAAAATCTGGTGTGTCCCAAACCTTCTCTTTCGTCTGTCTCTAGTACTCCCACCATTGACCAACCTCTTCTGACATTCTTTTCCAAGTTTGGGAAAGACCCACGCAAGGGTGTGGATAAAGCCTGGTCCACATGCCAGGATAAATTGTTGGATGTGGTAGGTCCTCTTGCCTGCATTTTCGACCTGGCTGAGTCTGCACGCTTGGATGGCTCAGATCTTGATGCTCAGGACATTTCCCTTTGGGTGCAACAAGCCTTTTGCCTTCTGGGCAATGCCAATGCGGCCATCACACATGAGCGACGCATGGGTCTCCTAATCAAGCTTGAGCCCAAACTCGCCAATCTGGCCTCCTTGGATCTTGGTATCAAAGCTGATGGTCTCCTTTTTGGAGATTCTCTTGTCAAAGACCTTAGTAAATTCATTTCTGCTTTTGCTTCCCTCGACAAGGCCCAGCAGTCGATTAAAAAGGTGTTTTCCCCACGTGTTTTTGGATGGGCCGGCAGAGGCAGGAGTCGCTTTGCCGGCCGTTCCCCCCACAATCAAGGCTCCAGAGGTTCCTTCAATTCAAACACCAACTACCAGGATTTCAAGCCCCAGTTCTATCCACAAAGGGGCCGAGGTTTCCGTGGCCGTGACCAGAAAAACTTCAGAAACAATTACCAAAAAGGCAAGTCTCCCAGTTTCTTCCCCTGTAGGGGGGCACCTAAAGTTTTTCCTTCCAAAATGGCGGTCTCTGACTGAAGACCCTTGGATCCTCAACTCCATCCAAGGTTATCTTATAGAGTTTTACGTTCCTCCTTTTCAGACAGTTTTCCCTCCTCCTCTCACTTTTTCAATCAAAATGACAAATCTCATCTCTCTAGAGGTCCAGTCTTTGCTCCAAAAACGCGCTATCCAAATGGCTCCTCTGGATCCTTCAGGTTTTCTAAGCTCCATCTTTCTCGTTCAAAAGAAAAACAAAAAGATGCGTCCAGTCATAAACCTCAAATGGCTTGGCCCCCCCCCCCCCCGTCCCCAGCCTCCCGGTACTCCTTCCTTTCATGTGCTGCTTAATGGTCTGACCTGGAGTTCCCCGGAGGAAGCCTGACCTGCGCCGTTTGTCTGTATGCCTCGCCTTTTGTTTTTCTTTTAGTTTTCTGTGTTTGTTGGATTTAAGTCTCCTGTGCCTCTAGAACTATCCGGACTCACTACGGGGCCGACCCCCGGGAACCGACTGCAGCTTTGATAAATGTATATTTCATTCTGTACTTAGCGGCCGGCCATGGTGGTTGTAGGCCCGTGCTTGTAATTGAATTATTGTTCAATAAAAACTTTAAAATAAAAAAAAATAAAAAAAAATAAACCTCAAATGGTTCAACCAGTTTGTGGTTTATCGCCACTTCAAAATGGAGACCATCATTCATTTCAGAGATTCTCTCCGATTCAACGACTGGATGGCCAGAATAGATCTACAAGACGCTTATCTCACAGTTCCTATTCACCATTCTCACAGAAAATGTCTTCAATTTCAATGGTTGGGAGTGTCTTACCAATTTTGTTCTCTCCCTTTTTGGCTGTCCTCAGCCCCATGATGTTTCACCATGATCATTGAGGTCCCTCGGGATCCGTTTGATCATTTATCTGGACAACATCCTTCTGATGCACCCGGACAGGCAGACTCTACTTTCGCACTTACGCATTACTCAGTCTCTTCTTTCCGACTTGGGTTTCCTTCTAAACCCGAAAATTCTATGCTAGTTCCTTCCCAACAAATCAATTTTCTAGGTTTTCTAGTGGACTCCTCCACCGCATCCCTTCATCTCCCTCTATTAAAGGTTATCACCATAAAGTCAGAGATTTGCCAAAAGCGACTCCATTTCTCTCAGATCTCTCGCAAGAGACGTGGATCTACTGTCCGCTTCCATCCAGGCTATCTTTCCCGGTCCACTCCATTATCGGGCCCTTCAGCGCTTAAATTTGACATCTGCGTCGAGGCCTGGCATATTCCTACCTTATTTCTTTGGATCAAGAATCCCGTTCGGAGCTTCAGTGGTGGATAGACCATTTAGATGCCTGGAACGGCAGAACCAATTTCGCCTCAGTCCCAGATCTTGTGTTAGAATCTGATGCAAGCTTGACAGGTTGGGGCGCCCCATGTGGCACGATATTGACTGGAGGTACATGGTCTCTAGGGGAGTCGAGATTGCACATAAATTGTTTAGAGATGCTTGCAGGCTCCTTTGCGATCAGTAGCCTTGCCAAAAACAGGGTGTGTTGTTCTATCTTTCTACGCATGGACAATGTTTCTGCGGTACGCTACATCAACCATCTAGGTGGCACAAAGTCCAGACCTCTGGCCGAGTTAGCAAAATGCCTGTTGGAGTTTTGTCTCCTCAACAAGATTTCTGTCAAAGCAGAATACCTCCCAGGCAATCTCAATTCCATAGCCGACTAGCACTCTTGTTACCTTCGAGACTCCAGCAACTGGAAGCTTCAAACATCCGTTTTTCACTCTCTCTTTCAAAAGTGGGGCCCTTTACATTTCGACCTCTTTGTCTCTTGTCTCAATTTTCAACTTCCTCAGTTCTTCTTCAGTTGGCGGCCGGATCCTTCGGCCCTTGCGACGGACGCCTTTCTTCAGGATTGGTCTTCTCATCTTCATTACGCCTTTCCTCCTTTTCTCATGATCAGCAGGGTGTTAGCCCAAGCTTTGCGGCAACAAGCTTCTTTGGTTCTGGTAGTTCCCTTCTGGCAATCCCAGGTCTGGTTCCCCTCTCTTCTGGAGATGGCGGTGGATTTCCTGGTTCTTCTTCCGTCTTTCAACAACCTTCTCTTGAATCCATCGGGGCATCCTCACCCTCTGATACTAGACCATACCCTGATTCTGTCTGCATGGAAGATCTCGGGTCGATCCATTCTGGCAACAGCATTTCGCAAGAGGCTTCTCTTGAGCTCGTTCATCAGCAGGGCCTGGGCTCCCGGGACGACTAAAGCTTACAAGTCAGCTTGGTCTTTATGGGCAAGCTGGTGTCTGGGAAGAAGTGTTGATCCCTTTTCAGCACCTTTGACTTATATCATAAATTTCTTGGCTTCTGAGGCCAGCTCAGGTAAGTCGTACAGAACAGTCAACCTCTACAGATCTGCCATTTCTCTCAACCACTCGCCTATTGATGGTAAACCGGTTGGTGCTCACACCTTGATTTGTCGTCTCCTCAAGGGTGTTAAGTTTTCCAAACCAACTTTATCTAAATATTTACAATTATGGGATGTAAACTTGATCCTTAAGCTTTTTGTCGATTGGCCAGATAATGCCGACCTTTCTTTAAAAATGCTTTCAGCCAAACTTACCATGCTCTTATGTCTGGTTTCCATTAAACGTGTTTCCGATGTCAAGGCCTTGGATGTGTCCTCTCGCCAATTCACTCCTTCTGGTGTGTTATTCCATATTAATAAGCGTACTAAAACTAATTTGAATTCTGTTTTTTATCCTTACTTTCCTACTCAGCCTAAACTGTGTGTAGGTTTATGTCTCAAAGTGTATAAACAACATACCTTTGATCTCAGAACGTCCTCCCATTCCCAGCTCCTTATTTCCTTTTGTAAACCTCACAACCCTGTCTCTTCTGCTACCCTTGCCCACTGGGTTCGTTGGGTCATGTCACTTGCTGGCATTGATGTTTCTGTCTTTGGGGCCCATTCTGCCAGGGGAGCCATGGCTTCCAAAGCCTTTTGGGCCGGCTCCAGGTTGGAGGACATTCTGAGATCAGCGGAGTGGTCCAATGATAACGTTTTTCATATGTTCTATTGTAAACCTGTGATTTCTGCATGTTTCTTCTGTAATTGATATGCTTTAAACAAGCATAATATGAGCCTCCGGTCTTGCCATAAAATGTAGATTTTCCTAATAAGTTATGATGGAAAGTCTTAATTTTATTAAAGATACGGAGGCGAGTATTATCCCACCACAACACTTCTAACTTGTGTTTGTCTCCCTCCCTGCAGGGACTCCAGCTTTGCTGCCAGCTTCCTCATGATTCTTCACGGTGTTCGCATTGGAATGATACGCCTCCTCTTGGTGCTTCCTTTGGTTCTACTGATCCTGTTCCTGCTAATGTTGCCAGGACGTCTTGGATGGACTTTGGTCAAGAATTGTTTTCCTGGACTTTGGCTCTATGCATTGTTTTTGCTATTGTTCCTCTCATTATAAACTCTTCTTAACCTGCTCCCCGAAGAAAAGAGGGCTGTTCGCAGTCTGACCCTTCGTTATACCCTAGACTGCCCTTCCATTGGTTGTTACTGTTGATTTGGTTGTCTCTCATTGACCATTTTATCACTTGGCCTGCTGGGAACTGTAGTTTCTATTGTTTATCTTGGCTGCTATTCATATAAAGCAAGAATAGATAAGCATAATACTCGCCTCCGTGTCTTTAATAAAATTAAGACTTTCCGTCATAACTTATTAGGAAAATCTACATTAAATGCTACTAGTGACCTGCAATACTCATTGAGCCACACACTAAAGTAGCACTTTGAAACTTGCCTCAGGCCTGGCACTGCAGCCTGTAACATAGTTTTTAAACTGACATTTCACATGCCAAAATAAACCCCTTGAATGGCCTAAACCTTCCCTTTTGATACATATAAGTCACCGTTAAGGTAGACCCCTAAGTCCTAGAGGGCAGGGAGCATTGTATTAAAAATCAGGTAGTGTGGTTTAAGTTTTATATGTCCTGGTAGTGAGAACTTCTAAATTCTTTTCTCATTACTGTAAGGCAAACATCTCCCTTAGGATAACATTGTGTTGCCTTATTACATTTAATAAGTGCTCACCTTTGATTGGCAGCAGTTAGGTTTAGCATGTTTAAACTCAAATGAATTGTAATTTAAAATACTCTTTAATGGTAAAGTCGGATTTTAAGTTACAATTCTAAAAATGCCACTTTTAGACAGTTGACATTTCCTTCCCTAACCTTTTTTAAACTTCTGCCAGTGTCCTGGGTCACATCACTGTGAATAGCTCTGCTGTTGGGAGTTGTGTATTTCTGCAAGACAGTGAGACAAAGGGGTCTGGGTGTAGGCAGGATTAGCCAGTGTGAAACCAGTATTGCTGGGAGTGGAGCTGTGCCCTGCCCCGCCTTCACTTCAAAGGGCTTGTCTCCAGTACTCACATAGGAACCTGATACTAATCTTTTGTCACTCCAGTCGTCTTGGAGCTTTGACAGGAGAAGGGAAGCACTTTCCAGAACCAGATGTGGGGGTAGTATTGGGAATCCCCCCACCTCAAAGGCTGGCAGTACGTATAAATACTGGACCACCAGAGCCACTCGTCAGTACACTCCTGGTCCTGTGGACACTACAAAAGAAGAACTGCCTTATTCCCCAGAAGACTTCTCTGCTACTACTAGAGGACTGCACTGCTGCTTGAGGTCTGACCTGCTCGCTGAGAAGGAAACTGGACCTGCTCCCTTCATCCCAGGCTAACCTTAATGACTCAATAGGTCAGTTGGCTGGCATCCTGTTCTGAGCTACAGGGACGCAACAATCACCAGAGGCCTTGCTGCAACTGCCCAGCTTACCTGCTGTAACTGGACCTGCCTGAGCTCTGCTAAAGTCAGTCCCTGACCCTCAAGAGGTGCCTCCCAGGTCTTGGACCTTTGCTGGCATCAGAGTGCACTCCTCTTCAACAAAAGAAGAAATCCAGAACTTTTGGGCTCTTCGTGACCACGAACGTGCCTGTTCACACCAAGATTCTTCCACCCGCAACCACTGCCAATGCAAAACTCCGGTGAACCTGACTCTGTGCACTACAGCCGCAGCCAGTGACGACCGCAAAGCGAGATCTGCTCTTCGGGCTACTGGGATGGTCATCAGTGATGCTGCTCCTCGTGGCATCCTCCACCATGAAGAAAAATCTTTATTCCAGATTTTGAGTAACTTTTTCAGTGGGACTGACCTGGTCCCTGTATCCCATGTTCGCTCCATCGCAGTTGGCCTGAACTTGTGACTTTACCCTGGTCTATTACGACCAGGTGATCATTAATGGTGCTTTGTGCTTTAAGGCACTATTCCTACTTAACACTTTAAAACTGAATATCTAAGGTTCTACTGATTGGCATTTTGTTGCTTTGGTATAATTTTATTTATTAAACCTTACTCTCTTTTTCTAAATTGGTTTGAGATTTTTCTTGTGTTGCATTTTCTTATTACTGTTTGTGTAATGCATCAATACTTTACACTTTGCTTCTAAGTTATGCCTGACTGCTCTGCTTTTGTGCCACTGATTCCATGCCAGATGGGTTTATGCAATGTCTTTTCAAACGGCCCCAACTCATTCAAGTGGCACCTCTAGATTTAAGTATTGCCCTGTGGACTGCAGATTATTCCAAGGCTTCACCTCCTCACCTGTCGTTTCCATAGTACACGGGTATTCTGGATCTGGGTAGTGCCTTACAATGATTTACCTTATCTAGGGTGGTCTTATGTCTACAAACAGAGTCATTTGAGAGTCTTCTAGGCCAATTAGGCATGCAAGATCCATCAGTACACCAATAATGCTCAACTCTTTTTGAGTCTAATTTGTTACATAGACTTCATTGAATTTACACTGTGCAAATCAATTATTCAATAAATCAATCAATCCATGAATCAGTGATATCCAGCAAACATCAAACAATCCCTCAAAAATGCATCTTTTGATCAATAAAGATAATTCAATGTACAAGAAATTGCTTTTCATGTAGTGCTTGCTGTTGCTGCTTTGCAGTTGTGTAGTGCTTCATCAGACAATCAATGGTTGGTGACACAGATATAGAAACTTCGAGTGTTGAGTCTTCAGTGTTCCGCCACATTTTAAAATGTATTGGAAACCGGGAGCCACTCAGAACTCCCTCACTTGGCACCAGGCACATAGAGAAGACCTGGATGATGGCCAAATGGAGGGGACAGCAAATGTTTGAAGCACTCTCCTATCTTAGGTCTCTCTTCTCTTTAATTTTCTGCTGGCCAGGACTGGAGACCAGGGCACCGCTGACAAAGACTTTCATCTTCCCTAGGTGCCTTTTTACTTTTATTAGGGGTAATTACCAAGTGTGGATTTGCTGTTAGCCCCCTTTAAGGGGCAGCAAACACTGTACATAACAACAAGGTTATGCATTCCACATGCATGGCTACAAAGTGAACGTGGTTGGGTTGAGTTGCAGCACAAAACCAATTATGAAATCAATAAAAAGAGACATGATCTCAATCAATCTATCAATCAAGGATTTGTAATGCACAGCAAATCACCTGTGAGGGTCTCAAGGCACTGCGAAAGGATGTTACTGTCATATGGTACTTTGAGGTACGGTTGTTTCTTATCAGTGTATTGGTAAAGAGGGGTGTCCTTACTGTCAACAATTATTTCCAGTTGGTTGTGGAATTGTTGATTAGCATAGAATGAGCAAACAGCCACCTGGGCCACTGTATTTTATTGAAAATAGTTACACAAGACAATGGATAATAACATACATGTAGTTGGGTGCATAGAGGGAAGGGAGATGTAAAAAGAAAGAATGAAGAAGTAGGAGGGGACAGGATAAGGGTAACAACACTCAGAAAGAGAGGGAGTGACAGGGCCTTAAGTTATTCCACAAATGATGAATTGGCTAAAAAGAAGGGGGGAGTTTGAAAATGATGTTTGGGAGTTCATAGTACTCAGAAAGGTTTGGGATGGGTCTCAGAAGAGAGAGTTGGGACAACGTTTTTAGGGTAGATGTTTTAAAAATAAATAACTGGAATGAACATCACCAAAGGTCCCTCTCTGGTTTCCAATAATATGGGATCAAATATGTCAAGATTCACCCACAAGGTAGAAATAGAGAGAATCAGCTGAGGAGGGAAGAGCCAAATTAATCCTAATCTTGGGTACAGAAGCACCGTGGGGACACAACAAGGATGTGGAGCTCTAAGTGAACCTATAAACTCACAGAGCTTGATGGAGCATAAGAATACCCATATGTCAGTGTGTGCCATCAATTGGTTTATGGACTGGATTCATGTATTATGTAGTGTTTATCTGTATGTATATTTACAAATTGTGCATGCTCTACTAGGTATTGAGTTGTAGACATTCACTTTGATGTCTCAGGGAGCCAGGTTGTAGGAAGCTTTAGATTTTTATACCTGTGTTCTGGTACTTTATTACCACTCCCCACTCCTGATGGCATCTATCATCTTATGCACTTTTCTAACAGTGATCACTTAAGTCTTAGTGAGTTTTCCTCCCTTACCTCCACCCACTTTTATATTATAATTGATCAGTTGGTACCTTAATACTTTAATTCATGTTGGTGAGACTATTGGGGCTGGGTGTGAAAATGTATTTCTTATTCCAAGCATACCATCTGAAAAAGATCATACATCCTCTGATTTTGCACCGGATCTAAACATTAACACTTTACCACCATCTTGGACCCCCTCCCTCTAACATTGGCAGTTTGGTTGCGCAATCAAATAAGTATGTTAGAGCTACCGAGGATGAGCACTTGCAAATAAGAATGGGTTGGAAAAGAGCCATGACCATGAAATGCAGTTATCTGTCGTGCCATGTGAACTATGTAGTGATGTGACCTCAAACCCCAGGATCATCTGTGGGAAAATAATGGAATAACTGTGTTTTGTGTGTGGTGTTTTGACTGCACATGAGCACTTTAAATCAACTTTGCACTGAGCACTTTATTGTCACATATAAACTTTACTATGAATATGAAGGTGTGACCATTGCTAGTACTGTGGGCCGATAAGGAGTACAATCTGTCCGTTTGAATATATCACCTTATATTGTGTGGGTAAACAACATAGTGATGTGATGGTAAGTTCTATGACCATTGCAGGGAATGTAGAGGAATTTTGTATATTATGCTTAGCACTTTAACTACACATGAGCGATTTGAATCAAATGTGTGAAAGGACTAAGGAGGGTGACCCTTACATCTACTGTACTGCACTGTCACGCACTTTGCACTGAGCAATTTATTAGCACATGTACACTCTCCTGTAATGATGAAATTGCAACCATGGCCATCTTCGTGTGTGGATTTCAAGTGCAATTTGTCATGGACTAAGAGGTTCAGTGAACTCTCACCTGCAGAACTCGGAAACGCGGTACCAATGGGGAATCGCAAATATAAGTTATGATTGGACATTAAAATCCCCAAAACAAGATTTGAAAATGATTATTGCACAAGCATACTGATTGGCAGTTCAATTACATGTTAAAGCGACAGATGCAGGGGAGGAGGTTGGAAAGTAAAAAAGAGAATATTGAATTGAAAAAAGCACGGTGCACTTTATGTACTTATGTATTTGTTTTTCGTCTTTATTCCAATGAATGTAAATGTAATACAACAAAATGTGTATGAATATGTACATCATGCAATAGAAGTGTCATGAGAAAGACATAGCAATCGAAACGGGATTACAGGAGATGAGAAAATGGAGGCTGTGTGAATCCAGCATAATAGTTGAGTTAGCGCTCCAGTTAGGAGGAAGTCAGAGGAAAGCGATGATGGACTGATGTTGTAATGCATGATTGTTATCAAGGCCCAGTAGCCGAAACTCGTCAGCCACTTCCAGCGTATTTTTCCTGCACCCATGTGTGCGCTACTGTGTTTGCACACAGCTTGATAATAAATGTATAACTCTGTGTGCACGTAAGATTGGCTCCTGATTCCTCCTTTTTTGTGGTTGCCACTGTGACCGCTGAAAGAAGAAAATTGCAGCGTGCGTTGGGAATAAGGGAACAAATAAATACATAAATACATTTTATATATATATATATATATTCACTGAAAAAAACATAGGTTTCAGGCACGTTATAGTTAGAAATTAGCATTTAAAAAAACTTTGAAATTCACTGAAAAAACCATAAGTTTTAGGGAAAGTTATAGTTAGTTGAACATTTCACTTGTACAAAACCATAAAAATTCCCCATTTATAGTTAGGTCAGCTAACTATAACTCGCGCCCCCGCAATGCACTGCTGATGTCACATATTACATCACTCATGACATGGTCAGTGACATCACTCATGACATCACTGATGACATCTCAAATGACATCACTGATGACATCATCCATGTGATAATTTGATGCATCTTCTCACACCCTAATATAACCTTTGATACACCCACTCTGAATTACAGACTGCCATTCTCAAAACCATAGACACTCCAACACCAATAACTACATACCCACTCACTGATTCTTAGGTTTACACACACATCCACTCACTCACCCGTACAGTCACTCATACTTATGGTCACTCAGTGCAGGACTATCATATGCACTCATACACCTATATAGAAACTCACACACCACCACTCATCCATAGAGGTACTCACACACCTAGTCAGACATGCAAATAATTAATCACACTGTCATTTACTCACCTATACAGTTATACACACACCAGCTCACTTACTCATACAAATACTAACACATACTTACGCTCTTATACAATCACTGATACAAGCACAGACTCATCCATACAGCCACTCTCACAATCACACACTCTCACTTATAGCCATTTATATCCTACAATACACATATATACTGCCTTTCACATATGTAGTTACTCACACATATACAACTGAGATATACATTCGCTCACTAACACACCCATACACACACTCACCCACCCATACAGTTCATCACAGATGCACTCTTGAAACCATGCACCCAGTGAATCACCCACTCACACATTTATGTACAGTCACACACTCCACCCACACTAACACTCAGGCACCCATACAGATACTCAGACAACCAATCAATAACCCATATAGACACTCATGTAGCTATTCGCAAACCCATGCAGCTGCTTACACACCAACGGACAGACGGATACAGACATTCACACAGTTTGCTCACTAACCCATGCATTCAGTAAGATAAGTTTAATCACTCACTTATAGTCAGTCACGCACCTACTAAATCATCTATTCAGACACTTATACACCCATTCATTCTTCAATACGCCTTTCCGTATATATATTAAACATATTTAAACTTTACAGAAACACACAGTCACTGGATGATGTCATCAGTGATGTCATTTGAGATGTCATCAGTGATGTCTTCAATGATGTCACTGACCATGTCATGAGTGATGTAATATGTGACGTCATCAGCAGTGTATTGCGGGGGCGCGAGTTATAGTTAGCTGAACTAACTATAACGGGGGAATTTCTAAGGTTTGGTACGAGTGAAATGTCCAACTAACTATAACTTTCCCTAAAACCTATGTTTTTTTCAGTGAATGTCAAAGGTTTTTTAAATGCTAATTTCTAACTATAATGTGCATGAAACCTATGTTTTTTTCAGTGAATTTCAAAGGTTTTTTAAATGCTAGTTACTAACTATGCCTACAGAGGTAGGACATGTGATGAAAGAAGAAACAACGCACAGAAAGAAAAAAAGAAATGCAGAAAGAAGCAACAGAAGTCCACAAAGTCGAAGAAACGTGCAGGAAGAAGAAGAGATGTGCAGAAAGAACCAACAGAGGAGCAGAAAGTCCTCCTGTGCCCACAACTTTTTCAGACGGGTACTGGTGGTAACTGACTCTGACTAACCAGGCCTAGAGCCAGTGCTATGCTAAAAGACACTTAGAATACAGTGAAAACAACTACATACACTAGAGAACACTATGCGTTGGGGTACCCCTGTGATTAGCATGACCTCCTCTTTAAGACCCTAGTACATAATAGGGCAGGGGGATTAAAACTACCTCTTAAAACGCGCCACGGGGCGCGTTTGCACACTGGTGAAGGGAGGGGAGGGCCTGAGGTGACATGTGTGCAAACACACCCTGTGGCCATTTTAAGTTGGGGGATAAAGTCCCCTTGAATCCTGAGGGTCCCCGGCCATTAGCAAATCCCCGGGGAGGTGGTGGTCCCCGGGACTCGGGGGTCTGTAACGGACCCCCAAATTTGCATAGTTAGTGCCCCAGGGAGGTGGCAGTCCCCGGGGCATGGGGGGGCTCGAGCCCCCCACACAGGTAGTTTAAAAAAAAAACAAGCCCTGGGGGGTGGTGGTCCCCGGGGCTGTGGGGGGGTCTGTGTGCCCCCCCACAGATATTTATAGAAAGCCCCCGGAGGTGGCAGTCCCCGGGGCTGCGGGGGTCCCCCTGGGCCCCCGCAAGTACATTTTTGACATGCCCCCAGGACTTGGCCCACCCGGGGGCTAATTAATAGCGAAGCGCGGGAGCCCGCACTTCGTTTTTTTTATTTTCACGGCCGGATTCACGGATCCTCAACGCATCTTGCGATTTTTTTAAAAAAAATGCTTGTTTGGGCCCTGGGGGTCCTTGTGGGACCCCCTAAGCAGGCCTAGGGGGTCAGGGTGTTTCTACCCTGCCCCCTTTTCTTGTTGTTTGCGTTTGATTTACCGGTTTCTTGTGCCTTGGTTCTTCAGAGGCACAAGATGGCTGCCAACACTTCCTGGTTTGAGATTGTATCCCAGCTGATCTGTTTTTGTATGATAAAGCGAACTGGGTAAAATATATCCAGCTACTTGCGAATGCCATCGCCTGTGGTGCTCCCATGCCAGATACATGGTCTGGAGCAGAAATCTTTCCAATTTTTAAAAAAGGGGACCGCATCAACCCAGGCAACTACAGGCCTATAAGCCTCATTGATTGTATTCAAAAAGTCACAGCCAGGCTGGTATGAAGTCGTATCCAGGCCTGGATAGATGAATATGACATCTTATCTCCACTGCAGGCGGGGTTCCGTTCACACACTAGCACTATTGACCAGGTTTTTAGGTTTATTTTAATTTATTGGCGTGTGGTAATCATAGGAGGGGGCACCTTATACGCGGCTTTTATTGATCTTAAGTCGACTTTCGACCTTGTCCCACGCACTAAAATGTGGAGAGCCTTCGTGGAACAGGGCATGCCATTGGAATTACTGGCCATTTTAATTTCATTACATGACTCTAACTATGCACAGGTACGCTGGGGACAGCAGGGGAGTGTTACCGATAGGTTTCCTATTGCAAAGGGGGTACGACAGGGGTGCGTTTTAGGACCAACCCTCTTTTCCCTGTACATCAATAGGGTAGTGCAGTATTTCCAGAATCATCCCACTGACGCTCCTGCCCTAGCAGGCATGAAGATTCCTTTGCTCATGTTTGCGGATGATACTTTGATAATTTCCAAGACACAAAAAGGACTCCAGTCGGCTATTGTTAGATTTGAGGAGTTTTGTCGGGACCATGACCTTATAGTTAATGTCCTTAAACATGCCCAATTGTCCGGTGCCCTGTTGAAGGAACAGCGTCTTTCTCACACCAAGCCTGTTGCACCTGTCCTAAAAATATACAACTCTAAAATTAGCGCCTCGGTTTTATATGGGGCAGAATTATGGGGATTTGACAACTAAGCCCCTTTGGCTACAGCCCAAAACAAATTCCTGAGGGCCATAACTGGTCTTCCCCAATCAATACCATTATTGCCCCTCTTTTTAGATCTGGGTTGCTATTTTATTGAGGACACTGCGTGATTTAGACCAGTGGCTTATTGGAGAAAGCTTTGGGTCACACCAGAATTGTCCCTGTACGCCCAGGTTCTTCTTGGAGTCAGGGAGGCAGATCGTATGTGTAAAATTCCCTGGCTGAGACGGGCAAAAGATATATTGAGCGAGATGGGGATGAGCAGACTGTGGGAAAATCCCGTTGACAATTTCTTTCCTTCAAAGAAGGAATTTAAGGCGGTGTACTGGAACATGGTCAAAATGAAGCGTTTTTCCTCTTTAACAAGGCCGTCACTAACAAAGGAGTTTCTAGAGCATAAACATGACACAGAGTATGAAGGTTACTGGGATTTTATTACTGTTTTTAATGATAGGAAACTTTACCATCAATTTAGAGTGTGTTCACTCCCAATTAATTCGTTTGTTAGTAAATGGCATGCCGTGAACCATAGCAAATGCCCCTTTTGCCTAACTCAGAACGAATCCTTAGTACACATTTTATTTATTTGCCCTGTTTACAAAATTTCTAGGCACAAATGGCTCAAACCAATTTGCTTGACTTTGGGTATTAGTTCTGGAAACTAAGCATTGAGTATTTTAAAAACAGATATTGATGAACCCATAGTGATTGCAGTTGCCAAATTTCAAAGTTGGATGTGGGCCATACGATCAAAGAAGATGAGGCTATCATAACTTGTTTTTAAATGTACCCACCTGGCTATTTATACATATAAGCTGAGATTACTGATACTGATCTTTGTGACACAATTGTCAGAAGTTTCATTTGTTTTAATTATTTATTATATATCAAGGCACTTTTTCATTGTGGATCTACTTTCTTTTTGACCGTTATTTTAATGTACAAACTTGTAATTACTTACGAAAATGAATCAGACAATTATGTTTTAAATGTAAACGTCTTTTATGATTTTTAATCGAAATAAAGAAATATTGAAGGGAAATATATTTATATATATATTCACTGAAAAAACCATAGGTTTCACACATGTTATAGTTAGTGGAAATTTTACTGATAAAAAACCAATGAAATTGCCCCGTTATAGTTAGCGCAGGCAACTATAACTCACGCGACCGCAATCCTCTGCTGATGCTAATACTGTATTTAGACACTTATTTGCCCATGTCTTCTTCCATACATTTTTAGCTATACATATATTACAAATATTTTTTTTTCATAAAGACACATATGTCATCAGCAGAGGATTGCGGTCGCGTGAGTTATAGTTGCCTGCGCTAACTATAACGGGGCAATTTCATTGGTTTTTTATCAGTAAAATTTCCACTAACTATAACATGTGTGAAACCTATGGTTTTTTCAGTGAATTTGCAAGGTTTTTTAAATGCTAATTCCTAACTATAACGTGTGTGAAACCTATGGTTTTTTCAGTGAATTAGTACGGTTTTTTAAATGCTAAGTTTTTTTCCCTTATAATAAGCCCTGTACATTTGGTGGCCTACGGCCACCAAAAGCACAGGGGGTGGGGTAAGTGTGGATAGTGTTTTTTTCCATTGTAATAAGCCCAGCACATTTGGTGGCCTTCGGCCACCAAAAGCACAGGGGGTGGGGTAAGTGTGGATAGTGTTTTTTTTATTTTTATTTTTTTACCGTACGCTTACCGTAAGCGTACGGTAAGCGTACCCCGCGAAATTGCCGAAAAAAAAATAAAACCGTTTTTGCACTTGGGGGATGTTTGGGGACTCCCTCAACATGACTATGTGGGAGGGAGTTGTCAAAACAGCCCCTTTACATGTTTTTGGGCTTCCGATTTTAAAAATCTCTCTCAGTGCGAGAGACAAAATGGCGGCCGCCGCTTCCTGGTTTCGGCCGATTCGAATGTTTACTAAGATCTAAGAGCCAATCAGAATCGCGCTCGCGCACGCCACCGTACGCTTACCGTAAGCGTACGGTAAGCGTACCGTAAGCTGGCTCAGATATATATATTGATTTAAAGGCTATTTTCTCAGAATCTACTGAACAGATTTACACCAAACCTACAAAAGGCACTTCCTTGACCTAGGGACTACCTCTCTGCCAAATTTTGAGTAATTCTGTTCAGCCATTCGGGCTGTAGCTCGTTCTAAAGGTCCTATGGAAAAATGCATGGGAAAAACGCGTTTTGGGACCCCCCTTTTATCTCAGCCCCGGCTTGACGAATCCCCCCGAGACTTTCAGGGTAGGAGCGGAGCGTAGCGCCCCACCTATTTTGAGAAATTCGCGAGGATTCGTCGACCGGCGCCAAAGTTATTCAAAATAGAATGTTGAGGTTTTCCTATGGAAACGTGGTCCTAACTATAACTACCTACTGGCTATCGCCAGTAGGTAATATAAATATATTTATTTATATATATATATGTGTGTTTGTGTGTGTGTGTACATGAGGAATTTGAACAGTATTGCAAAATTATTTTACCAAAATGAACTGAATTTGACGTTCACCTACAATATAGATGACACCCAAATAGATTTCTTAAACATTCGAATAAATGTAAAAGATCAAAAATTGGAAACAACCATTTATAGAAAACCAGCTGCCACAAACAGCATATTACATGGAACTAGTATCCACCCCAAGGCATTAATCAAAAGCATTCCATATGGAGAATTCATCTGTACCAAAAGAAAATGCTCCAGAGAGGAAGGCAACTTGGATCAGTTCAATAAATACAAAATAAAAAAAAAATAATAAAAAAAATTCTATCAAAGGAAATATCCATCAGACTATATTGAACAAGGGGCAAAAAGGTCAAAAAACAAGAGCACAAATATTGACAGAAGTAGAAAACAGAGAAAATGAGGACACAACCACATTCAGATTGATCTCAACTTACAACAAAGAACATTTCAAGATTAAACAAATCTTTCAAAAACATTGGAATATCCTATTGAGCGACAATGACATCACCAAAGCAGTAGGCCCAAAACCTCAAGTTACATACAAAAAGTATGTTTGATTAAAGATTGATTGGTGAGAAGCCACTTCGTGAATCAACAACCAGAGAATTCGCTACAAAAACACACAAAGTTTTCTTCAAATGTAATAACTGCAAGGCATCCAGAATAGGAAAAAATATGAAGACTATCAAAGAACCGAATAACAAAATAATTCTGATTGACCAAAAAATAACCTGCAATACACAATTCATGGTATATGTTATTGAATGCATATTGGGCTAAAATGTGTAGGAAGCAGTGTGTCCATTAAAGAAAAGAATATTGGAACACATACGGGCAGTCCAACATAAGGACATGAGTTATGCAGTTGCCAAACATTATGCACAAACACACTACAAAAACTGGAAAACTGTGAGGTACTATGGTATTGCACATATCCCCAAAAATGAAAGAGGAGGGGACTGAACATCACAACTTCAAAGATTGGACAGCAAATACATAATAAGACTACGAATTAAGATACCTTTTGGCCTTAATGCTGTCAATAAATACATACCGATAAATATCACTTTTAAGAGGGTGCTCAGCTCTTGTGTGCAGTGGTGCCTGAAGATGGACACACAGATGTATGGCTTTATAAATGTACGAGGGGTACACTTATAAGTAAAGCACCTTTTTTATGATACGGACAATAGAAATTTGCACTAAAGTGGAAAGTAAAGGGAAGTACGAACAAAGACCATGGCACTTAGCCAAGTAGAAACCGTGAATGAATGAGGCACTTAGCCTGAATACGGGATCATTAAGCATAGATATATTTCAATGTATGTGTATTCAATACATATTTTATAATGTATATTGGTATAATATAGAAGCAATTCTATCTCACATATACATACTTAAAACATAAAGTGCTAATCAAGGAAGTGTACTTAGAAACTCAGCATAAACATCTTTGCCATCCATATATGTTATGTATAGCAACTACACAAAAATGTATTCTAAATGGTAAAGAATAATTGTTTATGGTAAAAACTTCCTATCCCAGAATGCTTTATAACTGGCAGAGCGGGAGAGAATGGATATAAAGTTGGAAAAAAAACCAGGACTCACTGACTGTGAGTAAGACTCGTAAGAGTTGGAACACGTTGGTGGTTGCTTGATGCAATAAATCAGTGAAACTTTACTGAAGACTGGTGTGCAGCGGCCTTTTTAAAACAAGCATTTGCAATGCAATAGGTCTCGCATTTACGCAAGTTGGATCTATTGGCATTGTAAATGACAATGCGTTTAAAAAAAAAAAACATAAATAAAAGGCATTGTCATTTACACTGTAAATAGCTAAAACTCGCATAAATGCGAGACCTGTTGCATTGCAAATGCTTGTTGGATGATGCTGGGCAGCCAACTTTTCTAAAACGAAAGGCAACAGGAAGCAAGTCCTGTTGGCTTTGCCAATGCATTTTGTTATCTCGTCCCGCCATAGTGTTTTCTTTTTCACACTCCCTCGCGTTTTTGTCTTTACATTCTGCAGTTGTCTCATTTTGCTTCACAATAGGTATACATTTTATTTCCATGATTCTTGTATGCCATTTATTATGCAAGGACCTCAGGTTCGAGCAGAGCATTAACATCGCAATGTTTCTAGGCGCTTGAATAATAAATAATAGGTGGCATTTTTAGCCAACCTGGTGAGGCTCAATTAATCGATCTCAAAGCATGAAAGACTGAGTGAGTCCAACTAGTTGGAATTCATTTTGAGGATGACGTCTAGTGGTCTGCAGCAGGGGCATTGACCTCCGAGCTATGATGCTGCCTCAGTGTTCTGTCTTGTATCTGTACGGCAACACAGCAGTGTGAGAGGCGGGAAGGAGGCCGGATTGGTGTCACTGTTTAGAACTGCTGGGGTTTCAGTGAAATGTAAACTCACACCATGGTGAGCTTCATTCCACAGCATGTGCACGAGATGTTCTGCAGGGCGGAGGAAAAAAGGACATTAAAGTCAGCATGCGCCTGGAGGCGAGGCGCTAGACCCTAGTGGGCACTATATTTCTACAGAGTAGCCGATGGAATCAGATCGGATAAAATCCGAAGGCTTTTCGACACGCCTCTGAAAGACAGGTAAGGGAGGGCAGGTCCGGTGCACGGCAAAAGGCCAGAAGAGCAGAGGAGTCATTCACGTGTCCAGCTCTGAATGACGAGTATCTGTTGAATGTAAAGCTACTGAAGGGGCAGAATCATCTTTCTGTCGGGCTGAAGCTTCTGGGCAGATTTTGAGAATTTTCTAGTCCAGAAGGGCCGGCCAAACATCGTCGCCGGACAAGCTTTACAGGGCTGGACAGAGTCAGTCACAATCCGAACTCTGAAAGGCCAGTAGGGTTTGCAAGATTAAATTGAATGAAGGTTGGAGAGTCCAGAAGAGATGGGTAAAGTCAGGGATATATTATCAAGGCTAGACATTAAAACGTAAAAATACTGCCGACAGACTGGTTTCTCTCAAAGGCCTTTATAAGTAAACCGTGTCGGGTACATGTCAGGTAACTAACACCGTACCTGTTTTTTTTTACAAGAGATGAGACCGTGGGCGTGGACTAATATCCTGGCCTCCCTGTCAGCCCCTTCTTCCATTTCTAAACACTTTAACAACAAGTGCGGAACCCAAAAGTAAAAAAAATAGTAAATAAAATGAGTTACTAGAGCCTCTTCCGCCAGAAAGCAGATCCATATCTGGGCCGGGGAGGAGACCTGGGAGGTAGAGGGCTGCCCGCGCATGCGCAGTAACTGAATCTTTTGCGTGTTCTGCGACTGCGGCTCGTGCACAGGGACGGCGGCGCGTGTGGACTTCAAAAGCCGCCGTACTTTAATGAGTGCTGCATCGTGCAGCCAAGGCAAAAAAAGTAAAGCAGAAGTCCGGCGGGAGCCCACCCAGCCTTCGTGAATGCCGCATGGTTTCAGACGGGGCTCCTGTGAGCAAGACGGAGCCCCGCGTGGTGCTGCAGTGAGCCGCTGAAGACTCACGACCAGCCGGAGTCCCCACAAGAGCTGGTAAGTGGGGCATGCTGTACGTTTAAAGCGCGCCGCGCTTGGAGCGCACGTGTGCATTTAAAAAAAAAAAAAATTGCATGTTGTACATTTAAAGCGCGACGTGCTTGGAGCGCATTTAAAAAAAAAAATTACATGAGGCTGGTGAGGACGAAAGTGAAACTGCTTGCTGGCTTGCGAGGGAAGGGGGACAGGAGATGTGCACGCCGCGTGGCTGTAAGCGCGTACAGCAACTCAAATCCGCCGAGAGCCTGCGCGTGCCCATCTCCTGTCCCCCTTCCGAGGCAAGTCAGCAACAATAGATCTCGCTGGCGACAGCGCTTCGCGCTGCGTTCGCCAGGCGAGACCTAAAAAAGTGGATGTACAATGACATAGGGGGATTTGGTCTACCCCCACCAACAGAGGAGTGCGCCGTCTAATGATCAGACCGCTTTGTGCAACATATATATGTGTACCTTCCTATAGACACAAGTGATTTTCTTCAGAGGAAACAAAATATGGGTTGGCATGAGGATTACATCCTTATGACATTTGATGTCACATGGCTCTACACGAGCATCAAAACAAGGATGGCATTCGAGCACTGGAACATTATCTGAGCGATAGAGGGATCTGTTTGTTCCAACACAGCAAAATGTTGATCAATATGACACAGTTTTGTCTAGAAAATAATCTGTTCATGTTTCAAAATCAGATCTTTCAGCAGGTACGGGGTGTTGCCATGGGGGCCAGCTTCTCTCCAAACTATGCGTTTTTACACATAGGCTGGTGGATGGAGCTGGTCCTCAAAGCCAAACACGGGGTCGCATTAAATGAACATGGTTAAGATTTATTGATGATTTGTTTATCGTCTGGCGAGGCACCAAGGAAAGTGCCTTGGAGTTTGTTTCAGTGATCAATGACAATGATATCAATCTCAGCTTTACAGCCACAGTGAGTTCACACACAGTTAACTTTTTAGATGTACAGGTCTGTAGCGTAGATAACAGGCTAGTGACTCTGTTACACCGCAAGGAAACAGCCGGTAATTCCGTGCTGCATGCCACTAGCTCTCATCCCAACCATTTGATTCAAAGTATACCCTATGGGGAAATGCTTAGGCTGAGGCGAATCTGTAGCCACAATGCTGACCTGGCAGAGGTGCAACAGGACAGTAAATGGAGATTTTTGGCAAGAGGTTATTCCAACAAAACAATAGATACAGCAATTGCGAAATGAGAACTATGTAACAGATCTGAGTTACTGTTGGGTAATATCAGTGGCGAGACAACTTGTCAATCTACACTTACAATAGAAGCTGTAGAGCAAATGAGATTGATTTTCATGTATAGTAAACAGGAAAAACAACTGAGGAACATTATCAGACCCAATTGGCCATTAGTTTTGGATGATCCCAATTTAGGTCATTTATTGCCCAAAGCGCAGTCCATTGAAAATAGGAAAGCCACCTCCTTGAGTAATGCTCTGGTTAAAAGTAGCCCAAAGGGAATGGAGGGAGGTACTTGGTTAACCACTAGAAAAGGTTTTTATAAATGTACAACCAGTCGAGCCTTCAAATGTAGGGAGAATAACATATCTTATTCAACCCCATTCAGTGATAGAGTGACCAAGATAAACTAATTTCTTACTTGCACAACTGATCATGTAATGTATGTGCTGGAGTGCTCTTATGGAGTCCGCTACATTGGTGGCACCATATTACAGGCCCACAAACGCATACTACAGCACATAGTGATAATTACCAAATCGGATTCCACCTACCCTGTTGCCCGTCACTTTAAAGAGAAGCATAACAACAATTTGGAACATCTTAGGTATTATTTAGTGGATGCAGTCCCTATTCTCAGAAGGGGCAGTAACAGAGAGTCCATGTTAAGAATCCCTCTACATACTGAAATTGGACACTAAGGGCCACATTAGGATGACGGGCGGACTTTAGTTTGCCCGCCACCCAAGCGGTACTGGGACCGGCTGCCAGGGGTGCGGCGGTCCCGCACCACCAATTAGGATGCAACCGCCACCCTGGCGGTCGCATCCTGCATTTTTACATTGCATTGCCGCCATGGAAAGGCATGAACCGCCAGGTATCATAATATAGATGGCGGTGCCTAGAAGGCACCGCCAACATATTGTTCCCGAGTTCCGCCCGGTCAGCCATCGTGACAATTGCCGACGGGCGAAAAAGCGGCGTATGGACTTTCTGTCTGCTGCGGTACCCCCCACCATGGTAATATGGCTGGGGGTAAATGTGGTAGTGATGGCGGGAGGATCACCACCGCCGGCCGGACAGTGGCGATTCGCCCGCCATAATGGGGCCCTTAGATGTCAGTGGGGGTCAATACTACAGAGGATCTGTTTACCAGCCTGTTACAGTGATAGGGGATTATCAACTGGTCAAGAAATATTTATACATTACGGTGATACAAATTATCCCCCACCTTTTAATATGATAACCTTTAAACCAAGCAATAGTGTGAACTGAGTATATAAATGAATTAATTTAATGTTGAAAGATAAATCATTTACTTGGAGGGAATCCAAAATAGAAAGAAAAGAATCTGATATGGATATTGGTTTGTTATGTATTGAACATTACTGCTACCTACCCGATAAATACTAATTGACAAGTGAAGAAAACATACACTAAGGTAGTTGAATTTGCATTTATGATCGTATTACAACATATAGAGGAAGATTTTTCAAACAAACAGCTACCAATATTTATATGATTCTGAACTTTGACAATATCGTTTTTTTTAACATGGGTATTTTACCATGATTTTAAGCAATTTAATATCATTTGTGAAGTAAGCAAAATCGAATTGATTCTTATGTTTGAGTAGTCTGTTATCAGTGTTTATTGCATGGTTGTAGCATGAGTCACTTTAAATATTTTGGTCCCACCATGCAGTGCTGTCATGTGATCAAGGCTAGTGTAGGCCGAAACGCGTTATGCCGGCCAGTCTGAAATAAATGGCTATGCACGAGCGAATGGTGGTCCGTGTCCGTCTTTTTTCCTGTTGAAGGAAACGACAGAGAGCAGAGTATCAGATATATACATAAATATATGTATGTGTGTAAGTTATATTTAGCTCTAGTAACTATAACACATACTTTAAAGTAACTACGACTCGCTCCCCGTCATGCACAGTTTTGTCTTCAATGATGTCATTTCAGATGTTACAGTGATGTTGTCAATTATGTTATAGAACATGTTATGAGTGATGTAATATGTGGGGTAATTAGCAGTGGATGGTAAGGGCGTGAGTTATAGTTAAAAATAGTAAAATAATAATAAAAATGCAGTGTTCTGTTGGGCTGAGGGGGAGTTTTTCCCTTAGCTCACCTCACTCCGGTAGGAGTGAGTGCTCTGATTGGTTGGCCACAACATGAACAAATATTTTGCGGCAGCCATTAAAGGACCCAAGGGATATATTCCCTATCCTGAAAATAGTTTTAAAAAAAAGAAAGATATATGGGGGCCGGGTAGGGATATCCTGTTCCCCACAACATATGTGGAAGGTCTTAGAGGGACCCACAATGGGGCCAAAATTTAAATTCTTCTTTTTTTTCCTTCTGCAAAGCAATGGTACTCCCGGAGGATTGCAGAAACAAAACTAAAATGAAGAGTGCCCTGTGGTGGTCCCGATTCCAGGTAACAATGTATGTAAATATTTGGGGAGAAGGGTGGGCATGGGACACCCCTCACAAGCTGATTACAGCCCTGGGGACCCCATCCCCTGGGGCCAAATAAGAAATAAAGGGGAGAGGGGCATGTGGTCCCCCTCCCCAAGTCAATTTGTGTAGCCCATCACCCAGGGCCTTATGTTTTTCAAAAGGGGCAGGGGATGTGTGTGTCCCCTTACCAAGCCACTATAGGGCCCAGGGGACCCCATCCCCCATTGTAAAAATGTCTTTAAAACTAGGAGATTGCAACATGCCCCCCTCCTCATACCACTTTCAGCTAAAAGGGACCCCATGCCTTCTGGGGCACAATACTTCCCTGTGTCCCGAGAAACCAACACCTGGAACCTGTGGTTCCCTGCCTGAGAGAGTGCTGGCATATACTTATTGTCATGTTCTGTTAATGGAACAAGCATTTATCAATAGTCATTCTGAAGAATGTTTTTTGTATGTTGTGTGAGTTTGTACTGCTGCAGAGTGAGTATTGTTTTTTGAAGTTGTATGCATTGTGTTAGTGGTGATGGTGTTCACAGTGCAGGACAGACAGACTGTTGTTTTTGTTTGTAGTTATCTTCTTCCAAAAGGCTTACAAGGCATTTTTATAGGTCAGCATCCTAAATACTTATAAGGTCCCAAAAGCGAGACCTATTGGCTTTGCAATGCTTGTTTCTGTTTATTACTTCTATGTAGTAATGGCGGCACCCATGCTTTAGCTTAAACATCTTAAGCTAAAGTCGGGTGCCGAGATTGCTTTAAAAGTAAAGAATTGTCTATTTCTTTACTTTTGAAGCAATCTCAGCACCTGACTTTAGCCTAAGATGTTTAAGCTAAAGCACGGGTGCCGCCATTACTACATAAAAGTAATAAACAGGAAAAAAAGTGAAAGTGATCGCAATCAAACATCAAAGCGGCCGCGAAAGTGAGGCGCGCGTGCCCACGCACATGCACTGTAGCTCTAGGCTACAGTGGAAGCACTTTTTTGAGTCCTCACAAAAAGTCTCGCCAGATCAGCGCATGCGCTGGGTCAGGCGAGACCTAACAAAACGGGGCTCAGACTAGAGTGGAGGATAAAGAGTGTGAAATGGGCTATAAAGGGTTCACCAGCTGCCACTGGCAACTACATCTCTCCAATATATTATGAATTTTTATAATTCACATTATATTATAATCTCAATGTGTTCTATTTTGAAAATCCAACTGAGGTATATTCTAAATCATTTAATAAACAATTTGAATGTTTCAAATGCTTCATAGGTAGGGTCTCCGGTTTTCAGTTAGAATTGATTATAACTGATGAAACACTACCAGATGGAATATTTGCTTTTCAATTGAAACCGAAAAGCATCAGATTTTACTGCACGTTTACTGCTTTAGTACCCTCTTCACTTTTTTGTGATGGATGCTCCCTCCATGACCCTCCCTGGCCTCTGTAAGGCCCTTAATATGCCCTTTTGACCTACTGCGAGGTGTCACTGGCCTTCCTGGACCTACTTCCAATCCCGCTTAGGAGGGAGCATGGCTCACCTCATATGTCTTCAGCTCACTCTTCACTGCACATTGCTGTGTAGTGTCTAGCAGGTTCATAGCTGACCTATGAGCAGGGTCTTGGTCCAGGGCAAGAGACACCTTCTTGAGAGCTAGATGAAGTGCCACTTTCTGAGAGCTCAGCTATCCTGATTGGGGAAGCGAACATCACTGTGTCTACAGATGCCTTTTAAATCAATGTCCTCCCTTTAAATGCTGCACCCAATACTCTTGTTCTTAGTTTTACATTGTTATAGTGTGTAAAACATGCCTAGATGAGCCGGCTCTCCTCATACAGAAAAAGGAACATATCAAGAACATCTTCAACAAACATCTACTGGTTTTGCTGACAATATGGTACCTATAGTACATACATAACCTCACAAAATCTCCAAGGTAGTGTATGAGCTGCACGCAGTGCAGCTCAGAACAATGAAGAGGCAGCCACTGCTCTGTGTTTCCTAGTGTGTGCTATAGGCAGTACAATTTGAGCGACAACAGGTGCACTGACCCTTTCTGAGCCTCCGTACAGAAGTGCTCATAATAAAGCCCCGGTATTGCATAATGGTGTAAAAAGAAGGCTGGACAATAGACACAATAACCTGTACACACCACATTGACAATATTTAATGGAAACATATTGAGCTGTGCTCGTTCTTCCCTAAGAAGCCAAATGCACTAGAACAGTGAACGCGGCACAGAAGACAAAAGAAAAGTGCTTTAGGCAACTCTCACACATGCCTGACAGGTGCACAGTCCCCTCACTGCTTTCAAATAAACAATGGTTCACATGCTTGGTATAAATCAATACTTAGCTGTCCTTGTGCTGGCTTTCAAACACAAAATCCCATTGTAGGTGTGAACTGCACAAGCAAAAGGCCCAAAGCATCTTGCAAGTCATGAAGGTTCTTTACTACCTCAGCGGCTTCTTTGTACAGCAGTCATGTTTGCTGTCTCTAAATATCCTGTAGTTAGCAATATAGAGACTTATAGTCCGCTGCTGAGTTCCATGATTGTTGTTAAAGGCCCTGAACCCAAGAAATAGGCCTCAGCTGTAAGAGAGTGTCTATAATGAGGGAGAGGGCCTTTAACAACCAGTACAGCTAGAGGCAGAAGAGCTGTAAAGCTATTAGAACATTTCACCTACTGCGGATGGAATGTTCTAAATTAAAAAGAGAGAAACATTAAGACAAACACTGGCATTTTGGAGATCCGGGTTCAAACCAGCCTTTATAAGCCTGGAGCTACTCCATTGTCTTCAATGGAGCTCTCAACATTCTAATGTTCTAATGCATATTCATTCTGGGAAACATTTTCCCCCATGACAAGGTAGGTTAGGAATAGGTAAAGAATAGACACTGGTACCACATTTATTAGCCCAGTCAATTCTTGGTATCTCAAGACAAATAATCGGATAGTGTGACGCAATCATACGGCTTGGAATAACAGAGCACTGACCTCCCCCAATACAAACCTTATGTCCTAAGAAGAAAAACGTAATTCAGTCAGTCTTTGCCATTCACCTGAAGAATGGAGCACCGAGAAGGTGCATCAAAAGCACACCATTGACCTTTTTATTTGTCACAATCAAATCTTAATGTGGCACAAACATATCCCCATCAACGTACATCTCTGACATATGGTGGCAGTAGATTGCTGCAAAGAGGAGCTTGAATTAAAGGAGGTAAGGGAAAAACATAAAGCTACTTGTAGAAACAAATTCAATGTCAATGTACAGAAAAGGGGATTAGAAGCACTAAAGTAAGAAGGACAACTGGACAATTGGAATGAAAAAGGGGAGGAATTAAATAAAAGCCAGAGTCTTTATATTCACTAGAAAAACATCACCCTCCGAGATTTTTACACAGCACAACAGTGTAAACACAAATAATCACTGATTGAAACAATTAAAAAAAACATTGAACAACTCTACTGAAATTCACTACAAATGGACCCTGAAACCAGGAAGGTCTGTTTATTAGGATTCCCCAGGGCCTGAAGCAATGATGAAAGCTAATGTTGTAAGTAACAGAGCACTGACATGTACAAAGCCAGCTTCCATTGTTCATTGTGCACCCCCAGATGGAGTCTTTGCCTTGAAATCTTCAAGTGCAACCTCTGTATCCTTCAAAGCCCAACCCCAGCCATCAATGCCTGGCGCAACCTTGCCAGGGGTAGCCCTAGCTCCAGTGTCCAATCTTCTTTAGTGAGTGTACTGCAGAGCGAGATTTGCCATGAGAAGCATTGGATTTCTTACTGTAACTCTACTGCTAATCACACATGTAAATAGCATTACTTACCCTTAAACCCCATTCCTTTTCGTTTTTTTATTGGCATACTTCATATACAAATGTTTTTCCTAGGACCAAAAATAAGTGAACTGATAGTGAACATTCTGTATCAATCATGAAAGGTATTCATGCATCGTGAGAGGAAGTGCATGGGCTACCGTGGGGCAATGTACCCAAGACCCATCCCGTCAGCGCTGCAGCAGTATGGACACATTTCAGCTTGGCTGGCCACAGAACAAGAACGCTTGTCAAGTGCATTATCACCCAAATTATATCTTGGACAATTACAGCTGGTTAATTCCACACCCCTCCACAGCATTCTCTTCAGCGACTTGTTAAAGCTGAAGGCTCAGTGGGCCTGTTTGGATTGAAACGTGTGATCATGAAGTTTAGCGACGTTCACAGCAATGGATGGATTTTTTAGTCCACAAGCCAGATCCAGTTTATAACATAGCGCAGTGCCAGCATTACTCAGCGTAACAAGTATATTTGTAAAGCACAGCACCAGTGCTTCTGGGCAGGGCTGTGGTACCAGGAGTGCGCAGTTCCAGCACTTCGCAGCACAGCTGCTGCGCGGTTACAGAGACAGCAGTGACACCTTCCGGCAGGGCTGCCGCACTACCAGAGGCATTCTGGGACAGTAGCGACACTTCTCTGCAGCGATGCAAAGATTGGTCCACCGCTGTTTCCCTTGTGACAAAATACGCAGATATCACAGTTGTTACATTTTACACTTTAAAAATAATATGAGCAGAAGACACACTCTCCATGCCCTCTTCTTTAAAACCGGGTTGTGTGTTCATAGTTGAAGTGTGGTCCTTGGAAACACTCCCTTGCTGGATTTACATTAACTCTGCAGTGCAAACGACTGTTTACAAACCCTTAGCTCGATTTCATCTCTCTACTCCTCTTGTCATCATAGTAAGACACTCATTGAGCGCATCCTAACTTGAGGTGCTATTAGTAGTAGAAGTTACTATTTCCCTTCTGCCTGATTGTCTACCTCTGTCGGTCCCACTTTAATAAGTAATGTTAAAATGAGACCAATTAAACTCTTTGCAAAACATAGAATATCGAGAATTAAAAAACATGTACAAAGACTGAAAATGTTTTACATTTTCTTACCATTCATTCAATTTAGGTTATGATAAAAAAAAAGTGGCAAGTTCTTGTGCTAGTTGAAAAAGTTAAGTTTCTCGGCATATATCAGGTACTCGGCCAATGCAGCCAACTTGGACGTGTACCCCATCAAGAAATGCTAATAATGCTTGCCTACAGGTTAGTATTTTCAAAGATAGACAACATGTTTTTAACAGGATACCTCTAAAAGAATCTAGAGTAGGGAAAGAACATAGAACATGCAGAACTGATTCATCCCCATAGCCGCACAACCAACAGCTTCTGTCTTTGTCTTGCGGCTCCCACGGCCAGGCATTGGCCTCATTTGCAAAGATTCCAAAGCGATGGTGCAGAAACCTCATGCTCTATTTTAGTGAACCACTCACAAACCACTTAATGGTGTGCTGAGGTGCTAATATAAGTCCTTCATCTTGGTAAGTCTGCAGAACAGGAACTATCCGCTGTACTGGTTTCAGGGTCAATAGACCCCGAAGATACTCATTGCTCAAGTGTGTGATTAATGCAGCTACCCTAGTACCTCTGCACACTAATTAGTGGTTTTTGAAGATTTAGCCCTTCCTTGTTGTCCTGAAGAACACCTAGTTCTAAAGCATATATGAGTCGAAACCTCAACAATGAAGTAAATTATGAGCTTGATGCAGATTGACTGCTATGGGGTAAAATAAGGAGTTGACAAATTGCCCCCTTTTGACTAACTTTGAACATAATGGTTCACAGGCTCTTATTGATGTCTTATATGTTCTACATTGTTCTGTTGTGATCGCACTTTCACGAACACTGCACTGATCTCACTGTGTGGAACTCCCATACATAATGTTGTTTTCCTACAATTCCTAAATTAAGTGTGTTTGGCTCAGTGGTGTGTTGTTGTAAGTCACTGCACAATCTGTTAAGAGGTATTCTTGGACTCCTTACCAAATAATTTGTTGTTAAAATCCTTTTAGTTACTTTCCTGGCAGAATCATTCTGAAATTATATACATACTAGAAGAGAATCAAGGCCGAATGCTGACATAGGTTGTATCTTATTGTTCATTACCTGCAGGAAGGAAGCGTAAGATGGACATTGCAGGTTAAGTGATAGCGACTTGAACGCCTGAGTCAAGGAGCTGGCTTTTAATCCTAGATAATTTAGGGCAATTTGGAGGTGCCTTGATCATCAAAAGTTATTCCAAGGTATTTATATTCTTGATCATTTTCAAGGAAACCAAGCTCCCTTTGTTTGATATTCCTCCCAAAAAACACTGCTTTTGTTCTGTCTATATATTAAATTCTAGCTTTATGGAGTCACAACATAAGCTTAAACAGTCCAGTGATCTTTGCAGGCCAGGGAAGTTTGGCTATATCGTCCGCATATTGCAGGATTCACAAGCTTTAGTTACTTAGTCTCATTGGGTCTACTAATGGCTGGTTGATTACATTATATTGGTTTGAAATACACAGGTTAAATAGCATTGGAGCCAAGACACTACCCTGTTTCAGTCCATTATGGGCCATCATTTTTCAAGAGAATGCTCCCGCCAGTCTACATCTGTACCTGGGAAACAGCGTTTACAACGCTGTTCTTACCCCGCAAGTAGGTAACAACGCGGTTGTTACAACGACCACGCTGTTACCACACGTGCCTTTACAACGCAAGTCGTTTCTATGACTTGCGCTAGGTGGCGTGCAACAACAGGGAATGTGTTAGATTTTAAATCCAACACATTCCCTGCTGTTGCGCTAACTGGAGTAGGAATAGTAATTTATACTGTTCCTAAGTCCAGCGCACCATCTAGTGCAAGTCGTAGAACTGACCTGCATTGTAAAGGCACGCGTGGTAACAATGCTTTCATTGTAACAACCGCGTTGTTACCTACCGCGATGTAATATGTGGTGTTGTAACGTCACATATTCATCTGTACCCATGTAAGTTCCGCTGAAGCTTGTCAAAGGCTTCTTTAAAGTCAATGAACAGAAAGTAGAGGGAGGGCTTGTTTCCTATGGTATTTTCCACGAGTATGGCTAGCGCAATTAAGTTTTTCTCCGTTCCTGTGCCTTTTTGGAAATCTGTTTGTGCGCAAGTATAAGATTTTGTTCTTTTACCCGCCCCTCTCTGAGTCTTGCAGAATGCACTTTGGCTAATATTTGCTTCTGTGTCTATCAGGGTGATAAGTTGGTAGTTCCCTGGGTTGTTTGAGGCACTTTTTTAATACATTGCTTGAATCATTGAACCTTGCTAGGATTTCTGGATTACTTGCGGTGTTAGACAGATGTTGAAAGAGGGGTAAAAATCTCAGCCCTGAATTCTTGGTTGCTTTTGAAGAGAGCTGCCAGCAAGCCAATAGGTCCTGTAGCACTTCCTGTCTCCCATTTTTTCATGAATAGTTTTGCAGTGACGTTGACCCTGTATTGATATGTGGGAGCTGAGATGTTGATGCATTTGATGTTGTGATCTGATGATGGCCATTCTGACATGGTGTCCAACTTTCTGTATACAGCCTTCAAGACCACATTCTTCTGGAATTAGTTGGTAGTTCAGCGTTATATGGTTGGTTATTTAGCAAATAATTTATTGTGGCCCAGAATGACCTGGGATCAGTGTTCTCAGTAGAGTGCACGTTCACAGCTGTTATGAAGTGCGCACATCAATGCTCACTGCCTGCATCATGAGAGTGAGAGACCATTCGTGAGTGTTGGCTTTATATCTCCAGCAGTGCAAAAAAAGTCACTCACTCTCTTGGTAGCGGAGCAGGCGGAGAATCATCTATGGGGTTGCAGCAGGTCGCGATTATGATCAGGCGTATCCCACACATGTCTCTTGCTTCCTTAGCATTGAAGTAGAGGGGCAGCGGTCTAAAGGGGCAGAGGTATCAGCAGACGCTGCTGCGGGTCATGACTGCTGCGGTCTTCCACTCCTTGGGTTATTCAATTTAGATAAGGCTCTGCCTCCTGCCTTGGTGCCCAATGGGCTGTCCCACCAATTCTAGCATAAAAACAAACTGTTAATTGTAGGAACTGCAGCCCATAAAAACTCTACAGCAGACGTGTTAACTGTCTCCCTCCCCTTTGTCAGTCATGTGTTTTCATTTCACTTGTTTAAAAGGCAACACATTTCCAAAATGGTCACTCTAAATGGTTATGGGAATTGCAAGGTTCCCTATATGTGCCTGGCTGCATAGTGACCCTCACATTACTGTGGCCTCTTACAGATCCTAGCATTTGTGTTTGCACACACAGTCCTTATTAAGGATTGACTCATAAAAGGGGCCCTTTAGATACAGATCTGCCTGCTGTGTGTTCCTGCCCCATGCAGCTCTCACATTTCTCGCAAAAAGACGTGCGATCCGTGTTAACTGTCTCCTTCCTTTTTTTTAGAAACTGTATTTTTGTCTTCCTCTTTCAGATTGAAAGTCAACACATCTAGAAATGTGCAACCTAACTGAGATGAGGTGTGACCTATGGTAGGTCACTCTGAAACTGGGGTTCAAGGCTCAAGTTCCAGCCTGGGTTCAACATCGTATGATTCTAGGCAAATCAATTAATCTTCATGTACATAAAAAAGTGTAATGTAATCGCGCACAATGTAAGACTGCAGAAGTTATGCAGATCAGATTGACTCCAATTTGTGCCTGCAGAGTGATTCCCATATTATTTTATCCTGCTATATTTTTTATTTATTTGAGGAGTTTTATATAGCATGAACATGACCCGTCTGGGTATCAGAGCGCTGTACATGTAGAAATCAAGACATACATACTGGGCAAAGAAAAAAAGAAAAAACAGCCAAAGAAGGCATAAGCAGGGAGCGAAGTGAATACAGTATATCACATTATGTAGCATCCTTTTTCACTCACATAGTCCTTATTGGATCACAACTGATAGAACTGAGCAATTGTTTCAGGTGACACAAACACACACGATCCCGCAGTAGCGCTATCCCTCAAATAACATCCATGTAGAAGATTCTTAAGACACCACATCTATAAAAGAAAACAAAAAAAAAACCTTGTAACCTGGTATTTGTAAAGTGCGAACTAATCACCCATAAGGGTCTCAAGGTGCTATACAGATTAATGCCCTGGCCAATACTGTCTTGATAGGGTGAACTTTAAAACATCAAGACCTGTGTGCTCATTGAAGCGTGGTATAAGTATTAATTTTCTAGGCCTTTACACCTCCCATGGTTTTAAGATTTAAGAGGTAATCAATAAAGGCAGTGCAAGGTGACCCTTGTAGGTGAAAGCTGGAGAAGATGCTTTACAGAAGCTCGCTTTAAAGTGAAGGTTTGGTTTCCAAATACACCACCTGTTCCTGCTTTCTTGGAGCTGTGAGGGCCAATGTAGATAGCTGATCACATTTCATTCCACTCTCAAGTCATACAATCCTAGATTTTGAGAGGAAGCACACATATTCAGCTGACACTGGTGATGAAGTCTTTCTTATGCAGGGCATCATTTTCACAGGTTCATGAGTTTAAGCAAAAGTTTATTTTTGTCGGGTAGAAACTAAAGGCCAGATGTACAACACATTTTTCCAGTGCTAATCATGCCCTTTGTGACCGGAAAAATGCTTTTACTAATGTACTTAATGCACAATACCTACTCTTAAAAATTAAACTTCAAGGTTTCATTTTTTCTTTTTAAACACATTTTGTTTTCCTTTAATGAAAACGGGCTGAATTATTTTTTTTTAAAAGGTTTCTTTATTGAAAAGCAATCACAGGCATGGTGGTCTGCTGGCCTAGCAGGTCACCATATCTGTGATGGCTGCAATTCCTAATGGGTTGCAAATTGCAACCTACCTCATTAATATTCATAAGTCACATTTTGACCTACTAGGAATTGCATTCGGGATAAAACCTTTCATACATTAGGAATACTGATTTCCTAATTGTGATTTGGAATTAATTGCCAGTAGGAAATGAGTATTCCTAATGTTAGTACATCTGGCCCTAAGTTCGTTATATGAACAGCGGTAGTCTTTAAAATGCATTGTCTATGGAGGATGAGTGAGTTAGTTCTTAACCTCTGGTGAGTTGAGTTTTTTGGCAGGAACTGGAAAGAATGAGAAGAGGTAAAAGCCCTCCCTTACTTTGAATTCCAGTGTGAATAGATGAGGAGATGGCTGCATCTTACCAGTACCAAATTTGTGTCAGTGGTTGCAGTTGTGGGCTCCTGCACTCAGTTTTCGGTAATGGCACTTATTTTTGTTATTGGATTTTGATTTTGACCCTGACCAAGAGGGAAATGTAGAATAGGCAGAAAGAGAAAGATAGGAAACCAATAGCAAATCGAGAAAGCATGGATGAAAAGGATCTGCACAAATGAGCTAAAGGGACAGGAAGTGTAGGGTGACGGAGGAAAGAGGAATAAGGAGGAATCAAGAGAAAAGCAGCCCCGGTATTCAGCAACCCCATGTAAGACACTGGATTATTGATTGAGGGGGTGAATCTTCAGTGGGACGAAGCTGCAGGTTGTAGCTATAGCTGAGGAGGGCCCTACGAGGCTGGATACCTTCGCCTGGAGGTCCAGTTGAACATGATTTACTGCTGTAGAGAAGAAGGTGGTGGGAGTTACTGTGGAGTCAGGCCAACCGTCGATGCATCTTGGACGGATCGGCTGCCACGTATGTCACCGTCTTATTTAGGCTCTCCAGAAAGGTTTTCTTGAGAAAGTTTCTAACTCCCAGTTTTTAAGGTTAGACAGGACCAATACCACCAAGACCACTACCAAGGGTCCAACACCTAGGAGGCACCACTTGGGGGAGGGGGTTAAAACTCACTCCAGCAGAGGGCATGGGCTGGGTTCAAAACCTCAGGAGCTTGCTATGTCCCTGTAGCTCACACAGGAGGCTAGCCAACTAACCCTTGGAGTCACTTCTGGTAGTCCTGGATTCAAAGAGATGGTTCAGTTCTCCTTTAAGCAGCAAGGCAGTCCTTACAGCAGCAGGGCAGTCTTGTGGTAGTGGCAGGGCAGTCCTCTGCTGGCCATGCAATCCTTAAGAAGTCTTCCACAGGTCCAGTAGTGTACTGAAGATGTGTTCTGAAGGTCCACATCTAATAGTTATATATGCTGCCAGTCTTTGAAGTGGATAGATTCCCTAGACTACCCCCACATCCAGTTCAGGAAAGTTCTTGCTATCCAATGTCAAGTCTCCAAGAAGTTTCATTTTTTCTTTTTAAACACATTTTGTTTTCCTTTAATGAAAACGGGCTGAATTATTTTTTTTAAAAGGTTTCTTTATTGAAAAGCAATCACAGGCATGGTGGTCTGCTGGCCTAGCAGGTCACCATATCTGTGATGGCTGCAATTCCTAATGGGTTGCAAATTGCAACCCACCTCATTAATATTCACAAGTCACATTTTGACCTACTAGGAATTGCATTCGGGATAAAACCTTTCATACATTAGGAATACTGATTTCCTAATTGTGATTCGGAATTAATTGCCAGTAGGAAATAAGTATTCCTAATGTTAGTACATCTGGCCCTAAGTTCGTTACATGATCAGCGGTAGTCTTTAAAATGCATCTTCTATGGAGGATGAGTGGGTTAGTTCTTAACCTCTGGTGAGTTGAGTTTTTTGGCAGGAACTGGAAAGAATGAGAAGAGGTAAAAGCCCTCCCTTACTTTGAATTCCAGTGTGAATAGATGAGGAGATGGCTGCATCTTCCCAGTACCAAATTTGTGTCAGTGGTTGCAGTTGTGGGCTCCTGCACTCAGTTTTCGGTAATGGCACTTATTTTTGTTATTGGATTTTGATTTTGACCCTGACCAAGAGGGAAATGCAGAATAGGGAGAAAGAGAAAGATAGGAAAACAATAGCAAATCGAGAACGCATGGATGAAAAGGATCTGCACAAATGAGCTAAAGGGACAGAAAGTGTAGGGTGGCGGAGGAAAGAGGAATAAGGAGGAATCAAGAGAAAAGCAGCCCCGGTATTCAGCAACCCCATGTAAGACACTGGATTATTGATTGAGGGGGTGAATCTTCAGTGGGACGAAGCTGTAGGTTGTAACTATAGCTGAGGAGGGCCCTACGAGACTGGATACCTTCGCCTGGAGGTCCAGTTGAACATGATTTACTGCTGTAGAGAAGAAGGTGGTGGGAGTTACTGTGGAGTCAGGCCAACCGTCGATGCATCTCGGATGGATCGGCTGCCACGTATGTCACCGACTTATTTAGGCTCTCCAGAAAGGTTTTCTTGAGAAAGTTTCTAACTCCCAGTTTTTAAGGTTAGACAGGACCAATACCACCAAGACCACTACCAAGGGTCCAACACCTAGGAGGCACCACTTGGGGGGGGGGTTAAAACTCACTCCAGCAGAGGGCATGGGCTGGGTTCAAAACCTCAGGAGCTTGCTATGTCCCTGTAGCTCACACAGGAGGCTAGCCAACTAACCCTTGGAGTCACTTCTGGTAGTCCTGGATTCAAATAGATGGTTCAGTTCTCCTTTAAGCAGCAAGGCAGTCCTTACAGCAGCAGGGCAGTCTTGTGGTAGTGGCAGGGCAGTCCTCTGCTGGCCATGCAATCCTTAAGAAGTCTTCCACAGGTCCAGTAGTGTACTGAAGATGTGTTCTGAAGGTCCACATCTAATATTTATATATGCTGCCAGTCTTTGAAGTGGATAGATTCCCTAGACTACCTCCACATCCAGTTCAGGAAAGTTCTTGCTATCCCCTGTCAAGTCTCCAAGAAGTCTGGGTAGACAAAAGGCTAGTGTCAGGTTCCTTTCTCTGCGCTGAAGGCAAGCCTTTGAAATGTAGCTGCGGCAGGGAACAGCTCTGCCCCCCAGCTGTCCTGGCAGGATGGCCCATCCTGCCAGCAACTAGCCCTCTTTTGCATCACTGTGGGGGAGGAATACATAAAGCCCAACAGCAGAGCCATTCAATCATGTGGCTCAGGACACTGGCAGGAGGCACAAGTGGTTAGGATAAGAAAATGCCAACTTTCTAAAAGTGGCATTTTCAGAATTGTACCACACGCTCTCAATTCAAGTTTAGCCCTAATTGAGTTTACTAGGGTAGCCCAGTATTAGCCAACGGGAGAAATAGGCCTTACAGCAGCGAAAAATGACTATAGGAGTTTTTCTCTCCCAGGACATACAAAACTTAGGAACACATGTCCTACCTTTTAAATGAAACGCACCCTGCCCTATGGGCCTTTAGGGCCTATCTTATGGGAGACTTATATCTACTAAAACAGAAGTTTAGGTCTGGCAGAAGGTTTATTTTGCAGGGTCAAAATGTCAGTTTAAAACTCCATTACAAGCTGCAATGGCATGTCTGAGACATGGTTTATAGTTCTACATTAGTGGGTGGCACAGTGAGCGGTGTAGGGCCACTAATAGCATTTAATTTACAAACCTTGGGTACATTTACATTTACATTTACATTAGGCGGCACTGGTGTTCGGTTCCTAGCAAACTTTGTGCAAATCAACAGCATCTTCTTTGCTGGTTTATGGCTTGTCGTCTTTCCAGATAACCTTTACCTCTGCTAATGCAGTCTTTTTAGCAAAGGGCCATACACCTAGCTTCAATGTCACTGGGGTAGCTTTCATTACTGAATTGAATTTCTTCATTCGGGTTTATTTCACAATATAATAATCTGTCCTTAATTATAAATGGCATGTCAGTCACAATCTGTTTTCCTTATCTGCACTGTTGATCCTACATTTCTCACCATGGTACATTATGATGCTGTATTCCCAAAACAAAGGCCACTTAGTGTCGGTATCTTAGAGTGATCTATTATAGTGTATTGGGCGTCGGAATTAGGGCTGTGGCAGTCTGATGCCCATTTTTTAGAGTGATGTCTGAGTCTGATGTAATTTTATAATCTGATCATCTAATGTACTACAGTGAAACACACGTGTGCTCTGTGTATTATATTTTTGATGTACATGACTGTCCCCCTCTACCAACATTCCAAGTGAGAGTATTAATAAAATTTCACAATGGTTCAACTTTGTGAATCCTGTTGTTTTCCATAACTTAGGTGTATGTGCTGCTTAACAGGTCATGTCAGAGGGTTGTATCTCTACATTACAGAATTGCCTGTAGAACTAATTACATGGAGTAACATTTGAAAACATACTTTTTTTGCTTTGGTAGTAAACAAAATTGTGCAGGTGGCAGACACCTCTGATTGTGGTAGTCGCACTCTCATACATGGTCAGTATCTGCAGAGACATTACACTGCCAAACGCAGATACAAAAAAATGTATGATGTTGTGCTTGTATCTGACTTTGTTTTGTTTTTTTCCAAAATAAGGTGCTGATTATGCCTTCTGATTTATCTGATAGGGTATCTATGTTTCCCTTGCAGTTCAGCCTTTTGAGATTATCTGATTTTGCATTTGCCAGTGCTACAGCATCATAATGCACTGAGATGTTGAAGGTTTGGGGCATGAGGCCACTTTCCATTATTTTTTTTATTTGAAACATTCTATCTAAAAAGAAAAATGTATTGGTAACAAAGGTGTAATCCAAATAGGAAGCTCTATTAGATGAGTATCGAGATGTATGGCTGATTGATCTTGTGAGAATCTTCAATTTAGTGTTCTGAGACCCAAAGGTTGTAGATATACGCCCTGTTAGTCTTTCTTTGATGATGAAAAAATAGGGTGGGGATCCTACAGGAACTCATTTTGTACGATGTTGTTGTCCTCTTTGTGAAGTTCTGAAGTGCAGTGAAGCCATTTTGAATGCATGGGCTGGGAGTTTGCCCACACAAACTCCACAGCTCCATGATGGCTTTACTGAAGACTGGGAAGTTTGATATCAAACTTACCAGCACGTTAAACCCAGTAGGATTTAATTGAAAATGCACTCAGAGGGCATCTTAGAGATGCCCCATGAAAAACGACCAACCCTGGTGTGGTTTCTGACTAGATCCCAGCCATCTGCCACCACCAGACAGGTTTCTGAACCCCTGGGTAGAGAGTTTTCACTCTCTAGGTCTGGAAACAAAGCACATCAGGGCAGAGGTGGCATGCCTCCTCCTCCAGGATGGGCAGGGTTCTTAAAGAGGGAGCTTCAAAGGCCTTCCGCCTTTGTTAGCTGCCCCAGCCTTTTGCTGCTATCAGCAACTGACTCCCACCGGTTCTGACCCCCATTTTGGGTGCGAGAATTGGCTGGAAAACCTAGCCAGGAAGGGAGGTGCACCCACCTTTGCCAACCCCACCCCTCAGGTGGGTTAGGCAAAGTGAAGGCCACCCCTCAGTCCCTACCATCTTGGAGCTGGGGGACTCCTCCAATCAGGAAGAGGCCTATGCCCCCTACCACTGGAAGGTGGCATAATCGGGGGTGCAGACACCCCAGGGAAGGGACCCATTGGTCCCAACCTGCTCACCCCTGTAATGCCCGTAAATCTAATATTTATGGCACCCTTGAACCTTGCCTCTTCAGATTCAATGTGACAAGAAGATGGACTGAAGAGCCGTGCTGCAGAAGAGGAGGACGACAACAACAACTGCTTTGGCCCCAGCCCTACTGGTCTCCTGCTCTGAACCCCTGCAAGCTGAAGCCAGCAGCCTCGAGGAACTCTGGCGACCCACCCTGCCTTCCTAAAGAACTCTGATCTCCTGTGGACACTGGAATTGTCCAATACCAACCCAAGCCATGACTCCAGATCCAGCCGGATCCGTGAGTCCTCACCACTCTGCACCCGACGCCCCTGGCAAAAGTTCGAGTGGACCAACACCCCAGAGAGGTACCCCCAGCGATCATGACCTGTGTTCCAGCATTGGACGACCTCCACCAACCTTCTCCTCGGTGGCTGCGGCCTCATCCTCAAGGGTCCTCACAACCGCGACTGGAACCAGTGAGAAGAACCCAACACAAAAGGACACCTCTGCACCCGCAGCTCCTGAGACCTGAGGTGCCCAACCAATGGTGTCCTGGTGTCCAGCAATGCTTCATCTTCATCCTACAGTTTTTGGTTCCCTTCATCCAGTCTTCTGGCTCCAGTCTGCAGTCCTTTTCAGTGACCGGCGTCCTCTATTAAAAAGCGTTGGGCTCCTGACACCGCCACAGCATCCTGCAACCGGCCGCCCCTGCGCCGCCGGTGTTGTGGACTTGGTGCCAACCTGGGACATCCTTTATCTAACCTTAACCCCAGGAGCTTGACTCCAGAGACCGAGTGGCCTGCCCGTGAGCAGCCCCCAACTGAGGTGCCCTCTAGCCCTTTTGGCTGACATTGGCCACCTGCACTCTACACCTGGCCATCCTAGTGCCGCTGGTGGTGCCACTTGAGTGCCAACCTGAACCTTGGGAAACTTTGGTGCTACCCTCTAGCCCTGAAACCGTTCAGTGATCTGTAAACTTAACACTTCATTTTTCTCCATAGGACTGAATGGCGGGTTTTCTCTGAAAGTGTTGAACTGTTTTGTACTGAAACAAAAAGTAACTTAGTGCCTTCACAAGGGTTAACTTGTTTACTAATGTCCTGTGTTGTTTGAACTGTGTTAGGGGTGTGTCTCATGCTAAACTAGGAAAGTAATCTTGAAGTAATCCAAAAGTAATTTACCAGTGATTTAATTGCTTTTGAACTGTTAACACATCGTTTTCTTACCTGCAAAAGTAATCTGAAAGTAATTTTGCATGAAGAGTTTAACTTACCTTCTACTAAGTTAACCTTGGTTCTAGAAATAAAATAACAAAATAACAACTTTTTATACAAATAATTGGTCTAGATTCAGTCTTTGAGTCTGTGACATAATTTCTTGCCTGAGTGTGTACAACAAATGCTTAACACTACCCTCTGGTAAGCCTGACTGCTAAACCACACTACTACAAAAGAGAGTAAGGTCTTATCTATTTTAGCCTCTGCTATACCTTTGGGGATCCACTAGACTCTGAAACTTAATCCGGACAAAACGGAGCTAATTCTAACTGGTGGTAATGATAAAAATCCTTGGGGACCCCATTTCTGGCCCGGAGAGCTGGGCCAGTCTCCTGTCCCCTCTTGCTCGGCTAAAAGCCTTGGGGTGGTCATCAGTCAAGATCTTACTCTGAATCCTCAGATTAGATCTGTGATCTCCACCTGTTTTTTTCAACTCCGAAAAATAAAGAAGATCTGTAAATTTCTTACTCACGATGCTCGGATCCAGGTGATCATTGCCTTGGTCATGTCACGTGTCGACTATGCCAATTCTTTATATTTTGGCATCCCTCTCTATCTCTTAAAACGTTTACAGATGGTACAAAACCAGGCAGCGCGTCTGATTACTCATCTGCCTCGGCATCAGCATATCACCTCCCTCTTGAAGCAACTTCATTGGCTGCCGGTTGCTCAGCGGTGTGCCTTCAAGATTGGATGTCTCATTTTCAAAATCGCTTAACGGTAACAGCCCGAAATTCGTTAACAACATGATTAATAAATATGCTCCCACACGCAACCTTCGCTCAGCGCACAAAAACCTTCTCCTTATCCCCCTTTTTAGACGCAAGCGCACCGGTGGTGCCAGGTTTTCAACCATGGCCCCTTCTTTTTGGAATTCCCTGCCGTCTGAAATTCGTCTCTCCACCAATCTTCTTGGCTTCAGAAATCTCTTAAAAACATGTCTCTTTCGACAGGCTTTCTAATTCTTTCTTAGGGACCTGGACTTCTACCGAACTAGCGCCATGAAACCTCTCCGGTGTACGTGCGCTCTACAAATTCCTGTTGACATGACATGACATGACTCCATGCACATTATACCTTACTTTGGTATAGTATACACAGAGCCAGCTTCCTACAGTGCTTGAATGGATTGACTGTCAACTATGTGATCTGTGATATTATTCTTATTGCCCAAGTTTTGAAAAACAACTAGGCCACACTTAGCTTGCCCTTGTTAATTTTTTATTCTTGCCAGCTTACGAAGAGCTTGAAATCCTGGCAAGAGAAATTCTGTTTCTCACCATGTTTCTTGTAAACATACATAGTTAAATTTGGAGAACTAGACCAGACTTTTTTCTATTGATCTTTTGAGACTGCCAACGTTCCAGGAGCAAAAATGTTTTATGGCCTGATCCACTCAGGAGGAGGTGTGTAATTTTTTTTCTGGACGTTTATGGAATGGGGAAGCCAGTCGGAGTTTGCCTGTTTCATGAGTGGTCAGTGGTAGATTCGATTTTTTGGGGTAATCATTGGAAAATTTGATTTCCAATTTTTGCTTCAGAATCTTTCTTTTCTGTTTGCACCAACTGCGTCTTTCAAGATCAATTTAGAGAGAATGTTTTATTTCCAGTTGAGTCTGCGCTAACTTGATTCCATTTCTCGTATTTTTTTTGTCTGTTTGTCTTTCTTGGTAGAACATTTGAGGATAATGCTCTATAGCTGGTTTGTTAATTTCAATCCCTCCACTCTTTAAAAATTGCTTTTTTAAAATAAAAAAAGATGTCAATTGCATTATTGTTGGTTTCCCGGGTGATCCTGGTAGACTGATTTTCATGTCTAGTTTCCAGTGGGATATATATTCTATAACAGTAATGTTTGTTGTTTTCATATGGCTGAGGTCCAGATAGGCTTTTACGAGTCTCAATAGATTTCTTCAGTTGAAGATGTCTAATTGACACATTGACTTGTATTCAGAATACAGGATTACATGTTTTGATTATTCTGTGGGATCTGAGCTAAGTTTTGAGTTACACCAGTTCGTTGGCATGTTTGGGTGGTCTAATCTTTTCAGTGGCTAGTTAAAATTTTAGTTTGTACTGCAAAAGGCACAGGTTCTCTCTCATTGTGGGACGAGAATCTCTATTGTAAATAATTATCCTTTTGTTTGTTTATCAATAGTTAATTGAGGGGTCCAATGATTTTGAGCTCTCATCTTCCTCCATTTCCAGAGCATGATCTGGTTTAAAAAAGTTCCCTAGTATGTTGATCCAATGCCGCCTTTTAGATGGATCTGAGTTAGTTTGATGTTGTGGAATATATATTGCCTTCACTTAAAAGTTATGATGGGTCTCCTTCTCTTGGGAGAGCCACTCCTTGATGTATTTTGAGACTCTCTTTGTCCGGAATTTAATTTAGGGTCAGGAAGGTGTTTCTGGTCTGGTGAGTTGAGTTGAGTTTGGATGATCGGTTGTCTATGTAGACTGGGTTGTTTTCCAGCCGCGGCCCGTGGAGGGAGTTCCGTGGGGCGGTAAGGCGGGGCGGGGGAGGGTCAGGGTGGGGGGGTTCTAAAAGCCGGAATATGGATAATTGCAGGTAAGTAAACAATTAAATAAACAAACGAATTTCGTAGCGCGCGCTGCATAATTGTTTACTTACCTGCAATTATCCATATTCCGGTTTTTAGAACCGCCCCCACCCCGCCTTACCGCCCCACGGAACTCCCTCCACGTGCCGCGGCTGTTGTTTTCTTTAGTCTTGTTAGAGTCTTTGCCTTTTATGCAGTAAAAACTAGATACACTTTTATGAGGTTGCTAGACGTGTTTACTGCTCCATTCGATGTGTGAACGGTTAGCATTTTATTATGTGTTTTCCTGAATCTCTTCTTTAGCCTTTTTGTAAGATGCTGAGGATGTTGTGTAGTCATTTCAATGCTCGTTGGGGTGTTGACTTTTATTTTGGATGTATTTTTTTTCTATTGATGACTGTTGTGACCCTAGTTCGAAATAGTGCTTTTATAAGCTTCATTATGTATCTGTGTCTCAGCTGTGAAACTCAAACCAGGAGCTTATTTCTTTTTCATTTGGTTTGTTTGATTCCTGAGTTATCCCATGAAAACATGGTGAAGAAGGTGTGCAATTATCTTCTGCATCATTGTGCAGGTTAAACTCAGATGTAATCCTTGGTTGTTTAGTGGATGCTAGAGCAGTGAGGACATGGGCTGTGTCTCTGGTCCCGTCCTTTCTTAAGTTGTTTACTCATGAATTATAGTACTCAAGAACTCAGGACTATAAGTTTGCCAATTCTCTGGTAGCTAAAGCATGTTTCTTGTTTTATTTTCTACATCGATGGTCAAACTTGAGGTAAGATTTGATTTATGTAGTTTACCTTTTTTTTTAGTCCAACACTTGTACTGGCTATGTCTGGAGCAAAACGATCTGGAAGTCTAATTTGATCTATTGAAAATGTAAATCTTTTGAGGATTTGTTTACTGTTGACAGTAGTGTTGGCCATATCTCTTGCGGAGTGCTTGATTTGTCCTGTTGTTTTTGCTTTAATGCAGCTGAGAGCACTAGGTCTTCCTCCTTAAACAGAATCTTAAATTATGAGCTTCCTGGAAGAGAAGGGTTTGAGTTATACACGTATCTCTAAGTGGCACTATAAATTTTGGGTTGGATTTATCTTCTCTGTGGTCTGGGTGTCTGTTGGAGTTAAGGTGATTACTGAGTCATTGTGATGAGGGGGTGGGAATAATGTAAGGCTTTCAGATCTACTGCGAGTGTCAAGTGTGAAATGTTCTTGTTTGTTTTGCAACTTGTTTTTTGACAGTGGCAGTATTGGGGTGTTGACCAATGAGAGCTAGGTTGAAATGGCCTGTTGTGCTTGAGGAGAATTAAAATATTCCTCAAAATACGTAATTATAGTTGCAGGTTGAGAAGCAGCTGTTGCTCTAGCACACGTTTGTTTGGTTATTGAACGTTTTGTGTTTAATTCAGCAGCTTTCTTTTGTATCCTACCTGCATAGAAGGGCGATTTCTGTTTTTAAACCCCCTGAGCGCATTGCTGGGAGACCTTCGTTCAGGATTTGTAACCTCTCTAGATATTGGCTGGGTTTAAATTTGGAGTGGAGTAGGAGATAACAAGAGGTGTGACATACATGCTATTGTTTAGGACCCAGAATCTTCAGTAGACAACCTATCATTCCCATGTAATGCTTGAAGTGTGGTGAATAGTATTTAGTTTTGCACTGAGCTAAAGTAAGTTGGTAGAGAGAAATCTGTTTTGTTTTTCTTGTTCAAGTCAAGGCAAATTATGAAAAGGTTTGAAAGCAATAATCAGAACCTTCAGAAAAATGTTTTGAACTTGGGCAAAAATGGAGGAAATATATTAAGAAATCATAGATAATGCAAATATAGCTTACAAATCATTTGTAAATGAGTAACAGAGTTTTGAACAAATAAAAACCTTGTCCACAAATGACATTTCATAAAAATCAAACAGAGCAAACTGATTTTGCGCTGTTTACCACATATGTAGTAAAAAATGAAACAAACAAATGTTTGCTAAAACATTCTCTCAGCTTGAACTTTTGAAAAGTGAGAACGATGTTAATAGCTAGAAATAGTGCAAAGTCTGTTTATGTCATATTTACCCTGGTGTAACTACTGTTTACTCCATTCTCTCTTACACAAGCAGCAGAAATGGTGCAAATTGATTTCCCTAGTTCTTTTTCTTTTTGCTCCAATTCGACGTTGGCACCTGGCATTTGAATTAAAATAATAACTCATGAATGTAATAGTGCATGTGTTGGAAATATGGCTTATTGGTGTCTAGATAGACCATAAAGAAAGGCATAAATTCACCAAAACGAAATCTTAAGAGTAGAGATGACAATTAATTCTGGAACTAGCCGGGTCAGGACAGGATGAGCCGGTCAAACTTTTCATAATATAAAAGAAATCTAAAAATAAGCATCTTTAGAGAAGTAATAAAGAGATGTCCCTTTTACCGAGAAGAGAAATACGATGCAACCCCCTCGCCCACCCCAAATCCTAGCAAGAATTACTTCTGTCTTGCAGACAAATCGTTATTTTGAAGTAGCTGGAGAAGGCTTTAGCACTATAAAGTGGCATTTTATTCTAAAAAATCAACCAGTCAATCAATCAAATAAATAAATAAATAAATAAAGGAAGGAAGGAAGTAACATCATCACAGGAAGTGACATTGTTTGACTTCTGGCGGTTTCTAACCACTTTTACTGAAAAGGTCAGGAAACAGCGAGCTACTAAAAATGATAAAGTGTCACAAATGCATATTACAACTGGTAAATTTATTAGACATTGGGCCTGATTCACACAAAAAGATGACACGTTTCAACATATGAATTGCATGATTTCCTTATTTTTTGGTTCTTGCAAAATCCTACAGAGTATGACTATGAAAATCTGGTAGTTCGAGATCCGAAGGTATATCCCTGAACCCCAAACGTATTGTTGTGAATGGACCACATGGCATTTGATCTTCATGCAATATAACGTAAGTGCACATTTTAATTTTTTCTCCTCTTTATCCTCATCATGGATTTTTCCATGCCTGACAGAGCATTCTTGTTCAACCAATGATAATATGGGGACGTGTGTGCACTTCCTTCCACATTTGGACACTTACTTCAACCCTTTCAGCAGTGAATGTCGGTGTCCAGATAACGTGGCAAAGGCTACTGCTAACCTCTTTAAATTACAAGCTATTTATTACTTTGGTGATAGTCACGCCATTCACGCATTCACAGTTGTCTCTTCCCAGGGAGCACCCATTCCCCATGTCAACACTTCACTTACTACTGTGCAAAACTGCACCAACTCAGTGCAGTTTTCAGAAATATAAGTGTAGTATGCGATGTAAAAAATCAGCAAAATTCATCTCGTTCTGTGAATCAGGACATGGTAATCGTGACCACTTTTTGGAGTTGTAAATTACAATGGTACCCAGAATTGCAAAATCCTTTTCCATGACATAAGAAGTTGGGGAATGTTCTTCAAATTCCATATGTTCCATGCACAAAGTCCACTAGAACAGCATATTTTCCAAGGTCTTAAATGAGGGATTAGAAGTGGGAACATGTGTGTTCCCAGGGAAAGACTGGGGCAACCTTTGGAAATTTGGTAGAAAATAAATTCTGATTTAACGATCATAAGTAATACAATCCAAAACATTTTGTGACCTTGGGTATATGTTTGAAAAGACCGGCTGAACCAGAGGGGTTGGAAAGAAACCATATTTGAGTTGCTAAGCCGCCACATTTGGTTTGCTCTACTTTTGTAGGACTGCTTTGCATTTCTCATCTCCTGGATATTAGAGTTCCCAGCGTTTGTTTCCTCTGTCATTTATCAAGGTTAATAAAGAAGCCTGATTTGCATATTGATTATTGTCTTATGCCAACGCACAGACCCTTTCAAGGGTTTTCCATCTCCTTGACATTTCCCATAGAGCGCATTTCACTTTGTCTCCTGACTTGCAGCACGGCTGTTGACTGTGCTCAGCTCTGCACACTCATTCAGCGATGCCTCAGGCACCCCTCCAGCCTGCTCTGCGCTAAAACAGCGGTCTGCCTAGCCTCATCCTGGTCTCAAGTAAATGCTATGTGAAACAGAGGGACGGCAGCCTGAAGGAAATTAAATGCTATGTCTAAATAGGCCAAAACTGCCTCGGCTTCAAGCCCTCAATTGTCACAAATGTACCCGTACTGATGGCAGATAAGGACCGCCGAGCTCATCTGTCTGCCCATGTCCCTGCCTGATGTGGCATCATGGATTCTACCGCTCTATCCCTCACTCTCCGACTAGAATCCGGTGTGTGTCCCAGGCTTTGTTGAATCCAGTCGCTGAAACCGCCCTAGATCCTCCTTTTACAAAGCGCTTCTGTAGATCAGCATCCTTCCTGTGAAAAAGCTGCACCTTACTTTAGGGCATGGGTACTTGCAAACATTTTCCAAGAGGCCAAAAAGTTCTTCTGTGGTGTGACCAAGGACCACATTGTTGCCAGCATGGTGGAGGCTAGGGGCATAGGAGGTGTAATGTGGGTGTAGGGGAAGCGACACAAAGAACATCTAGTGGTTGAATTGCAAGTGGGATCAACTCCAGCTTCCACACTTGATCAAACTGTGTGGTCATAGGCAGTTGTTTTTATTTCAATTTGCCTATCGGCATTGTTGTCAGGGTGATGGGGAGACATGAAACGTTTCTAAATTCATGTTTGAAAACTGTAACTCAAAAAAAAAAAATCGCGGTGCACTTTTATAATGATGTACTGAGGTGAAACGCTTTTGCAGGTTAATGAAATATACTTTTTCCAATTTTAAAGGGATTTTATCATAATTTTACATGTTGCAATATGTGTTTAAAAATGAAAGTGTTCTTATATTATAAGGATGTACCAAGCAGTGCCAAGTCTTCGATAAACACCCTTAGCAGTCCTCAACGAGTCATTCAACACTCTCAACACCTGTGAGAGTACCGGCACCAAACACAGCTCTGGTCGATGAACCATCAAACCAATGTTTTTAATTTAGAAGACATTGACTGTAAGCCAACATGTAAGCACCATGAAAGCACTCCCCACAGCAAGACAAAAGTGCTTATTACAGACAACATACAGAGGTTCCAGAATATTGAGACACAATCTATAGGAATACAAGGTGCACCAGCAGGTAGACATCCCACCGCTAAAAATGTAGAACCATATAGTGCTGAGGATCAGTGAGTTAACGGATGGACAATAGCTTGTCTTAACTGAGAGCAAGACCACCAAAGAGATCAAATCCCCAGTAACCAAAGGAACCCAGGGTATCAAAACAAAACATACCACAGAATAAGAGCAAAGCAACCAACACAATCAAGATATTAATTTCCAGTGCCCATGATCTGAGCACACAGACATATTTCAGATGTTCAACATGAATGGTATGGCATCCCCAGTGGAGTGACTTCGGAAAAGATGAGCAGAGAACTCTGCCCATTTCCTTAACATGAAGAATTCCTAAGATAACCTAAAAAGCAAACTTTGCCCATCTCAAGAGAAACTCTGTAGGCCTACAGGGAAGTCAATAAATAACAACCAAATGCAGGGCCTAGTGAATATGTAACTGTCTTTCCCCATCAGGGATCATTAAAATTAACATAAGAGCCAGGGAGCTCTCCTGCAACTCTCCAGAAGCCAAACCCACTGGGAGACAATGTCGGGCCAAATGCCACCTATAACCCAAGTGAAAAAAAATCAGGATTCTGAAATATACATTTACCCAAAAAGCTAGATGAGTGCAAGCAACGCCATTACAGTGTGGCTAAACTGAACAATCTGGGTGCCGAGCATGGGCACATAAATAGGAGAAGCATTGGTTGGCAGTTAAATATGATGTGTAAATGGGCACCATTCAACTGCAGAATGTGAGCAGATCCAGAAACAAATATGCATGCAACCATTTAAGAGAACACTGAAGTCACTTAAGGCTGACTCCGCCAAAGCTCAGCACTCATTGTACAGTCTACAAATTATTCTAGCAGTGACCAGGGATCAATTAAATGATGTTGACGAAGATTAGACAACCAGATGAAGAATGGCAAAGAGACTTAAAACCAAAGGTCATTCACTCAGGGCAATGTCTGAAGACCCTCAGATGACACTATGGGCCGACACCTTCAATAAACATCTGAATCAGACAATATGTACTGGAAAAGTAAATACGCACCGCTTTCCAGTAAATCTCCGCAATGGTAGGATGGTCTATACCTTTGTGCACAGTAGATGGAAAGTCCATGCCCTCAGCTTCGTCATGGTAAATCTCTGACAACGTCAGTGAATAATGAAAACAAAACCACCCATCCAGAGCAGGCTACAACTTTTTTAGTTATAAACAGAAAGAGATCATGGAAGCAAGAGTTCACAGCCCTAACAATTCAACACCCAGAAGTAGAAAGGTTAGTGATGTCACAACAGGAGCAGGAGCAGTGTTCATGAGACAGCTGGCTTGAAGAAGCAGGAGCAGGAAGGCTGTCGGCCTTAATATAAGAGATATTCCTTATAAAATTTCTTGTCAGGAAAGATGATATCCTTGAAAACTTAAAGTTGAGTTTCCCTGTTGTCATTAGAACTAGACACAGGTGCATTGATCCAAACGAGGTCTGAAAAAGAGCAGAATGAATACAATATCTGCAAACAATTCTACTGATACATGTTATTGGCATACACTTCATCACCGTAGATATTATGCGGCTCATTGCAAACTATATTAAGCTGTAAAGAAACTAGACCCATTGTTGAAATCCACTGTACGTTGTATGCGTTGGGTGCGGTGGATGGAGGTTTGCGGGTAGATCTGGGCGTCAGCTGCTCTATTCCTCTGCTTTGCTTTTGGAGCCTGATCCACGGATCCTGCCCACCCTTGAACCTGGCGTAATGATTTCCCTCAGGACAAGGGAGATTGTGCAAATAGGGCACCTGTTTCCTGAAACCAATTCCTATCCCTGCAGATTATAAATCCAATGCATATAAATCCAATGCCTTAGATATATTGACTTTTTTCATCTACAACAAGCAACCAAGGTGGCATTTCTGCCAGAGCTTACCACCTTGACTCAATCGTATTTCAGATAACAGAAATGGGTGCGTTTCTAAACTGTGTATACACTGTGTTCAGACTCCATCATGCCCATGTGCTTACCTGTTAAGAATTTAAGGGAAGTCGATTTAGGTGTTGATATAGGTGACAAGACATGGTTATATTGTTTTCAAGTAAACCAAATTCCAATGCACTATAGACTCGAGCGTATCCATTTCAAATTCCTAAATGCAATGTAGTATACCCCTGCCCAAATGCACGTATTTTGTGTGACCTGAATATCGAAGATGTACAGTCAAGGATGCGGGATTTTTTTCTCTTGACATGGGGTTCCTCAATCCTTTCAATATATTGCAATAAGGTAAATGTTATACTCTTATCATTGGCTTACCAGGCTAAGTGGAGACTGCCCCTCTATCTGTTAGAAGCCCTATAGCTCTGCTGCTGGTATTTGCCAAGCGCAGAGTGGCTGTGTCGTGGCTAAAGGGACCACCGCTCAAGACTGAAGCCTGGATTCAAGATGCCGTGCTCTTAATGACTCAGCTGCCTCCTTTTCTATGTGGCCAGCCATCTACAAGAAGCCCAGAGATATCGGGAGCTCCTTACGGGATTATGTGGCGAGAACCCAGTGTATAGCATGGCCTCAAAAGGCCATGCTATACACCACATCTGAGTACGTCTCCCACAAGCCTGTTTGGTAGACCGTGTTACTTGGGAAGGAGGGGCTGAGTGCCCCATGGGTTCGTGTCTCAGATTTTAGCACTTGGGCAGATTATGCTGTTGTTGTATAAACTTTAGGTCAGATTATGCATACTTTTCGTCATTGTCACTGTAGTTGCATTTTACAATGTATTGATCAAATATTACCTCGAAATTACACTTGCGATGTGTCTCTCACAGGTGTGGTTATGTGGGAATTCATAACTGGAAATGTCCTGTGAAACTTGTTTTTATGAAATTCTTTATTTGATTTTCTTAATATAATGCATATTATCATACATTTTTATAAGGGATAAACAATAGGAACAGAACGAGAATATGCTCTTGGTCCTGTAACAACTTGATTGCGTTATCTTGTATGCCTAATTGTTATTTTGGAAAAGGTTCATATTCTTAGCACCAATAAATCACAGTTAGCAGAAGGGCCGGATTGTGAACTTAATGTAAAGTGAGCAGATTGCATCAGGTTGACACATTGGGGCTCCATGCAGTGTGTTTGAAGCCAATCTGTAGACACGTCCATGATTCCTCAGTAATTTGCTGTCACTCATCTGGCAGAGGCGAATGGACAGGAGTGCTCTGAGAGGATCGGTGAATTCATGCCTAGCCTGTGTAATGTGTCTGGAGGGTGGCTGAGGAGATCTAGATCCTTCTCAGCCCTTGATTGGATACCTGTCACCACCAATCCCTTCAGCCTTCTGTAGCATCACCAGTGCCTCTTCTTCCAGTTCTGTATGTCCCAGGGCAGCCCCTTCCGAACTCCAAACACAGTTTTGCCCAGGGCACAAGTCGGGGGTACAAGCGGGTGGACGACGTCCACCCACTTTTTTCACAGGGTGAACACCGTCCACCCTGCCAAGAATTTGGGCCCCACTGAATAATGTGCTGAACTTGCCCCAGTGTAATTTCTAAACACTGGGACACTTTCAGCAGCGCTTGCACGTTGTCTGCTTTCCATCTGCAACAAGCAACAACATGCAGGCGAGAACAGGACTTTCTTATTTCAGACTCCTGCTGGGCCCATTACAAAGTCCAAATTTGAGGGGTCATCAGGCCTCCTTTTGTTGGAATTTTCTGGCTGGGAGCAGTCAGGAGCCTCACACCTGATGCAAATGAAGTGAAGGGGTAACAAAGGCTCACACCTTGTTAGCACTTCACACATACTTAAGAGAGGCAGCTTTTCACTCTGTTCAGCCCCTGTTTAGGAGATATGTATGCACTGTAAGAATAACAGATGTGTTGGTCTTTCGCAGTATTTACACAAAGAAAATTGCATTTATATATATCTTACTTCCCCTGAGGAGGCGTTGAAATAATTTAAGTACCACTATTTTTTCTTGTATAGCCCGACTCATTCCAATGCAGGGTGTCAGAGCGCTTTACATCAACACGTGCATATTACATATACAATAAATTATATAAGTTGGTAAATCAATCAATCAATCAATCAGGGAATTGTAAGCACGCTACTCACCCGTGAAGGTCTCAAGGCGCTGATGAGGGGGTCCGCAGATCTGTTTAGCCTTAGAGCCAGGTCTTGAGGGTTGTCATGAAGGTGTTCAGGTAGGGGGTGCATCTGATGTCTTCTGGTAGCTTGTTCCAGGTCTTGGCTGCAATGTGAGAGAAGGATCTTCCGCCTGCTCTGGCTCTGTGGATGTGCGGGATTTCGGCAAGTGCGAGGTTGGAAGATCGGAGGTTTCTTCTGGATACGTGGAAGTTGATTCTGTCTTTGAGGTATTTGGGTCCGTTGTTGTGTAGGCATTGTCTAGGCGTGAGTGAGGATTTTGAAAGTGACTCTTTTCTCCACGGGGAGCCAGTGGAGACTTCGTAGGTGTTGGCTGATGTGTTCTTGTCGGGGTATGCCAAGGACGAGTCTGGCGGCGGTGTTCTGTATTGTCTGGAGTCTGGAGTTTGCAGAGTAGGGACTTGTTGATGCCGGCGTAAAGTGCGTTTCCATAGTCCAGTCTGCTGGTGATGAGTGCGTGGGTGACTGTCTTCCTTGACTCACGGGGGATACACTTGAATGTCTTGCGGAGGATGCAGAGGGTGTTGAAGCAGCTGGAGGTGACGGTGTTGACCTATCGGTTCATGGTGAGTGATGACTCGAGTATGATGCCGAGGTTCTTGGCGTGGTCTGAGGGGGTAGGTAGGCTTCCAAGGGCGGTTGGCCACCAGGTGCTGTCCCATGCAGAAGGGGTGGTACCGAGGACGAGGGCTTCTGTGTTCTCAGCATTGAGCTTCAGGCAACTGTTGGTCATCCAGACTGTGACGTCTTGCATTCATTTATGGAAGTTGAGTTTGGCAGTGGGGGATGTCTTTGGTGAGGGAGAGGATGAGCTGGGTGTCGTCGGCGTAGGTTACGATGTTGAGGCCGGGTTGTCGTACGATGGCTATGAGGGGGGCCATGTAGATGTTGAAGAGGGTGGGGCTCAAGGATGAACCCTGTGGGACTACGCATGTGATTTTCGTTGGGTCGAAGAGGAAGGGTGGGAGTCTGATCCTTTGGCTTCTTCCGGTGACGAATGATCAGATCCAGTCCAGGGCTGTTCCTTGTAGGCCTGCGTCGTGTAGTCTGGCGACTAGTGTGCGGTGGGAGACGGTGTCGAAGGCCGCTGATAGGTCGAGTAGGATGAGGGCTGCAGAGTGGTCTTGGTCCAGCAGGGTGCGGATGTCATCTGTGGTGGCGAGTAGGGCAGTCTCTGTGCTGTGGTTGCTTCGGAATCCAGATTGGGACGGGTCAAGGACGGCGTTCTCTTCAATGAATCGTGTCAGTTTCCTGTTGACTGTTTTCTCTGCAACTTTGGCTGCGAAGGGGAGGAGCGAGATGGGCCGATAGTTCTTGAGGTCGGTGGGGTCAGCTGTGGGCTTCTTGAGCAGGGGTCTGACTTCTACGCGCTTCCAGTTGTCTGAGAAGGTGCCTGTTTTGAAGGTGGTGTTGATGGTGCATTGTAGTTCGGTTGCGATGGCAGCCACAACTCTGTGGTAGATGTAAGGGGGGCAGGGGTCAGTGGGGGCCGCCGAGTGGATGCTTTTCATGGTTGAGGCGGTGTCTTCGGCCGTGATCGGAGTCCAGTTGGAGATGGTGGGCTGGCTGGTGTTTCTGGGGGGCGGGGGCCATCTGTGGCAGCTGGCGGATGGTCGATGAAGTTGTCGTAGAGGTTTTTGATCTTGAGGTGGAAATAGGTTCCAAGCTTGTTGCAGAGGTCTTGGGATGGGGTGATGTCTGTGGCTTCACTGCGCGGGTTGGTGAATTCTTGAATGACACTGAAAAGTTCCTTGGAGTTGGCCAGGATTTTGTTGTGGATGAAGTTCCTCTTGGTGGCTCTGATCTGGTTGTGGTAGTCCGTCATGGCGTCCTTGTAGGTGGTGTGGTTTTCGGTTGTCTTGGTGTTTCTCCAGTTCTTCTCCATGCGTCTGCAAGTGTGCCTGGCTTCTTGGAGAGCAGTGGTGAACCAGGCGGCTTTCCTGGGGCGTTGTCTGTCGGGGTTGCGTAGCGGGGCGAGCTCATCTGCGCAGTTGGAGATCCAGGTGTGGAGTTCTCTGGCTGCGCCATTTGCGTCGGGTGCCCAGGTGTGGTTGTCTCGGGTCAGGGTGGAGTTAAGTTGCTCATCTGTAAACTTGCTCCAGTTCCTTCGTGGCCGTGGGGTTGGTTTGGGTGTCTTGGGTTTGTTGATGGCGAAGTGTACACAGTGGTGGACGGTCCATGGCGGCTGCGTTGTGTGGCTGAATTGGATGCTGTTTCCTGCCGCGAAGATGGGGTTGAGGGTGTGTCCTGCTCTGTGGGTCGGTGTGTTGACAAGTTGTTTAAGTCCGATGCTGGCGAGGTTGTCACAAAGAATAGTGGAGTTGGGGTCGCTGGGGTTGTCGAGGTGGAAGTTCAGGTCTCCAATGAGTATGTAGTTTGTTGAGGCGATGGCGTGGGGTACGATGAAGTCGGTGATGGTGGTGGCGAAGGGTATTCGGGGGCCAGGGTGTCTGTAGACAAGGGTTTCTCGAAGTGTGGCTTTGGGGGTGGTCTGGATCTGGAAGTTCAGGTGTCCGGCGGAGGGGAAGGTTTCGTTGGAGGTGGTGAGGCAGAGGGTGCTCTTGTGGGCAATGGCGAGGCCCCCGCCTGGGTGGTTGGGGAGATCTTTTCTCTGGATCTGTATCCATCTGGGATGGCGGTGCTGATGTCGGGGGCGGAGGATGCGTTGGTCCAGGTCTCTGTGAAGAAGGCGATGTCAGGCGAGAGAGAGTTGAGTAGGTTCCAGATTTCCATGGTGTGTTTGTGTATGGAGTGTACGTGGAGGAGGATGCATTTTAGGGTGTCACCGGTGCTGGCGTAGGCTGTGTTGGAGGCCGGTGAGGTTCTGGCGGCTGTGGAGGCAGGAGAACTGGCCGTGGGTCGTGTTCGGCGAGGCCTGTTGGCATTCTCTGAGTCTTCCAGGGTTGCGTGCGAGGAGGGTGGTGGTGTTGTAGCGATGGGTAGTGGGAGGTTCAGGGTTCCTGGTGCTGTCTGCGGACGGGCGCAGATGGGCTTGCCTTTGGCACGTTTTTGGCGCACCGGCAGCACACCAGCTGCGTGCGTCCGCTGAGCGACCGCACAGCGGCTGCCAATAAGTAGGGGAGGTGGGAGGGAGTAGAGGCTGGGAGGCGGGAGCGGGGGAATTCCAGTGGGGAATTCCAGGGGTGAATTCCCGGGGGGAATTCCGGGGGGGAGGGGCCGCAGGGGCAGCAGCGGCGAAAGGCGAAAGGAACAGGCAGGCAAGAGAAAATAAAAACAGTGGTGGAATTAGAGCAAGACAAAAATGGGCACAATAACAGTGGCACAACCGGGAATAATTAAGAAAAAAAAACAGCTGAGAAAGGTTACGGTGGTTGCAGGCAGTCTGGTCCCAGTTAAAGCAGGCGGCAGGCGCAGGAGCGGGCAGCAGCCTCGAACCTCCCAAGGAGGAGGTCGGGGTCTAGAGGCAAGAGACGGCACAGCGGAGCTGCAGGGAGAGAGTGGACCCAGACCTAGGGTCAGACGTCTTACTTGTACAGGATGTGTTACATAAAACTGGGGGATTGCAAGGTGTAGAAGTCACATATCATCTTCCATAGCTCACTGTGCTATTATCCTCGCAATGCACTCAAACAAACACATGATAGACCTACTAAACACTTATGTGAGAGCTTTAGATCTGATGTCACTTCTTGTGATGCCACTTCCTGTAAAGTCGTGGCTTGTGATGCCACTTTCTATGATGTCAATTCCTGTGATGCCATGTGTGATGCCATGCGCCATGATATCGCGCACCATGATGTTGCACGCTGTGATGTCCCTTGCATACTGCCAAACTAGGTCAGTCCCCCCACTTCTGTTTTTTAGGACTTATGCTCTGGTTTTGCCCTTTCTTTGTTCTAATGACACATGTGGTGCAGGAAAAACCAGGATCCCAGGGGTGAATGGGAGTCATGTCTGTCCTATTCCTGCTGCAGTTAGAGTAGAGGTCACCTGCTCTAAATGATGTAAACAGAGAGCCTGCATGGACCCCTGTACTATTTACCCTCGGGTGGGGATGAGGTGGAGGGATTAGGGAGGGGAGGATAAGGGAGAAATGGAGACGAGAGAGTAAAGGAATGAAAGAAAAGGAAAGCATTAAAGATAGAAAGGAGAGGTATAAGTGACAGAAAGGGAGGAGATAAGGGTGAGTAAATGGGATAGCGAAGAGACAGGAGCCAGAAATCTGTATGTTAGTAAAAGAACAGAAGGAAGGCGGTGCAGGTTAGACGGTAGCAAAGATAAGATATAGGTGGAAGGAGAGAGAACAGACAAATTAAAGAGAGATCAAGGTAAAGAAGTGGGGGATTCAGAGAAAAGACAGGGGCTATGGGCGTAGTGGGGGAGAGAGAAGGGTGGAAGAAAAAGAGAAGAGAGGGGTTAAGGAGTCCGAGGAGAAAAGTGATGGAAGGGGCAGAAGGATGGAATAAGGAAAGACGGTACCAGGTGCAGGAAGTGATAGGGAAGAGAGAGGGTGAAATGAGCACAGAGATGAGGTATCGAGAAAGGGGGCGAGAAGGAAAGACGTAGAATGAAAAACTGGGAGACATGCAGCTACGTTAATGCAGCAGGTGAAGTGACACTCGGTTCCAGCGGTGTAAGGGGCCCACTGTACCCCAATTATGGCTGTATGTTATCACTGACACTGTGTGACAACCCATTTCCATTCTTGGGATAAGGCCATGGGACCAGTGCTTTCAAATGGGAAAAAATAAGTGCAGGTACTCATTAATATGAGCTAGAGGTGTGGCAAGGGGCGGGGCTAGGGACAGGGCTAAGGGCAAGATATGATGATGCATAAGGACTTCTTTACCAGTTGCAGCACATATCAAAACACATGAGAAATGCGTTTATGTAAACAAAACAGGTTAACTCATTACACAAAATGAGAGGCAAACAGGATGATATGTTAACAGTCCCTTGTTTTGTAATATTTGCTGCCTCTTAACCCCTTCCATGCTGCGCAAATTCCGCCGCTGTGCTGACGGTTTCTTGCGCGGGCGTGGTCATGACGGAACGGTTCCGCCATGAGCACAGCTCAACCGTGGCTCATGACGGAACCGTTCCGTCATGAGCACCGAAGGGGTTAAAGCCATACTGTCATTTGTTATTGGAACAATACTATATACTCTCAAGCATGCTCACACACATACACACACACACACACACACACACACACACGCACACACACAGAAACAAGCAGACATGTATACATTCCCTTTCAAATATCTCCTGAGAGTGTCATGATTCTCTTCCTCTTTCTCTCACTTTTCTCACACACAAAAACAGGCACACACAAATTGGCAAGCACACAGACATAAGCAAACACTCACACAAAGTCTCAGGTGGGATTTCAGCCATTTTAAACTCCTTGCCTCCCATGGCTTTCTAAATTGCCACTGTCAGTGTACTGCCTCCATATCTGCATTTGCCCAAACGGACGCAATAGTGTGAATTTGATTTATAGCACAGGGCCTAAATGGGCCCTCCACTGTCAAACACAGTGCGATGGTGAACACAGGGACATCATTTACACACCTGATGAAGATTTGGGGGGGGGGGGTAAAGCACTTTCAGCTGAATGGTCGTTGTGTCCCTGATCGACGGTGCATGGTCTGTCTAGGCCCTGCACTCTTAAACACAGCATGACGCAATGCAAGTCCTCTCAGACCCCTGCAGTCTCAGGGCATTCAAATGGACGCTGCTGGAATCTCCAGCACTGACTCTGCAAAAGGCTGCTGCACTTACAAGCTCCTGAGAAGCAGAGCGGCATCTACCCTGTGCTAGAAGAGATACCTAACCGGAGCCTCCAGCGCCGTCTATTAGCAAACTGGTACTCTCCCTGGCTAGAGAGAAGTGCCGGTACTGACGGCCAGAAAATTCGGAAGTGCTGGTACTCAGTACTGGTGAGTACCTGCCCATTTAAAGCACTGGGGACACTTGCCAGGCCACTGGAGAAAGCCCCTGGCAGGCAGATTTGGATGAGGCACTTAGTCATTTATCCTAAGGCAGAGTTCCCATTTAAACTGTTTGCAGACTGAAATTCTTCCCAGGGCACACATCTGTTCTTCTAGCATTAGCCCTGATCTTTTATTTCAGTATTCTGCCCGCCCAGAAACTGCGCACAAAATTAAGTCGTACACCCTGAGCCTTCTAGATAGTTTCAACAACATGTGGGTATTGTTGTCACACAAAAGTCTTGTTTCCAGTTATTCAGCATTTTCCCTCAGCCGATCTCTCCAATCTAGTTCTATAAAAGGTTGGGGCTGGTAATGTTTACATTAGTTGTTCTCAAGCCACTGTAGTGCCGTCTGTCTGTGAAGTGACAAAGGCCAGGTGTCAGGCCATCCGGCGGTAATCCCACTTTGTGCAGGAATGATGTCCACCCCTAGGCACCGCGTGTGCTTAAAAGAGATGGGAATTATCGGAAAAGGCTTCAGAAGGACTATAGAACAAGCATTTGCAATGCAATAGGTCTCACATTTATGCAAGTTTAAGCTATTGACATTGTAAATTGTAATGCCTTTTAATAATGTTTTTTGTTTTATAACATGATTAAAAGCATTGTCATTAACAATAGTAATAGCTTAATTATTTGCAAACACAGTCCCCTGAAGGATTCTATGCTATAAATAGCCTTTAAATAAATCAGTGTCCTGTGAGCTTAAACTGCAACCTTAGGTAGTTTAGGGTCCACGCCTTCCTCTTGTAAACCATCTCGAACCTTCCTCTCCTGTCGGGCATAGCGCTTAGATCTTAACCTTGCAATAAGCGCTCTGTTGCAGCACAAATTGGTGGGCGCATCAGATATACAGAACATACTTTTACATGCAGCCTGTGGAGACGGGCTGTCCTGCCAAAGAACATTAGGAGTTAATCAGGGTAAAGTTTGACCCTAGATAAAAGGAGGTTTCTAACACGACTCAGAACATTTACGTCATATTTTAATATGTTAGTAGGCGTCAGGGTGACATATGTCATTTCTTATTTTCGTGGCCAACACCAGAGCGAGCAGCGCATGCGTGCTGCAACGCTAGACAACACCTAAAAAGGGCCGTGACACCATGGAAGGCGTCACCAATAGCCGCTAAAAGCCCTACAGCCAAACCCCATCTATTTTATACTCACGCAAGTCTTGCAGAAAATAAAATAAAAACCCAAAAACATGTACAAAGAAACAAAGACGGAGATCTAACATGTACAGAACCTAGACAACAAGTGCAACTCTGGCCCTTCTGTGTGTGTGTGGGACCACCAATGTACGAAGCAGTCTGGATGGGCTGTACGAAAAAAATACAAGGCGGTAACAAAAAAGCACAAAATCCAATCAGAAAACAGTAAACAAGCTATCAACACACCCTCCTACATCACGGGAAACAAAGATGGCGTGGGCCAGTCCAGATGGGCCGTCCCAAAAAATGACAGGGTGGTAACCAAAAAGCCCGATTCTCAATCACAAGCCAGCATTTACCCTAAACTATGACGCCAGCCAATTGAAAACTTGTACAAAGAAACAAAGACGGAGATCTAACATTTACAGACCCTAGACAAAAAGCGCACCTCCGGCCCTTCCGTGTGTGCGTGTGACCACCAATGAACGAAGCAGTGTGGATGGGCCATACGAAAAAAATACAGGGCGGTAACAAAAAAGCACAAAATCCAATCAGAAAACAGTAAACAAGCTACCAACACACCCTCCTACAACATGGGAAACAAAGATGGCGTGGGCCAGTCCAGATGGGCCGTCCCCAAAAATGACAGGGTGGTAACCAAAAAGCCCGATTCTCAATCACAAGCCAGCGTTTACCCTAAACTATGACGCCAGCCAATGGAAAACTTGTACAAAGAAACACAGACGAGATCTAACATTTACAGACCCTAGACAACAAGCACAACTCCGGCCCTTCTGTGTGTGTGTGTGACCACCAATGTACAAACCAGTCCGGATGGGCCGTATGAAAAAAATGCAGGGCGCTAACAAAAAAGCACAAAATTAAATCAGATGGTGTGGGCCAGTCCACATGGGCCGTCCCAAAAATCGACAGGGCGGTAACCAAAAAGCCCGATTCCCAAGCACAAGCCAGCATTTACCCGAAACTATGACGACAGCCGATTGAAATCAAGGGCCTGGCTTAACCCCTTCTGTGCCCATGACGAGCTGGACTCGTCATGGGCCGCGGTTGCGCTGTGCCCATGACGAGTCCAGCTCGTCATGAACCCCGCCCGCTAATGCAACGCCCGGCACAGGGCGGGGAAAGGGCGTGGCACACAAGGGGTTAAAGTCCCCTTCTAAAACATCGATTACTGTAGCTCTCGCAGATCGAGTAGCGCATGCGCGCTGCAATGCTAGGCGAGACCTAAAAAGGAGAAACATATACAAGGCTCCTCTTCTAAATAGTCCCCAGTTTCACCAATTCAAGGAGGACCCTGCAGCACCTCCTAGCTTCACAGGAACTCTGCACTGGTGTCTTCCGTTTCTCTATGGATACAGTTACACCATTGAAGAGGACTTTAGCAGCTCCCAAGTACCCAGCTCACCATGGGTACATCTGCCCAGCTTCCCACTGCTCGCCATACCTAGGTAGAAGCTAGTGGGGACATTGCGGCCAAGAGTGTAGTCATAATCGGGGTGTGATAACTGTTAGTCCATGGCATGATGCAGCCTCAACTTTCTTAAAGGGTTCACTGGGAGAAATCTGCGACAAGTGAGCTGGTCAAACTGGCTATATTAAAGCCGATGAGGTGTCAATCCATGAATAGGAGAGGTCTGATACTTTTATGGTTACTGGAGCCTCATTTCGAGGGGAGCATGGCTGCGAGCTAGAAAGGAAGACTTGAGTGACCCTCAAGCAATGTTTCTCAATTTCACGAACACTTTGGTCTGGCAAGAGACATCTGCTCAGCTTTGTTGTAATATTTTATATGAGAAAGTTGTCCAGCACATGGAGCAAAACACATCATAAAACATTACACTGCACATTCTGAGCTGTATTTCACTGACATGTGAGGATGACTCCAGACCACCACGTAGGTGAGGATAAATCCCACAATGATCCAGATCAGAGATCCTAAACATAAAATACGCTAGCCAAATGCTGGTGCATGACAAGTCATGATATGACATGAATGTGACATGACATGACATGAATATAACTGACAACGCTCACATGAGTAAGACAGACGCTTTCAAGACCTGATGGCCCTATGTAGCAAGCTCTACTATGCAAAACGTCGAAATGCATACAGCAGTCTCACTAACTTGACTCCGAACAGTGCCAAGACGTCATAGCTGCTTTGGAAGTCAAGTCCTGTAATCACACTCAATGCCCAGTCTAAGCTGTATCTTTCAGAGCAAAAGAATGTGTATGTTTTTACTTAGACGTAAAATAGGTAGCTAAAATAAACAACACAAAAAAAATCAAGGATACAGCACTCTTTGGGGTTGAGATAACATAATTCACAAGTAATATTATAGTTAGGGCTCCCAGTTTTATGGTATTTTTTTTTTTACATTTCCGTCTGTATTTATCCATTTTTAATTTTTGCTAATTTTATCTGTATTTATCCATATTTATTTTAGGTTTTGTGAAAAACATGAAGCTTAAACTGGTATATTTCCACATTTATTTAACAGCTAAATAAGCACTCATGCTTGAATGCCTTCGGGGTTTCAGTGATATGAAGACCCGCAGAACATAAATCAATGCCCTTATATGAGAACCTGCAAATTTAATTATCAACCATGAGCATATCTACTAATGTTTATGCCCCTTTACTGAACTTAATTTGTTTTTTAACCCCCTTACCTATCAATCCACACAGCCATTGGCCTGTCAGTCATGGTAGAAAGTATTTAGAATCACTAAAAAAAAAATTAAAAAAATATTTCCATTGTTATCCACATTTAAAAATAAATACAGACCAGGAAATAAACAGTTTTCTATCTGTATTTATCTGTAAAAATCAATAAAAACGGAACACTGGGAGCCTTAATTATAGTGCATAAATAGAAAGAAGCAATAATTCTAATAATATGCGATTCTATGTGTGTTGTAATAGCATGGGCTGGAGAAGGAAAGTCCTTAACAATCTCCAGAAAGCTTTAGGTATTAACCTTTCTGTAGGAAACATGTTGCTCCATGACTAGTGGTGTCAAATGGTACATTACAGATATATCAATGCCCTATGGGTTGTGTATACTTGGTCCTAGATATTGGATGCAAAGATCGCAGGCCAGTGGGTTTGAGCTAAGATGCTGAGAACTTGTCAAAATATTGTACAAAACGAAAATCTCACCACCTACTTGTGGACTCGGTTTGCCAACCCACATAATGTGCTGTTTACTGGATAGCAAAAGAAACTGGTCTAAAGTCAAATTTCCTATTAACAGTTAATATGGCCACCACAGTCCGTGGTCATGGTGTTCTAAATACAGTTCAAGAGATACTAGTTACAACTCAAATTGACCACAAAATGAGTGTAAAACAGGAACCACTACTCATCCTTTAATTGATGTAGCACTCCTGTGGATTAACTGTTCGAATTGTGGGTACACCCATTTAGTCTGTGCCACCCACTACATCCATTGGTCCTTTTTGGCGATTGAGGAGTGCTGGGTTTTAGGGTCAGGCTCCTATCTTAATTTAAAAGTGTGATATCTCCAGAACCACGAGTTGTAGATAGACAGTTCAGAGCATTCCAGAGGACCCAAGCACCAGGGGCCCGTTTCTCAAAAACATTTGAAAATGTCAGTTGACGGAGGTGCCAGGAAGGCATGGGGCACCCACTAGCATTATGAAACATTGGGATTTAGTGACTACATCCTACCACATTTTTTGGGTGCAATATCTTTGGACCAATATATTGCAGGTGAATATTTTAGGCACTTCCAGAATAATGGGGCTTAAAAGGTAAACACCTTCCTGTCTCTCTTTGCCTCCAAAAACGAGCTACTCACGATAAAAATGGCAGGACCATCGTGGGACAGTCAATTACACTGTTAAGTCAGTTTCTTTGATGGTATAAGCATGATACTGAAACCTAGGTGTAGTCGATGTCATCTAGGCTCTTCAAGGCCTACTGACTATTAACTTTAATGACTCTGGGGCAGACCCTGCTCATACAGTCAACCCCCATTATGGTTTAGACAACTTGCTGTGGCGCTGGTGAGCCAGTTTTATTTAGTGCTGCTTGAAACAGACAGGACGTCAAACAAATGAGAATATGCCCTATGCTCAAAGTATGGCTAATCAGTACTGAGTACATATCTCAGGAATTTCCAAAAAGTTCAGAAGGGACAAACACCAAATGGTTAGCCGGCTGCAGATGCTTGCAGCACTAGAGCAGGCTTGGTTCCTTGGGCATTCCTCCATGCACATTTGGACAGATTCAGGCTGCTGGGCTACCACATTATGCTCTAAGGCCAAGGCAGCACATCTCATCCTTAACAGGAAAGTACAACTCCAATCTACCCAGTAGGGCACAGCAGCAGGAAATCTCCATTTGCTTCTGAACTGCAGCATGCAATGCCTTTTTCCTAGTCAGACATTTCTGCCTGCTGGTGCTGAAGAGTTCAGAAGTCCAGACAAATGCAACGTGTGCATCTTGGATGGCTAGCTACTATCCAATTCGGTGGAGCAGTTCCAGGAAGCCAATGCAAATTAAAGCTTATGCTATGCACAAAATCCATTATGTTGGCCAATCACTGCTAGCCAGGACTTCCCAAGAAATTCCACCAAGGAAGAGAGGGAGCAGGGCCAGAATAGTCATAGGTGGGTGAATTCAAACTGATATTGTTTCAACTTCCTGAGCGGGTCTCTCCTATTTACTAACCGTCCTTGGCACAGGATAAAAGGCGAACATGCAGATATCCTCTGGGATTTGTATTTAATGGGATGCAGAGTAGAAATCCTCAAAAGGGGTATTTTGGCTCTGGCCAGATCCATAGACATAGCTGGTTCTTCTCAGTTCCTTATTTTAAGGAGGACCTCTGGCCCTGCCTGAAGTAAATTTGTATTCCCCAAACCAGCCTCGATATGTTACAGGGTTTTGCCCGGTGAAACTGTTTAAAGGTATAAAATCCTAAAAAGACATTGTGAAGAGGGACTTCCATCTTTACCAACCCTGCCCTCGCAAAGGGCAACAGAGATATAGCAAATAGAAACAAAATGACGTCACTTACTACAAGCCAAATGGCACACACTCTATATGTCATTCAGTCTGCCACATTCATGGAGGGAGTAGTGTGGCTGCCCAGTTAGTAGAGGCTGGACAAATTTCCGTCAACACTGTCAGTAAGCCATCCCCTAGGGGTAACTGGTGCCTCTCCACTGTGTGATCAGCTCCGCCCAATCATTTGAAACGAATAGGAAGCCAGAGCAATCAAAAGTTGCACTTTGCTCAAATTCGGTTTACTCAGTACTGTGTATGTCTTCTCAGGCATTTTCAAAGAAAGTACAGAACAGGGGACAGACAACAAATGGTTAGCTGACTGTAGACATGTGAGGGGGCATGGCCACCCTCTAATGTGGGTGGGAAGCACATTATTGGTGGTCACTCTGACCAGGAGAGTATTGTTCTCTGCTGGTATGAGTAAAAATCCTATAGAGCAGTGGTTCTTAACCTTTTGACTTCTTTTTCACCGTTACCTCCCACCTCCCCACCAGTGAAAAACAAGTATATGGCAATCAAATATCCAGACTATAAAATATAAATTATTTTACTTAATTCACAAACAAAATATACAGATATAAAAATTTTAAGTTTAATGGGGATGTTAGAGCCTTTTAAAATGTGTTTTTATTTCTAAAAAACCAATGCAATATGCTGGACTCAAGCACATCCCTTTTTTGCTCCTAATGTATCCTCTCTTTTGGTTGGCCTATACCAGTACTTGGATTGAGGCCCGTAGTCATCCATACAAGGTTGTTTGCTGTACTTGTGCTGCTCCTACGAATTCAGCTAAGGATATCAATTTCATTTTTACTTTCAGTCTCATATTCCTTCAAATTGACAGAATGAATTAAAATGTTCAATTTTACATTTTGTGTTTTTACATGTGTGTATACTTTAGCAATCTGCTAATACTCTTTCATTTTCAGGGACCACAGATAAGAACCACTGCTATAGAGCACTTCACTGGACTCACAGATTCTCAGGTTCGCACAGTACAGACAACAGGTCAGATTAAAAAAAAGAAAAAAGGGACATGATGTTACAGCTGTCCATTTAGTGTGTGAGCTTTAAACAAGGACATAGAGGTATACGCAAAACATGTTAAATGTAATTCTACTAGGACAGAGATACAATTATGTGAGGACAGTCAAGAAACCTAAAAGAGGTGCATAGAAAACGGGAAACAACCATTACAACACAGTCATTACAACATAACATGCTTTCCATTCACGCCATTACAACGCAGCCATTACAGTGCATGCCACTACAACACATACCATTACAACGCATTATAAGGTAAGTAATGGGAAACAGTAATTTTTACCCCTACACTATCCAACACTTACCCTACTGTTTCACTCATTGGAGTGGGAATAGTAATTTTCATCCCTACACTATCCAACACGTACCCTCCTGTTGCACTCACTGGAGTGGGAATAGTATTTTTTACCCCTACACTATCCAACACTTACCCTACTGTTGCACTCACTGGAGTGGGAATGGTAATTTTTACCCTTACACTATCCGACACTTACACTACTGTTGCCCTAAAAGTATTATGCTTTGTAATGGTATTCATTGTAATGGTATGTGTTGTAATGGAATGCGTTGTAAGTGTTGTTTCTGAAAATGAGTTGTGATGGCATGCGTTGTAAAATCATGCGTTGTAATGGATGTTGCGATGTACAAACCGTGTTGAAAAGGCATGCGTTGTAAAAGTTTGCTTTGTAACGTGTCCTATTCATAGAAAACACTAATTCAAGCAACGTACCCCAGCACTGGGAGAACAGAAGCTTTGTCACCAGGAGACAGGGTCCATTAGTTTATTTTTACCAGTGGGTGCAGACGAGCCTATCTCACACTTATTTGAGGGGAATTGATTCATTTGGTTTCTTCTGCTGGAGGCAGCTCTTCAAAATAATTTCTTTGGCTGATCCTGCTCAGGCCGTCTGTCCTTCCCAAACTAGGCATTCACTGGGGGAATGAAGGGTGAGGGTGGAGTCAGAATTGGCACCGGAAACCAGTCTCTTTGAAGTGCATTTGCTACCCTCCTACCTACTCACCCATTGGTCACCTCAGCCAGCCTGCTTCCTATTGGTTAGCAGCTGCACTGCCTGAGATGGCTCAGTGGGGAGGACTGAGACCTGCGTGCACATTGCACAGAAGGCAGGAGGTTCCTGGCTTTATACTTGTCCTATTGCGTGTGTAGTGTGAGGGGTGGATGCTGGTTTCAGGGTGGAAGACAAATTGATTAGAATTATGCTTTTTATCCTGTTCAGTGGATCTCTGTATTGTGCTTGTGGGCTTGCAGTACCCCTAGAAAATGTGCCTAGCAATGGCATACCCAAATGTTGGGTGGATCGGGATGGTGTTAAGCTTATATCACGAGGCAATGTGTCCCAGTAAAAAATCGGTCAAAACTAAATTTAAAAATACAGTCAATATGAAAAGGACTGACTCAAGAAGTGAGTTTTAGAGCCAGATGGTTAGCTGACTGCAGACAGAGTGGGATTTAGGAAAACCATGAAGTTATTAACAAATTAAAGTGGAATACAGGACTTAGAATGCAGCAGCATCTCAGTAAAGTACATAGGAATCGTTTGCCATGAAGGCTCAGCATTAACAAACAAAACAAATAACAAGCAGAACCAGAATATAGACAATGTCTCAATGTGTAGCGCAATCAGTAAGAAATCACGTAGCGTCTCTACTAGAAGCCTAAAGGGTTCTGGCTCTTCCCCAAATTCACCGGTTTATGTATGGTTTTCTTGCATTAGAATGTACAAAATCTGCAAAGAAAGCATAGTCTGAGCAACATCGCAACAAGTCATAATTCATATTTTACGTGGTCCTACCACTATATCACTAACCTACTACATGAATGTTGATTCACCCCCTTCTAACCTAATATTGTCTGAGGTCTCCCAACAAACAAACTAGTTACATAAATATCAGAAACATTAGTGAATAAATGTAATACAGTGTGCAAGCAGAAGGTTCTTGGAAAATGCTGCAAAATGATATCTAGCAGGCTCTTCAAGAACAGTGTCATTCAGAAATAAACAATCCTCATCATATTGCACGCTGTGTCATACAGAAGTTTAAGCAGAGAATGAGTATTATAACACAGCATCCATCTTGGATAAGGTGGTGTTGACGCCTAACTGCGGCCTAGTTAGGCAAAGCCAGAAAAACAGTCTTTAACACATGGAAGCAAGTTTGTTTAAATTGTTATAGCGCTATGTTAGTATACACATGTGACTTTACTTGTACATTATTGCTCTGCACACGATTATTAGTGCATATTCGAATTAAACACACAAAACAACCTTAATTAAAAATGAGGTACTGTTGAAATCACGAAGCAGACAGTGGAGATCCAGGTATGTCTATTTATTCAATACAGTGCTATGTTCAAATCAAAACAAACCTCTGCTGCTGGAACAGGCAGAAGAGGGTGTGGGCTACACGTGCTCAGTATTCTAAAAACATAGAAAGCATATTTGCAATGGAAACTGTCAATAACACATTTTTCATCCATAAGAAAGTATAAAAAAACAAAGAACAAAAACATTATGATAGGGAAAACAAGAAATAAAACTGGGGAAAATGCATTACATGAATCTTAACAAGAGGAGTTAAATACACTCCTCGGCACTCAGGTACGAATATTCCACTTAAGCATTCTTAAATCGCGACAAATAACGATTTGCAATTTGCGATTCCTGACATGGAATATATGAAAATGGATTTGTTAGAAGTGGTCGCAATTTGCACACCGACTTCTACCTAATTCATTGTATAGTGTAAACCGACCTATGTATTAATAGGTAGGTTCTCAAAATACTGATTCATAATTGGTCTCATTTTAACCTACCTTATTAATATGAAAGTGATATGTCGCAAATTCAAGCCCACTATGATTGGCTACAATGACTGCCACGGTGGCCTGCTGAGGTCAGCAGACCACCACGTCTAAGTTTGCTTTTAAATAAAGCAATCATTTTTTTAAATGCATCCAGTTTTCCTTGTAGGAAAACAGAATGCATTTAAAAAAACATAAATACAGAAACCTTTTTAAATAGCAGTCAGTGGTCTTCTGGGTCACTACCTTTATAAAAAATATTTTTGTAAACATTCTCAAAAGGTAAGGGGTCCTACAGAGACCCCTTCCCATTTGTAAATAGCTTATCACCTCCTTTGAACAGGTGGTAAAATCGGGAAACAACCATTACAACTCAGTCATTACAACGCACTACCTTTACAACACGGGTGTTAGAACGCAACTGCATTTACATTGCATGCCATTACAACGCAGACATTACAATGCATGTCACTACAACGCATGCCATTACAATGCTTTCCATTACAATGCATGCCACACAACGCATACCATAACAACGCATGCATTATAAGGTAAGTAATGGAGTTTTGTTTTAGTTTTTGGGTAGGTATAGGTTTGGGGGTACATGGAATTAGTCATTTCTACCACTACACTATCCAACACTTACCCTACTGTTGCACTCACTGGAGTGGGAATAGTAATTTTACCCCTACACTATCCAACAATTATCCCACTGTTACCCTAAAAGTATTATGCGTTGTAATGGTATGTGTTGTAATGGTATGTGCTGTAATGGAATGTGTTGTAAAGGTAGTTTCTAAAAATGTGTTGTAATGGCATGCGTTGTAAAATCATGCATTGCAAAGGTAGCTGCGATGTAAAACCTGTATTGTAAAGGCGTGCGTTGTAATTGATTGCGTTGTAACGTCATATATTCGGTAAAATCTGAATGTTTTGCAACTGGATTTTGGTTGCAAAAGATTAATATTGGCTGCAGGTAAGAGGAGAGGGGCTGGTGCTGGCGATCCCTGCGTCTGCCCCTTCCCCACACCCCTTTGCTACGCCACTGTGAATCTGCATGTATTCCCAAACCCAATTAGGAATTCAGTACAATTCAACAGCATGTTACCAAATTGATATTTGGGTTTGCAGAATTAAAAAATGCCCTTTTGCTGTTGGAAAGGCTCGGATTTTATGATTTGGAGCCTTACCAACCATAAAATTATTTGATATGTAAGAGCCTTTGGGGGAGATTTACAATCTTTTGCGCTGGATTAGCGTCACAAAAGTGACGCTAACCAGCGCAAACTTTTTTTGTGCTATTAACTTCCCAGTGCAAAACTTGTTTTGTGCTGGAAAACACCCTCAAAGTAGAACAAAGCAGCGCGAGGCACTGCTTTACGTTACTTAGCACCGAGGGGACGTTACATGGGTGGAACATGGGTGTTCCTATGCAACCACCCATGCCTTTTGACACAACACCATATTTATAAAGATTTGTAGACATGGCTTTGCGCCAAAAGATAACACCCCTTCAAAGGAGGCGCTAACAGGAGAAATGCTTTCATTTCTCCGTGCTTTTATGACTTCGCATGCGTGCTCCACTGTGCAGCATGCATGCAGAGTAGGAAAAGCTTTCTGTTGTGTCTAGGAACAGTGTTTTGTACAAGAAGGGTACCCTTCCTGTACAAACCTATGCTAGACTCATGCACACACCCTAGCGCTATGGCGCTAAGTTGTGTGCATGGTGCACAGGTGCTGAAATCAGCGCCGGCGCAATGGAAGGGGGAGGAGAGAGCCATATCTCTGAAGATATGGCGCTCTCCTGCTCCCTCCCTGTCGCGCAATGCAGCACAGCGGGCTGTGCTGCATTGTGTGACTTTTTTGTAAACCTCCCCCCCTTGAGTCTTACTGATGGGGTTCTGTTGCAAGCCATCAACTTTAACACATCCAGCGTTAGAACTTTCTTCAGCCTGTTCTTCAGCCTCCCTTCCCACATAGTCCTCCACAACTGGTAGCCCATTAGCCATAGGAGGGACAAGTTCAAACTCATTAAGAGGACTGATCTAATTCGCTTTCCGTCGTTTTACAAGATAGTCTTCTGAAGGCGAAGGTTCACTCACAGGCGCACACCTAACAACCTTGTGCTCATTCCACACTTGACCATCCTGAGTCACTGTCCTCTGTACTTTAACCATAACTACTTCCAGAGGTTTACCATATCTGGAAAATCCTTTTTTCACAAATCCTGATTACCAAATTCTGACCCACACTCCCCTTCTTTGACTGAAAAAAACTCAGTAGCTCAACATCACACTTTTTCTTCTCCATTTGGAGACTTCACGGAAACAGTATTATTGCCTTGAGAAAGCTCCTTGTTTCGAAGTGCTCGAGCAAAGTGCAGGGCTCTTGAAATATTTATAAATGTAGAGTGACTACCAAACCTTTCGGTGCGTCATTTTTGAGTAAGCAAAATAAACTAATTCACTGAACACAAAAGAGATCATTCTCACCTACTTGTCTCAGTTTGCTTCAACTCCCCATATCTAGTCTAGTTCTGTCAGCGGGCCACATTGGTCCAATCACATGTGCTATCGACACTTCAAGACTGTTAGATGCCATGGGGCAGATTTACAAGCTCCTTGCGCCACTTTTGCGTCACTTTTCCCATGTTAAAAGTGACTCAAAAGTGGCGCAAGGGGCTTGGAAGTCTGCCCCCATGTATCTTAGGGCTGAGAGGAGCCAAACGATGAGAAGTTCAGTTCATCCTCGTAGAGTTCAGAGGAGCTGCTCCCTCTAAGGAAGTGAGAGGCTTTCGGCCATAATAGAAAGGTTTGCTGCCAGGTTCTCCACGTCCTTGCATAACTAACTCTTGTAATCCAAGTTATTTCTTTGCATTCTGGGTCTTGTAGTTGGGTTAATAATGGATAAACAAGACCAAGAGCCTTAACTGGGACAGCTAAATACTCCTAACATAATATGTGCATTTGCAAAGTGCTTGTTCATCCTTTGGGGCAGAACAACAGATGTTTATTGTTATCCACCTTAATTGTCCTCATTTTATTGACTTAAGAAGGATGAAAGGCTGAGTGAACTTGCCAGGAGTTAAACACGCGTGGCCAGAGCGAATACACTAGTCCACTGAGCCACCAGATCTGAGAATCTTGCTAGGGCTGCAGAGACAAAGGGCTCAGTTCCTCTATGAGGTGAAAAGCTCTGTTACTCAAGTGGGTCTCCGTAGATATAATTCAAGGAGACGAGAGACTGTGTCCCTTTGGGGATGAGATACACTGCTCCTCTTCGGGGAGGTTGATAAGCCCTACTTTCCTCTTTGCCTCTTAGAGAGATGGATCCCCTGCTCAGGCAGGCAATAGGCCCTTCTTCTTGTGGGCTGAGAGGCCCAGCTCTTCAGAGAGATCAGAGACCCTTCTGATCAGAAATATGAGTGTCTCAGGTCTTAGTCCCCTGTGGGAAGATTTAAAAGGAGGTTTTCCCTCTTGGAGAGAGGGGGCCCTATGTTTCTCCATATAAAGAGAAAGGGGCAGGTCCTCTCCAGGACAGTGAGAGGTACTGCTTCTACAGCAGATGAGGGGCTCATCCACCAGGGGTATTGAACATGATGTGCTGCTTCTCTTTTTCAAGGGACGAAAGGCTATCCTCTCTATCAGGAAGACTAGAAGCCTTGCTGCTCAGAGTAGTGAGCTGTCATTCTCCGTGTCGGTCGGTGAGAGACACTCATCCTTAAGGCAAGGGAAGCAGGCGGAGAAGCCCTTCTTCAATAAGAGGCAGTGCATTTCAAGGAGACGAGAGACCCTGCTCCTCTATAGGGAGAGGAGAGGACAGCTCCTTTGCTTCTCTAGGAAAGGGAGAAACGTCTACCCCCTAAGGGCGTGACTATGTATATTACACTCATGTCAGGCTCTGAGCAGTGCAGCAGGTTACACTCGCAGCACCTGCAGAACAGTTTGGAATTGTGTTTTGGCGCTCTCCGCTGGAATGGCAATGCTCTACAACTATTTGCTTCCTCCCACAGTGGGTTTGGTCCCAACCACAGCAGTGAGCTTCTCCCCCATATTACCCTACACAAGAATCCATCCTGCTAAACTACCATGACAAGTCAAATAGCCCCATCAGGAAAGAGGACGGAACTGGACATTTAGATAGTGGACAGAGAACTTACATTTTTACTCTCTGTGTGTTCAAAGATTTACCAATTAATTAATGTTACACCCTTCTTCTATTACTTCTGCCCTTTTAGTACCATGAACTATAGACCTCATCCTGAATTGTACTACTAGGTTTCACATCTCTGCCAATTGACTACTACCCCCATTTACAGGACCCTCTACCATTTCAGTACTAACAACTCACATCTCTGTGGATGCACTTGTCACATAACACACATGGTTTTGCTCCTTTCTGCATGAACCCTCCTTCCAAGGCATCTCGTAAACACATGCTTCCACAGTGCAGCAGCTGCCTCATGGGGTCCTCAAGGGATTCTCTTTGAGCTCCACGCTTTTTTTAATGTATATATCTGCCTTTTGGCAGATATTTTGGAGGCTTTTGGTCTTACTTTATTCTCATATTCTGACGGCATGGAGATTGTCATATCTGTTTCTATAGATGATGACAATAGACTGCCTAATCTTTGACCATGCTTTGTCGCTGTGGCACAGTGGATGGGGGACACTGTTTTAAACGTAATGGAATTAAGACTTGTGGTGGGTCATCAACCTCGTGTTTGGGGCCCACAATGGTGGCTGGAAGATCTAGGGCCACTTCCTACCCCAAACCAGGTTGTTAAAGATCTTGGAATAGGGCTGGACAGACAGCTTTTAATGCATTACCAAATAAATAGGGTGTCCGCCAGCTGATCTGTCATTTTTTAGATGCATGAGAAGAATCCTTTTCTCCCTCCCTATTTCTACCCAGAGGATGATTGTTCAGACTCTGATCATCTTCTGTCTAGATTATGGCAATGTACTCAATCCCGAGGCTGCTAAGTCATCTGAGAAACAGCTACAGAGCATCCAGAATGCAGCTGTGCACCTCCTGTGTCAAGTCCCTAAATATGTCTCAGTTTCCACTCAGCCTTTGCTGGCTTGATAATCGTATTAGGTTAAAAGCCCTGTGCTACATACATCCGTAAAGCCATGCCTCAGACAGAACCTCAGTTTTTAAGGGAGGTATCTCCCTAATCGCTCTTAACGCTTGTGTAACCAGAACTTAGAGGTTATCCTACAAGTTCATTTGGTGAGGTAAGAAGGTCATTCTTTTACTTATCTTGGCCCTAAACCCTGGAAATATTTGCCTTCCCCTCTTGGGCTTTGCACTTCCGGTGAGAGGTTTCACAAGCAGTTGGGAACTTGGCTATTTTAATTCTGCCGGTGTGCCACGATCTGTTATGTTAGCGCTGGGAAGCCCTTTGGGCCATCCATGCACTTTATAAATTACAATAACGTCACATATCATAACAATATACATCGAAGTGTATTTTTTTATTTGTACTATTGGAACAAAGGACAAAGCACCTCTTCACACACCCCAGCACCCCCTCTCCAAACTAGACTATGAAGGTACTGGAAATAGTTCATGAGTGCCATTTCAGAGCCTGTAACATTACAGTATTTTTAAGCGAAAACTGGGCTGTAAAATGTACTATTTTATCCCATATTTTTCATAACATTTCTCAAAAGGAAGTCTGCCTTCATCCACCTTTAAGAAGGTAGGTTCGCTTCACTTTCTACCTGCAATCCAGCTTTGGCCATTGTCAATGACGACAGCAGGAGGCACTAGAAAACAACACTGGTGCCTGCGCAGGACGTTGGGAGCACCAAAGGGCAAAGAGGGTGGTGCCTTCTAAGCAAAACATTGGGCACCAGAACTTTTTTTTTTTTTTGCAAATTAAGCTGCGAGAGTGGAAGACAAGGAACATATAGGCACTCTTTGTGAGATTCTCAGAGATACCAACACTAGGAGAGAACCCCTATCAAACGTAAGCCTTAATCATTCAGTTTCTTGCACTCACACAAGGAGAGAAAGTTAAAGACCCCTTGCATAACTGCTGCCTCACACCACCAAACTAAGCAAAAACATTATGGGTCGGTTGCCTCAATTCATCTCAGCCACTGGTAATTACTCTAGCCGCCTCACTGCCCATCATTGTTTCCCACCCATGGCACCTCAGAGAAGAGCCATCTATATGCAATTAAGCTTTTTACTCCAATAGGAGCAGTCCAGCCCAAACAGCCAATCCAGGTGCACTCACAGACACCAGGCACCCAGGCCAGGAAAGAGCACACACATTACTTGCTGCTTCCTAATATTGACCAGATTCTAGAAAGAGTCTATGCAGTCAAGCCCAAAATCATAATCTATACTCAACAAACTGCATCTCCAAAGCACCAATGGAAAAGAAGTAGACCTATGTTCATCATTTAGGGATCGCCAAGGGTCGCAGTTGCGACCCCTGGCTTGTTCCTTGAGAACCCTGGTACATCGTTTGCAGCCCTTGCCTCAAAGGGGCAGATGCAGAGGCAAGAGTAAAGGTAAACAAAGTCCTAATGAATCCTGCTTACTTTCGCGAACTCCTAGAGTCACCCCTCACAAAGACTTTGTTTACAAAATGAACACATCCTGCCTTGCAATGCAGTTCCAGAGATGGTAAAAAGCATTGCTATTCTACATCATTTACAACGGGCTGCCCCTCACTGCAGAGCCCGCTGGAGAAACCAGGGCTGCATGACCTGGGCATGAGCTCTCAGAGGAGAGGAAGCATGGCCATGATGCAGGAAGAGTGAAGTTTAGGGATGAATGTTAGCAGCAGAATGGTTTCAGTTTCTCGGACGAGTTTTGTAAGTGCCTGTGAAGGGCTGAAGGGCATCTGATCCAGGTACCAGAGAAAAATAGGAGACAGGATGTCGGTGGGTGTGTCTGTTACTCTCATGCCTCTGACCGGGGGAACAGAGCTGGCAAACTGTACACTGTTCATCCCCTTATGTAAACTAACCCGGCATGGAGGATACTGATGAAACAACATTATTTGCTGGGGTGTGCATTGACCAATAAACATCAAAATTAAATAATGTTTGAAATGATAAGTTTTAGTCTTCCCAGTCAGAAGGTAAGATCTTTATATGTTAAAGCGCTCAAGTCTACTGCTGGGCCCAAAACATACATTTTAAGGATATAATTCGAATTGCACTTAATGTAAAGGTGATTTTGCCCGGTGTTTAAATTAATGTGGCAAATATCAAGATGGGTGTCTGGCACACTTAAGGATGCTTGCATGCACCACACACTTAACTGCCAGTGGCCCTTGTCATATGGGACACCGTCATCCAGTCCTGACTTTTTATCCAACAGCACTTTGCTTTCAGGGACTTGAAGTTTTTACCACAATAAGCATGCATGCAGAGCCAAGACACACGGAGTGCTGTTGGATAAAAATCAAGGACTGCTGGGAGGATGATGCCTCTCGCACCTTCGCACACCTACCCCTTCCCTGCTGCAGCTGATGTGTACATGTGGCTTTTAAGATGGTGAATAACATGGTTGTATTATTTCTATTTTTAAAAATCTGCTCAACAGCATGACAGTGAGTTTCAAAAGATAATGCGTTCGGAGGATAAAAGCATGAGGATAACAAATTTTATATGATTTATATTATGAATTTCATCCTTTACAGACAAATACTGGAAATATTTGGACATACAAAAGCTGTCCCGAGGTATTTTAGGCTGCAATTTACATATGACTCTGTTACGCTATAATGTGTGCACCAGGGCAGGTGACGGCTGAGTCCCAAATTAACATAGCACTACCTCTGTTAGAAAGTGGTGGTGTCTAAAATGCCACCCATGTGCATTAGCAACTGTTGTGTTGCTTTACCTATTGTCCACATTAGGCACTTATTATGGTGTTCTTAAAGATGGTGTTAATTTGTGTGATGTTATTAGGGTCGAAGGTCATGTGACATCAATCCCTGGAAAGATTGGGAATATCTTCCTGTGATGACATTGAGGTCAAAGAGTGTCTGATATTACTTCCGCTACCCCTAACGTTTTGGTGAATTGATGTCTATGAGTGGACCAAGAAGGTTGAATCATCATTAAACAATAGGACACTGACAACACCACCACAACTTTCCCATAGCTTCAACAAAAGTTACCCAGAAGATACGGCTTCTATGACCTGCATGGATTGATGAAACATTTCAAAAACAGATCATCGATGGAGCCTTTCATATATATAAAACCCGTACCACTGTAGCGTCCTCCAAAGCCAGGGAGCATTCAAATGGAATATGCTGGTTACAGAGCTCTGCAATATGCATCTTTATTCTTCAACATACATCCACATACACTGCACGCATTGCGTCAAACTTTTATAACCACACCTTAGCACCTCCCAGCAGATTACGTAATTCCTCTTTAGAGTCCGCCCAGAACCCCAAGGGTCCTAGCGCACATAATCTCAAGACACTACAACGGGTAGATAAAAGTATGTGGCACAGACAGAAAATGGTGAATAAGAGCATCTTCTAAAGAGGACACAGAAAAAACCCAAAGTTCTGGTGATATAGATTTCTTGAGGTCTGGTAACACTCTAACACTAAAGGCAAGAACAACTAGATGGAGGCTGAAAGTTGTGGTCTCCAGTGGGGTAACTTTTCAATAGATTCTCCAAAACATTAAGAAGCACCAAGAGCAGTGGCGGTGACAGAAAACATGCAAATCAGATATCATATTGCTATTTCTAGATCTATCTTGGAAATGAATGAAGTATTTTAGCAAGACACTTACCTGATTAAACTAAACCTGGGCGGAGTTCTCTGAGTTCTGCTCCGCGAAACTGTGCGAATTGCAAAAAAAACTCCGTTGCGCTACGCGGAGCTCCATAAGCGACGGAGTTTCTTTAGATAAATACCGCTCGTGGTGATTTTCAGTAGCAGGTGCTTGTCTGCACTGTGCAGTCATCGCGAACGGCACCATGCACAGCGCAAGGGGGCGCTGCTTCCTTTCTGCCACTCCAGTAAATTTTTACTCGTGCTGCAGCTTTCTCAACACGAACGGACGGTTTATCAATGTGAGCGGTTGCGACCATACGCGACCGCTCGCAACGAGAAATCTGACCACCCACGCTGAGAAATCTCACCGGGAGGTTGATTTTTCACGCTCGCCAACTTGATGTTGACGATTGCAAACGAGGAAAAATCTCACTGGGAGGTGGATTTTACTCACTCGCGCTCGACAACTTGACGCTGATGAACGCAAGCGGTGGAAAAAAATCCGCTCCTCGAGTTTTAGGGAACTGCGCGAGAGTAGAAAACTCCGTGGGCGGAGTGGAGTTCCCCGCCCAGACTTAGATTAAACGTAATTAAAGAAATAAATAGATGTACTATTTGTGGGGAAACCTCAGATACATTATAGGATTTGCTTAACGATTTGCTCATGGCAACATTAATTTATGCCAAATACGTTCGGTAAAAGACTAACAAGAACGCACCAGGGTGTGATATGTGGAAATGTAGACTTTGCAATTGGGTGGGTGTTCCTGCAAGAGCCCAGCGTATGACTGTTACAGAGTGGAGTTTAGGTTTCTCACCTCGTAAATATATAGCATCTGAGATCTTCATTGGTGCTGGTGGTAGTAGGAAGGCAGGGGAAAAAAGCATTCAGAACTCTAATAGCCAGTGTGTATTTCCCAGCTCCGAATATATTGCACGTAAAATCGTTTATTATAAGGTGCTCCCTGTTTTTTGTTAATTGTAAATAAGACCTCTTCACATATTTGATAGCAAAGAAAATTTGAGACAATTGAAAGGTTTTATCTACATTATTGCAAAAAGCTATTATTGCTTTGAATTCATGAAGATGAAATGTTTATTTTTTATTTTATAATTATCTCTACAATGGTTAAATTTGTGTAGATAATTTGTGTAGACAATGGTTGCTGAGCAAAACATGTCATCAGTGACTCCTTCAGTTAGCTCTGTAGACAGCAACTCTTTCTGCTCGGACTTGAATTTTTTATTTTACCATTGCAAGAAAAGGCTTAATCTTGGAAGAATATACAATGTTTTTTACCAAAAATACAGAACTGGCTCAAGGCGTCACATATTACATGGGTTCATATTACGCGCGCCTCTAGTGTGCCCATGTGAGTTCTATGTTAGTGGGTATTTGCATGTGTGTTGCTGGGATGCTTAGGCACCCATTGTGTGGTATTTGTTGCCTTTGTGCCAATATGCGTGTGTCTGTGTGTACAAGTGTCTGCATTCACATTGTCTGTGCACACAGACGCCTCCCTGTGTGTTTGTCCGTGCATGCATGGAAGCGTCAATTCTGTTGAGTTTCCAGGTGCGTCTGGATGGTTTGTCCCTTTGTGTACTTGCACGCTTCTAAAGTCAAACCTGTCGGCTTTGTTAATGCTTCATTCCCTTCGGTGCTATTAATTACCGAGTATCCACTGCAGAGTGCCTCAGGAAGTGGGCGAGGATTTGAAGTCATTTGAAATACATTTCAGGTATTTTCCACATTTTACAGACTCCACTTTCAGTGACGTCACCTCTTGCAAGGCCACATCCCCAATGCTATTGAGGATCAAAAGTCAAGTGATGTCAGTTCCTGTCCCATCATCACATATGTAAGTTAAAAGGGACTCATACTTCCTGATGTGCCTCGGACCACGTATAATCCATGTGATAATATCTTTACAGTATTGAGAGAACGAGGGTGTATGAATTGATGGGTACATTTAAAATATAACACCATGTGCATGTTGTTATACTATGTAACAGAATGTGTCTATCATTCATTATCCATCGGTTTTAATTGTACAAGGGCACTAGATAGATTCTAGAATCCAGGTAAGAGGTTGGCCAAAAGTAAGAGGGTTGTCCTTATTCAAATCCGGTCAGATCACACCTCTCCTGAACAAAAACTTAACTTGGACTCCAATCAATTCAAAATCCTGACACCAGTTCCCAAACTGACCTTAGAAAAATCTTAGAAAAAGCTGCATACCCTCCGCGTCCATCCCACAAATCAAATGAACCCAGAAAATTGCCTCCTAAACTACTACGAGCCCTAAATGCAGAATGGAATCCACCACCCTTCAAATCACTGATGATGCCCTTGATGATGGAAAGTGGAAATGTCTGAATTTTAGCTATACTTAAATTGTCCGCAGCATTCAACACCAGAAACCACTGAACCCTTCTAAAAAGCATATCTTCAAAAATAAGAATGAATGCTATAGCCCTGAAAGGTTCCCAAACCTTCTTTACCCCTCCGTCACAGTTTGTGAAAATGGACAAATACACTTCATACCCCCTCCCATTAGTTTGCATCGTACCCCAAGGCTCTATGCTGTTCCTCTTTTATTCAGCCTCTACCTGGAGCCCTGTGAAACCATGCTACACCCTGCAGGACTAACAATGCTCCAGTATGCAGATGCCACCTAAATCTACCACAAAATATTAGACATTCCCACCCTCAAACTATTTTTGGAAAACCTTATAAAATGTATGAATTTATTTGGTCTTAAACTCAATCCCTCTATAATGAAATTGCTCCTCTTATGTTTGCTAAGCCCACCTACCCCAGTACATAACTGGCAGCAAAGTCTTACGGCCTGATTTAGAGTTTGACAGACAGGTGTTTGCTCTGTCAAGGCAATGGAGCAAAGCACTATATCACCCTGCTGGAGTACCCTCCTGCCAAACTCAGAGATATCCAACGGACCAGCAGACATCTCTAGCATTGGCAGAAACCGACATCATGGCAGTTCCTGTCAATGCATTGTAGGTTTGACCGATGGCTCCATGACGGAGTGGCACAAAAACCTTAAAATGTGTTTTTATTTGTTTCCATGAGGGAGCTGCACGGAAAACCTAAAACTTTTTTTTATATTCCATAACAAAAACCCAAAGTTGGATTTTGTCCTGGAAAAAAAAGAAAAATGTCCTCCTCAACATGGAAGATTTGTCTTATAGTGAGGGGGGCATTTTGCAGTTTTCACTGCCCCTTACTTCAGGTTGTACCTCGCAGTGACAGATAGTGAAAACTGACCATGTGTTCACTCAGTCTTATTCGAGTGGGAGGACACTTGGCCAAACCTCTGACGGCTATTACTCTGTCATGCAGTCAGACGTCCATGTCGGTGGTGAAGACAGAGTAGTCTTTGCTGTGAACACCAAGAATGTCTGCCCGGCTCTAAATGAGAAAGCTGGACCTTCAGTTTGGTGGAGAGGGTATTCAGTTGCCGTTGCAATGAAGTACCTTGACGACCAAACTCTAAATCAGGCTGCTACCGACTTAAGCATTACACCAACATTAGTCCAGTCATCTAAATCTTTAGGCTTCACAATTAACCAGAATATCTCCATGAAACCACACATTTCCAAGCTAACCAAAACAGCCTCATTCAGCTTTACATTCACACAAAAATTCAAATCCTCTATATAATATTTCAGGACCACTGCTAAAGCCCTGGACCTAGCACACCTCAAAGGTGGTAATGCCTTACTCACAGGCTGCCACAAACTTTCTCTTGCTCCAACCCTCAGAGCATCCTACACATAGCTTTCCTTCTTGTCAAAGGCACCAAGAAATCAGATCACATCACCTCCATCTTTAAAGATGCCCAATGGCTGACCCTAGATGACAGAATGTATTTCTATATGGCCTGCATTACACATGAAACTATACAGCTGGGACTACCCTTTTACTTGAAAGATTAACTCAAGCTCCCCGGGAAGGAAGACAAGCACCAGAAATCATTCACAACTGATTCTAGAAATCACAAAAGTAAGAAAGTCCAAGATTTTGAAGTGACATTCTCATGTCCTGAGACACTGGAATGATTTCTATGAAGACTTAAGGATTAATTACAATCCTTTACAATTCAGAGAGAACCTGAAAAGTCACCTGTTTTGAACCTATATGTTCAACTCTATACCCCTCCATGACCACCTCGGTTTCACGCTAATACCCTCAATGATTTTGTATCCCCTCCATAGTACTCTGTATTGTACTTCTGGTTAATTGCAAAGTGCTCTGTTGCCCAAATGGCTAGATCCATGCTATATAAATACTATAAATAAATAAATACATACATACGCAATAATTCATAAATGTCACTCAGAATGCTTTAATATAAAAGATACAGAAGCTGTTTAAATCATATTTCTTATTTGTATTACCATATGTGAGGTCCAGGTCATGGCTTATGGGTGGGATGCATCTTATTGGTTATTTGTGATTGAGGAGCCCGTTGACATGGAATATATTCAAGGAAAGTTAAATGAAAAGTGAAAGGACTTACCTGTTGGTCAGTGGTCCTATGAAGGGGTTTGTGATCAGCTGGACAGTGGCCTTTGATGCAAACAAAAGCCCCACGCGCACATTTTCGTTCAGCAGATCAGAGTCTGCCTTTGGACAATCTGAAGGAATTGTAGTGGCATTTGGTGTTGGTGGCCGGTTGGTAGTGGGATTGGGCCCATTCAATATCATCTCCTCTGTGACGTTCCCAGTGATTAATGTTGAGTTGTTGTAATAGGAAAAAATGGTCTGGAAACTGTTGATGGTAGCGGCTACTGCCACATCTCCCGTCGACCTGGCTGTCTGCAGCTCCGTCTCGTTGATCTCATGCGTCAAGCCATACAGGTAGCTGGGAATGATGGGAACTGTGGAGGTAAAGGTGAAACATGAATAGTGGAAAATGTGCAAAGCTCACATCACAATGAATGCACCGTAGAAGCTGTTCGCACAGGCATAGCTGTACGCAGAACCCTCTCTGCAGCACCTTCTGCTTCTTAGTTCCATTTCCCTCCTCCTCTTCACACTTGACCAGGAAAGTTTGGCTTTGCTTAACTAGCACGAGATTAATTCATCACCCAATTACAATTGTGGTCCATTTTGATCACGTGCTTTTGCTTTAGCAACTTTATGTATGTGTGCAAAAGGCACGCGGGCAATCCCATGGCATTTGATCCAACGATCTTAGGGCAAGCCAACTCACAACTTCTTAATTTCCCCTGCAGGATATCTATACCTTAAGCAACCACTATATATTACACATATAAAGGCTGCTAACACACATCAGATATTAGATGCAAACTATGAATTGTCTGCCTACAGAAAATATAGCCATCCAAAATTTAAGAAGGACATAACAATAGAGAGCTGCAGGAGAACTCTGAAACCCTGGATCAGATTATAAACACTACATAGTTTTGAGGACCACAGCACCCTGTGGCAATTGTTAGTGTCTAGTTTCAAACAAGGCATTAACAATGGTTACCGGGAGCTGCGGCCCTCACAATTATGTAACACACAAATTCTGTAACCCCCCTCATACCCTTTAGCCTGTTAATTATGTCAGATTATGGACTGGGCAGTCAGATGGCCGAGCTTGGGAACAGACAAGAAAATCGTGAAAACAGAACTCTACAGTATTTAATGCCACAGGAGGACCTTCCAGCTAAAATTTACACTCAAATCCCGTATCTACTAGGAATACTTGTCAGGAATTAGAAAGACCAAATGAAAAAGAAACTTTGAAATTCTGAGAGGTCACAACTTGAGAAAGTAGTTGGAAGCAGACTGAACTCCGAGGAGGTTCTTAATACTTATTTACCCCTCCATGGAAGCAAGGGACCCTGGGATAAATAAAACAATGGGACTCAGTTGTAACCATTTCAGAATTACTGAAAGGCTTGAGAATGCCAACACTGGCATGCGGCTAAAAGGCCGAAACACGCTTTGGCTGTAACCGCAAGTACTCATACCAAAGATTGGTACCGAAAAACACGCATTGAAGGACATGTTACATGAAAAATATTTCTACAATAACTATGAATGGACTATGTGTATAAAATAATGCATTCTTGATACTCTTCTCACCATTATTTGCTTAAAGACCAATGAGTCATAAGATTGCGCAATTTACACTCTACCCATAGTCAAAGCTGCCAGTAGCAGATTGTGCCTATTATACACGAACAGAGAAAGTAACTACCAATTGTCCACTGCACTGCTATAATATGAAACACAGTGAAGTCAGTGAAGCCATAACATACTCATTGTCTAGAAGTCACAGGTGTAGGTAGCAAATGGCCACCCCAAGCTTCAGCACATCGAAACCAGGAACCCTTCGAAAACATCAAACAGTAACAGAATGTGCACCCAGATTTTGACCATGATATTGTGAATGAGCAAACGAAACAGAGGTACAGCCAATAATGATGCATACACCTTGGCACAGTGAGCAAAGGGCATTCTAATACTCCCTAGGTTTGCGAAAGTAGAGCTAACCTCCGCGGCAGCAGCCTTTGTGAGTCAAGCCACTTGATAAATAACCAGTGCCATCTTCCTAAGTAGTATATATTATATCGCAATTGTGTCCAATATGTATATTATTTCTCAACTGCATCCATCAATTAACTCTCATGTTGGGGTTTGACAGACACTCTAGCAGGCTTCCTGATTTATCTGTCTCATCGTACACCTTAGTCATGTATCCCTTATAATGTTCACATCATAGCCACTCAGTGTTTCCTGTACCTCTACCAGTCTTTTCTGCAACTCATGGTCCCCTGACCTTTTTTGTTCAAGTATTATGAGTGTTTGCTCTTGTATGGTGACATCCCTTACCAGTGTTAATCTAACTCTGGAAACTATTTTATACAGTGCCCATCAATTTCAACTTCAAAAGCCTCTCCCTCCACTAATATAGAGGATGCTGTCCCTTGTTTTCAGCAAAATCTATATATTGTTTCCATGGTAGACTATTTGAAAACACAGGGCCTGCTTTACAAAGGTAAACCTACACTTTTGTGTAAGTTTACTATACTTTGGGTATTCACAAACTACCAGTTTAATTTTGCCACTAGTCATTTTACCACTGCAGAGACTCCGCAGTTGGAGAGGAGTATTCAGCGCAATAAAAAAATTGGACAGGCCTAACTTTTTATGAGCAGAGTTTCTGCAGTCATAAAATTACTATCAGTAAAAGTAAACTTTTAGGTGGCAGATTTACAAGACTCTGACGCATCTCTGCATTAGAGCAGAGATGCATCAGTTTCCCTGCGCCTACATGCAAAACCCTTGCGCCACCATTGATGCGTTGTATTTACAACACGGCGCACCATGGCGCAAGGATTGACAGATGCATCTGAAATTCGGATGCATCTGTTGGCACAAAAGTCACACATTGCTGGAGTTGTGTTGCAAGCACAACACAACTCCAGCAAAGCATGGGGAGGTCTTTACTTATTGTTCTGTGTCACTCCATATGCCTGCTTCAAGCATGCATAAGGTTTTTAAGCTGTGGCGTCCTAGAAGTGGCACCGTGAAATCTTGTTGATTTCACTGCGTCACTTCTACAAGGCTTTCCTGCGTGGGAACTGCCACACTCATACATTATATCTGACACGGGTATAATGTGGCGCAGGGCTTTACAACGTGATGCATCTCCCCAGCAAACTTGTGTGTGTTTACCTTTGTGAGTCAGGCCCGGAGTTTTCTAGAGACGCCACCCTCAACTTCAAACTGGGCGTAGCCATTATTGTGGCCCCCAGTGCAAGTACAGAAACAGGGGGTTATGGTCTGAAAATGTTTTGAGCAATTATTCACCATGGACCAAATTAGCATGCAGTTGTGGCGAGCATAACATAAGGTCTAATTAGAGGTCATGCATCACAGAGTAAAATAAGTAGTCTTAGGCATGAGAGTGACTAGCTCCCCAGGCATTAATAAGACCCTATAGTTCCACCCATCTCTTTAGATCCTTTAACATTTCCATTGTGGGGGGGGCAGAAATAGAGGGGTGCTACCTATACAGATCTACATCAGCATCACATTTTAAATTACCCCCTATTATCATGGGATAATGCATACTTGCCTGGAAAGTGAATCTGAAAAGGCCACATAATCAACATTTGGGACATAAAAATGATTTAGAGCAATGTCCTTCCCATCCAGTCCACACCAACAAACCACCACCATCATATATCTACCTTCTTTATCCTTAATTTCAATATTCACCTTATTGAGTACCCGGGGGCTAATCCAAATCAAACAACCTCCCTCCCCCAGGGAAAGGCAGAGTAATGTGTAAAGTACACTCAGCCCTTCCATCGTTCCTGTAGTGTGTAGCCCTCCTTGAGGGTCAAGTGCAATTCATGCAAACAATAAGTGCTCCCTTCTTAACATATGCCTGTGCATTGTATTATTTAGCCATATAATTGAGTCCCACTCATTCAATGTGAGTAATTTAACATTTTCACACCTATTAGCCTCACTTCAAAGGCTCTAGGAGTCCTTCTCCCCCTGCATGTAATATGAGATACACATTTTTGATTTGAGTTGCACTTTTTGTCCACTGTTGGTGCCTGCTGTCTCCGCGACACTTTCCACCATAGGCTACACCCACTACAATAACAAATTGCAAACTATAAAAATAACTCAATTCACCCCTCCTTGGACAGCTATGCAAGGGCCTTCCATCCAAATACAAAGTCCAAATAAGAGTTTTAAATTCAATAATGGTCTGTGTTAGAGCGATAGCCAACCAACAGACAATTGAAACTAAGCAAAAATCAATAAAGTTAATAGTGGAGGTGGGGGGAGTGGTTCCCTGTTTTTGGAATGCCTTTTGGCAGCACCCGGCCAGTGTCCCACCAGCAATCTGTATATAACCTGGCAGGCATTTCATATGAAGGTTCACCCATCCAGTACTCCACCTTTCAACTTTTTATTGTAAGCATTTCATTTCTCCATTTAATGGAGGTCAACTGCTGTGCACAGAGTAATCCTTGCCATTTTGTCTTCCCTGTCCAATGATCATGAAAGGTCATCATCATGATTGGTGTCCAAGTCCGTTCTTTCTTTTGACAAACTAACCCATACTGTTCTAAGGGTGTCACTCCTGATTCCACCAGCCATCTTGACTTCTCAGTCTCTCTCAGGTTGAGCCTGCATTCTGGTTAGTATCCCTACTTGTCTCTGCTTCCTGCTACGTTGGCTCACGGTGGTACTCCTGTCATAGTCAATGGAGCCTTATCCTAACTCATGTGCATCTGCCCACTCCCAGATCACTTGCAGAGAGGATAAAATTCTAGAGCGTTTGACAGTCATTAGTTTGAACTTGGTGCAAATAAAGTGGGCATATTTAACTCCCATCTCACGTAGTCTATGTTTCACTCTTGTGAAAGAGGCTCTTTGCTGTTGGAATGCAGCAGTAAAGTCCAAAAATATAATTATTCTCTGGTTCTTAATTTCCAAACTACCTTTTTCATGCACCTGCTGCAGAATATCGTCCCTGTGGCAGCAATGAAGTAACTTTGCCATCATAGGCTGGGGGGGATGTTCCAGGTGGAGGAGGTCTCACCGGTCCTCTATACACTGATCCAGGGCAAAAAAATTGTCAAATCCTCAGGAGCCACTCACTGTCATATCCATTGTTTCAGGTAGGTCACTATATATCTTCCCTCAATTCACTTTGTATGTTGATTCTTTCTGCATGCCGCTCCTCAGAATCTCTGCCCGATATTGCAGGAACAACACCGTTTCTGTGTGGTCACACATTTGTCTCTTGAGTTCTTCCATTGTTGGTTTCAGATCTACCTCTTTGTTGGAAATTACGATCTTTTGCATAGTATTCCCTCGAATCTTTGCCTTCAATCTTCTTTTTATGCGGAACCTGCTTTGGTTGCATTTTTACTCTGTGCATTTTACTCCTGCCACTCAGTGGTAAAGTGCTTTTGCTCTCCCTTCCAAACATGGTGAAATTAGTATACACCTTATTGGCAGTTGTAGTTTATTTCTAAGTCATTAGCAAATGACACTACATGCACTGCTACTATATGTAAACATGACCTGTAAATTAAATGCTACTCGTAGGCTGTAGAGCTCATAGTACCACCAAAGTAATACTGTAAAATATGTCCCAGTCTTGCCACGACAGCTTGTAGTGCAGTTTTATACTGCCATTTTTCCATGGCAAAATATTTTTTTTGCCAGGCTTAACCTTCCATCTAATACTTATTAGCTACCCCTAATGTTGGCCCCAAAGGCTCGTATGTCAGGGTGCATGGTGTTTAAAAAGTAGAACACGTGTACTTATGTTTTACATGCCATTAGAAGTTTTTCACTGCAACAAGGCTTCTTCTCCCATAGATTAACACTGGGTTACCTTGTTGCACTTAGTAAATGATAACTTCAGTTTGAAAGCCAATAAAGAAATACTTATTCCACTCTTTTAAAATGTAATTTAAAATCTTCTTTAATGGTCAAGTTGGATTTTAAATTGTATTCTGAAAATGGCTCTTTTAGAAAGTTGGATTTTTTTTCTGCCTTAACCAAATGTGCCTTTTTTGCCAATGTCCAAGGTCACATGACTGTTAATTACTCCCCTGCGGCATAATGTTATTCCTTCCAGACTGGGGACAAAATGGCCTTGGATATGGGAAAGTGTGTTCCTCTCCTGAGCAGGATAATCTGGGGGGTTTTAATCAGCCCTTCCTGAGCTTCGAAGGGTAGATTGTGGGCTGCCCCCAGCCCCTTCCTGCCTCCTGTCCTGTTACTAGCAAATAGAGCCCACAACTGAGCATGCCTGCCCTTTGTTCCACTAGGCCGATTAAAGCCAAACCCTTGGAGAAGGGAAGAACTGACTAGAACCAGTTTAGGGTTAGACAAATGGGGCGTGCCCCACACAAATAGGCTGACATTTGAAATGAAAGCATAATCATCAGAACCTTTGACAAGAACAGTCCTGGAGCTGAGAACATTCAGAAGAAGAACTGCACTGCTGTCTGAAGAAGAAAGACTGGACCTGCTTGCCTTGAACCCAGGACCCCAGAAGTGACTCCAATGGTCAGTTGGCTAACTTCCTGTTTGACTACAGGGACAAGTCAAGCTTTCCAGTTCACCAGACCCAACTGGAATTAACCTGGACCTCTCTGCTGGCCTCCCTCGGAGTGAGTTCTGACCCCCAAGAATTGCCCTCAAGGTCATCGACCCTTCGCTGCTGTCAGAGTGCACTTCTTCCAACCCTACTGAAGGCTTCACTGGACTCAATGCAGAGCAACGCTGAGTAGCACCGGATCAATAGCTCTACCCTCTCTGGAGCTGAGCAGCACATAATCTACCGCTCCACCAACTCCAAAACCGAACGGCACCCGATTGACAGCTCCACAGACTCTGATGTTAGTGGACCCGATCTCTTGCTTCCATGACTTTAACACCAAATCCCGCTGAGCAGCCTCCAAGTGATTCTGGGACCTGGAGTGGCGGCTGTCTGTGGTCACCAACTCCCTAGATACCTACGACCTTCAAACCCACGCCAAAGTCAGAAGGTAATCCTTCCACCAGGACTAACCTGGTCCCTGTATCTGACCTGCCGCTCAGTTGCGGTCAGCCTTAACTTTTGACTTTGACCCTGGTCCAGCTCCACCAGCTAACAGAGATTGGTGCTTTGTGCTTTTTGGTGCTATTTCTATTGAAAACGTTAAAAATTTGTATCTCCAGCTCTACTTATTCTCTATTTTTCTAAATTGGTTTGGGACTTTTTTGTGTTGTTTTTTCACTTTATAATTGCTTGAGTACTGCATAAATACTTTACACATTGCTCTAAGTTAAGCCTGACTTCTTTTGTAACAGGGTTAAGCATAGACTTATTTAGTGACTGTAATCCCGCGACCGCGAGACCTAAGATGGCTGCGGTGACGCACCTGGAGGGCAATCGGTTACCTTCCCAGCAGCGCAGGATGCCGATCACGTGACCGCTACTGCGCTTGAAGTGCCGAGAGTGCGGAGCGCTGGAAGAGAGAGCGACGCGCTGTCAGGAGGGACAGGAGCACCAGAAGAAGATAGCCAGAGTGAGGAGGTGAAGAGCCAGGAGCCCGAGAGAGTGGAGGCTGGAAGCGAGGGATCCAGGAACAAGGAGTCCACAAGGAGGAGCCAGGAGAAAGAGGCAGGAGAAGACCGCAAGGATCAGCCCAGAGGCAACACCTACCGGTCCAATCATCCCGAGAGTGAAGTGGACGTCTGGACTCCTTCTGCCACGACCCAGGAGGGCCATGGCCAGAGGCAAGTACCACTTCGCCGCTATTTTGCAGTAGGGAAGTGGGAGCTGTAAACCAGCACCAGAGCACTGCATGCCCTGAAGTACCTGTAGAGTACGCAGCCACTTGGGTGTTTAGGTGGAGGTCTATACAGGAATCCCATAGCCCTTCTCCTAACCTCCTGTTGTTGTTTTTTTCTCTTTTTTGTTTGTTGAATTGAGGGAAAAACCAAAACATACCATCGACCCCCGCAACTGTCCATTGGGACCTAGCCCTGTTGTGCCCCGAGAGAGAAAGGAAGCATACAGAGGACCCTTGTCTGTGGAGTGTTCCACGAACCCCTTTTGTTTGTTTTTCTTTGAGAACTCACTAATAAGGAAGCATACAGAAGAAGACTACTTTCCTTGTCTGTGGACTGTTCCATGAACCCCTTTTGTTTGTTTTTATTTGAGGAGAACTCACTAATAAAGAAATACTAGCATGACGGAGTCTTTCCTTTTCATATGAGTATCCCTTTTCTTGGCCACTGAGCGATTACAGTGACTTTTGTGGTTCCCCCTGATAAGGACTGTGTTTATTACTTGTGTGGGGCTCTCATTCCTCTCAACCAATCAACCAATTTCTTACACACTGCTATGTCTGTTTTTCCAATGCGATCAGACATCTTGTGCTGATCATCCCAGAGGAAAATAATGTCCAAAGCCACAATGTCTATTTTCTTTTCAAGTGCATCTCTGGTTGCACAGATTGCTGCCAAGATGATATCCCCCTCCATGGTGTACCCTGTTTTGTGTTATTGTTGGGGTATAATGAAAATTATTGAATAGGACTCTGTCGGTACTACTTGCATATTAAAATGCCTCCCGATCTTTTACCGGAGAGATCAACTTTGCATCAAGGTTCCTTGGTCTTCCAGTGTGTGTGCACTTTTTTGGCTGTTCAGTTACAGGATCACGTCTCCCATTGTTCATCTGATAATCCCCACAGTTGTAAGCATGACCATAGTCTATAGAGAGGGAATAAGACTGGTTCTAGTTGGAGAGTGGTGGTGACCTAGAATTTGGTTATAGGCTTTTAAATGACACATGGACTGTCTTCTGTACACCATATGCACTAGGTTGAGTTCTTTACATTTTAAGGTCATGAGTATATGGCCAAGTCATCTGTTTTCGCTTTGTTTTGAAAGTGTTTTTTTTACATTAAATGTTTGTATATAGGCGACATTAATGCATAGACACGCTAATGCTGTTTGGACAGAAATGCTGCTTATTTGTGTTTAGATTGAGTATAGTTAATATAGGCCTGAATTTTAAAGAGGTTTACTTTAGTTGCCATCTTTGCTTGTGACACATGAACATTTAATTTCTAAGCAAACTGTGTCCTAATTGTGGGACATCATTTTCTTTTCACTTCTTTCTAGCCATGACCACTGAAGCTACGACCATTGAGTTGTTGCCAATTAGAAGACGATGTAGGACAGAGAACTTGCAGGTTGCATCTTGTGGCGTTTTCAGCTCTGTATACAAGTGGTGGCTGATACAAGACAGTGGTAGTGGGGCAGGAAGGTGTTAAAAAAAAGAAGAAAATTCCACTTACCTTGCCGCCGTCGGTGATGCAGGAGCAGGAAGCACACAGGCTCCCAGTCTCCCATAACCAATCACAATGCTGCTAATAGCAATGTCGGCATTGGTCTGAGTGCCGTGGTTTGGTGCTCAGACAGGTAGTAGGAGCCTGCGCATGTTCTACACCCAGGCTGTGTATTACAGCTGGTGGAGAGCATGCTAAGTGCTCATGACTGCTTGGCCGGCCCAAGACGGCCGGATGAACCATCATGCTCACTTAAGTCCACACACCACTCCTCCACCTGCTGGCTGACAGCCCAGGCACACCACGCACCGCAACTTAAACAAAACACAACTGGGCCAGTACGGGAAAAATACAATGATAATAACATTGTGTTATTATCATTTTATTTTTCCTGACGGCCGACGCTCATCTGGCTTAGCGGAGGAGCCGCTGCCGCTGTATACGGGAGACTTTTGCCATTGAGTTTGGCATCCCTACTTCCTCTTCCATTTTTGCTCTGTTTTTGAAGGCTGATTTGTGACTTGGCGACACTAATTCATTTGAAGTTACTGCTGAGCTTTCTGAGAACAATACACATATATGCCAGACAAAGGAGGTCTGAAACTTGTGCGGCATTGTATTGGTCATTCTGCAGTTAGCTGAGTGTTATTGATGTCGATTGGATCCGGGGTTGCTCTAGATGTGGGAGCAGTAAGATCTGGCTGCTGTGGTTCCAGGTATTATGGATTATTTAGGAGGGCTGGAATTGTGTATTGTTTAAATGCAAATGGCACTCTGTCCTGCAGTCATGTTTCATCCATTTTGGGGGTTTCCTGGCTGTACAGAAGCAGTCTCGCATTTAAGGAAATGAGCTCTGTAGCCAGGATTGACAGGGCAGGATCTTGGGTGTGGGTGTTACATGTTGTGGAGCTGGTACTTGGGGTGCGTGGGGCTTAAGAGATCTTAGTTGTGACATCCCAGTCCTGACTAGACACATGGTGAATTTTAGGGATATATGTTTCGATATATGTTTAAAATGTTGAAATTGTGTGCTTAGTGGTCTAATCATTTGTCTGTTGCTGAAAAAATGTCATAAATACTCTGTCCCTTTAAATCACCAAGACTACAAATCACGATGAAAAGGAACACTGGAGGTAGTTTGTGGTCAAGGGAATTCATTCAATCAAAGCAAACACAATCAGATAATGGACGGAGGTGCAGGTTCCTTCGTAAGTGCGTATCTAACTCCCAGAACGGGGGTGCTGCTTTCTTGTGCTTGTCTTTATGCAGACACCTACGGGGCGTGACCTATTTATTTAGCTGTATCGAGGGTGCAGACTCAGCATTTTTGACGGATGGACGTGTGTGTGTGTGTGTGTGTGTGTGTGTGTGTGTGTGTGTGTGACTTCAGTCACTAATCCCCCACCCCAAAAAAATCTCTGTGCCCACAGTAACGAAAATAAATAGAGCAAGTTCTGTTCACTGGAGCATAATACACAGCTGGTTTGTGTGCTCAAAGGATCTCTATTGCACTCACTGAGACCCCTTAATAGAGAAACCTGCATGTGTGTTTTAATTTCCATAGCCTTTTTTTTTTACTGTTTTGAACAAACCGTGCAGAGCTGCGATGATGCGGAGGGTGCACAGTGTTGCCTAAGTGATTTGCTGTTTTCTCTCTAATTTCTAGCTGCGTGTAGACTTACTTGGTCACCCTGTTTAGGAAGAAGACTTGTGCTTTTTTTTGTCAGAAACTCATATATGTTCTATTATTTTTAGTTTCTACTCCTATAATTCCTTTTTTATTTGAATGCCAGTTGGGCCTATTTGCCTGCGAGGTGGTTCTCCATCACCACTATCTCAGAGACTCTTGTCTGATCCATCAAGCACGTGTGTGCCAACTCCTCAGTCGTGATTTGTGCCCACACTTATTTTTCACATTTTATATAGATCGGACACGGCCCGAAGGCATCAGAGCACTTTACAATGTAATGTAATGTGTCTTGTAAAGCACACTGCTGCCCTAAGGCGTCGTGGCGCTGTAGACCACTGGGGAACCCGTCCTGGCTATCCCTGTGAGATGGTCCCTCCTGGGTATCTCCAAGGTGAAACCAGGCATCCCCGGCGAATGTGGGGGGCCGTTGTGGAGATGAGGCAAGCTAATGCCCAGAGTTGCCGAGTGTGATCCCTGGTTAGAGTAGGCACCAAGGCGAGAATTATCGAGTCCGCTGGCCTTGGTCCACGACCCTGCCGCGTCGGGAATTGAACCCTGGTCCCGGGCCGTCCTCTGCTTCCGGGTCTGCTGCCTCTAACCAGTGAGCCACACCACTCCAACACTACAACAGTAGCAGGATACATGAGTTCCAGTCAGTTCCAGTTACAGTAATTGAACTTGGACGCTTCCATCAGAAGATGCGTGCAGGAGTTACCACATGAGACAATTACAGAGGATGGTCAACACACGAGGGAAGGCATGGGAGACAGAGTGATTGTCCAGTGTGCAGATCAGATCTTAAGGCGCTTCTTCCATTATGCAAATCTCTCGGGCATCCCTCACTGGCATGGGTGAGATGGAATCTGATTTGTTTTTGATGGAACACCGAAGAGGACTTTTTGTACTGAACTGGATAAGATTTGGCTTGTGACAATTTCCTTAGCTTGGAAAGAAAGCTTGGGATATGTTTGGCAGTTGAGTTCTCTATGTCCTCAATATCGCACAATGGATTGGTAGTATGTTCCAGGGTTTTCGTATGGTAGCCATACTCTGCAATTAAAATGAGGCTGCTGCAAAGAGTTCTAGGTGAATTACTCTTGCTTATTGTCTGATGTTTGAGAGGAGGTTGGTGGCTCATATCATGTTTGCCTAGGGCCACAAGGGAAGTCATGAATACATATATATGGGGGTTTTGTATTTTTGTGATGAATAACTGAACACAAAGCCAAAATGTAATTTTCTATGCTTTGCTTAGGGTTTTGTGAGCACCAGAGTTCATGTTTCCAGTTTGCAAAACGATCTCCTATTTTAGGCATTTTAGTCATTCAAGGACAGGATATGTCCTGTGACTAACTTATAATACTACAATAAAATGCTTTCCCAAAGTTTAATGAGGGCTCTGGGTAATGTAATGATGGCTTCGGCATGTCCTAGGGAAATCTGTGTTCTCAGGCCTTCACTCTTCTCAAGTGGGCAAACTCTTCTTTCTTCTATTACTACTTTATTACACATTATATTATAGTAGCCATTCTGGATGCATTTGCATGGAGGCCATTTAGGGGTCGCCAGAGATCGCAGTTACGACCGCTGGGCTCTGCCTGGCGACCCCTGGCATTGTTCTGTCAACCCCTGGTCTCTGTAGCGACCAAGATGCACCAGGAAAAGAGAAATCTATTTCCAGAGTGCACTTCTCCTTTTTCAAAGAAGAGTGGACTGTGGCTTAGATCACGAAGATTGTAAACTGTTGCACAGCAACTGTTTCAATTTGTCAAGTGACAGACAACCCCCATCCAGGCCCAGGGTGCACGGGAGCCACTAGCAACAAAGCAGCTTCCTGGGACAGGCAATGCTGATATAGGGACTCTTTGTAAGTAAAAATTTCAAAACATTGTTATAACTTTTTTGTGGTCTGTGCTTTTATTGAACAGTTAACTGTATTGTAAGTGTGTCTTTGGGAGTGGGAGAGAGAGAGAGGGAGTGTGTGCGTGCCTGTGTGTGAATGCGTGCGTGTGTGTAAGTGTGTGAGTAAAAATGACAATTGCCACTAGCTGTCATATTGTATGTAATTCTTGGCAAAAGTCTGGAACTGGCATACACTATACAATTCTTAGCATAAGGAAGTACATCCATTTCATATAGGGTCTAGCTATTGACACGCAGACGGCAACCCCTCCACACTTTTAAAAAATTTAGTCAACTCCAGCTAAGCATCAGGCTACATTGGTTTGGCACACCATTGGCTTTGGAGCCAATTTGTGAGAAATTTGACCCCATTTTTTTCAACATTTTCTAGGCCAACTGTGTTATAGGTTCACGTATTTCACTGGTGGAGGCAGGCCTATCAAGCAGGTATTAACAAAAAAGATTTTTCTTGGAGAGATCAAAAATCAGATAACTCACACACCACTCTCTTCACTGACATATATTCAATAATTACTATCACAGTCTTGAAAGAACAAAAGAGGCAATTAGATAAAGTCTATTTAATAAAACTTATAATAAAAACAATTGTACAGTTATATAAAATTCATATTGTCGAAAATGATTAACAAGAAATAAATTGCACATACATTATTAAAACCTTATATAAAGGGAGAGTAAAACAAATCAAGACATACATATTTGTCATTCAGAATACTTGTTAATTTGAAGGAATCAAGCATTAAAAATATCGAAACCCTATTTTACCAATAGTTCATCGTTCCTAAAATGTAACATCAACAAGGGGGCATATACGCGTTTCAGTGGGTATACATTGTAGAACCAACTTCTTCAGGACAACAACAATCTTTATCTCTCTAACCAAGTATGAGGTATTCACCGACTTCCTATTATTATTAAGGTCCTATCATTATTAAGGTGAGGCACACTGTTGACCGTCACTCAATCTGGTCTTTGTTGGCATAAAAACTCTATTTTATTTTGGTGTTCACATGTATACTGAAGGCCTGACCTTCAGATATCACTATACGTTGACCACATCTGATTCTAGCAGAAGTATTACTTGGGCATACCATCCTACACTCCTACGCTCTATGGTGTGATTCCAATAAGACCTTTAATGTTCTAAAAATGGAGCGGCAAGATACATAAAACAAACCTACGTTTAATAAATCGAAGGTCTGATTATGGGACGTCGTGCTGGGGACTAATCAGCCCTCCAAATTGATGTCTCAGGATATCAACAACCACATCAGTTGTGGTGTATAGAATCACTCCCTTTAGCGTCCCACGTCCTCTTACCGATCACAGTTAAGATCTATCTAGCAGGTCTGCCTGCTTAGCAGAGAGTGTTGCAAGGGGAAAGGCATACACATACCTTGCTATTTTACTGCTATACAGCGACATGGGAAGGATACTATTACTTATAATAATAATGGGTAAAAATTGAGTATATCTTGGTCTGGGAGGTCTGGATGTCTCAATCTCTCCATCAGGGCAGAGTACTCTGAATGAGGCTCAGTGAGTTCTCTATTGCACTTCTGGTTAAAGATACCCCCACAGGCGTAATGGATGCCCCTGTGGGGTGTGCCCCCCCCCCCAGTCTTCTATACACAAAGGAGCACTGTCAGCTTATCAGCCAGAGGATATGGATATTGCCAATGGCCCCCTCACTGTCTCTTGCAGGGGGGAGGGGCTAAGGTTTCCTTACACCACTTGACAACCCTTCTATCCACGTCAATGTATCTAAGTCATCATATCTTTTATTTTTCCATCCAATTACAGCTGTACACCATAAGCTGTCTTGATGCACACCCTTTGCATCACGACTTTAAACACATCCCACTCAAGTGTAATGATGGATGTGTGGTAAATATTTAAATTACCTGTACTATTTTTTATGCGGTAAAGTCTAGTAAGAATAACTCAGTCAAAATAAGAGGCAGAATCCGTGGTATTAGAGGTTCTGAAAAGGGCTTTATTCCTTACAAAGGAATTATAGTTCGAACCAGGCAATCATATTCCATCACCACGAAGGTTCAGGAAGGGATCAGCAATACATTATTGACAAGTAACAACATTTATATGAAAAGCATTGCATTAAGACAGATGCAGGAGGCGTAACAGCTGATAATACAGATAAGAATACACATACGTAATGAAAAATAGGCGTAATACAGACGTATACTAGAAACGTCATTTAAAAATGATGTCACAAGTGGGTGGATCCATAAGAGAATCCTGCAGTGTCAGCAGAAATATTTGGCAGAGATGCGCGCGCAGCCGCATGACGTGTGATTGACGTGCAACTAGAGGGTGAAGGGGAATTGACATTTAGCTCTACATATGGAGACAGAAGTCTGGGGTGTCAGGACAACCTAGTCCTAAATCATATCTATATCTTGTGTTTAAGGAACCATATTATCTGGAAGGAAAGGTCTTCTCGGACAGATCCTATTCTATACTGACTGTTAGTGCGTGTACAAGCGTCTATGTGTCTACATGAGATGCGAGGGGGCAAGAATCTTCCATGGGCCTATGAATTACTTGCATAAAGACAGCGAGGCCGGGCCCTTTGCTCGGTAGCTAGAAGGATGTTTACCTAAACTACTAGACAGGAATGTATTGGATGAGGAGCGGAGCAGATAACTTTGAAGGCTGAATACAGTTTTTTGGCAGGCAACAGGCTGCGTCAGGCACCGCTAGCCGCGCAGGGAGTAAGACAAAGTTCATGGACACGGATGCAGGTCCAGGCTGGAGCATTTCAGAGGCAGAAGCAGGAAAAGGCTCGATGACAGAATTCAGGGCCTACTCGCCTGAACTGTAAAACTAGAAAAGTGAGCCATATAAAGTCGGTGGCCAATCATACTTAGGAATGGAATATTCGACCCATTTATGACGGATCTGAAAGAGGATATGTTGGCGTTGGACGCACATGTATTTGCGTCTTCATAGCTGGAACTGGAGTGAACATACATGTACTTGTAGCATGTACATGGAGTCGTTGGGGTCTAAGATAGGGGACACAATTGACCATAAAAATTCATATTTCCTCATTCCCTCCTTGTCCCCTACGGACCCTCATGAAATATCCATCTTCATCAATCCATCAATCTGTTCATATAGCATCATTTGTTCTTCTTTCTTCTTCCGGGATCTTGAATGGAAATTTGAAGGCGGGATACACGATGTGGCACACAGACCACAAATCGCTGGCCCACATTGTAGACACAAGCAGCAACTGAATAGTATGAGAAAGCCAATACCTAGGAAGGATAGGCTCCTCCATCCCCAGGCTGACAACACGCTCCAGAACCAACCGGACCAAGTCCAGGTGCCTGGATTCTGGTGTATCTGGCTTACGATCTTATGAAGTCGAGTTATAGCTTTATATACTGACGGCGCGTTTTCTGGTATGAAAACACAGCAACTTGATCCGATGACCCTACAGGCTCTGCCCCTATCGGCCAGGATGACGTCAAGGACAAGACGATTTTGAAGAACAACAATCCGCATCGCAGACTGCTCCTCTGTTAAGTTGCCTAAGGCGGAAGTAGTTTCATTCACTACTGCTTCAAGGGTTCTAGTTAATCTACGTATCAACTTACTATTAGTGACTGTACCTATGTAGGGAAAGAAACCTTTATTGAAATCTGTGTATTGCTCCCATGCTGTTTCGGTGTAATCGACAATCGGGAGATCTCTCTGTTGTCTATTGTGTACTAAATGGGTATTCCTATGGTAATCAGGCGGGGCTAGGAAAACAGGTGGCAGAAGGAATGCAATGTAACAGGTACCATCCCAATCGAGGGGTAGGCGTATGTATGCGGTGTGACCACAGATGAAGTAGGAGTGACGAGAAGCTCTAAATGTAGATTTGCCTTTATCACTGAATTCTATTACAGTGGTACATTTACTATGGCCCATGTGTATTGAACCATTCTTTCTTACACATAATTCGCCTCTAACTGGAAATACTGACATAGCGGGCAAGATCGGTGTAGCTTCGGATTCAATATTCAGGATCATAAGATTAAGTGTAAAGTTACCTAATCCATATACTTCATTTTCTAGATCAGTTCCTGTTCTTTTGGGAAGTCCCTCCTTGTTAGGGTAGCAGACTTTAAGTAAAACTAGGTTCAGGTTTCCCCAAACCCAGTTGTCTTGATAAACTACTGAATTTGAATCTAGGGAATTAATCAAACTAAACCATGCTCCACAGGAGCCATTGTGTGTGAACGGATACGGAAAGAGAGGCAGAACTCCCTTGTATTTCTGATAGGGAGGGAGTCGGCCACATATCCAACAATTTGTAGCATTGCTGGTCTGATGAGAATGATGTAGCATACTAATGAATGTGTTGTTGCGCAGCGCAAATCTATAGGACAACTCATGTGGGGGTAATTCGCTAAAAGAATGTTCGGCAGTAGCATTGGAAGCACGCTTGGAGATAGGGTAATACATGTGTAATAATATACTGGAGATAATAATCAGAAGACTTAGAAAAAACATAATTAACAATGTCACTATGCAGTGACTACGAAGTGATTTACAGTACGCATGTGTCCTGAGCTGTTTCTGTCTATTTTTCTCTCTATTTCGGTCTAGAGGATACATGTCAGGGACAAATTCAACCGATTCACCTTGGAGAGGACTTAAACAATCAAATTGTCTGACTTGCTAGACCTTAGTTTCAGTTTATAGTTTTCCTTTTCGGTTTTGTCAACCAGGGGGAGTTTTGAGTCAGTCTGTGAGGGAATGCAGGGCTGATAATTCAAGTCGGATGGTAGTCCATGAAATTTTTTGATATGGCTCGAGTGCAACCACCCTTTACGTCCCTCAATCTTCACAGCTGTCCTTGTGGTCAATAAGACGAGTTTAGGCGACTGCCAGCGAGGCTCCAGCGGGTTCCTTCTGTCGAAGTTCCTTACTAGTACGATATCTCCCGGAACCACGTCATGGGGCTTCACCTCAGTGTTATCGGGAAAAGCTGCAGCTACCTGTGAACGACAAGATTGTAGTGCAGACATCAAGGAAGCCAGGTAATCTGTCAGCATATTACAATCAACATCAGTTATTTTACGAGGTATAGGCGTCCCCCACATATTTGGTGGTCTACCGAAGATCACCTCATACGGGGATAGCCCTGTTCGAGAGTGTGCTACCATTCTCATGTAAAAGAGCGCAACTGGTAAAGCTACTATCCAGTCGACACCTTTTTCTCTACATACTTTGGACAGTCTAATTTTCAGAGTTTGATTATGTCGTTTCACGAGACCTGCTGCCTCGGGATGTCGGACACAGTGGAATTTCCATTGGTAGCCTAACAGAAGTGAAACATGTTTCATTAGCTCGGATGAGAACGGTTGGCCATTATCTGAGTACACGACACGGGGCAAACCATATCGTGGGAAGAATTCTCGAACTAACTGTTTGGCAGTAGTCGGGGCAGTGTAATCTGAGACGGGATACGCCTCTGTCCACCGGGAGAGAGCGCATACAACTACGAGGACATATTTGAATCCTCGACATCGTTCCATCTGGATATAATCCATCTGGAGGACTTCAAAAGGGTGATCGGGGGGTTGAAATCCACCCTGTTCTACAGGTACGCCTTTTCCTGGATTGAACTGACAACAAATCATGCAGGTACGTACTTTCTGTTTAGCTGCTGCTCGCAAGTGTTTATTGAACCAAATGTGTTGAAAGCTGTCTAGCATAGCTTTCTCTCCTAGGTGCGCTGGACTATGTATAGTGTTAATGATGACCTGAACCATTGAGTCGGGGAGAAACCATATAGATTTTCCCTTCGTCATCCATCCTTGATCCGTTTGGATCCCTCCTAATTCAGTCCATCTCTTTATTTCTTCTGGTGTAGCATGTGTCTGTATGTCAATTACATCAAGGGCGGGATCCTTAACTGTCATGCAGTGTGTTGGTGTCGGAACTATTGTCTTTGTCGTGTCAGTTGGATGAGTCTGATTCTGAGCAGTCTGTTTAGCTATTCTGTCAGCTAGGTCGTTACCCTGAGAAATAATGTCAGTCACTTTTGTATGGGCTTTACACTTCATAATCGATATTGCAGTCGGCAGATGTATTGCATCTAACAGAGCTTGAATAAGGGGACCGTGCTGGATGTGGGCACCGTGAGAAGTTAAATAACCTCTCTCTCGCCACAGCACGCCGAAGTCATGGACGACTCCGAATGCATAACGTGAATCTGTGTATATGTTGACTTTCTTATTTTTGGCTTGAATACAGGCTTGTGTCAGAGCGATGAGCTCTGCTGCTTGAGCTGACAAGGTATCGATACAATTTGTTTCAATAATTTCAGTGTCTGTTGTGACTGCATAAGCGGCCACTAACTCTCCTGTATTTGTTCTCATGCATGAACCATCTACATACAATGTCAGGTCTGGATCTGATAATGGAATATCTGTCAAGTCTTGTCTGGGTTTCGTCGTAATAGTAATAACTTCAATACAATCATGTGCCAATGGGTCTGTTCCACTTAATGGCAAAAGTGTGGCAGGATTTAATGTACTACAACGTCGGATTTCTATGTGTGGCTGGAACAATGTTAATTCATAACCCGTCAGTCTTGCTATAGTCAAGTGTTGTGTTTGGGTCCGGTTCAAGAGAACCTCTACTGCGTGTGGTACTTGTACTGTCAATTGATGTCCTAACACTATGGCATCGCTTTGTCTGATTGCTAAAGCTGTTGCTGCGACTGATTTCAGGCACGCAGGAAGAGCCTGAGCTACGGGATCTAATGTACTAGAAAAATAAGCACATGGCTTGTGTGATCCTGCCTGTTCCTGCGTGAGTACTGACAAAGCAGTACCTTCACGTTCTGTAACAAAAAGTGTAAAATGTTTGCTGTAACATGGCGTTGCTAAAACAGGTGCTTGGCATAAAGCTTTCTTTAAGCTTTCAAAAGCTTGTGTGTGTTCCTGAGTCCAAGGGAGGACAGTCGATGTCGCTGCCTCCTGTGTTGTCAACTGAATGAGTGGTTTCGCTAGAAATGCATATTGAGGGATCCACTGCCTACAGTACGAAGTGAGGCCTATGAATGCCCGTACCTCCTTTTGTGTCTTAGGTGGCGGCATGTTAACAATTAACTGGATACGGTCGGGTGTAAGCTGTCTTCCCCCCTTGGACAGCAAGTGCCCGAGGTACACAACTTGCTGGACACAGAATTGCAGCTTTGAAGGGGACACTTTGTGCCCCTTGTTGGCTAGGAAATGTAAAACCGTCAGTGATGCTTTTTCACATTCAGGTTCGCTTCGGGCGGTGATCAGTAGATCATCGACATATTGAAGCAGGGCAGTGTTAGCTGGCATGTGGATACTGTCAAGTTCTCTTTTCAGTGCTTGGCTATAGATGCTGGGGCTTTCTGTGAATCCTTGAGGTGCGCGTGTGAATTTAAAACTTCGTCCGTTTAAACTGAATCCGAACAAATATTGGCTTTCCGGATCGATTGGGACGCTAAAGAAAGCGTTCTTGAGATCAATTACAGTAAAGAACGTTGCTTCTGAATCTATGGCTGTTAGCAATGAAGAGATATCTGGGACCACGGGGTATTGTGGTATAACGCATTTATTTAATTCTCGCAGATCAATAACTAATCTATATACTGGGGGTGCTTTTGGATCAGTTCTTTTAAGAATCGGAATTATCAGGGAATTACATACATTGGAATCGGTTTCCACAACCACTCCTTGCGCAATGAGCTCGTCAATGATTTGCAGTAAAGCCACTACAGCATCTGGGGGTAACTTGCATTGTCGTATTCGTGGTAGTACCACTCCTTTTTTTATTGTGACTCGATATGGTGTAATGTGCATACAACCTACATCAGTGGGGCCTTGTGCCCATAAATGTGCAGGTAGATTCTGTAACCGGTGATCCATGTCTCTAGACACGTAGTGACCTTTAAAGTCACGCAAAAATAGTCGTACTCCTTCCGGAGAACAACATATTACAGCTCCTAGAGCTTTCAATGTTTTTATACCTAACAAGTTTTCTGGACATGATTTCGTAAGTAATAGATCTGTAGTCCGTGTTAATGGACCGACTGTAAATGCAAGTGGTTGCGATACTTCGTTAACAGTAGGCTTTCCCGAAAAACCAAGGGAAATATTTTGTGAGCCTGAGAGGGGTACCCCTGGGACTTCGCTGTGACGGATAGTGGTTCTGCTTGCCCCTGTATCGAGTAGAAACTTTCTGTCTTTCCCTAATAACTGACTCTGTACATAAGGACCTTCTTGATCTACTGGAACCTCAATAAGGGGTAAGCCAACTTCCCTCTCTAGGCTATTTCATGTGTAGCGCTGATACTCTGGATAGTCATTTTGTGCATACTGGTACATCTGTTGTGTCATGTTTTGTGTTGCAGCAATAGGCTGTGGCTGTTGTTGTAGTTGTTGTTGTGGTTGTGGTGCGGTCTGTTGTACAGCTGGCATAGGCTGTATATTCTGAGGTACTTGTTGTTGGATCTGATCCTGTCTAGGCGGACGTGGTCTCTCTTTCGTTATACCCGTAGTGATATTATGTTTCAGAACTGCGCAATCGTGTATATAATGACCTGGCTGTTTACAATAGTTGCATGTCCCTCTAACAGGACCTACTGTATCATTTGACTGTGTCGTACCCTTTTTATGACCGTCAGCTGGAACTGACTGGGCAACAAGCATTTTCATTTTCGTGTCTTTCATACGTCTTTGTTCATGTTCTTGTTCTTCTCTAATTCTATTGTGATGATATTGTAACATTTGTAACATCTGTGACGGTGTGTTACCTTGCCAAGTACTCTCGAATTTTAATACTCTACTCTTAACTTGTGGCAGGGAATTCTCAACTAATTTTGTCACAAACAGATGTGGATACGATTCACTACTTGCTTTTATGCCACTATTAATACCAAAACATTTTTCAAATCGGGAATAGAAATCACTAGTGTCTTCATCTTGTTTTTGTTTACAGGCTGAAATTGCACCCCAGTCTTCCTTTTTCGTAGTTAATAAACGTGGTAGTACCTGCACTAATAATCCTGGTAATGCTGTAGTCCTTTCCCCAAGCCCTGAACCTGCAGCTCGGGCCTTTTCTTCGTTTTCTAATACTGTCCAATCTATCTTTTGGTCTCCCACCTCCCATTCCTTTTCTTTGAGTTTCTCGTAAATACCGGCGGGTAATAGGACTTTTAATATTTTCATAATGTCCGGGTAAGTATACTCTCCCATGAGTAACATGTCTTTTATCTCACGGTGAAAACCTGCTGGGTCTTTGTCATGGCTAGGTACTACTTTCTTCATCTCTAATAATTCAATTTTAGTTATGGGCGCGTACACAAACACGCGTTTAAAAATATTGTCCTCACCTCTGATTGGGTGCACTTCGCGTAAGGGATTCTGTCTGTCTATGTGATACGTTTTTCTTTCCTTGGGGGGAACTGAAACATGTTCTGGGCATATGAAGACACTGTACTGGTGTCGATATTCCAGAATTTCTTTAATTAAGTCAGTACCTGAACCTCTCCATTTATTCGTGAGTAATTCTATCAATATATCAGGCAGGGGACCGGGATCGGAGTGTTGGCTTCTATATAATATAACGAGATGTTGTATCATGTATATACCAGCTAAACGCTGTTCGTCTGGGGTAAGATTCAAAAACGTGTGTGCCAACGCATCATCACTGTATTTTTCAGAACTGTCAGCCCATTGTACTGCTGACCTGGCTAATTCTTGTTCATCCATAGAATCGGGCATATGATACCCCCTTCGGTCTCGGAGTAATTTATCAGCAGCCTGGAATAAGTGTTCAGGGGACTTCGTATTTAACATAGGGGCTTGAAAATGTCTGTTACATTCTGGACGTATCGGACGTATCGGGTCATTAAAGTATCTAGTATTGTTACAAGGTCTTCCCCTACCTACATAGGCTATCGTTTCTAATTGTCCTGTGGGCATTTCTGATTCTTCCTCCTCCTCTCCCTCTGATTCAGTTTTGTCTGCCTCCAATCTGGCTTTATGTATTCGTTCTACTTCTTTGCGGATCTTTCGGCACATAGCTACTATACATGTCTGTTTATCATGTTTTCCCTCTGATATATTCTGACCCCATCGGGTAAGTACTTGCATTTCATCCTGGTCTACCTCGGACCTATCTCTGTCTCTGATCAAGCAGTTTATGAAGAAACGTAACAGTTGTCTCTGTATATCCGCTTTCTGGTATTCCATGGCTTCGTCAATACTTTCAGGGCCTTGCCCTGTTTGGACAAAGCGATATATATTGTCTAAATGTTTAATCATTCCTGGTAGCGTAGTTAAATATAGTGAAGCTCGTCGTATACGTAGTGATGATAGCAGCATTCTATCATTTTTACCGGGCACTGGATCATATCTACAATCTACAAGATGTTCCTTAAACATGTCGGACGTTGCTATTTGGGGTGTACGTTGGTTGGCTAAATCTCTAAGAGACGATTTGCTTCGTGATGGTGGTGTGGCAAAAATTGCTGTCGCACCTTCTGAGGTGCTAGGCACGAAAGGATTCGTGGGATGTAAGGTAGAGACTGTGGATGCAGGAAAAGCGGTGGAAACAGATGAACCTGTTGGATTGTGCGGAGGAGTTTGTTGTTGCGGAGGTGGGGGCAGATGATCTCGGTGTTGAGTTCCATCGACAGGTGGCGTGTGTGGTGGATCATTAACATATTCGGGAGCTACATCGTCTAAATAGGAGGAAAGGAAAATATCTTTTGCGGTCTTGGGATGTGCTTTAGTCGGGAGTAATGGGGGTGGCAAATCTTTCGGTATTTCCGGGGTGGCCTTAGGTAAACCTTCGGCCAAAAGAGGATACATACCATTCATAAGAGTGTTTCGTTGTCTGTCTACTTGTTCTGTTTTTACTCGAATACCTTCCTCAACTAATACGTTTTCTCGGGCTCTATTTGAGTTTTCCCTATTTTTCTCTTCCAGTCTGAGCGCTTTCTCTGTGCGCCTATGCGATTCTTTACGCCATAACTCAATGGCATCTTTCTGTGACTGTCTGGCTTTCTTTTTCCATAATTCTTCTTCTACTCTCATGATGCAATCTGCATCCCATGTCCCAGCTGCGGGCCACCTCTGACTTTCTGCTAGATCCTTGGTGTAGTCCACCCATAAGTCGAGATATAATACGGCATCTAGGCCATGTTTATGGTACATAAAATACCCTGGAGTGTCCCTAGGTGGAATGGGAACAGCTTCTTCGAGTACTCCTTTTCTAGTTTTGATCTGTCTTAATTTTGAAAAGAACGGCATCTTTAAACCTTGCTACTTGGTTCTTACTCGAACTGGACTTGAACACAATTAATACGATAAACACAATAATGAACACTCATTCATACCACAATTTTTGAACACAGTAAAACATTTAACATTTAACATTTAACTTTTAACGAACAATGATAATTTAGAAGAAAACTAGTTACTGACATAATACTAATACTAGATAATATTGAATTATATACATGAACATACTGGATATACTACTAAACAGTACAGATACACTGCTAAAACAGTGCAGACCGGATCTGTGTACCCAAACCCATCAAGACCGGCACAAATTAATGTGCACGTCTAACTGCCTCCCCAGGAACGGTACTCACCGGGTAGCACGGAACGGAAGGCCTCGGAACTGAACTGAACTGGACCGGACTGGACTCGACTAGATTCGGAACCTGGTGGGCCTCTGTATACCTCGGATCTTGCTCTCTCAGCTAGGCTCTGGTCGGGATACTTCGCACCTCTCACCACCTCGTCTGGGTGTTGATCGCAGCCTCAGTCACCCCCGCTTGGCCGGAGGGAGATACAGGAAATCCTGCGGGTACGCGTTTTTGTCCGTTCAGCTGTGGCAGGGGACCGGGCCTGCAACGCACCTCCGGCGCGTGAGATGAGAAAGTGTCCCTGTTCGGGCGCCAATTTCTGTGGTAAATATTTAAATTACCTGTACTATTTTTTATGCGGTAAAGTCTAGTAAGAATAACTCAGTCAAAATAAGAGGCAGAATCCGTGGTATTAGAGGTTCTGAAAAGGGCTTTATTCCTTACAAAGGAATTATAGTTCGAACCAGGCAATCATATTCCATCACCACGAAGGTTCAGGAAGGGATCAGCAATACATTATTGACAAGTAACAACATTTATATGAAAAGCATTGCATTAAGACAGATACAGGAGGCGTAACAGCTGATAATACAGATAAGAATACACATACGTAATGAAAAATAGGCGTAATACAGACGTATACTAGAAACGTCATTTAAAAATGATGTCACAAGTGGGTGGATCCATAAGAGAATCCTGCAGTGTCAGCAGAAATATTTGGCAGAGATGCGCGCGCAGCCGCATGACGTGTGATTGACGTGCAACTAGAGGGTGAAGGGGAATTGACATTTAGCTCTACATATGGAGACAGAAGTCTGGGGTGTCAGGACAACCTAGTCCTAAATCATATCTATATCTTGTGTTTAAGGAACCATATTATCTGGAAGGAAAGGTCTTCTCGGACAGATCCTATTCTATACTGACTGTTAGTGCGTGTACAAGCGTCTATGTGTCTACATGAGATGCGAGGGGGCAAGAATCTTCCATGGGCCTATGAATTACTTGCATAAAGACAGCGAGGCCGGGCCATTTGCTCGGTAGCTAGAAGGATGTTTACCTAAACTACTAGACAGGAATGTATTGGATGAGGAGCGGAGCAGATAACTTTGAAGGCTGAATACAGTTTTTTGGCAGGCAACAGGCCGCGTCAGGCACCGCTAGCCGCGCAGGGAGTAAGACAAAGTTCATGGACACGGATGCAGGTCCAGGCTGGAGCATTTCAGAGGCAGAAGCAGGAAAAGGCTCGATGACAGAATTCAGGGCCTACTCGCCTGAACTGTAAAACTAGAAAAGTGAACCATATAAAGTCGGTGGCCAATCATACTTAGGAATGGAATATTCGACCCATTTATGACGGATCTGAAAGAGGATATGTTGGCGTTGGACGCACATGTATTTGCGTCTTCATAGCTGGAACTGGAGGGAACATACATGTACTTGTAGCATGTACATGGAGTCGTTGGGGTCTAAGATAGGGGACACAATTGACCATAAAAATTCATATTTCCTCAGATGCAATAATCACAGTATTCCCACAGTGCAAATCATAAAATGAACCTGCCCAATATTAAGGCCATACAGGCCAACTAAGACCTAAGGGCCTTTGTTTCACTGTGTATCTCCTGTGGGGATCCGAATATGTCTGCTGAATATCAAATTGTACCCAGGGACAGCCCAAATCAAAGTCCCTCTTGCAAATGGGTAATAAGTGGAGCCCACCACATGCCCACTCCCTCTGCGCCTCAGTACCAGCATGTTCGTTTCCAATATATGACTTTCCTGCAAGCAGACCACATGAGCCTTGCAGCGTTTCAGGAAAGATAAATCCTACTCCTTTTTTACACCAAAGTTTTACCTCTGTCATGGCAAAGAAACTCCAAACATCGTAGAAAATGTAGAGCAGATGAGTTTATTGAAGTGTTACTGTATGCAATCACCACCTGACACAGCTGATGGACGCCACGCCATCAAACCTCAAACCGCTATCACACCACATCACATCGAATCCCTAACCCCAATGTTCCATAAAGCAGAAGAGGAATAACAGAACATAACATTGTCTTTCTTCCTTTTTTTATAAATACAAAAACTTTATGTTATCATATATGATAAAAAAAATTATGAACATATTAAAATTTCACATTGCTACTTCAATTCAGCTTTATTCGGTACAAATTAATGACCATAAAAGCATACACAATCACAGAATCAAGATATGCGAAATACGAACAACTTATGGCAGACATGATAATACATTTAAAACACTATAATTGGTTAAAACAATGATCACATTTACGCAATTAAAATGGCATTTATACAGCTAAAAACACATGTTTTTCCTGGAATTGATGCATTTGTTTAAAAAAGTGGCGGTATAAAAACATACATCCGCAGATTGTAAATTAAAAATCAGTTTCATTGCGTGCTCAACCATACGTGTTCCATATTTAACAAACATGGGTTTAAGCAAGACAATACGACAGTTAGAGTACAGCTTACAGAATAGTAAAAAGTGCATTGTGCTCTGCTTGGAAATCCCGTCGCATCTACAAGGCCCTGATGGATGTTTTTTCATTATCGGATGGGCCACCAGGTAGTGCACTATTCCAAATCTGAGTCTAGTTAGCACAAATTTATGCATAGGTCTAGTGACAAGGGTTAAGTAGACAGGGAATCCATCCATAGATAAATATCTGTTATAAAACATAACGGTGGACAGAGTACCATCAATAACAGTTCTCTTCCTCTCAGCATGAGCTAGAAAGACCCTTTTTAACTCTACTTTGGGGATCAATAAAATAGCGTTCGGATCAGTTACAATATTCAGGTTAAAAATATCTGAGAAACACACAATAATAGATTTAATCCAGGGTATTGCTATGACTTTGTCTAATCGCAAACAATCCTGGATAATAGACCTAGTAAAGGACTTCTCCTCATTTAGCCAAATAGACCGCCAGATCATCAAAGGTCTAACAGCCTTATGCATCAACCCAAAATCCAGTCGGTAAAATACCGATTCGGTAATAGCTCCCGGTATTAAGGAAAAAATGCCCAATCCCAATGCATCAACCCAAAAGCAGAAATCGCTATTTAAGGAATCCTTAAATAGCTATTCTTTAAATAGGGATTCCTTAAATACCGATTCCTTAAATAGCGATTGCATTTAAGGAATCCTAAAGTGAGATTCCTTAAATGCAATGCATCAAAGTTAAAAAATTAGCGATTTCGCTAATAGGGGGAGCAAATTACCATGAAGATGAACTGCATGGTAATTTGCAAAAACTTTGAAAAATGCACTTTTGTGCATTTTTCAAAGTTTCATGTTGCACACACACATGCCCTTAGAGCATGTGTGTGTGCAACATATGTGCACATATCATTTTCAGGGGTGCAACAGGGTGTCCTTTTGACACCCTGGCACCCTTGAAAGTGCTCCCGCTATTAGCGATTCGGTAATACCGAATCGCTAATACAGACTGGCTTTACATTCATTCCTATGGGCCTCCAAGCCCATAGGAATGAATGGGTAGGTATTCCTTATTACCGATTCGGTATTACCGAATCGGTAATAAGGAATATTAAGGAATCGCTATTTGAATAGCGATTCCTACATGCATAGCCTTTTGCTATTCCTTATTAGCGATTCCTTATTTTTCGCTAATAAGGAATCGCAAATGCTAATGTTGATGCATATGCCCCTAAGTGACAAAAGGTCAAGTAGATAATTCACAGATAGTTCCTGATGGCTCAGAGCGTTAGAGGCCGATGTGGGTAAACATAAAAGTTTTTTAAGGAAGGAGTTCTCTTCCAGCTGCAAATTATGTGCGCAGCAATAACCCCAGATTCCTGCCCCATACAGTGCAATTGTTACGCCTCTGGCCTGATACATTTTTATCATGTCCCTGATCCTACGATCCCCAATTTTCTGAGCAAATCTAAAAATTCCATGGGCATTTCTAGCCATTTTATTGCGTATGTTGTTAAATTCGTGGATCCACTTTTTGTCACTAGAAAAAGTTATACCTAGATAACAAAATTTGTCGACTTGCTGTACTTTTGCGTTGTCAATAAAAAACCCTTTCGTTGTCTGTTTTAATTTCTTTGGACCACATATCATGGTGTACGTTTTGTCTTTGTTAATAAGTAATTTTCTGTTGTCAATAAAGGAGGCAAACCTATCCATCAATCGTTGCAACCCTACCGGAGTTCTGGACAACAACACAGCATCATCGGCGTATAATAACATCGGCACTGATACACCATTGATCATGGGAGCATCTGCATTAACTTCCTTTAAAATAGCATCAATTCCGTTAATAAATAAAATAAATAAAAGAGGAGCTAAAACACAACCCTGCCTTATACCTCGTTTAACGCTAAAGTTTGGGGTACATTCTCCCTTCCTACCAAAACGTACACATGTTTTTAATCTCTCATACATCCTGGCAAGAAAATAAATTATGCCCTCTGGCGCACCCAGTTTCAACAAGGTTGACCACAGAATTGAGTGGTCAACCATGTCGAAAGCGCTGCTTAAATCAGCGAAGCACAAATATATAAGGCCAGGTTTTGCATCACTATACTTCCCGATCAATAATTCTAAATTAATGCATTGATCGAGCGTACCCCTGCCTTTTCTAAAACCATATTGACTATCTGCCAAAATACCCTCCTGTTCTGCCCATTCTTCCAATCTTACCAGCATAATCCTGCTCATAACTTTTACGGAAGAGTCCAGTAATGAGACAGGTCGATAGTTTTTTGCATCAGACCTGGATCCTTTTTTATATATTGGTACGATAATAGACTCCTCCCAAGTCGGAGGTGGTTCTATACAAACCGCGGCATTAAAAACAACAGTCAACAAGGGGCCCCATACTTCCGGTGCTTCCTTGTACACATCACTTGGAACCCCATCCGGGCCTTGGGCCTTCCCTCCCTTACTTGCCCTAATCCCCCCTTCAACTTCTTCCACAGAGATTTCAAGTGGTAATATAGGCCAACTGGATGGGCCGGCATTAGTATTTTTTTTATCCGCATCAAAGATAGTTGAAAAATGGGTAATCCATCCTTCACAGGAGACATTAGCTGTTAACTCAGGCGTATTTGTCTCCTTAAGGAATGGGGAGTTGACTGTTGCCCAAAATAACGTACCATTAGAAAGTTCTGCCGCTTGGTTGCAAGTCCGCTGCCCAGCTCCTCGTCACACACTGGTTTGCTAAAAGAAGTATCACCTTTCCTCACAGAACCTGGCTTTCTAATGAAGGGAGAGTTGTGTTGCATAGCGCTCCACTGAGTGGTGACTGTAGTGTTGGCACTACAGACAACACTGAGGGGAGCACAGATTGTGGACTGCATAAACCATGATGCAAAGGAGAAAACTTTTCTGGGATATGATGTTGTTTCCGGCCCCACCTTTTTCACTGCCCAAACTGATTTTCATGACCTTCTCTGCCATTTATCACAAGTTCCTAATGTTCCTTTTTGTGAAAACTGCATTCCGGCCCACTGATTACACTTCATCGGCACAAGCCAGAGAGTACGGCTGAGCTGAAGAATACGGCTCCAGCTGGAGAGTATGGCCCGAGTGCGGAGAGTACAGCCAAAGCCGGAGATTCCGGCCCGACTACGGATGTAAAGATACAACTCATAAATTACATCTGTGAATACCAAAAGACTTAAAGTTAGACTTTTATCTCAGATTGCCTTTATGAATCGGAACCAACGTTTCTTTTGTGCTTCCTTTACTCTTTCCCGCAACACTTCATCAAGTTCACAATTGTATTCACTTTTGGGGAGGCGTTTAGACATCCAGGCAGGGAACAACACTGAAGTTGGTTTGCATCCTCTTAATAGTTCAAACGGTGAGACTCAAATGACTGTGTGAGGAGTTGTTCTATAAAACCACAACATGGAACATACAGCTTCCTCTACTGTACATCCAGTACTCTTCACCCATTTAATGACATCAGCCACCACCCTATTCATTCTTTCCACTAAACCATTTGTTTGGGGGTGATATAATGAGCTCTTTAAATGTTTCCCACCAGATTCAAAAAGAACATTTTCCATGTCATGTCCGACAAATTGAACACCACTGTCTGAGACTAAATATTCTGAAAAACGTCTGTTAAAAACTATTTCTTCAACTGCTTTTCTGGCAGATGGGTCTGTCACAAACTGAACCTCTGGCTACTTTGTGTGATAATCTATCAAAACAAAACCATAACAAAACTGTGCTGGTAAAAATGTAAAAGGTCAAATCTATCTATACCTATCTTATTCAATGGACAATCAGGATATTCAGAGCTCAAACAAACAACACCAGCCTTACCAATTCTTTTATAACATTGTCCATGAAACGCCACCAAAAGTTCATCCTAACTCTCCTTTTGGTCATAGTTGACCCTAAATGTTTCTCATGGGTCATCATGACTAGATCTCTTCCAATGGCAGAAGGATGAACTATCTATCACCTCTTAAAATTACTAACCCTGGGTGAAGCTTGTGTAGTAGTACTCCGCGGAATTTCACGGAGTAACTAGAAAACTGTGTGAAATTCCACAAAATTCAGTGGCTGGCGGAGTCATCATTGCCCCCTGTCCCCCCTGCAACCCCCTTGCTAAACCCCTGGCCCCCCTACTCCTGAACCCCGGCCCCCCTCCCACTCCCACTAAACCCCTGCCTCCCCTTGAAGTGACCGATTAGGGCCACCTGGGTTTCTAGCGACCACCTCTCAGCCTTCCATACAAATGAAGAGTCGGTCAGACAGTAGAGAATACAAACCAAGTATATTTTATTCAGGTACACTCGAGCGAAGTCCAGTCTGACTAGCCTCCTAGGATTGCTGCAGAGGGACTGACTTCAGCAAACATAGAGATACATTATGTACCTTTCTGAACCAAGAATGTCCCGCCCATAATGGATATCTACTAGCAGGTGCAGCTAAAACAAAGAAGTACTGAAAGATGAGTTTCGACTCTGAGGCCGGGCACACATTATCTCTATGCCACGGTCGTTCTGTTTGTGCCGACTGCTAGACTAGTGGGAGAAAGCCTCTATCTATGAGAATGGAATGCGTTAACAGTTTATTCATTAGCAGAGCAAGGCCTAACCTTGGAGAAACAAAAAATTTCCACAGCCTGCTACTCGAGTCAGGGAATACGTAGTGAACGACATGATTCAAAATGGCGGCTAAACATAAAATGGTGCAGCGAATGCTAACTTAACACAGGAACAAAGCACAAACAAAATAGCAAATCATTTCCATTTAATCTCCTCCCGCGTAGTAAGGCCTTCTGGTCGGGAGACTTACCTTAATCCTCCCAAATCGGTGTCCTGCCTGCTCCTGCTCCTGCTGCTGTGGCTCCACTCGCCTTCCGCTGTGCTGCTCCGGTTCAATCAATTAACAGGAAGAACTGCAGTGCGCATGGCGTACTGCGTGAAGGCATGCCTGACCCTATCAAGGGATTTGATAGGGTCAGGCATGCCTTCACGCAGTAGGCCATGCGCACTGCAGTTCGTCCTGTTAATTAATTGAACCGGAGCAGTGCAGCAGAAGGCAAGTGCAGCCACAGAAGCAGGAGCAGGCAGGACCCCGATTTGGGACTGGAGGAAGGTAAGTCTTACTCCACACCGCTGCGATTACGGAGTTTGGGACAACTTCGCACTTCAAACGGAATGCAGATTTTTAAAACTCCACAAACTTTGCTTGCGGAGCGGAGTTATCCGCCCAGCCTTTAAAATTATACCATCTTTAATTGACAATTCATCTGCAATCTTAACAAATGGTTGAATACTAATTTGCAATTTTTCTTTATGGACCACTCTTCCACAATATATTTCCTAACTTGAAATAATGCTACATTTTCATCCCTCGCTTTTCTCCATTTCTCTCTGGTGTAAGCACACAACTTTGAAACATAGTCAACTGATATGAAACAGTTCTCCATATCTTCTTGACAAATTTCCCTATCATCCAACGGACACCTAGACAAGAAGTCAGCAATAAAATTCCCCTTACCCAGGGTATGTTTGACATCAAAATTGTATTGCAACAATTTTGTTGTCAATCTTGCAATGCGTGGAGTTGCATTCTTGATCTTCTCTCCATTGAGGAAAAATATCAGAGGTTTATGATTGGTTTGTAAAGTTAATTGTTTTCCCCACAAATAAGGCTACAATTTTTCAGTGTCCCAAAAATATGCCAACAATTTCTTTTCTATCACAGAGTAGTGCAGTTCTAAAGTCCTTAAAATTCAGGACACAAAGGAAATAGTGACTTCTCTCTCTCCAGCCTTTTCATTGAGTACTGCACCAATAACGTAATTGCTCGCATAATCAGTTACTTTGGGTCATACACTTTAAGCATTGTTGTATTTGTCATTTCACTTTTCACACATTCAAATGTGGGTTGCCAACTAGAATACCAAACAAAAGGAGCTGATTTTTTTAACATGTTAGACAAATTACTCATGTTTGTGGCATAAGCAGGAATACATTTAGAACAGAATTCACATGGACCAATGAATGATCACAGCTTATCTTTGCTCTTTGGTTCCGGGCACTTCACTGCAGCCTGCACCAAACCTGGTTTCGGCTTTATACCATCTTTAGATATCACATGACCCAAAAACTCACTACCACACCCTTTTCTGTGAAGATGGAGAGAACCCTCCACAAAACTGCATCATGCTGCTCCAGAGTTCCAGTGTGTATTAAAACATCATCCTGTTACACCACTATACCCACCAGTGAGGTGGAACATGATCCTCTGGAAAACAATCAGCCAATGCAAGTCCGAAAGGCATGAACTGTGCCTAAAGTAGTAAAATGTCTGGATGACTCTTTTAATTCTACCTGGTGGTAGGCTGATGCTAAATCGATTTTAGAAAACCACTCTCACCCTCCCACCCTTCCTAATACCTGGTCTTTGGTAATGGGCATGAATCTACCCAGAGTTCCTTATTTACACACACACACACACACTCATTTCACCATTCCTTGTGCACTCAACCACTAGTGAAGACAACCAAAGGGAGTATTCATTTGGTTTTGTCACACCCTTCTCTTTGAAACTTCTCAGTTCTTTTTCAAGATCATCTCATAAACTGAATGGAACAGTTTGCAATTTATATTTTACAGGAAAGGCATCCGGCTTAACCTTTAATTTGTGCTTGAAGTCTGAAATTCTACCTAACACATCAGTGAATACTTTTGGCATTTTAATGAAAAAGTGTCAAGTGTAGATTGTTCTTTAACTACCATGACCTGTTGTTTGCACCTGATGTAAGTACCGTGCCAAATAATCCTTGTTGGGAACATCCAAGGATGTGCATTCCTTTTATTGTTACATATATATTTCCTTGAATTTTTCGTCCTCTCAAAATCAAGAATGTCTTCAATAAAACCTTCTAACACTATTTTCCTACATTCATACAAAACTGAGCATCTGTCGGGAGGAAAATGTTTCCTATTTCTCAATTTTTCTTTAAATAAGTCCACTGTGATCATAGTGATCCTTGCACCTGAATCAACTAGTAAATGAACGTTCTTATCACCCACACCAATGTCTTCATATGGATCAACACACACTCTAAAGGTTTCCCTTTGACTACCGCATCGAAAACTGCCAATAACTTATTTAAAAATCCTGTGCAACATGCTCTAAGGAGTCATTTTGACTTTCTTCCACATACGCTATTCTGGTAGATTGCTTCCGATTACTCTGACAGACCTGTTAAAACTGACCTTTCTTAGAACATGTTCTGCATGTTACATTCCTGGCAGGGCATAGTCTCCCTGTTTTTGCATGAGGTAAGTTACCACACCTGAAGCAAATATTCTGTAACTTAAAGAAACCTTTGTCATTAGACTTATTTTCCTTCTTGTTGATATTCTTAGGCTTCACAGCTCCTATCACTATCTTCTGAGTCAGAGTATCATTCAATTCCTTTAGAGAAATCTATGAAATATCAATTCTCTTTGCTACCTTGATGACCTCATCCAGAAAAGGGTTACCCATGGTCAGCAGTCTCTGTTGAATGTGCTTATCATGACAATGGCAAATAAACTATCCCTTATCAACTGGTCGTTAATATTTTCAAATTGACATTGGGAGTTTAGCCTGCGTAATTCACTCACATAAGTTTCTACATTTTCATCTTGTAATTGTATCATTTTAAAGAATTTGTGATGCAACACTACTAGGCTTGGAGGAGTATCAGACATAGTTTCCAGTTTTTTTTCAACTTCTTGCTAGTTGTCAACATTTTCATCTTCTGCTCCTTTGTATACTGGCAAATCCTTGTATATTTACCTTCCCTCAAAACCTAGTGAATGTAATAACAGATTTGTTTTTCTTTCAGGGTGAAAGCGAGAAGCACAGAAAGCTCCAAAATACATTTAGAAGGCGTCGAACCACCGCTTTCATTGTATTGTTGGTGTCCCGGGAGATTCAAGACTCGGTGGAGAAATGTTGACTGACTGCATGGCAAACTTCATGAAAAGAAAAACACTGCTGTTCAAGATGTAGGACAAAAAAACAAGGCTTTGATATATATATATAAGGCGTACAATATCAAGGGGCAATAACTGTTATGGTCAACTGGTACGCAAACTACAATCCAAAGATAACATAATTGTCAGACAGGCCGACAAAGGCGGCAATGTGGTCTTATGGCCACGTGAGATGTACTTGGAGGAAGCCCATTGTCAACTAAAAGACAGAGACTGTTACAAAATCAGTGATATAAAAACAGTCAAGCAGGCTTGGAGTGACTTTTATATCAAACTGCTAGGTTGGAAAAGCGCTGGTTTACTCAGTGGGGATGAATTCAAGTTTTTAAAAAATTACTATCCAGTGATGCCGGTCATTTACTTCATCCCTAAAATACACAAGGATGCCAACAAGCCTCCTGGGCGGCCGATAATTTCAGCCCGCAACAGCATCCTAGAGAATACGTCCAGATATGTGGATTTTTTTCTGCAAGATCATGTTAAAAACTTGGCATCATACATACAAGATACCAGTGACTTCTTACGAAAGGTCCATGACATTGTGTGGCAGGATGACTATCTTCTTATCACCTTAGATGTTAGCACGCTGTACACCAGCATCCATCATCGTGATGGCATCAAAGCAGTGGACTATTTCTTGAGCAAAAGACCATTATGCATGTTGAACCACAATGTTATGTTATGTTATGTTACTGATTTTTGTACCGCGCACAGCTACCCCAGCAAAGGGGCGTCCTGGCGCCAGAAAAGGTGAACACAACAACACAGAATGCAACGGGTTACTTAATTTTATTAAAAAGAAACGTTTTAATGACACCTCTGAACCTGGTTAAATCAATAGGATGTTGTTGAATATGATTTTATTTAGCCTAACCAATAACTTCTTTTTATTCAACAATCAGCTCTATCAACAGATGAGGGGTGTTGCGATGGGGGCTTGCTTCTCCCCAAGCTATGCCTGCCTGCATATGGGCCTTTGGGAGGAGCAAGTCCTCAATAACAAATTTGCGAATGTGATGGCCAACAATGTAATTAGATGGTATCGCTACATAGATGACTTATTCCTTGTGTGGAAAGGCAATGCACAAGATGCCTTGACTTTTATAAACAACATCAATGACAATGAACTTAATTTACATTTTGTTGCACATGTGAGCAAGGAAAGAGTCAACTTCCTGGATGTAGAGGTTTATACCAAACATGGTAATTTGGAAACTACCCTACACCGCAAGCCAACAGCGGGCAATACAATACTCCACGCTTCTAGCCACCACCCTGAGCACTTGATTCACAGCATTCCCTATGGGGAAATGCTGCGAATCAGAAGAATCTGTAGTGTTGAGTCTGAGTGTCTATTGGCACAAGCTGAGAGTATGAAAAGATTCTTGATCAGGGGATATTCTAGGAACGTTCTAGAGAAGGCAATGAATAAGACTATGAATATTTCAAGAACAGAAGCCCTTGCGCCTAAAAAGTCCATCCAACCTAGTGACAACTTTACTACTAACAGTGATCCACCCAGGTTGATCTTAACTTACAACAGGCAACATTTGGCCGTACGTAAGCTAATCAACAAGAACTGGGTAGTGGTACGCAATGACCCAGTCATAGGGGAATCATGCCCTAAAAAACCTGCTATCACATTTAGCAAGGCACGCTCTATGAGCGACATGTTGGTCAAAAGTAGCCCTGAAATAATAGCTTCTAGAACATGGCTGCAGGACATTAAAGGTTTTCGCAAGTGTGCTATATGCAAAGCTTGCAAATATGGCAAAAATAAAACTACGTTCATTAGTCCATTCAATGCAACTCCTACCCCCATTCTGAAAAGATTAACCTGCAAGACAGAATACGCCGTTTATGTGCTGGAGTGTTCATGTGGCCTGCAATACGCGGGGAGTACCAAGTTGCAGGTTCACAAACGGATACTCCTGCACATAAGGGCAATCAATAACAGTGACGCGGCGTACCCTGTCGCTCGTCATTTCAAAGGATGCCACAAAAACTGTCTTGACCACCTCAGCTACTACGTGATTGATACGGTACTCCCACTCAGACGAGGTGGTAATCGAGAGGCAATTCTTAGAAAATTAGAGACTAAGTATATCCTGGAGTTGGATTCCAAAGTGCCCAATGGGCTTAATTCCAGTGAAGATCTCTACACTTGTCTATAAAGGGACTGTATATGCTTTCTGTAATAATTGATTATTGATTTAAAACAACAACTTTGAGATGAGTTTCAACCACCTCCTCTACTATCTAAATTTTAACTCTGTGCCTTTTTTTATATGTAACGAGCGAGTCAACATACAGCTTTTTAAAAATTGTGGGGCATATGCATCAACATTAGCATTTGCGATTCCTTATTAGCGAAAAATAAGGAATCGCTAATAAGGAATAGCAAAAGGCTATGCATGTAGGAATCGCTATTCAAATAGCGATTCCTTAATATTCCTTATTACCGATTCGGTAATACCGAATCGGTAATAAGGAATACCTACCCATTCATTCCTATGGGCTTGGAGGCCCATAGGAATGAATGTAAAGCCAGTCTGTATTAGCGATTCGGTATTACCGAATCGCTAATAGCGGGAGCACTTTCAAGGGTGCCAGGGTGTCAAAAGGACACCCTGTTGCACCCCTGAAAATGATATGTGCACATATGTTGCACACACACATGCTCTAAGGGCATGTGTGTGTGCAACATGAAACTTTGAAAAATGCACAAAAGTGCATTTTTCAAAGTTTTTGCAAATTACCATGCAGTTCATCTTCATGGTAATTTGCTCCCCCTATTAGCGAAATCGCTAATTTTTTAACTTTGATGCATTGCATTTAAGGAATCTCACTTTAGGATTCCTTAAATGCAATCGCTATTTAAGGAATCGGTATTTAAGGAATCCCTATTTAAAGAATAGCTATTTAAGGATTCCTTAAATAGCGATTTCTGCTTTTGGGTTGATGCATTGGGATTGGGCATTTTTTCCTTAATACCGGGAGCTATTACCGAATCGGTATTTTACCGACTGGATTTTGGGTTGATGCATAAGGCTGTGTATTAATAGAGTTTTGCACATTTGCACTTATTTTTGAAATTTTGAAATTATGGGTTCCTTTGACAATGATTTATCTATCGAGTGGCTAAATTGCATACTGTAAGCTTTGAAACACACAAAAGATACATATTCTACTTAATATCCTTATATAGTATATGGGGATACCACATGTAGAATGCATTGGAAGTGACGCCTAGGTGGATGGCATATTTAACACATGGCGATTGGTCAAGTGGGATACAACAAGATAGCCCACTCGGGCTGTATGACAGCAATATTAATTATTGGTATCCTCTCTAACTTGAGATGTCCATCTCACTAGGGCGTCCATAAAGATTAACATTTTTTGTCAATAACGATGACACAACACTATATAAATGTATATGATTGTTGTTAATATTGAATGTTAATCTACGTTTAAGTCATTATGAGCATTCTATGATTGTTTAATTGAACAATGAGGTTTCAAACTTATTTTTAAGCTATGACAAAGGATTGATTTTAACGTGTTTTTTAATTGACACTGTTTTAAATCCTTGCAACTTTGCACATAATTTACAGTTATTTGCTTATATGCAATGTATATTCAGGATAGTAATATACAAATGTCTTGGCTTCCTAAGTTTTGGTTTTTAACGTGTTTATGAAGTCAATAGACAGGTATTTTAACCAAATGCGAATTTGCACAAATAAGAGCAGCATTTTGCACATGTTCTAAACAGTATTTGCACTAGTCAACTTTTATTGTAGATGTCTACAGGCCAATAATTTTGATTCCTGAGGCATTTTATGTCATTATATGCAACTTTGCACGAAGACAAAAAGAGCAATTTGCACATTTGTTAAACTTCAAAGTATTTTTTCGATGTCTATGGACCCATAATCACATGATTGTTGCACTGGCACTTTAAATTTCATGGTCACTCCTCTGGGCGTCATGTGATCAAGGCTTCTTTGAAGCCGAAACGCGTCATGGCGACAGTGCTGGTTTGTAATGAAATAAAATAATTAGAACGAAAATCTGGGTCCGAACCGTCTCTTGTGCAGCGCCTGTGAAGTGGAGTTCTGCGACGGATTGCTTGAGCATATATATATATATATATATATATATGTATATATATATATTCACTGAAAAAACCATAGGTTTCACACATGTTATAGTTAGCTGGACATTTTACTGATAAAAAACCAATGAAATTCCCCCGTTATAGTTACTGTAGGCAACTATAACTCACGCGACCGCAATCCTCTGCTGATGCTAATACTGTATTTAGACACTTATTTGCCCATGTCTTCTTCCATTAAATTTTAGCTATACATATATTACAAATATTTTTTTTTCATAAAGACACATATGTCATCAGCAGAGGATTACGGTCGCGTGAGTTATAGTTGCCTACAGTAACTATAACGGGGGAATTTCATTGGTTTTTTATCAGTAAAATGTCCAGCTAACTATAACATGTGTGAAACCTATGGTTTTTTCAGTGAATTTGTACGGTTTTTTAAATGCTAAGTTACTTTACGCCATTTGTGGCGTGCGCGCCCACTTAACGCATTTCGTTCCATGCGCGCACGGTGCGCTTCGCGCGCCGTGCGCGCACAGTAAGCACGCGGTGCGCTTCGCGCACCGCGTGCCCACATTACGCTAGATGGGCCATGAACGCACGATGCGCTTCGCGCACCGTGCGCACATGGAGGACATATGAAGAGCAAAGTCTTAAATCTGCTTTTCATTTTTTTTTTTTAATTTTTTTTACCGTACGCTTACCGTAAGCTTACGGTACGCGTACCCCGTGATTTTTTTTAAAATCAATAAATGTTTTTTTTGTACTTTTCTGTCCTTCTTTGACCCCCTTACAAATGTTAGGGGGTCTGTAACTCTCCTCATTGCCCCCTTTCCTTGTTTTCTCTGTTTTTTTTCTGAGTGAAACACACAAAATGGCGGCCGCCGCTTCCTGGTTTCGGCCGATTCGAATGTTTACTAAGATCTATGGGCCAATCAGAATCTCCTTCGCGCACGCCATGTTTCTTCCGTACGCTTACCGTAAGCTTACCGTACGCGTACCCCGTGATTTTTTTTAAAAATCAATAAATGTTTGTTTTGTACTTTACAGTCCTTCTTTGACCCCCTCACAAATGTAAGGGGGTCTGTAACTCTCCTCATTGCCCCCTTTTCTTGTTTTCACTCTTTTTTTTTCAGAGTGAAACACAGAAAATGGCGGCCGCCGCTTCCTGGTTTCGGCCGATTCGAATGTTTACTAAGATCTAAGAGCCAATCAGAATCGCGCTCGCGCACGCCACCGTACGCTTACCGTAAGCATACGGTAAGCGTACCGTAAGCGGGCTCAGATATATATATTGATTTAAAGGCTATTTTCTCAGAATCTACTGAACAGATTTACACCAAACCTACAAAAGGCACTTCCTTGACCTAGGGACTACCTCTCTGCCAAATTTTGAGTAATTCTGTTCAGCCGTTCGGGCTGTAGCTCGTTCTAAAGGTCCTATGGAAAAATGCATGGGAAAAACGCGTTTTGGGACCCCCCTTTTATCTCAGCCCCCGCTTGACGGATCCCCCCGAGACTTTCAGGGTAGGAGCGGAGCGTAGCGCCCCACCTATTTTGAGAAATTCGCGAGGATTCGTCGACCGGCGCCAAAGTTATTCAAAATAGAATGTTGAGGTTTTCCTATGGAAACGTGGTCCTAACTATAACTACCTACTGGCGACCGCCAGTAGGTAATATATATATATATATTCACTGAAAAAACCATGGGTTTCACACACGTTATAGTTAGGAATTAGCATTTAAAAAACCTTAGAAATTCAGTGAAAAAACCATAGGTTTAACACATGTTATATTTAGCTGGACATTTTACTCGTAAAAAACCAATGAAATTCCCCCGTTATAGTTAGTTCAGCTAACTATAACTCGCGCGCCCGCAATGCACTGCTGATGACGTCACATATTACATCACTCATGACATGGTCAGTGACATCACTCATGACATCACTGATGACATCTCAAATGACATCACTGATGACATCACTGATGACATCATCCAGTGAATGTGTGTTTTTCTGAAAATTACATATGTTTTATATATGTATATCTCAAGGTCGATGGAAGAATAAATGGGTATATAAGTGTCTAAATGGATGATTTTTATTTGAAAAATTGATTGTGTAACTGACTGATTAAGTGTATCATAGTGAATACACGGCTTAGTGAGTAATGTTTAAATATTTAAATATCTGTATCAGTCTCTCTCTTTGTGTATAAGTGGCTGCATGGGTTGGTGAGTAGCTACATGAGTGTCTATATAGGTTATTTGTTGGTTTTTTGAGTATCAGTGTCTGATGTCTGTATGGTTTGGTGGGGGGTATTACGTAGTGCATAGGTGCATGAATGAATGACTCAGTCTTTGTATGTGTTGAAGTCAGCATGTGTGCAGGACTCTATGGGTGCATGAGTGTGTGTATGGGTGTGTTAGTGAGTGATTGACTGTCTCTATAGTGTCTTTATGAGTAACTACATATGTTTTAAACTAGTATATGTGACTATTGGTGTATATAAGAGAGATTGAAAGAGTTCCTGAATGAATAAGTATGTGGTTCTATAAGTGATTGTTTAAAAAAGTAAGTATGTGTAAGTTTCCGTAAAAGTAAGTGTGGTGGTGTGTGTATAACTGTATATTTAAGTAAATGGATGTTTGATTCTTTATTAGCATGAGTGACTATGTGTGTGAGTAACTCCATGGATGAGTGGCATTGTGTAACAGGGTGTATAGGTGTATGAGTACATATGATGAGTGAGTACATGTATGAGTGACTGTATAGGACTGTTGGTGAATGAGTGGATGTGTATGTGAATCTTAGAATTACTGAAGAGGTTGTTGTAATTGGTATTGGTATGTCCATTGTTTTGAAAATGTTAGTTTGTATTTTTGAGTGGGTGTATCAAAGGTTATATTAGGGGAAGAGGAGCTCTGCCACTCTATCTCAAGGATGATGTCATCAGTGATGTCATCAGTGATGTCATTTGAGATGTCATCAGTGATGTCATGAGTGATGTCACTGACCATGTCATGAGTGATGTAATATGTGACGTCATCAGCAGTGCATTGCGGGCGCGCGAGTTATAGTTAGCTGAACTAACTATAACGGGGGAATTTCATTGGTTTTTTACGAGTAAAATGTCCAGCTAACTATAACATGTGTTAAACCTATGGTTTTTTCACTGAATTTCTAAGGTTTTTTAAATGCTAATTCCTAACTATAACGTGTGTGAAACCCATGGTTTTTTCAGTGAATTTGCAAGGTTTTTTAAATGCTAATTCCTAACTATAACGTGTGTGAAACCTATGGTTGTTTCAGTGAATTTGCAAGGTTTTTTAAATGCTAATCCCTAACTATATCGTTTTTGAAACCTTTGGTTTTTTCAGAGAATTTGTATGGTTTTTTATATGCTAAGTTATGTATTTTTAATTAAAGATATTTTTTTTTATTTAAATAAAATTACTTTATATTCATTTATATATTATCTGTATTTTTTTATAAATTATTTTTTTTAAAAATTCAATTTGGATATTTTTTTTTATTTAATTTTTTAAATTATTTTATGTCCACTTTTTTTTTTTTTAATAAATTCTTGGGGTGCGTGCTCTGAGCGCGCACCTAGTACTATTTCGTAACTTTTTTATGAATTCCGGCGTACGTTATTTACGTACGCAAATATACTTAATGGTGAGCGCTGGGAGCGCGCACCCAGTACGTATGCGTACGTACGTACGCATGCGTCCTACGCCCTCGACGCGGTTTACTTCTGCATACGCTAAAATTATGCGCAATAACGGTCGCGTATACGCGTGTTCAACGTATGCGCGCTAGGTACGCGTATATGACGTATGCACCTTCGCGTTTACGCGTTCGTGCATACGTCATCGCGGGGTGCGCGCACGGAGCTTGCGCAGTGCGCGTACCTCGGGTTTATACATAATAAAACAATATTTCTTATTGGTTATCATTACTTTCAGTTTCTAATTGTATCAATACCACACCCAATCCCCTCATGGCAAGTCATGTGATCAAGAATCTTCACTTTTGATTGGTTTGAAGTACTTTCTGTTCCAGATTCTTCCCAAACCACACCTACTCCCCTCATTATTAGTTCTGATTCCTTTGGAGAAGGAGCTATTCTGTTGTTGAGAGACAATGGCTGAACAGCAACCTACTTCAGACAGTGAGCAGGACACTCTTGAGAGGCAGAGGAACAGGAAGCAGAAAGACAGCTTTATATGGCAGTTTTTCACTTTTCCAGAGAATGAGAAAAAGGTAAATGCACCGAAAGTTACATGTGTACTTTGTAAAAAAGTCTTATCTCGTGGGAATCCTAACAAGAAATATTCTTTTAGCATTCACACTATGTTGAGACATGTTTACAAAATGCATCCAGTATCTTATCGTCGAGCTTCTGGAGAAAACCCTCCACCTGCTCAGCCGACGACATCAGCAGCAGCTCAGCCGAGCACATCTTCGGCAGCTCAGGGGAGCACTTCAGCTGCGATGGTGCCTTCACCTGTTTCTTTACCTCTTGTTGGTCCACCTTGTTTGGCGAGGTTGTCTACACGGTGCACTGATTGCGGTTCTCTTATTTCTGTGGGGGAGACCAGTCTTGATCTCCTTCAGAGAAAATTTGATGCGCATACGTGCACTAGGCCATAGATGTTTTTTCTTTTTTTGCGTTTTTCTCTTCCTGTTTCCCTCCATTAACTCAAGGGCTCTTTTAAGAGCCACTTATAAACTTAATCAAACAAATTTTGTTTTTAGAATTTTTTTTTGAAATTTTTTTGAGGTGCGCGCACCCTGCGCGCACCCTGCGCGCACCCATGTTTTTTAAAAAAATTTTTTTTTTTGAGAGACTACAATTAAAAATTGAAAATGTGATTGTACAGAAGTACAAACCTCAAAACCCCACTCGCTTAAATGCGTTTTTTTTTTTTTTTGTTTTATTAAGTTTTTTTTCGGGTGCGCGCTGGGTGCGTGCACTCGGCGATATTTTTTTACAAAATATTAACCTTTTTTTTTGCCCTACAAGGTCCTACTTTAACCCCCTTACAATGCCTACTGGGTCTATTTCTACCCACTCTGCCCCCTTTTCAAGTTCTCCCCCTTTGTTTATCACCCCCTCTTAATGCGATTGACAAAATGGCGGCCGCCGCTTCCTGATTTCCACCGATTCGAATGTTTACTAAGATCTAACAACCAATCAGAATTGCGCTCGCGCACGGCGAGGTGCGCGCACCCAGCGCGCACGGAGCGCGCTTATATATATATATTGATTTAAAGGCTATTTTCTCAGAATCTACTGAACAGATTTACACCAAACCTACAAAAGGCACTTCCTTGACCTGGGGACTACCTCTCTGCCAAATTTCTAGTAATTCTGTTCAGCCGTTCGGGCTGTAGCCCTGTCTAAAGGTCCTATGGCAAAATGCATGGGAAAAACGCGTTTTGGGACCCCCCTTTTATCTCAGCTCCCGCTTGACGAATCCCCCCGAGAATTTCAGGGTAGGAGCGGAGCGTAGCGCCCCACCTATTTTGAGAAATTCGCGAACATTCGTCGACCGGCGCCAAAGTTATTCCAAATAGAATGTTGCGGATTTCCTATGGAAAAGGGGTCCTAACTATAACTACCTACTGGCGACCGCCAGTAGGTAATATATATATATATATATATATATTCACTTAAAAAACCATAGGCTTCACACACGTTATAGTTAGGAATTAGCTTTTAAAAGACCTTGCAAATTCACTTAAAAAACCATAGGTTTCACTCATGTTATAGTTAGCTGGACATTTCACTCATAAAAATCCATTGAAATTCCCCCGTTATAGTTAGTTCAGATAACTATAACTCGTGCGCCCGCAATCCACTGCTGATGACGTCACATATTACATCACTCATGACATGGTCAGTGACATCGCTCATGTAGGAAGGTGAAATCTGACTAATGGTTGCCCCCAACTTTTTGCCTGGTATTTGAGTGGTCTTTGACTAGTCTGGCTGGGATCCTGCTATCCAGGACCCCAGCCTATCTGCTTTCTCCCTAAAACTAATGTGAAGTACCCTAGGTACAAACTAATTGGATGCTGAGGGTGCAGATGGTACCCTAGGTACCCAGGGCATGGGTCCCTCAGTAGGCCTACCAGGGCTGCAGCACTTATTGTGCCACCCTGAGACAGCCATACAAACTGACACCACCAGACCACTACTGTAGTCTGGGTAAGGCGGTGCTAGCACCCCTTACAGGGATATAGGTACCCTATATCCCACCCCATTACAACACATATACTCTCATAGGTCACCCCTATGAGGTATGTGTGAGGGGGGACCCCTACATGAGTAGGGCCTCTCTGCAACCCTCGTAAAATCATTGCTGGGTTGTTTGTAGTGTAGCCACACCATATACTCTTAACCGCATTATAAGTCTATCGCGATAGCGTGATAACTTGAGAATGGCTACACAGAACCATATCGTGTTTGGTGTCAAACATGTAGGAATCATACCCCCAATCCAGTCATGGGCATGAGGCTACGATTCCCCCTTGCTAGAGGGGCGATATGGGAAAAGCGGTAGATTTCAGACACCAATTTAAAAGTGCACAAGTAACACAAAATGGCTACTGCCCGCCACCTACACGACCCTGGCTGGCTGTTGCTGGGGAAAACCCCAGCCTCGCCAGCTGTACAATAGAGCTCCTGTGGCAGGGAGGTGCTAGCATCTCCCCAGACAGGATAATGTGGATTGGAACAGGGTGGGTGCACCAAATGTCCTTTCAGAGTTGCACGTAGGCAGCTGCAGAAGCCTCATTCTGCATACACCGCTTGGAACCGGTTCAGGGGCATCCTGCCCCTCGCCCAGGTGGGAAACACACAAAGGGGAGAGGGTGTAGTCACCCTTTCCCGCCTCACCTCTCATTGGTGGACACTACTCTGGACACTCCCCTAATCTTGGGGATAAAGGTGAATAACGTGGCCCCAGAGCCTCAGATTAATTTTGAACTTTACAGTCTTGACCTTCGACTTGCTGCTGCCCAGCTGATGGAAGAAATCTCCCTTGGGATAAAGGTGTTATCCCCCTGCTTGGCAGGCACCTGAAACACTGCAAGTGACCCGGTTGGAACTTCGCTGCTCTCACGAACTTTGACGACTTCCAGAAACCTTGAGGTGGGTTTCCAGCGCATCCCAGAGACCAGTGAGTGTGCTCAACAAGTTTGGGCACCGTGGACCGCGTGGGTGCCGAGACCCGCAATACCCCAGGACACCAGCCACTTCTTGCGTAGCACACGACCCTGACCAGTGGGGAAGTTGTGCTTTGGCCCGTTTTTGAGCCAAGCACTCTACAGCAATTGTGCCAAAGACCAGTGCCCTAGCCCCCTCCGGTGGCCCGTGGGTGCCCTTTTACGCACTCCAATTTGCCGCCTCCCGTGGTCCCTTGTCTCTCAACTTGTGGGCCCTAGCGGAGGTCTATTTCAAGAAACAAGAGTTCCCCTGGTTGCTCCAGGACTGCTTTACAGTCTCTCTAAAGGAAACTTCTCCCAGACCTTGTGGGTCTGCACTGTAGCCGATTTGTTTATCCTTCGTGGATTGCGGTTGCCAAGGCTTAGTGGATCCAATCCGGACACTAACACCGCAGCGCCCCTCATCCGACATGGGACAGTTGCCCTCCCAAAGCTGGCCTTCCTTGAAGCCTCCCGGAGCCCGTGGCTGCAGATCCAAGCTACACCACTTTCCACCTGAAGCACCCGACATCGAAGGGCTCTTTGCTTTGAGCCTCCTGGTCACTTTGCCGTGACCCAGACTCTGTCCCCTCTGCTTTCAGGTTCTTCTCTACAATCTTCACATCTTTGATCTTCACGGCATCGTCGACGCTTTTGTCTAGCAGAACTTTTGTCTATTTTCCCATTGAAAATCAGCCCGCGACCCGACAGCAGAAACGACCTATGCACCCGGCTTCCCTGGGGCAGGTAACAGTGGTACCTCGGTACTCTCGTGGTAGTGGGTTCTTTAAAAGCTTAAGTCTGAAGTTTTAACTTTGTACTCCTGCTAGAAGTATTATTATTTCCAACCGCGACATTCTCCATAGGCTGTAATAGAGATCCCGATAGCAGCTACTTGCACTGCACGCGCCTCCCGTGGGTCCCCTTCCTCATAACCTGGGGTGGATTCTTAAGGGGCCAGCGATCCTGAATGCCCTAGGCATTGCCTGTAGAATTGTCGTGGTTCTTATACCACTTTTTTAGTATATGGTTTGGTCCCCACCTGGGGTCCAATGTTAATAGTGCTATTTATTGTGTCTATCAATGCTTGTTTGATATTGTAACTTTGCCACAGCTTCATAAAGAGACTGTGGGATTCTGTCTAGAATAAATACATATATTTTATATATATACCTGTGTGGGCTACTCTTTCATTTGGTTATTCAAGAGGTTATTATGGTAAAACAATAAGCTTAACACTCCTTCAAGACTTAGCCTGAAGATTGCTCTCCACAGCTACCACTAGGATAGCTTTCTTTAAAGGTTGTCTTAAACCTATCATCAATAAGAGTCGAATTGGACTGGTGCAAGGTGTCCCTATAATTAGGAGACATCATATGCCAGGCCAACTTCTCACAGCTCATAACATCACTGATGACATCATCCTTGTGATAGAGTGGCGGTCGCGCAAGTTATAGTTATCTGAACTAACTGTAACGGGGAATTTCAATGGTTTTTTACGAGTGAAATGTCCAGCTAACTATAATAACATGTGTGAAACCTATGGTTTTTTAAGTGAATTTGCAAGGTTTTTTAAATGCTAATTCCTAACTATAACGTGTGTGAAAGCTATGGTTTTTTAAGTGAATTTGTAAGGTTTTTTAAATGCTAATTTATGTATGTATTATTATATTTTTTATATATTTATTTTACAATAAACTACCTATGTATATAGTTATAGATTGACTGTATCCTATAATATGGAATGGCTCGTTTAAAATGTGTTTTTTTTTAAAAGGTTTTTCACCGTGCGTGCACCGCGAATTTTTGAAAAAAAAAAAAATGTTTTTTTCACCCTTCGGGGTCCTTCAGGGACCCCCTGACAAAAGCTAGGGGGTCAGAAACTCTCTACCCTGCCCCCTTTTCACGTTCTCCACCTTTCTTTTTCACTGTCACACACAAAATGGCGGCCGACACTTCCTGATTTCGACCGATTCGAATGTTGACTGAAATGTATCAACCAATCAGAATTACGCTCGCGCACGTTAAGGTGCGCGCACCGTGCGCGCACGGTGCGCGCTTATAGATATTTATGTACTTTTAACTGCAATTTTCTCAGGAACTACTGAACAGATTAACACCATATATGCAAAAGGCACATGCCTGACCTGCGGACTACCTCTTTGCCAAATTTCAAGTAATTCTGTTCAGCCGTTCGGGCTGTACCTTCGACTAAAGGTCCTATGGGAAAATGCATGGGGAAAACGCGTTTTGTGACCCCCCTTTTTTCTCAGCCCCCGCTTGACGAATCACCCCGAGACTTTCAGGGTAGGAGCTGAGAGGAGCGCCCCATTAGTTTTAAAAATTTCGCGAGGATTCGTCAACCGGCGCCAAAGTTATTCAAAATAGAATTTTCTGATTTCCTATGGAAACTCGGTCCTAACTAGAACTATCTACTGGCGACCGCCAGTAGATAATATATATATATATTATAATTCCTCGTTCTGCGCTTCTCCAAGAAAAAACGAGTGTAGACCCAAATCCGTGCTACATACATGAAGACAAATCCCGAATGGCACCACTCCTCCACGGCACACAGACAGGTACGGACCACTCAGGGGACAATGATGGTGAATGATATATCAATTTATATATATGTAAACATATATATATATATATATATATATATATATATATATATATATATCCAACAGGTAGTGCTAACTCGGCGTGGCTGAATCGTTGAAGCCTCACACCCAGAGATCACAGACACGGACCAGTTATTCTTTAGTGCAATTTATTCGCTTGCTCGCATAGTAGTCGCCATAACGTTTCGGCTCCTCAAGAGCCTTGTTCACATGACAACATATACAATCAATCAACTTCCTTAAATAGGAGGGCAAGAGCTCTACACGTGGTATATGTCAGTATAGACATAAACAACAGACTTTGATGGATTAAGGTTTCAAATGCTACCAACTTGAGGCATAATTCATATCATGCTTTGAAATTACCCAAAGGTTTACCAAAGTCAAAATCACATGAAAAAACCACTGTAATGCAAATAAATTATAACGCATCACATTGAAATAGTTTACATAGTTGTGCAATAATCAACATTATCAATGCGTGTTGAAAAAAATCAAATCCATCTACTATCGACATAAAATCCTTGTAATGTCCGTTTTAATCATGAATCGCGGGTTAAATCCCAATGTATTCATCCAGTAGTCTGTAATGTTGTTACTAATGGGATGAATCCCCCTTATGCTCTACGATATGTTGCTCTTGCCCCATTGTACCCTGCAGATCCCTGCAGCGTGCGAAAGTGAGGAGATGTATACAGTGCAAATAACGCCAATAAATAAACACATCATCAAATAATTTAACATAACATCAAAGACATATAGTAAAATACTTCTAAAATTCATATATGAAAATGCGAATGCTAAAAACATTGATGATAAAAAGTCACGGTTGTTGCGTAGGTGCGAAATATGTAGATCAATTTAACGAGGACAGCAGATTGCTCCCAATCACCATTCTCATTTTAGACATCCACATAGTAAATCCATGGCAATTTTCAACATAAAAGCTGCTGTACGGTATGGAAAACCCTGTGGTTAGGTATACTGTGGCTTTCTAGTGTTCCTGGACCAAAGCCTCAATTACTGCCTATCGAATTGAGGTCCACCTCTATGTATACGCAACGGGGTGATAGATCGCTGCTCGTATGTATCCTACCTCATCATGTTAATGCCCCCCCAAAAAAATTGTTTTTATATTTTTTTGATATTAACATGATTGTTAAACGGGTCGTGTGATGTGCAGTACTAAGTAGTACTTCCTGACCAGGAGGTGGAGAGGCGGATGTGTATTGCCTAGCCTTAACAAAAGTACGTCATATTGGTGATGTAACCAATATCACTAATAATAAATACTCAGGTGATAAAACTATAAATAGAATATAAAAAGGTTAAAATTGTGATCCCACTACAATAAAAACCTTAGATAAAATCCATATATTTTGATAGGCTAGAACACAACATTGAGACCACATGTACAGAGCATCATCATTGTTATTATCGTCCAGTACGTTGGTGGTGGGTACAATTAATGAGCAGTGGCACCTAATATAAAATCGTATGTAAATCCTCAGTAATGTTGAGACCTCCTGGCGATTTAGAATCCAGTTGAAGTATATATTTTGTTTCTAACCGCCTCAACTTCGCCTCCCTGTTGCCTCCTCGTCGGCTAGCTGGTACTGCATCTATGACAAAGAAGGACAGGTCTTTACTATTACTGCGGTGTGCCTCCTTGAAATGGCGTGCCACCGGGTAGGTATTGTCCTGGTTGACAATGGCTCTAAGATGCTGTAGGATACGTTTATGTACCTCAAGTTTGGTACTGCCTACATATCTGAGTGGACAAGAGCATTGGAGCACATACACAGCGTATTCTGTTTTGCACGTTAAAAGCTTCACAATGAAATATATATGAAACAGTCTCGTCTCATCAAGTTTCTCAACACCAACAAACGAGAGTGGACCCAAGATAAGTGCTGGTTTTCTTATTTTATTTCCTTAGTGAGTCGCCATGACGCGTTTCGACAGCTCCCTGCCTTGATCACATGACAGCATTACTTCGTGTGCTCAATCCTTTTAAAGTGACAGTGTCCAATCAAATAATTCATAGACATAGAAGACATTATTTACGCGTAAATGCTCAAACAAATCATGTGGCTAACAATCATACAATATAAATATATAAATACAAATAAGACTGAGTTAGCAACACATTATTTACAAAAACACAATCGGAATTTGATAATTTGAATATATATATATTCACTGAAAAAACCATAGGTTTCACACACGTTATAGTTAGGAATTGGCATTTAAAAAACCTTAGAAATTCAATGAAAAAACCAAAGGTTTCACACACATGTTATAGTTAGCTGGACATTTCACTCGTAAAAAACCAATGAAATTTTCCCGTTATAGTTAGTTAAGCTAACTATAACTCGCGCGCCCGCAATGCACTGCTGATGACGTCACATATTACATCACTCATGACATGGTCAGTGACATCACTCATGACATCACAGCTGAGCCCTTCCTCTGATGTTGGAGCATCACCTTCTTCTTTTCCTGTGGACATCAACCCTCGATTTGGGAGGGTTGAAATGAGGTGTACAAGATGTGGTGGTCTTATTGTTTTTGGGGAGATCAGTCTTACCCTTATTAACAATAAGATAGACCAGCATGTTTGTAGACGCTCATAATTCTCCCATTCTTTCTTTCCTCCATCCCTGTATGAACCCAACGGCTCTTATAAGAGCCAACCTTACCTCTCAACTTTTTTACCGTAAGCGTATTTTTTTTTTTTTTTTTTTTTAAAAACACTAAAAATCAATTACCACATCTCAAGATCCTTGAGAAATTAATAACTAATTTTTAAAAATCTTTTTGAGATAAAGTGGAAGAAAGAGACCTTCTAATTTCTCACTTACCTGTCCCACCCAACAATTTAATTTATAATTAAAATGTAATTGTATCACTTTTACAGACTGACACATTATGAATCCACTTTTCAGATTTTTTTAAAAGCACATGTCCAAACTGCTTTTTCAGACCACCACCATGTGTAACCTGGGTGAATGCCTACATTCCAGCAAGGGCAACCAGCCTTAGTGATGCTGAATGTATTTGCATTACTGACTGAAACCTCAAACCCCACTCGCTTGTAAATACTGTGCATGATTCAACATGGTAAGCAGCTGGGTGTGTGCTAAGAGTCTGCTTCTGCACCAAAAAATGGCTCCCCTTTTCCATCTAATGCAACTGTGAAATCACTAGAGCAAAACGCAATAAATCTCTGCCTATAATTCCTCTTTGCACACAGAGTCATGTTTTCACATTAGTCACAAAACGAAATTTCTTTGCCAATTTGAAAGCACACTTACTGCTCTTTTTTTTGACAAGTGATAATCACTTTTACAGACTGACACATTATGAATCCACTTTTCAGATTTTTTTAATTGCACATGTCCAAACTGCTTTTTCAGACCACCACCATGTGTAACCTGGGTGACTGCCTACATTCCAGCAAGGGCAACCAGCCTTAGTGATGCTGAATGTATTTGCATTACTGACTGAAACCTCAAACCCCACTCGCTTGTAAATACTGTGCATGATTCAACATGGTAAGCAGCTGGGTGTGTGCTAAGAGTCTGCTTCTGCACCAAAAAATGGCTCCCCCTTTCCATGTAATGCAACTGTGAAATCACTAGAGCAAAACGCAATAAATCTCTGCCTATAATTCCTCTTTGCACACAGAGTCATGTTTTCACATTAGTCACAAAACGAAATTTCTTTGCCAATTTGAAAGCACACTTACTGCTCTTTTTTTGACAAGTCATAATAACTTTTACAGACTGACACATTATGAATCCACTTTTCAGATTTTTTTAAAAGCACATGTCCAAACTGCTTTTTCCGACCACCACCATGTGTAACCTGGGTGACTGCCTACATTCCAGCAAGGGCAACCAGCCTTAGTGATGTTGAATGTATTTGCATTACTGACTGAAACCTCAAACCCCACTCGCTTGTAAATACTGTGCATGATTCAACATGGTAAGCAACAGGGTGTGTGCTAAGAGTCTGCTTCTGCACCAAAAAATGGCTCCCCCTTTCCATGTAATGCAACTGTGAAATCACCAGAGCAACACGCAATAAATCTCTGCCTATAATTCCTCTTTGCACACAGAGTCATGTTTTCACATTAGTCACAAAACGAAATTTCTTTGCCAATTTGAAAGCACACTTACTGCTCTTTTTTTTGACAAGTGATAATCACTTTTACAGACTGACACATTATGAATCCACTTTTCAGATTTTTTTAATTGCACATGTCCAAACTGCTTTTTCAGAAGACCACCACCATGTGTAACCTGGGTGACTGCCTACATTCCAGCAAGGGCAACCAGCCTTAGTGATGCTGAATGTATTTGCATTACTGACTGAAACCTCAAACCCCACTCGCTTGTAAATACTGTGCATGATTCAACATGGTAAGCAGCTGGGTGTGTGCTAAGAGTCTGCTTCTGCACCAAAAAATGGCTCCCCCTTTCCATGTAATGCAACTGTGAAATCACCAGAGCAACACGCAATAAATCTCTGCCTATAATTCCTCTTTGCACACAGAGTCATGTTTTCACATTAATCACAAAACGAAATTTCTTTGCCAATTTGAAAGCACACTTACTGCTCTTTTTTTTGACAAGTGATAATCACTTTTACAGACTGACACATTATGAATCCACTTTTCAGATTTTTTTAATTGCACATGTCCAAACTGCTTTTTCAGACCACCACCATGTGTAACCTGGGTGACTGCCTACATTCCAGCAAGGGCAACCAGCCTTAGTGATGCTGAATGTATTTGCATTACTGAGTCCAACCTCAAACCCTTAAACTATTCTTTTTTTATACCAGTACACCTTAATTTATCGTGAAAACATAGTCCATATTATTTTACATGTTCCTCACATTTAAATTTCTCCCAAAACAGAAAATGATAAACACAACTTCAACAAAAGGAATTCCATTTCTATTATTCATTTCTTAATTTACCATATACATCCCCTCTCAAACTCTAAACTCACCTTTAAAATTAGTTAGCTGTGAAAGAAATGTGGCACTCAAACAGCAGATTATCAGAGCCAGGATCTCTTTTCTTTACACCTCTCTCCTATTCTCTTTCTATTGGTTGAAAACCAACCCTTTTCCAAAAGTACCCTTCCCCCAACTTGACTTCTGCCTAGTACCCTTCCCCCAACTTGACTTCTGCCTGCTACCATAGCAACAGCTCATGGAACACTGCTGTGTGGAGTTAGGTCAGAAGTTCACCACACAATGTTTCAATTCCACAGAGCAAGAGTGCTTGACTTTTCAAACCTAACAGCAAATCCAAAGTACTGTTCTTTGGTAACACATTTTTCTGTACCAATACAAAACATGCTTCTATTAATTTACACATGCAGCCTAGTTTTTATTCTAGAATGGTATGAAACAGCCAATCACTTCTTTTTTTAATGAAAAAAATATGTATGCCTCCATTTCCAAACTGTCTTTCATTTCATTTTCCCATTCTACTGAATTACACCTCCTGAGTGCATCCAGATCTCCTTGGAAGATGTTCACAGTGTGGATTGTAGGGCACAGCTATGTTTTCTGGAGTGAAAAGTTTGCAGAGAAAACAGGTATGGTGAGAGACCTTGCTTTGCCAAATGTAGACATTAAATGGATTGGTCAGAGAGGGTTAAAGTGGCACCAATTGATGCCATTGGTGAAATCCTTCATGCAAATCCAACACCCTGACCTCATAATAGTGCACTGTGGTGGCAATGACCTAGGCACTTTGACTGGGGTAGGTCTGGAAATGCTTATGAAGGACACCTTTGCACAACTGTTTTCACTTTTCCCTAAAACTGCCTTTGTGTTTTCTAACATATGCCAAAGGCAAAAATGGAACTGGTCCAATCATTTTTGTCCGCAGATTGACAAAGCAAGAAAGCACGTCAACAAATCTGTTTCTGCTTTCCTCCGTGACTATGGTATGGGCTCCATTTACCACAACAACTTGCGTTACGACATGCAAGACATTTATAGAGGAGATGGTGTGCACTTCAATGATGAAGGGAACAGAGTCTTCCTCTTGAACCTTAGACTCTGCATCGGTACTTACTTGTAGGTACCACTAAAAAATCACTTCATAAACACAACGGCTCTTTTTAGAGCCCCCTAATATCTAAACACTTAAATCTGAATTTTATTTCTCTTTTTATTTTTTTTTCTACCGTACGCGTACGGTAAGCTTACCGTAAGCTTACCGTACGCGTACCCCGCGATTTTTTTTAAAAAATAATAAATGTTTTCTTTGAACTTTTCTGTCCTTCTTTGACCCCCTTACAAATGTTAGGGGGTCTGTAACTCTCCACCTTGCCCCCTTTTCAAGATATCACTCTTTTTTTTCTGAGTGAAACACACGAAATGGCGGCCGCCGCTTCCTGGTTTCGACCGATTCGAATGTTTACTAAGATCTAACAGCCAATCATAATCGTGCTCGCGCACGCCACCGTACGCGTACGGTAAGCGCACCGTAAGCGCACGGTAAGCTGCCACAGATATATATATTGATTAAAAGGCTATTTTCTCAGATTCTACTGACCAGATTTACACCAAACCTACAAAAGGCACTTCCTTGACCTAGGGACTACCTCTCTGCCAAATTTCAAGTAATTCTGTTCAGCCGTTCGGGCTGTAGCCCTGTCTAAAGGTCCTATGGAAAAATGCATGGGAAAAACGTGTTTTGGGACCCCCCTTTTATCTCAGCCCCCGCTTAACGAATCCACCCGAGACTTTCAGGGTAGGAGCGGAGCGTAGCGCCCCACCTATTTTGAAAAATACGCGAGGATTCGTCGACCGGCGCCAAAGTTATTCAAAATAGAATGTTGCGGATTTCCTATGCAAACGTGGTCCTAACTATAACTACCTACTGGCGACCGCCAGTAGGTAATATATATATATATTATCTACTGGCGGTCGCCAGTAGATAGTTATAGTTAGGACCGTGTTTCCATAGGAAATCCGCAACATTCTATTTTGAATAACTTTCGCGCCGATTGATGAATCCTCGCGAAATTCTCAAAATAGGTGGGGCTCTCCGCTCCGCTCCTTCCCTGAAAGTCTCGGGGGGATTCGTCAAGCGGGGGCTGAGAAAAAGGGGGGGTCCTAAAACGCGTTTTCCCCATGCATTTTTCCATAGGACCTTTAGTCCGAGCTACAGCCCGAACGGCTAAACAGAATTACTTGAAATTTGGCAGAGAGGTAGCCCTCAGGTTAGGGATGTGCCTTTTGAAGGTCTCGTGTAAATCTGTTCAGTATTTCCTGAGAAAATAGCATTTAAATCAATATATATATCTATAGGCGCGCTCCGAGCGCGTACCGTAAGCTTACCGTACGCGCACGCCGCCGTGCGCGAGCGCGATTCTGATTGGTTGTTAGATCTTAGTAAACATTCGAATCAGTCGAAACCAGGAAGTGTTGGCCGCCATTTTGTCTCTCGCAGTCTGAGGGGGTGAAAAACAAATGTGGATAACGTGTAAAGGGGGCAGGCTGGACAGTTCCTGACCCCCTAGCCTTGGTCAGGGGGTCCCAGAAGGACCCCCAAGGGCAAAAATGTATTTTAAATTTTTTATGAAAAATCGCGGAGTGCGCGTAGCGTACGCGCATGGTAGAAACGGAAAAATTCCGCGAACTACGTAACGTGGGTGCTCGGTGCGCGAAGCGCACCGTGCGCGCACGGTACGCGCACGGTACGCGCACGGTGAAAAACCTTAAAATAAATAAATAAATAAATAAATACATAACTTAGCATTTAAAAAACCGTACAAATTCACTGAAAAAACCATAGGTTTCACACACGTTATAGTTAGGAATTAGCATTTAAAAAACCTTGCAAATTCACTTAAAAAACCATAGGTTTCACACATGTTATAGTTAGCTGGGCATTTCACTCGTGAAAAACCAATGAAATTCCCCCGTTATAGTTAGTGCAGGCAACTATAACTCACGCGACCGCAATCCTCTGCTGATGACGTCAGATATTACATCACTGATGACATATGTGTTTTTCTGAAAAAAAAATATTTGTAATATATGTATAGCTAAAAATTAATGGAAGACGACATGGGTAAATAAGTGTCTAAATACAGTGATGTAATATCTGACGTCATCAGCAGAGGATTGCGGTCGCGTGAGTTATAGTTGCCTGCACTAACTATAACGGGGGAATTTCATTGGTTTTTCACGAGTGAAATGCCCAGCTAACTATAACATGTGTGAAACCTATGGTTTTTTAAGTGAATATATATATATATATATATATATATATATATATATATATATATATATATATATATATTAACCTTTGTAAAAACCTGATACAATTAAAAGTGTGCCTCTCACCATACTTAGTAACAGGCTAAATGTTTTCTAATTTTGTACAGAGATGGCTTGACACTGTGATACCCTGGAAATCTCGATGGATCTGATGCATCCAATAGTTCTCAATCTTGCACAATGGCCGTCATTAAAATACATCAGTACTTTCCCAATCTGTTAAAATGGCCGTGATCTAACCATTTGGGAATTTTCTAGAGGCAGTGGGTCTCACAGCACGAAGAAAATGGCTGATGGTCACAGCCTCACAACCTCACTTTTAAAACATTGATCATGCCGAGTGGAATGGCCTTGAAACTCCTGGCACACCTCCCAGCTGTGTTTCTGGTGAAACAAGAAGTGAAGAAGGGGTTGTCTTCATGAGTGAATGGGTGGGGCTGCAAGCTGCGCTGTCGAGAAGCGGGAACAGAAGCAGCCTACCTTCGGTGAGTGCTTCGGCAAAGTCTCTACTGCTACACAGAGTGGCCTCCGAGGCCCTCTGAAACAGCCCTGTGCGTGGACAGAGCCGGCCAACACTCCATCACTATGACTCTCTTTCCTCAACCAATTGGAGAAAGGCAACATAGAGTTGACTCTGTCTGCGGCACACAAAACATGGGTAATTGAGACGGTGACTACTGCTCCTGCTTGCCAAATATGACACGGCGAACAAACACCAAAACATCGTAAAAAATGTAACACTGTGCACAGTCATTGCCAGACATACCTAACGGATGCCGCTCCTTCAAACCTCAAATCTCCATCTCACTGCATGACAACGAATTCCTAGCCACAACGTTCCATAAAGCAGAAGAAGGATCACAGAACATGACACTCTCCCATTCCTTGTGATACGTTTATAAACATTAGTATGCCAGACAAGAACACCCTCCAAGTTCAAGGCCAACCAACCCGTATTACCTCAGAATCTCTCACTAACACTTCAGATTTTAGAAGTAAAATAACTGTTAGTTCAGGACCTTTCTGCAGGATCTCTTTGCCCACGCCCAGCTAGCAACTTCCTTTGTTTTGCTCTCAGGCTTTTACATAGGGAGCATGGGAGGTGGATCCAATGACAATAACTTGGCCACATGTCTTAATATATGCCTTCCCTTCCTTTCCTTTAATTTCAAAGTGAGAAGCCTGCCTGAAGGAAGCAAAAAGGCATATGATTATATGGGAGCATTATTGGCTAAGTATGTTTCCTCTTCTTGAAAGAAAGTTAGTGTGCCTATATTAGAAGATAGCAATGAATCATCACCCTCTAGATCTTAAAAAGAGTCAGACGCTAGAAAGACTATCCCTGTTGGTACAGAAGTTGAAAGGACAGGATTATAGAAAAAAAGTATTTCCAGCTACTTAGCTAAGGCATTTCTAAATACATGTTTAGCATCCACGTTGAAATCTTACTCACACCATAAGCAGTGATTCCAGAGATGGTGTTTAGATCATTCTGTCTGTCCTCTGCAATGTGAATTTGTCTCAGTATTCCAATTTTTATTTGACTGTTTCTTTAAAAATCTGTCTGAATCTACAGTAAAAACTGAGTGGGCTTCGATTAGAGCCTTTATGGAGCCGTGGCGGAATCTAGGAGAGGAAAATGTTTCTAGCTCATTTACTTAAACGTTTGTCTCTCCCCCATTTATTGTTAGGTCCACTTGCTCCCCCATGGGATCTTCCTCTAGTTTTAATAAATTTGGATTCACACCCTTTTGGCTTATTAGATTGGGTGTGCATAAACATTCCTTAGAATGAAAGTTGCATTTTTGGTGGCTATCACCTTAGCATGAAGGATTGAGGAGTTAGGATTCTTGACGTGCCATGCTCTTTTTAAACTCCACAGAGGATGGCTTGATTCTTATCTTGGTTCTTTCTTTTTGACAAAAGTGGCTACACCTTCTAATGCAGAACAAGAAAGTCCTTTACCTGTGTTTTGTCTATTCTCTTCTTCCCTATAGGAACAACCCTTCCATTCTTTAGCAGGTAAAAGAGCTATTCTGGTGTATTTGAGCAGAACTAACGGTTTCCACATTTCAGATAACTCGCTTGCGTCTCTGGAGCTGCAGATCAGGGGAAAAGCTTCTTCTTTCAGTATCAGTAGCTGGATAAGAACTGCTTGAGCATTAGCCTATTCCGTGAATATGATTTCCCTTCCCGGGGAAATTTAGGGGAAGCCAACAAGGAATCTTGTTGCTTAGTAAGCAGAGTTTTCGGGAGACCCTCTTGCAGAAATTTGCAGCAGCCACTGGGCGTCTGATGATACTTTTGTGAGACATTGCAGACTGAATGGTGTGGAAATGGACAGAAAGATCTTTGGTGCAGGGTTCACTGTTCTATTTTGCCATGATGAGTTGTAAAACCACATGTAGAGTTATAAAATCACAGAGTTTTGCAGTATATGATTTTGGTTTTCTTTTCTGTTTTTCATTTTTTAGAATCAAAGCCATAATTGCTGCTTGTGTATTCCTAATTAGTAATGGTCAAGACGAGGGCAGAGGATGCAGAGGAAATATTCTGATTACTTACTGGTAATCTTCATTACTCCTACTTCTAGTTATTCACTTAAGTCATTATGACTCGCCGACCCATCCCTTGGCTAAAATGGTCTTTGATGGCTTGGTAAGTCAGTAGAGTGCTGGAATGGCAGCACATTTTTAAGGCACCATGATGAGGGTGGGCGGGGCTAGCACTTCAGTTTTTCTTATGTTTCTCCCTGCTCAAGGAGGTGAGATAACATCATTAGAAATGACTGTGATGAGAACAACTAGGACTAGGATTAATGAAGATTGCCAGTAAATAATTAGGACATTACCTATGAAGTTCCCCAATGGGCAGTCCATTCGATCCCACCTTTTTAAGATCTGTTTCAAGACCCCCGGTGGTTCATGAACAAGCATCATTTAGATTTCCAGATGTACGTTGATTATTTGCTACTGGTGATGCAAGTCAAGATGAGGGTGGCAAACACTTTCTTGGACTACATGGTAGACTTCAGAGTTGATTTGACAAATATACACTCTGTTGGTTTTATGTGCACTTAGTCATACTTTATAGTCTCTCTCACCACATTCTAGCAATATTTGTGAAGTCGTTCTTGTGAGTGTGATATCCATATTCATTCAGTAAGGCACAATTTCCATCTGACTGTGCGCATGGGCACCTTCCCTGACTGAAGTAATATAACAGTTACAGAGGGTATCCGAGTTGGACATAAAGGATGGCACAGGGATAACTTCACTAACTGAATGAATATGCAGGAATGCCTCAAAGCACTGTAAAGTCTTGGCCTTGAAAAATCTTAAATAGTCTGTAAGCAAAACACATTTTACCTGAGACCTTCATTAAAGATAATTTTTCTGAACACTCCATGCATTGTTGGATTATCATTCTATTTAATAACAGATAATTTGGAAAGTGCTTTATTTCGACAAAACACTTATCTTCGCTGTATGTTCTGGCTGTGGAGGTCAAACCCCACATCACCACTTCGTGTGACTTTCATTCAGGCTACTCCTTCTCTGCCGTAATTAAGTTCATCTGACGATCCTGTGGAATAAGGGCTGCAGACCCGTAATTGCGTCCACCTAATTTAGATGGGTAGAATTAGAGGTCAGTTTTCATTGCCCATCACTGCCAGGAAAACCCTGGTGTGAAGGAGATCTGAAAATTACTAAATACTCCCCTCACCATGGTGAGTGGACTATTTTCTTTTTTTTTTCCACAATGAAAATCCTTCTTCAGAATTTTTTTAATAAAAAATAATTCAGTTTGGTGCAGAACTCCATCATGTTGACGGACCCAGCACCAAACTTCAAAAAACATTGATAGGAAACGCTATGAAGACAATTCCTGGCAATGCTTTAAAAAATGACAGCCTGCTTGGTGGTAATTTCTAAATCTGACTGATGGTATAATTTACTCTGTCACCCTGACGTAGAAGCGGGCTGTCTGTCAGATTATAAATGTGGCCATAAATTCTTAGGGCTAAGAGCCTGATTTAGGCCTTGGCGGGCAGCCTGCCATCTGACAGGCGAGAGTAGGTAATGAGTTTCACTGACCAGATGGACTACCACCCGCCATATTTAGAGATCTCCGACTGTCTGGCAGAGAGCTCTATGCCTGCTTAGAAGCCATCACCACTTAGGCTCATCAGAAGCCATTCATGGTTTGTTGTGCGGCCACCATGCTTCATGCGGCTGCTAAAGAAACATTTTTTCCTTACAAAAACAAGCTCCCAAAGCAGGAGTTTGTTTTCGTAAAAAAAACAAAAATAGAAATTACTTTGACAGCCTGAGAGTGTATTTCCTTGGGTGTGCAGACTGCAAGGCTTATCCTGGTGGGCCCTAAGAGCAAAAGAAGTGCATCAAACTGCCTGCTCAAAATATGGTGGATGATATGGTGTACATACACCAAGTCAATTGGGCTGTCAGTGTAAGGTTTCCATTGATGGAGCCAGCTGGACCGCCACTAGCAGAAACATGATGGTCCACGAACTCTAAAAAGAGCAAATGGATCATCAGTTTGGCAGACCGAGTACTGGATTTCAACCACCCTACATTCTTCACCTGTTCACACCCCACCAATATCAGTGTTATGAGAACTTTCCCTACCAACAATGAGAGAATCTGAGGCTTGCATTCCAAAATCAGCAGCACAAATGAGGTTGTCATGAGAAAGACCCTCTAAGTTAAGATGGAGACTGAAAGTTCTGCAATGTTGTCCTTTGATTATAAAGAAAATATTGTGTCATGTGGTAATTGCTGTTTGTGAGTGTCAGAGTGTGGTTGTAAGCAATGGAGCCCTGGTGCGATTGGGGGAGGTTCAGGTGTGGAACTGAGGCCTTTATTGTGAAGAGTAGAAATTGACCGGAGAATTCAGGTCATGGTGAGAGAGTGTAGGTTTTGTTATGAATGATCGTGATGTAGGATGAGAACATACACACTGAAGAGAGCATATCATGGGAAGGTGAGGATTTGAGGCGGCACAGGGTGTGATGGGAGCGTAGGGTGGGCAAGGGGACTGTGGGCTGTAAAGAAAGAGATTGCGATATGGAGAGAGCACAGGATCTGTGCGGAAGCATGAGATGAGGGAGATTTAAGTGTTTTTGGAGTGTGTAGTGCAGCAAGGAGGACTAAGCGGCTTATGTGGAGTAATGATGAGGAGCATGGTTCATCAAGGGAAACTATTAGGTTTGGAGAGAGAGCATGGGCTGTGCAGAGACCTTAAGTGGACAGAAGACGACGTGTGGAAGTGGTTTCTCTGTGGTATAAATGATTGGTGAAACAAAGTGGTAACTGTGAGGAAAGTGGGAGGCATTTTCTAGGGGGTGTTGAAAAGATACAGGAACTGGATAGACTTTCCAAGTTTACCCTTCTCTTTTGTGTCCCCTGCCGTGGGACTGTGTGTAAATGAGCATATCTTTTGTATGCTTTGGTTAAGTGTGACTGCAATGCTCTTGCATCTGGTGGGATTGCTATAACAAGCTATGGAACTTTGGCATTAGTTGCTGGTACTGTGTGATCTTGAGTATGTTATATGGAATGACTGGTGATGTGGTGTAGTTATTGGCATTGAGTGGTGTGGTGTTGTATTGTTTGGAAGTGTGGTAATATGGTGCAAAGTCATCAGGGCTGTATGATGAAGCTTGCTGTAGTGTATTGCAGTGTTATTTTAAAGTGAGAAGAGAGTGGTGCGGTTAGCTTTTGGATGTGGTTGGTGCATGGTGCATGGTATGAAAATATATAATGGCTGTGGTCTGGAGTGAAGTTGCTGGTGTGCTATAATGTAACACTGCATTATGTTTTCTTGAAAATGTGATAGGATTTTGTGTGTTGGGGTGTGAATTATGGGTCATGGTGTTAATAAAGTGGAGTTCTATGGTGTGGTGTTATATCGCATGGGTTGAGAAGGTTTGAGGAGGAATGGTGTGCTCAAGGTTGTATGAGGGGGTGAAGGTATTGGGTGGGTTAGTGTGAACTTTTTACTTGCTGTGCTGATTTTGACTCAGACAGTTTTGAAGGTCTGCAGTATATGAAATAAACTGTATGAGACGGTTACAGAAATCTTGGGTCTCATGCTGTGAAGACAAGGAAAGATGGGGAAAAGGTAAATCTGGGAGAAGAAGGGAAGATGGAGAGGGATAATTAAGGTGAGGAGAAGGGAGATTGCAATGAAGCAGAGGGAGGGGATAGTGAATATAGGGTGGATAGGACAGAAGAGCAGATAAGGGGAGGATGTTTAGGACTGGAGGAGTAAAGAAGAGCAGCAAGGAGATTCAGAATGAGAGCAGGGTTAGAGATGTACAAAGAAAGAGGATGTAAAATGATGATATAGAAGGCAAGAGTGGGCTGTGAGAGGAATGAAAGGAGGGCAAGTAGAGTGGAAGGAGTGAACAGAGAGAAGAGAAGGGGGTGAGAAGAGAAGACATAGTGTGGCAGGAGGATTGAGAGGGAATGAAGCTATGACAGGCGATAGCAGAAGAAGAGCAGAGAGCAGGAGATATAGAGAGGAAGACAGGGAAGAAAAAGAGAGATGTGGGGTTGAGAGAGGAGGAGGATAAAGAGAAAAGTGAATGAGCGAATATAGGGGAAGGTAAAGAAGAGGAAGTGGGGGAGGAAGAGGGAAGGAGGGTAGGGGGACGGGTGGTTGAAGAGAGGGTGGAGAAAGGAGAAAAGAGGGTAATATAATGTGGGTCTATGAGAAAGGGAGAGGCAGAAGTGTGCACAGGAGGAGCAGAAGATAGAAGAGATTGAAAAATGAAAGGGGACAAAAGGATGACCACACAAGTAGAGGGGGTCAATGGAGTCAAGGGGAGAAGAGAGACAGCAGAGGAGAAGATGATCATAGAAGGAGGAGAAGGGATAGGGGCAGTAGACAGGGACAAAATACAAAAGAACTTGATAGAGCAGAATTAGGGAACATGTTTGTAGTTGTAATTGCATTTATGTAGCGCTTACTACTCCCAATGAGGCATTGAAGTGCTTTTTGCTTGGCAGCATACAACTCAATTAAATTCAATATATTTTATTAAGAATTTGGATCTCTAATGAGGTCCACTTAAGGAATACACAAATATTGCATTATAAGCATATTAAAGTACCAACATAGGCCAATTCCACATTGGACAAAATAAAGTACAATGGCAGAAAATATAATAAAGTTACATAACTTCATTAAAAACAGAACTGTGCCATAGCAACAATTTATGTACAAATCAGTTCATCCTAGCAGTATCAAAATCCTTCCAGATCAGCTCTAGAGGCGCCCTTAAACATCAAAAGGAAGCCCCCCAATAGAAAAATACAAGTAGTGACACGGAATGAGCAGAATATAAGCAGGAATATTCATTATCATAACAAAGAGCAGAATTGCAGTAATTTAATTAGAACTTTTACCAGAGCAAGTGACTTGGATCAAATACATATGAAATCTGATAAATACTATACTATAACAGCATCATATTGAATCCAATATTAATTAAGATCTATCATGTGACAGCAGTGAGATTATGGACCAAAAAGAATTTCTAAGGAAGATTATCACATATTGGACTAAAAACTAATTTTCCCTGGCAACGAAAATTAAAAAGCAAATATATGTTCCAAAGTTTTTTTTATGCAAAAGCAATTAAATAGCAGCAGTCATGTAGTTAAAACCTTTACCGCAGCAAGTAAATCGAGTTAAATACATGTGCAATTTGGGAGAATAACATACAATAGCAGCATACTGTTTTGGAACCAAAAGTTGTTGGTCATTGTTTATGGTGGTTATTGAGATTTGTATTGTGGTCTCAAAGAAAACCATTCCATGCATTCACTCCAGCTTGTTGTAGTTAAATTAATAGGAATTATGTGTGGTCATTAAAAGCATTGGAGTAATGGTGAGAAGTGCCTGTGCCATCCCTTCCAAATTAAAGTACTGGTACCGAGTACATTGTAGAACTTGTCCATTTAAAGAATTGCTGTTGCTGAGATCTTTGTGTGCTTAGCAATTTTCAGGGGGTAATAACAACAGTAAGATAACTGGTGGTTAATGCAGCTTCAGGAGAGTTCTATGTTTTGTCCAGTCACGGTTTTGACTCATAAAGTAGCATAGAGAATGCATGGGCCTGCCGCAAAGCACATAGTGTAACATACAAATCACATATTTTAATTTTATGTAGATAGGTGAGTGGGTTACTGCTTTTGACATGGAGATGCTTGTTTCTTCCAGCTCACAGGCTGCAATCCTGATAAAGCACAGTGAGTTATGGACCAGCATCAAGGAGCTGCATGCAAACTGCTACTCCTGGGTTTAGAATGCAGACGCAGAAGCCCATCACACAGTAATGCACCGTCCAATAGTGCACATGATACATGTCCTTAAAGCCGTCAGTTTCTATACACAAAGTAGTGCATCATCATCATCACACAGAAGAGCAACATTGTGAAGTGCTATTGTACCGTCACCCAATATCAGTGTACTTTTCCCAACAGGGATGGACTGTGATACCGTACAAGGGCTTTTCACAATAGTGTACCATCATCACACTCCAGCAGGACATCAGCACAAGCAAACAAAAGTGCAACCTCCTCACCCCCACCCCCTTCAGCAGTGCATCATCACTACACCTCTGTGCAGCAGAGCACATAGTGGACATGATCAGTCGATGCATTGATAAACAAAAGGAAGATAAAGGATACAGGATAAAGAATGCCAGACCTTTGCAATGAAGATAAAATACAATTTTGCATTGACGAGTTTAACAAGTTGTAGCATATACTGCAATGTTCATTGGTATGAGGCAGCCAAATCCAGCACAGTGCATTGCAGAGGAAGGAAAAAGAAGTGGAATTCTATCAGATAGTCAGCCTGGAAACTCAACATGTGAGCGCAGCCTCCGTGGCAGGCTTGGGTGCTTAGGTACACTGCGCTATAGGAGTCACTGCTCTACTATGAGTCAAACCTGTTGTCTAAGGGTCCAGGGCGAAGGGAAGGCTTGTGAGACAAATGGTGGCCAAGGAAGGGGGAATTGTAGGGGGGTTCGGTCATATAGGGGAGGGTTCTTGATCATCAGACAAGCCTGGGTGGGAATGCCCTGACATAGCAGGCCATAAAGACGGTGACCTAATGTGTGTGCCTCAGTTGTCCAATCAGGGCAATGGGAGCTAAAGGCAAAGGACCGTGCAGGAAGGGTATGGGAAAGGAAGAGTAGCCCGAGAGGCCTTTGTGATGGCCAGGGGCAGAATATGGAATCAGAGGAGACTGCATGGAAATTTGGAAATTGGGATGGCAGACAGAAGAGGCCCAGTTGAGAGTAGAGAGAGGCCTTGATGTGGCAATAGACAGTAGCGTAGCCTGTGTCATGAGCCCTAGTGCAAGGAAGGAAATCGGATCCCTGGATGCTTTTTGAATAAGACAATGCAGCAAAAATCAAGGATCATTGGGCCCTTCTGGCCCCTAGGACCCTGTGTCACTGCACATGTTGCTTTTTGGAAGCTACACCCCTGGTCATGATCAGTTTAAGGAATTGAGTCCAAATGCCTGCAGTAAAAGGTATCAGCTGGAAAGGAAGGTATGAGAGGGCATAGGGAGAGGAATGGAAAAAGATCACAGAAGATTTTCCTAGAGTTGGCGTGGTAAGGTAAGAGCAAGGAGAGAAAGCAGAAACAAAGTGGGGCTGCAGGGTAGATATGGGTGCTGGGAAATCAGAGAGGAGATGGGCAGTATGGAGGCAATTTAGGAGCCTTGAGGAAAACAAAGCAGTGTACTTTTAGGAAAGCACAAATATGCTATCAGGAATAATAAGGTTTATTGCAATAACCCGGGGCCTCGAGTTTCTACGCTGCGTAAACACCAGCTCTGCTCTCTACAACAACACAGAAACAAAGCACAACAGAACATACTAGTAAGTTAAGATGGAACACATTCTATTATGAAGGGTAAATGCTACAGACATCTCCTTTCAATGATATAACAAACGAAAAACTAGAAATTAAGAAACAAAAACACTATGCATAGACTTACACTATTCTCAATAATAGTCTGCAACTAGTCTGATACTTCTGTTTAGCCTTTGTTTGTTCCCATCAAATCCATGCATCTACATACTGTCCTCACAATGATCTAAACCTCTATAACATCCTTTGTTCACTTCTTCCTCATTTACTGTACCATCTCCATCTACCATCACTTCATCTTTCACATTCCTTTCTGTCCCACTACCATAAATATCTCTTACACTGACATCACAATCACTCCATAAAAGCTTTCTGAAACACACACTATTTTCATCTCCTTTATCCTACACAGTACCTTGTCATTACTAGACACCACTATGTGGGTGGCATGCCACACTTTACCATCCCTGAACATCACAGAATCCCACAGTACCTCTATGATTTCAATCCATCTGGACAACTTGGACTCTATTTTTGACCATTCTCAGCCGTAACACATTGTTCTTTTTCAACAACTTCATCCTTCTCTTCAACCTTTTTATCAGATTTTAATCACTTCTATCGTTTTCCATATTCTCATTATCTCTTTAGAACACCACCTTACTTTTCTTACTCTCTGCATCCAACCAGGGATTTTGGAGTATTGAAAACACTGCTCCATATAACACAGAATGGCTGTGCCCCATGGCCTCCCTAGTGGTCAGCGGGTATGCCAACAGACTTTTCTTTATTTTTTCTTCACAATTGATTATTTCTCATACAACCAACTAAACTGTTCTTTGATGAGTCAATACAATCTCTCTACCATCCTATTCCCAATACTACTGTAAAGTAAAGTTCCTTCTGTATTTTAGCTATTTTGTGCAAATAGTCCTTCATTCCATCCAACTTAAAATGTACACTGTAATTGTTCACTGAAGAAAAAGGTGTATTCTTGCGCTGTCATACCCCTGTCTGTCTGTTCTGCTTTTTCTCCATTTTTATCACTACTTTTTAGTTGGGCAGATGCCATGCACTTTGCTATGCACTTTTCACTATTTTCTAGTGGGGCAGGTGCCATGTACTCTGCGGTGCACTTTATTTAGGCATACTGTGTACCATAGTTTGAGCGCCCTGTTAGAAGATCTGATTACCTAAGTGCTAATGCAAACAGGTGGTGCTGGTTAGTAAAAAGCCTTTGCTTCCTGCTGACCTCAAGGTCGTCTGATGCTTATATGTTATTTGTTCAACTGCCCTAACAGGTGGTGTTGATTAAATACAAGTCTCTATTTCTTGCTGACCTTAAGGTCACCTGGTATACTTGCGTGCTGTTTATTTGTTTCGCTGCCCTGACATCTAAATAAAGGCCTCCACTCCATGCCTCAGTTTCCTGCCAGAAACTGCTTCTAATTGAAAGGAAACACTCAATAATCTTCAGTAAGGCTCCAGTGCTCACCATGTTTGTTTACTCAAAATTCTATTTTCTGGCTCAGTCTTCCACTGGAAGAGACAGAAGTGGAGGACGGCCCATTAGCTTCAATGTTGCCAAACTTTGGAACTCCCTTTCTCCCCCTGCCTTGGGGGAAAACTGACAATGAACTGTGCTTCCGAAAACTTCTTAAGACCTGGCTATTCTAGAACTAACCCTATGCTGAGGATCCAGTGTGATCAGTGTGGCAGTATCTCTCAATCAGCGCTGGGATGTGTACAGGTCGCCATGCACTCTACAAATACTCTAAGTACAGTATAGTATAGACAGTCTTCTAATTGACAGGAACCACTCAGTAATCTTCTAGAAGGCTCCACATAAGCACTTTTATGGCACACCATAAATACAGCTTTCAAACTCTGCCCCATCCTTGGCTTCGTTTATCAGTCATGAGAAAGAGCTGTGTCTCATGTGACTGCTGTCTTTGGGTTCTCAGTCCCGCTGCCTTCAACAAGAATAATCTGGACATCTCCATCTGGAATCTGGGGCCATAAACCCCTAGCGGAACTCTGTCCCTTCAAGGCAGCTTCCAATAATCTTGAACCATGGAACCTGGCTGATCAGCTGGCGCCGGCGTTAGCCCATCGCCACGACTATGACCATCCTTTCACCGGTTAATGCTCCAGCTATTCCAGCTCATTAAACAGACATCAAGTTTGTGCACTAACTGGAAGATTCCAGTTTTGGTTTTCCTTTTTTCTTCAAGAACACCCTAGCAATTTGAGGTTTTTTTACTTACGCCTTTATTGAAAATAAAAAAATATGTTCATACTACCAATGACGACCCATTTGGCATTTTTTGTTTCGCAAAAACACAAAATGTTCAAGTAATTGGAATGGGTTTCCTGATCCCACGGGTCCTTTCACCTTACTATATCTTGTCATTCAACGTCCTCCATCCTCTCTTGATCAGGCCATATTTCAAAAGCCTGGATCACCTTGGTACCCTGATGTTGTTGCTGCTCCTTCAAGGCATGTTGCTTGTGTGGTGTTTACATGGTTGTTAGAGGCTGGTCTACCATGCCTCAGCCACAATATATAGAACCAGTTCTGCCATGAAAAATCTGGTGAATAAGCTCTGGTAAACACATCACACCATGAACCACCCTATGTTGTAGCCCCTGGATCTGCACTGAGGACCTGATACTCACTATACTTGTGTCAGATGCCCCAGCAATTTGAATAAGAAAGCCTTGGCTAAAGGAAAAGCACTACTTTGTGAAGTAACACAACGTTAAGGACAGATAAAGATTTCAGAATCATCTCTGCCGAGGCTAAAGAATACACGCTCAGGATTCAGTGCAGGGGTCTTTGCTCAAGGCCGCTTCACGTGAACTCAAATTCCTTACAGCAATTCTTGTTTAACATGTTTCATTAAGGATTCGCACCTCAGGTTGATCGTAAAGTATCCATGTCTTCATGTCTGAAATGATTGTGTTTTTGTTGCAGAGTACCTATCCTGACTGAAGGAGTGCACCTTTGCCATTGGAACTTGAGGTATAGTGCTCAGAATTTAGGATTAACACCCACCTACTATCCTTTTCCCAGGAGCTCCACGGTATACCAGGACCATTGCTCTCTCTCTCTCTTCAGGCCCTCCTGCCCCCAGAGATAATCACCGGTATCACTCATCTCTTCTGATGCTTAGGATTAATCTCAAGGGGAAGTGGTGAAAGATCTCAAATTCCGCAGAAGTCCTGGGAATTCATGTGAGTAGCACTTGGCTTGCACCCTCAAAATCACCTTAACCAGAGAACCCAACATAGTATCAATATATGCTTTCCATACCACCCGTACTTCTGACCGCTTGACGAACGTGCCAAACAAGACAACTACGCTTCCCCATTTCTAGAATGAATATGTTCCATTATGTCAATAGCTAATATTTCCACCAGCATCCTGGGACATTTAAAAGGGCAACTTGATACAGCAAGAAAAGGGTCGAGTGCCGTTTTCTTATGTGTTGTTCTTATTTTTCTTCAGTAATTCATACAAATAATCTTTTTATTTCAAACATGTTGTGAAAGATGCTTACAGAGAACACGTGCTTATTTCTCAGCAGACTCCTCAAAGCTTTTACATAAATATATAAAACTGTCAATACCATGAGAAACCATACAGAAGCAATTATTGCTCTCTGATAAATCCAGTATGAAGTAGTCACTGTTCAGATTTAGAAGATAAGAGAACTGTCACCAGAGCACAGATGATGATTCTGGTAATTGCTACAACCCGCGGTTAAAAAAAGGAAGAAGACTATAAACCACGAACCATGATGTGAGAGCCAAAAATACACGAAAAAGAACCCTCAAGTCCTCAGAGAACTCAAGGGATGTGGCAGTGATAAATGGAAATAAGCATTGGAAAGGCCAATAGGGTTAGAACTTTAAAGGTGAGGGTCGAGAATATGGCTTTGTCAATGCTTGTTTGCTTCGGCATGAGGAAGAAGAACAAATAATCCAATATTTCGACTGGTGAGCATCACAATGCACACACATATGAATGGGCATTGATGCTTGAATATTCCTGCATCTGTTGTGCTGCACCAGGCACCATTTGAAATATTTTTTTTTACAGTTTATTTTGCTAACATGGCCAACTGCCTATCTATCTATCTATCTATCTATCTATCTATCTATCTATCTATCTATCTATCTATCTATCTATCTATCTATCTATCTATCTATCTATCTATATATATATATATATTACCTACTGGCGGTCGCCAGTAGGTAGTTATAGTTAGGACCCTGTTTCCATAGGAAATCCGCAACATTCTATTTGGGATAACTTTGGCGCCGGTCGACGAATCCTCGCGAAATTTTCAAAACTAATGGGGCGCTACGCTCCGCTCCTATCCTGAAAGTCTCGGGGGGATTCGTCAAGCGGGGGCTGAGAAAAAAGGGGGGTCCCAAAACGCGTTTTCCCCATGCATTTTTCCATAGGACCTTTAGACACAGCTACAGCCCGAACGGCTGAACAGAATTACTTGTAATTTGGCAGAGAGGTAGTCCTCAGGTCAAGGAAGTGCCTTTTGTAGGTCTGGTGTAAATCTGTTCAGTAGTTCCTGAGAAAATAGCATTTAAATCAATATATATATCTGTAAGCGCGCTCCGAGCGTGCACTGTAAGCTTACCGTACGCGTACGGTGCCGTGCGCGAGCGCGATTCTGATTGGCTGTTAGATCTTAGTAAACATTCGAATCGGTCGAAACCAGGAAGTGTCGGCCGCCATTTTCTCTCTCGCACTCTGAGGGGGGGATGAAAAACAAAGTTGGATATCATTAAAAGGGGGCAGGTTGGACAGCTCCTAACCACCTAGCCTTGGTTATGGTGTGCCAGAAGGCCATCCAAGGCCAAAAAATAATAATTTTTTTTTTTGAAAAAACGCCGAATACGCTTACCGTACGCGTACGGTTAAAAAAAAAAAATCCATATTATCCCCCCCCCCGTGTGCAAAAGGTGCCCGCAGGGCACCTTTTGTGCATTGCATATTACGTCGTTGAACATGTAATAGAAAACCTTTCACAACGAAGCGCATAATATGTCCTCCGTGTGCGGACGGTGCGCGAAGGGCATCGTGCGTACATGGCCCATCCAGCGTAACGTGGGCACGCGGTGCGCGTAGCGCACCGCGTGCCCACAGTGCGTGCACGGCACTAACTGCGTTAAGTGGGCGCGCGGTGCGCGAAGCGCACCGCGTGCGCGCACGGAACGAACTGCGTGAAGTGGGCGCGAACGGCGTAAAGTAACTTAGCATTTAAAAAAACATACAAATTCACTGAAAAAACCATAGGTTTCACACACGTTATAGTTCGGAATTAGCATTTAAAAAACCTTGCAAATTCACTGAAAAAACCATAGGTTTCACACAAGTTATAGTTAGCTGTACATTTCACTCGTAAAAAACCAATGAAATTCCACGTTATAGTTAGTGCAGGCAACTATAACTCACGCGACCGCAATCCTCTGCTGATGCTAATACTGTATTTAGACACTTATTTGCCCATGTCTTCTTCCATTAAATTTTAGCTATACATATATTACAAATATTTTTTTTTCATAAAGACACATATGTCATTAGCAGAGGATTGCGGTCGCGTGAGTTATAGTTGCCTGCACTAACTATAACGTGGAATTTCATTGGTTTTTTACGAGTGAAATGTACAGCTAACTATAACTTGTGTGAAACCTATGGTTTTTTCAGTGAATTTATATATATATATATATATATATATATATATATATATATATATATATATATATATATATATATATATATATATATCAATTACAAATGAAAATCCGTGAAGCAGAAAGGAGGTGAAACGGTTAGAAAAAGTTGAATGGGAATAGACACGCTCTCCCAAGAAAGTTAAAGAATAGTTTCCTGACATCAACAGTAGAAAAATACATTTCATCCAATCAGAAGAATGGCAATGAAGCTATTCTCCGCAGGCAGGAGAAGAACAATTACAGGAAGGAAAGCCAAAGACTTAAACACATGGAACAGAGTTAACTAAAGCCATCCAATCATGAGTAAAAGTCTGAACCAAAGTCCACTCAATATTTTATTTGTTTGCAGCTAACTGGTCTTTGATAACCCCTCTCTAGGTAAGACCTGTAAATCCCTCAGACTAAAACGAAATCCCTAGCATAAAAACATGCCTCAATGCAAATGGTGAAAAATGGTATGATAAGATGAAAATTCATGCCTCCGGGTATTTTTTATGGTCTTTGACGGATGAGAATAGTTGCTACTGGTTTAAATATATTAATTGAACGTGTTAAGCTGACGTCTTCCGCTACATTTCCTAGCAAGTCTTTTGGGAACGTTCCACTTCCAGTATGGAAATCTTATCACATTAACATTACATTTTTATATAGATTAGCAATTTTTGGTTATATTTTGCTCCCTATGTTCAGGCCCTCTACCAAAAAACGGCGAATGACCAATCTGCCCATCTCTTTGTAATGAAACCCCATAAAGAGAACCAAGGGTGGTTCAGAGACAGGGTTCCCCATTCATATACATTATGAGTGTGTCATGGCGGACCCCCACCACGGTTGTTTTCCCCTGTCAGCCACTTTCAGTTTTAATCTCCAGTTCACGACGTAATTTACATCACACCCAATGTTTTGTATGCTTTTCTTTCATTTTAAAATTCAGAATTGCTCGATATTTTAACATTTTAACTACAAATTTGTAACAGCAAAATGCAAAAACAAAGGCACATGTAACCTGTCTGGTGTGAGTCGGTGGCATTAGCCGGCCAGACAGCCGGGCAAATAAATACCACCTCAAAGAGCACATAGGAGAGTTCATTTCCTAACATGAGCTCTGCTCCATCAACCTGGCATTTACCTGGGGGTTATGAGATCCCAGCAGTCAGCCCCTATTAATGACCCACAAATCCAACTTCAGTGATCACCCTGGGGGAAACCTTTACATTCCGTTTCTGGGGCCCATCACGGGGAGAAATTGCAGGGATTTCGACAGCCCATGTACTTTAACATACAGTATTTCTACACGCATGGCACTATTATAGGAATCACTGCTGGCACAGAAGGCTGGGTGTGACATGCGAAGCTTTTCTTCGCTTCCAGGCTTCTGCCATCCCGCCTTCGTGCCATCGCCATATGACGATATGCTCCTACAGCCACCTAATTGCTTCAGATATGCCGACACGCACGCAGGGCCGGACTGGAAACCTAAAGCCGCACTGGCAAAATGTGTCAGACCAGCCCCAACATGGTGCAACGAGGAAGCCTGACCAATACAAAGGGAGATTTTGTGGGGGTTCTCCCTCTAATAAAATGTTGGGGAAATTGTGCATTCTAGAACACATTTGTCATTATATAGTCAATTGTATTAACTTTTAAAGCAGAGTAAATGATGACCTTACTGTACACCAGGATACGCAATCTTTGTTGGGGCTCTTCAATGATTCCCTCACTATAACCCTCCAACAGTGCCTCTCATCTCTCTATAGTCCCTCTTTCATGTTTTTTATTTGTTTTATAGCACTTCTCATACCAGTGTAGGGTGTCAGAGCACTTTACATCACACATACACATACAGAGGCAATGAATCATATATGTGTAATCTGTCTATAGAAAATGTTACGTAAGGCGAAGGGAACTGCAAGGTGTAGAATTCAAATGCCATCCATACTGGTAGGCACTTTTTAAGAGTGCTGGGTCTCGAGACGCACAAACTCAGGATCAAGAGCATAACACAAAGGCTAAGGTTGACTTCATTAATAGGAATTTATTTCTACACAAACATTTTTTTTTTAGCAAAATCAGGATAATGTAAGACTGGGAAAAAAACATAATTTTCTAACCTGTCCCATGCAGCTTGCAAGCAGCTCTTTGATGGCAGCTCATAGCTCACTGTGCTTGATTACGATTGAAACTTATGAACTACACAGGAACAAAAGAATCTCTGTGACAAAGGCAGTAACTCACTGAGCTATGCACATAAAATACTGTTCTTTGATATGCACGGCACACATTCTTTGCAGCAGGCATATTAACCTTCTACGCTACCTTAAATGAGTCAAAACTGCCACTAGACAAAGCTTCCATCTCTCTCCAGCAGGTGTTATGTTTGATATAGGTACCCCAATATAGGCTAAGGTAGTCACCTAACCTTTCACCTATATTCTCCCATACATTACACTACATACATGGGAGTGACCTTTTACCTAGTTACAGTACTGCTTACAGGACATGGGGTTTTCCCTAAAAACTAGCCTCATCCATTATCCATGAGGATTCTCAGAAACGCAGCAGGACTACCATCTCCTGCATAATAACTATGTATAAGGGTAATTCCTTCCGTCATCCTAAACTCAACATGACACAGCAAGGTAGAACCCCCGAGGGTCCCACTTTAGGTATATAAACACCATATCTTGCTGAGGTAGACAGAGGAGAAAAGAACTTCCACTGACTGACGCGAGACGCTGAGTTTCCTGCATGCAGACACTGCAGCTCGCAGTGGTCTGACATCCCTTGTGGGGTGTCCATCTCGAGACCAAGACGGGGTCCCACAGTCTCTCACTTCAGGTGATGGGGTTGACTTTATCCTAGAGGGATTCTTGGCTACACACCTACATACATGCTAGGTACACTTAGGTACATCTAGTTAGGGTCGCATCATTGGAGTACCCATTCTACTGATATGTATTTTAATACTTGGCTGTATTCATTGTTTTAGCACTATGGTAGGAATCTACCATCCTTTTACTCTGTTAGTTCTTAAAATCATTTATATCTGTTTCTGTCTAATGGTTGTTTCAACACACCTATTTTATACTAGCATGACGTTGGATCAATAAATGCTGATTTAAAAATGTCTACACCGTTTATTCTGTGTATCTCTCTGAGCAAAGTGAGCACGAGTGACTGAGCGAAAAATACTGTACTGTGTCCACGATCCATGAAGGGACAGAGTTGTCAGGTTCGATAATTGCCAAGAACTATTCTTTCCTTGGTAAGAGGGGTTTCTAGTGGCACTGTGAGCTAGCTGGTATACAGGCAAACATACCCGGTGGGGATGTCTACAATCAGTCTGGACACCAATCACACAGTCTATGTTGTCTCAACGCACAGATCCTATATAGGTTTATAGGAACTACATGATTGATTAGAATGATTAGAGTCCAGAGTTAACTTGACACTTTCATTGTTGCCCGAAAACTGCTGAATATACAAGGAACTCTGCGTGCTTTTAAAACTGCTGCACTGCTACAAAACCGGCCCCTACTAACAAAACCAGACCCCACCCTTCCATTCTCCTAGGGAAACGCCCAATGCCCGGTATGGACAGTCCGGCCATGCGCCCATGTATAACCCGAACTGCATATGACTGAATCAAATCTGTAAAAACCTCTTAAGTATTCCTGGGCATTGATATTGGCACTGTAAATAGAAAGAGAGAAATCCAAAACTGTAAAAGAATTCTTCTCCAGGAACAGCCCCATATTTACTAACGTCTTTCATGAGGTGTTGGCAAGACTTCTAGGGCACTTTACAATCACGTGGCTTCAAGGCAGCATGAGCAATAGAATATTATTCTAACTGGTGAAATGGGGATAAGTGGATGTGTTTACAAACAAAAACACATATTTCAATGGCATCAATGGAAATTGACGAAAGTTCACTTGAAAAACAAGCATTGGTATTACAAATAAGTTGGGCTTAATAAAGAAAGTTCCTCTTCATGCATTCATAATTTAGACACTTAATAAGTTATCGTGCGATGCTTCTATGACATAGTATCATTGTTAAAAAAAATTGATACACAAATATTGTGTGCAAACATACTATGACACTAAATATACTTGCACTCCAAACTACAAAACTATTGTCTACAAAATATTTTGATAATTAATTTTGCGATAAAATAGGTAAGGGTATATACAGTATAACTGTGAAAATAAAGGCAACACGTTTTTAAAAAGATATAAAACTTAAAAATAAATGTAAATAAATTGTAACATGAAATAAATATTATATAACTAAACATAATTATTTTTACAATGTTTTAACAAATATACTAATAGTAAATAAACACAATACATATACTACACATATTTAAAATGGGAAAAATACAATTGGACTTTATAATGACTAAATAAATAAAATTGAATTTTAAAGACACATTATTTAAAAATAAGAGAAATACAAAGTTACTTAATGAATAACAGTATTACATTACCATAAAATATAGAATAAAATAAAATCACAAAAAATATTCTAATGCAAAAACAACAAAATAAAACAATTGAAATAACAACATAAGAAAAAAACTCAAAAATACCAATAAAAAAATTCAAACAATCAAGAAAAATAGATGTATATTTACTGAAAAGGGAAAAATATTTCAAACGCTACATCTGTGTAGTAATTTTAAAAACATTTAAAAGTAAATATCAAGGAAAGAAGCACAATTAAAATGAAAAAAATAACCAAAAACCTTAATAAAAGAAAACTAACATTACATTATTCACCAAAAAAGTTACATTTTGAAAATTAAAATTACAACCCTTTTTCAACCTAAACACAGTAGGGAAACTATTGCACTTTTTAAGGCAGAAAATCTTCTTTTCCAACACCCTCTAAGGTAAAGAAGGGAAGGTGTTAGAATTTGGAGGGGTCAGATTTACTATTACCGCTCCAGCCTAGCCAACAGTAGGGAAAACGGTGGACATTGAGGAAAGGGGGCAGATTTACTATTCCTACTCCAGCCTAAGAAACAGTAGGGAAAATGTTGGACTTTACAAGGGTACGATTTACTATTCCCAAATTCAACATATGCAACAGCAGGGAAAGTGTTGTACTTTGGAGGGGTGAGATTTCCTATTCTCACATCTACCCAAGTAAGAGTGGGGAAAGTACTGGACTTTAGTGGGGTGATATTTACTGTTTGCACTACAAACTAAGAAACAGTTGAAAAGGTATTTGACTTTGGGTGTGAGATTTACTGTTCCCACTGTTACCTAAACAGTAGTCGGGAAAGTATTGAAAAACTATAAAATAATTATTATAAAATACATTTAAAGAATTACAACATTGAAACTTAATACACAAAATCTAAAAAACCTTTAATAAAAAAGACAATTTCTATATTCACTCAAAAACTCTACTAAATTAGTTACACTATTTTAAAAAGACTACTGCATAAACTGACAATTTGAGTATTTTGTAATTAAAATGCAAAAACTATTTTACAATAAAAACACTTTCGATTCTACTCCCTTACAATCACAACCCAAATAAAAATGTGAAATGATACAAAAAATCACTATTCAATGGTAGTGAGTGTTTAAAAAAACAATAACTTAAAAATACATACATTTTCTCAACTTTTTAATTTACGTAATTAATGACATAATTCAGCTAAAATAATCATTAACAATCTAAATATTTAAATAATAAATTAATTCAAAACTGTACAGACCTAAAATTATATTTAACCAATTGGAAAAAATAAATTAATTATGTACTAAAAATAAATAATGCAACAATGGCATAATTTACATATTAATCTAATTAGGCAATTTAATTTTGCAGATTGTATAACAAATGTAACATATATATTTCAATATCTTTTCACCCTCCTACTCATACAAATACAACCAGCCAATAATTTAACAAATTACCATAAACTCAAAAAATACTACAAAATATTTCCAAAACAATAAAGAAAATGCTAACACAAATTATAAACCACTTATATGAACATATTAAAGCTTCAAGCACACAAATTCATTAACAAACAAAAAAAGTACCATAATTGATACTATATAAAAAAAACAATATTACATTTTTTTATCTGTGCCGCAATATTTTTGGCACCATGATATTTTTTGATAATATGTGTGTTTGATGATATTTGTAAGCCATTATTAATGTTGTGTGTCCATACATGCACGTTGTCATGCATCACTCAGGCATCTTTCATTCACTCTCTGAGTCATTCTTGCATTTACCCACATTCCACCACAATAAAACATACACACAAACTTAACAGCACGTCAATAAGTCATCATAATGTACCCTAACACTCAACATTGCACTCATTCCTCAATTTATCCATCCACTGACTCATTCTTTCAATCACTCTCTGACACAACCACAATAAAACACATACAGTCAACAACAAACATATGCAAGTTAAATTGAAGAATAAAAGTAGAAAAAAATACTGCCGCCTAGATATGGAGGGCATTTGCTTTACAGCAGGTAGTGGCCATCTTGCAGTGATAATGTATATAGTAAATCATTGTTTTAAAGTTCCAGCAGGGCTGCCATATTTAGAATCAATGTGTTGAAAAGGTAAAACAATGATACTTTATGACAAACACTACCTATTGTTGGTTGCATGATTTAGAAGCAGTGGTGGCATGGGATGTGGAGTGTTCAAAAGAAATAAAAATCCAGCAAGCAGCCCATTAGTACTGTCTGGGCAGCTGTGGAATGCAGTAAAATAGAAATATAAAGAGGAGAAGGTAAGAAATAAAAGGAGATCTCAAAAAGGAGGAATAGAAAAACTAAAAGACTGGCATGAAGTCTACTCATTTTCAGCCAAATGAGCACATCTGGTCATACAACTATCCTCAATCACAGTGCAAGAAAGCCAGTGGCTGAGTGTGATGGCTCCTTGCATCATAATGTATGTTGTAATGATGGAAACAGAGTGTAAATGGCACAGAACTGTGGCAGAAGAGGGCTGACCCAAATCCTAAATATTACCTACTGGTGGTTGCCTGTAGTTAGGTCCTTGTTTCCATAAAGCCTTTTGTGTTTTGCCAATAACTTTTGCACCGTTTGACAAATCTCCATGACATTTTTGAAAAAGTATGCAACTTACATCAGCTGCAGTGTGGAAATTGTGAGGGTAAGTCGTCATGAAGGGGCCGAGAAAAATGGGGGGTTCCAAAATGCGTTTTCCCCATGCAATTTCTCATAGGGAGTTTAGACACGACTACAGCCCGAACCGCTGAACTGAATTACACCAAATTTGGTGGAAACTTAGATCTTGGGGCCTGATTTAGATCTTGGCAGAGGGGAATACTCCATCACAAACGTGATGGAATATCCCGTTCACCATATTACAATCCCATTATATCCTGTGAAGATCGTAATATGGCGGATGGGATATCCGTCACGTTTGTGACGCACTATTCCATCCGCCAAGATCTAAATAAGGCCCTTAGTCCAGAAAGAGTGCTTTTTGTAATTTGGTGCAAATCGGTTCAGTAGTTTTGGAGTTATCAAAGGAACAATACATTTGTATATCCAGGGACTCGAATCCTCCGCAAATTTGACAGATCTAATGCTGAAATCTGATTGGCTGCCAGCACTTCAACCAAGAAGTGTTGGCAGCCATCCTGGGACTTGGACTCATCCGACTCTCAAATAAAAGTGAAAAAAAGAAGGGGGCCGGGTAGGAATACCCTGGCCCCTAGGACTGGTGGTGTGGTCCAGGGGGCAAACACGTTTTTTCCTGTTAAATCTTACTGCAAATCTGGTCAAATTAAATATGTATATATATATTTTTTTTAAATTACAAAATCCTGGATGACAACTAAGGCCTGTCAGGCCTTCTGAGAGTTTAGAGCAAGACTGATTAAAGTGCAAATCTTCAACCCTTAGAGGAGACAAATTAGATATTTACCACCATAATATGATGCAAATACAAAGTACCTTGAAAAGGCCTAGTGGCATTAACATATACCATCTATAATAAATAAACCAGGTCAACTACCTTTGTTGTAACTTTTCATAATATACAGATCATCCCTAGTGCGTCAGGTAACTTATCTCAGTGAACCAATCAGGCCTATAAACTTAATCATTGGCTTGTCACTATAATCAACTCAGACCTAATGTATTGAAGGTAAGCTTTCCCACATGGCAACCATCAGGCAAACAGTCATATAATTACAAATGTATACACATTTACAGTTGACAAAGCAAAATACTCTCTTTCCTCTGGGGACCTAACAAGGACTATCGCAGTGCAAATATACTGTTGCCAAGGTTGTCAGAGGCAATCACCACCAAAATCCTTGACCACCATGGAAATCCTTCAGAGTCCATGTAACAAAACACCAATATGCTGGGCTTTTATATAAACAAATAACAAACCACTCTTATCTGCCTATTGACTGTAACATATGCTTTTTCAGAATTAATATGTCAGGTCTAACACCTTTATCATAAATTGTCATTATATACAGATTAGGCCAACAGCCTTGATCATTGGCTTTTCACCATACTAACCAACTCAGCCCTGCTATCTTGAGCATACACTTTCATACAAGGCAAAAAGTGCAACATAAGACCTCTTTTTCAGTGGAAGCACCTAACTTTTATCCAGTCAAATGCTGTGTTCAGGGAAACCCACGTGTGCGAGCATGAGCCCTTTCTCAGTGGTACTTCTGAAAGCTGTTTTTCTGTTGATTACATACAGCCTGGCAAAACCTGCCCTCTCAAGCCAGGCATAATACCAAAAACAGACTACAGCTCCAAAAGTTAAATATTGATGGCCCACACAGTCTGAACATCATCAGGAAACTCCCTCCAGCTCTGTCTTGATCTCACATTTTGATTATTCCCTGTGACTTTTAGAGACACTAGATACCAAGCTCACCCTTCCCCCCCGTGTCCCAGAGGGTCTAACTTTCAGGTAAGATTACTTGCCCACATGCATGATCCATACTCTCAGCTCTGCCTTTCCTAGATCACTTATGTGCTGCTGTTATTAAGCATTGTTTATTTTTATTTAGAAATGGTGACACAGTTCCATCAAGGTCAATGAGAGGTTGCACACCCACTACAGTTTATTATGGTATGGCCAACAATGACGTCGAACGGTGTCCAATGACCGACGGCCCAGTGTCCATTGGGCCATTAGTCTAAGGTTGGGAGGCCTGATCGCAAAAATATGGCGGTTCTCAAGATTTCACCATTTCCGTCTCCTGTTAACAAGGGGAGGCTGCATTAAAGTCAAAATGTTACCACGAATTTAAAGTGGTGTAACATCCAACTTGAGGAGTTCAGAGATTAGTATGTTGTGTTTTTAAATAAAAAATTAGATCCAAGTTAGAACACTATTTGTGTGCACTGAAGGCAAATGTTGTAACAGTTTGTTATCTGAGAGGAAGGATGGAACGAATGATGAGCGGATGGCTTCTTTTTCTAATCAGGCTTTTTTGCTCCATTGATGTGGCACAATCCAGAGCATTGGGCTCTTCAGAGGTAGATATTGAATAAAGTGTAACAGAAGAGGTGGGTCAAGAGAGCTGTCCCTGGGAGGAGAGTACTTGTGGCATAGAGAAACATTGATTGTGGTTTGTTCTTTTGTGATCCAGCTTCAGCGGTTCAGTTTGAGAAGTGGATAAGAGATTTGTGCTATGGTCTTTAGTAAGAGGCTGTCATGTAATATGAGATGAATGTCATGGGAATGATGTGGTTGAGTTCTTGTGGGGAGAGTCAGCATGTATGCTTTTTTCGTGTAACTGTGCTGTTGTGGGAGAGCGGTTGACAAACGGAGGCTGTATTGAGTAGTAGCGGTGGATAGTGGTCTGTCAGTGTAGGAAAAGCTCTATTACAGGTTACTGAACTAGTCATCAGTGTTAATGTCATCAGGAATGGTAGAAGCTTTTCATGCCATTAGGGTTTCAAGAATTGTGCTTAAGATAGGGCGGCTGATATCTGAGGACTGGATCACTACCTTCTATTTTCAAAAAGGGTCATATGCAGGTCATAATTCTAGTTATGTAATTCGAGTTAATAAGCTTTTTTCCCCATAATTGGATGTATGTGCTCTATGAGACTACGAAGAAAAAGCATAGCGTATGGGTCCAGAGTGGGATGCCATTCGTAAATAAAATAGAGAAGGTAACCACTATTGGTGGTCGTCTGGAGGTGCCCTGCTGAGGAGGAGAGAAGCTTTGCCTGGAGCCTAAAAGCGCCGCTGGGGGGACCTCAAACCCCATCTCCCCTGCGCTGCTACACACATGCTCATGAGTGCAACCCTGTCACGCGGCTAGTATAGCTGCTGTTGCTGGTCGTTTGGAGGTACCCTGCTGAGGAGAGGAGAAGCCGTGCCAGGAGCCTGAAAGCACTGCTGGGGGACTACAAACCCCATTTCCCCCTGCATTGCTACACACGCGCTCAAAAGCGTGATGATGTCCCAGGGCGTGGGACGCCCCTGGGCCATTCCTGGGCAAAGCCCATCAACGGACAGAAGAGGTGGGACTGGGCCACCCCTCTAAGCCGCAGGTTTCTTGTGCAGATGTACGGGGGCATGGGGAAGAGGAAAGCCAAGCAGACTTAGCCAGGAGGCAACATAATAACCACACTAAACTCCTTTCTTGTGCGGGCAGCTAACGTGCTCATGAAGGAAATCAAACTTACGGAAATACAGCTCTCCTTGGAAGAGGTAAGGAGTGGATTGCCTATTAACTAAAGCACTCTTATAATGGACGATACTGAACCGAAGGAGTCACAGTGGTCAACTGTCACCCCTATAAAACTGAGTGTCAATGGTAGTCCTTTCCATTCCCGTGGGGGTGACTCTATTTCCCCATTGGAATCCCAGGAAAAATGAATAGGGGAGGGGTGAAGGAAAAAAAATGTCCCAAAGAAAATGTGGTGATTGGTACAGAGGTCCAAACACTACCAGTTACCACAAATATGGATGATCTATGCCACAAACTGCAATGTGTATTTCTCTCCTTCGAGAGCCTTTAATAAATAGGTTAGCCTCCATTGAAGCAAGCTTCGCCTTAGTGATAAATCAAAAAAAGGCAGTACCCCATAGCACAGCCAACTCGCAATCACAATTCACAGCTAAATATGCCAACACAGTCATTATGCAACAAGGCCAGGGAAGGCACACGGAGGCACAGCAATTGCAGCAATTGCCCCATAATACCTGCCAACAACAGCGGGCAAAAGATTCGCAAGGCGCTGGAGGTAGCAGGGAGGAGGGTGCATCCCAATCATAGTCATGCCAGCACAGCTTGTCCCTAACCCTAAATCATGTACATCCTAACCTACCCCTGACAGTTAACCCTGTTCCTGTGGGTCCGGCAGGCCCATTAAGTGTTAAAACCTCCCCATGAACGCTGGCACCGAGAGGAGGGTAGAGCACAGTGACATGGTGGCCAGCGAAGTAAGGGGCCAACACACTGATCTTGAGGTAAAGAGGGCTCAGATCCTTTCGCCCCCCCTGCAGCATGCCCATACGTCCTCATTTTGGCTAATGTCCCCGAATTAAGGCATTTGCAGAGTGAGACTATGGACCAATGACTGGGGAAAGTTTAACACTAGTTGACAAAGTTTGGAGGGGCTAATTATCATTTGTGTGGCCACTCCCTATGGCAAGAAGAATTGCGTGGGTTGGACCATCACCTAAAACCATAGCAGGGTATTGTATTATAGTACATTTTGACAACTATAGACTAGTGGGGGATCTGCTTCGGCAGTTACCTATTCCACACTCATTAGACTTCCAGATAGTTGTCCTCCCCTCAGGATTTTTCTATAAACCACGATCTGTGTTGGTTTCGGAGGTGGGGCAGGCAGATCCTCTGTTCCTACATCTACCCACTGTAATCCTATGCCCTTGAGTTTGAAGGTAACAATGAGAAAAGAGCCAAAGGTGATATTCTCACCTTGACAGCAAATACAGTTTGATCTGCAAGGTGCACAGGGACTGGGATATGATTATTATTAACTACTACAATAATTGTTTTGTGAGTAACATGGCACAGGCGATAGGGTCACTGGAGAACGCCAATAACGACATTGGCTCCCTTTACCCCAAACCTCTAAATTTACTTTGGATGGGCAATTTCAATGCCCATTATTGACAAAAGTCACAGAAGCCCTCATGTGGGCTAACGGATAATGAGGGCGACACTATCTTCCACTTTCAACACAGTGATTATGAGGACTCTTTAAATAGGTTACGGATCAGTATGAACTTAGAAGCAAATAATAGGGAAGACCCCACCAAGGATGTTTGGCCAGGACTTATGGGAGTGCAGAGAAGGGGTCTTTGATCAACTACATCATAACCTCAGAACCCATCAGTGTCTGGATAACTAAGAGTTTGGTGAGCTTTTCAGGCTTTAGTGACCATGCCTCTCTCCCTTCTGTAATGAATTTTGAGGGTACACATAAAGCACAATCAGATAACTTCGCAAAGTCGACCCTATCTAGGGAGAACAGTTGCATTCTGAAGTGGTATAAAGTGGACAAAGAGAGATTTCTACCTGTGGTCCTAAATCGCAAGCAGTCTGAGGTGATGGAATGCTTAAATGCTAATTCTACTCCAGACCAGGTGATCGTAGAATTCTCTGCTGTATTGGCAGAAATCAAAATTCATCTGACATGGGCCCTCCCGCATAAGAAGAACTTACCAGTCCGATGGTTTGACTCATTATGCACTAAAGCACTGTCAAACGTGCATACAGCTCTATGCATGATCCCAGGAGATAACTTCCTGGTCTGAAGCTCAGGGGCCAAATATAAGGAGGCAAGATCCTCCAGGATAAAAGGTCTAAGAGAGGAAATCTGTGTGAATTTGCGAATAGGACAGTCATGTGTTCTGGAAGGTGGTGAATGCCCCATTTCTAAAAGAAGTAACTGATCCTACACTAGACGTGCATTTTGAGGAAATGGGATGGGCAGCTCATTTTGAAAGAATATATCAGACCACCCTTGGGCCCACAGATCACACACAGAGCTATCCTTTCGGGGATGGAACTTCCAATCTAGTGTTCGAGGTGGTGGAGGTAAAGCTAGCATTGGACCAGTGTAGTACCCTGAAGGAGCCGGGTCACGACAGGTTACCAGTAGGTGTTTTACATGTCACAATGAGCTCTTGACATAACGGACGGCAGGGAGTTAGTTTGCCAGGACTATGTGGAGTAATTTTCCCAGGGCCTTATCATGGTTCCCTAACCTGTGGATACATACTTGCTGATGACAGCGCGACCATTACTTATGTACTATCGAGTGATCATTTCGCAATATTAATGGACATTTGATTCGATTTCTATTTAATTTTGACTCCAGACTATGCGAAAAAGGATTGAGCGCTTTGAAAATATAGACGTAGTATCAAAAACGTCTGGAAGAACTAATCTTTTATACTAAAGTCGTGTTAAGCAAAGACAAGGACCTAAAGCAGTCATCAGAAGTATACTTTTAGTCGGTTCGAGGATTCGAATATGGACCTAGGAATCTTCATTTATACTGGATAATTGAGTCAATAGGGAAGAAGATACTTTGAGGCCCCGTGCGAGCATCACTCAAGCCTTGAGGAAGTCACGATGGTGACGAAACGCGCGTTGGCTGTTTCTGATGTTCTACAGGACAAGAATTGTTTTTTCAAGAACTTCATAGAAAAAATCATTTTCATGAATGTTTTGAAATTTGATGTAATGTTAATGATCATGCTTTTGGTCATCTATCAGTGAATAAATCAGTGTTTGAATGATCAACGTATGCTCTCCTGGATGTTCCCTGTGTCAGGAGGTATTTCTCTACATCATATTGTTTTCTTGTTTTGAGAGATTCACATATAAAAATTGTATATGTAAATAATTAGAGTGCCGGGGTTTCCATTTCTGTCACAATGAGCTGGATTTACCATATATTTCAGATGTTATCCAGCTCATGGCAAATTTCCTCTGGCATTCAATTTGGACGAGGGAGACCGTAACCCTGAACCAAACTGTACTGAGGGATTGTATAAACCTTTATTTTGCATTAAAGATCCCCTGATTGCAAAATGTTAAGTGTTCCTTAAAAGATCTGGGACTACCAGAATTAATTGAGTCTCCTTCCACATGTGTGCTAATTAACAAGGCAAAACTCAAGGAGATCTTTTTGGTAAGGGCCATTGCAAACAGATGGGAGATAAATAGGAATAAAGTCACTGTTAGCCTATATAAAGCATCTGCTCCTATTAAACAAAGCGTGAAGTCTTATTTAGCTTTTATCGAGAATTTGCAGCACCAGTTCTCCTCGACAAGATTCCTCTGAAACTCTATCCCATTGATGCTTGGTTTCCCTGCAAATTCTCATTTTATAAGTTATCCTAGCTTATGACCCTGTGCTGGCGTGTCAAAACAGTCAGACTTTCACATATTATTCTTTTGTACATTTTACACTCCTCAAAGGAAATGATTAAGTGTCCCGCTTTTGCGCAGATATAATTTTAGCCAGTGTTGTCCAGCATTATTTTTTATCCAACAGCTCGATGGTCTATCAGCGTGTAATGCAGTAGCATCATTTCTCAGAGGCCTGCCTGAGGTGTAGGCTATCCTATCATGAGCTTTATATAAGCGGCTGAGTTGACAGGATGACCCATGATACTCATGTTTCATGATAAATTGCATTTCTATGATTATTCTTGTTCTGTTTAAGTGGTGCACTTAATATATATTAAAATAATTATGCTAAGGTGATTACGATGTGTATAGATGTGACCTTATGATAGCCCAGGCATGTTGAAAGATAGCACTGCTTTATTGTCAATATTAATTTTAATCATGTACTGTTTTGATGTAATATCTTTTAAATCTTTTTTAAAACCAAACGCATGTTGAGATATGTTATTTTTTATGAGAAAACATTAATGTATGTTTTTTTAACTTTTTTTTTAGTACGGTTTATGAACTTTTCGCTTTCTTATTATGTCTGTTTTTATTTATCTACTTTTTATACTAATGAAAAGAAACAAAATAAAGTTATTGACTGACTGAGTAAGTTTTTCCCCCATAATTCACAGGTCTTCAAACTGTGGGGCGCGCCCCCCTGGGGAGGGGGGGCGTGGATGGGTTCCTAGGGGGCGCAAAGGCCTCTGCAAGCACATGTAAATGAAGACGCCTGGAAGTGCAGTGATGTTTATTTGCTGCATTTCCAGGCTGTCTTCATTTACTCCACAGCCCTCAGAGTGGCGTGGGTACAGAGGTCAGTGGGTATGCTGCTGGGGGCTCGGCTGGGCAGTGTCTGGAGTCTTATTAAGACTCCAGCACACCCAAGTATTTCACAGGTCTTTAAAGACCATTTGCATACCTTTGGAAACTGGTTATGGAGGCTTAGTTTTTTTTCTTTTTCCAGTAACCCCTGGGCCCTGACTCTGCCTATTCCTTACATTTGTACTGTAAATTTACTGCTGTAGTGTGAAAATGCATTTCATGAAAAGGAATATAAAAAAGGGTTGCCAACAGAAAAAATGCCAGCCATGTATGTTTAAAGAGCCTGCAAAGACCTTGCTTTGACACTAATAGGGTCTTAAATAAAAAAGTATGTATTCATTTGTAATTTGACTTTCTGTCTGTTCCTTTTATTTTCAGTCATGAAACATTCAGGCAGCCCTAGAACACATTTAAAAGTGCTTTATATTTGCTTTTCGAAGTACGCACAGATAAGTGCTGAAAATAGGGCTTTAGGAGACTGTTTATTTTTGTACCGTCTGCAACATCAGAATTATGAGCTGGCAACCCTAATTATAAGACTGGAAGTTTGTTGCAGGATCAGCACATTATTTATTTCCTTCACCCTCGATTCCCTGATTAATTCCATCATAGCAATAGTTTAACTTATATCTGAAATCCTACGCCCGTCAATAACATGCTGATTAACTTCAAGTGTCTGGGAATTCAACCTGCATTCAGACAACTCACTCCTCATTCTCACCCTTCACTTTCACGCTCACCCTGCACTCACAGCGCATAGTTATGGTTTTCCCGCATTTGCCACATAATCCATCGTCTGCTGCATAATTTGCAGATTAAACCTCACAGTGCAAGGCCCTTTCTAAAGGTTGACTGGTCACCTTTCTTTTGCTTATTGCTATATGTAGGTGTTAATGTGGTACTTATGAGGGGCAATAAAGGCCAGGACAATGTTAACAAGTGTAAAAATAGCAAAATAGTGCAGTAATGCTATTACAAAATATGCAGCATAATTCGCCTTTGCTTGCTGCGGTATTTAGTCAACCATGCTTCATAATTTGGCCTTCTCCTGCCGCATAATTCCAATGGCCCTGTTTAGAGTGCTATGAGGTCCCAGCCTGTGGCAGAAAGCACTGTGGATTTGTAAGTCATTATTATAAAACAGTATTTACATACTCTAAACTAGGCTGCTGCAAAATGATGCAGTGATTGGGATAAAACAAGTTCTTACAATACATACTATTTAGTAATAAGTAATCAAACTGTATATAATGCAGATATGTTTGTAAGTGTCTCCGCTATTCCAGATCCCAGCTGATAACTTCTTTACATTACATCTTAAAAAGAATAGATCTTTGCCACCATAAATCTTGAAGCAGATCCACTGGAATTATTCAGTAGAAGAGGACAACATTATGCGGCAGGTTTGACTAAATTATGCAGCAAGAAAAGGTAAATTATGCTGCACAATACGCCACATTTTGTGGTTAGCATTACTTCATTATTTTGTCATTTTAACTCACGGTAATGCTGTCAGGGGAAATATTTCACCTCATTAGTACCAGTGTAGCACCCAAATATAGCAGTAAGCAACTACAAGATTCAATCTTTGCAAAGGGCCTTCCACTGCTCCGGAACACTGTGTCACGCTTTAAGTAACTTTTGTTCCGTTTGAGCTAGAATCAAGATTTTTTTGTTGAAATCTGCAGATTATGTAGCAAATGCAGTAAACTGATAATTATGTGGAAAACTCTGCTGCTGCTGCACAAACTCATAATTCCATGGTTTCTTTTTTAACTTTCTGCACTACCACCCACACTTTGATTTCAGGCAGAGGCATCTCAAAGTCAGTATTAATCATTCAGGGGCAGTTTTTTTGTGAAAGCTGAGTCCATGGGGTGGCAGGTAGAAGGCCAGCAGGGTTGCATTCAGATGCAGAGCCCAAATCCTCTCAATCCCTGGGGCCTCACAGTAATGGTCTAGAAGACAGAGGAAAGGAGCGAGATTCATAGATATTGTCAAAGAGAAGGCACAGAATAGGGAGCACTGTAGGCTGACTCATTTTTGTGTTTACAAAGGCTAGAGACTGCTTCTTCAGAGAGATACCCTAAAGAAGGGGACAATATAAGTGTTTTTTTTTTTTGAAGAAACATTCATTAGTGGCGCTGGCGCTGCTGCCAAGTGTGTAAGTGGCCACAACTGGTTATCATAAAGGAGCAGATGCAGCAGGACAGGGGCCCAGGGATTTGGGGGGCCCACTGCATCACAATTATGACTGTCTACCTTTAAAAAAGGGGGCATCAGAGCTTATTGTCCTTTCAAGCATTAGGACAGAGGTGATGATCCATCATGGAGGGGAAGAGGTAAAAAAGGCAAAGGAGATAGCCTGCTACTCAGGACTGCAGTTATCATTAGTGCAGCAGGTATAGTTGCATTGGGGTCAAAGAGTGTGAGGGGCTCACAACACCCAATTATGGGGAGCAGTTTGTTTGGGATACCTGTTTTTGTTTGATGCATTTGCTGTTTTATAAGTCTCATATTTGGTACAATTCATAAGCTATAAATGAAAGTATTCCTGAAATCATCTCATAAACCCCGCTCCCTGCACGCAGCCATGTCCCTCCCGCTCCCCCAATCCTTGTCATAAAGTTTTGGAGGGGGGCCCGACCTCAAAACATTTTGCTCAGGTGGGGCTCAGGGTAAAAAAGTTTGAAGAACTCTGCCATAATTGGATGTATGTGGGCTATGAGACTACGAAGAAACAGCATGGCGTATGGGTCCAGAATAGTATGTCTTTTGTAAATAAAATAGAGAAGGTAGAATGTAACTGTGCCCAGTCTGAGATGTTGGAGCTTGTCACTATTTAGGATTTCCAGGTTTGCCTTCAGGGCTCAGTGTCAGTGGTATCAAAGGGTAATCTTGAAAAGCCACAGGTGATTAGGATTGTGAGTTGTTATAACATTATGGAGTCTAATCTGATTTTGCGGCCATAGTAAGTTCACAAGATAAATGTGCATGTATTGCTGTTGAGAAAGTGATTCAGTATGGGACAGCAGCAATATGTAGCTGTGTAGTATAACTGAGTACAAAGAGAAAATCCAGTAGTAGGATTTCAAATTAGATGTAAAAGAGAAACATAAGCATTACCTCACATTTGGTTGCCAGCATACTGAGGTGCAGAATTACCCTTGGTGCAACATCATCCAGAGTGTGTAAAACATTTAAGAACACAAATCACATTTGTGTGAAAAAAAACATTGTGGTACAAAAAAAACATTAGGGGTAAAATCACCAGTGGCACAAGGTAGGATTGGGACAAAACATTTATTACCATAATCACATTGCAGTGCAAAATCAAATTGAGGTGGAAAATCTCCCTTGGTGCAAGTTCAACTAGAGTGTGCAAACCCTTAAACGAATACAAATTATATTTAAATGCAAGAATACATTAAGGGGCAAAATAATATTTAGGTGCAAAATCGCCTTTGGTGTATTAGATTCAGATGGGTGGTAACATATTTAGGAGAGGAAATCACATTTAGGACCAAAACCACATATGGTACAGCTTAAAAGGGAGTGTGAAAACAGTTGTTGGCTCTTAAATTTCATGTAGGCGCATAAACCATTTATTTGCAAATTCACATTTAGTTGCAACATTATCTTTACTGCAATGTTATTAAGAGTGTGCAGACACTTAGCACAAAGATGCAAAAACAGGTTTTATAGACAGCATCACGTGTAGGTGCACAAACACATTCAGCAAAGTTGCAAGGGTGTTGTATCACCTTTAGATGCAAACTTAGTACTGAGAGAAATGAAGTGGTAAGAGGTAACATTCGGCATCAGTTTGATATCACATTAGTTGACCGCCCATCGAGCACAAAATCGCTCTTGGTGCAACATAATCGTAAGTGATGAAACCCTATGAGTATAAAGCACATTTTACAATAGAATCACTTTTGCTACAAAATCACTTTTAAGTATGAGATCGCTTTTTGGGTAAAAAGTTACTTTTAGGTGAAAAATAAACCTTGATGCTAAGTAAACAGCATTGCGGTATTACATTTAGAAGAAAAATTACATTTAGGTCCAAACTCATATCAAGCTGCAAAACCACTTGGCACAACATCAGCAGGAAGGTGGTAACACTTTAGAAGAACAAATCTCATTTAGGACAAAATACATTCATGTGCAAACTCACATTTTGGTGCAAAATCACCCCTTGCACAAAGTCAGAAGGGTTGTGATATCACATTTAAGTGCAAAATACAAAATAAAAGTAGACTAAAATAGTGAAATAAAACAAGGCGACAACTGAAATAAACACACCCATCCACGAAAGCCCAAACTATTGCATGTGCTTCCAAAAGAAACGGAAAACAACCAAACCCCGTATTGAAATGAAACCCGAGCAAACTTGGGCCCTGACAAACATTGAACAGAATAAGAGTGACACCCTACAGAAAACAATGAAAATCAACATTTTTTGATAATTTGCTTCCCAAAGTGCACAATTTTCCTTGTAAGAGAATAGATTATTTGAAGGTCTTATCAAATGGCACACTTTTAGGATTGGCATAATGAAGACCTAACATGGCCAACTCACTCTTGTTTGTACTGTTTTTGCACACTGGCGAAGAGAACTCAGGAGCTGGGACAAGGATAAGAAGGATGAAGTGTTGTCAAGTTATAAAAAATATACATAGACAGAATTGGCGGGAGGCTTACAATACCGCCTTAACTTGCCTTTCACTGCTTTTCCAGTTCAGTGAGGACAGGGGCCATTATTCACAAAAGGTAAAACTTGAAGTTGGTGATGCAACCCCTCCCCTCCCTTCACAATGGTAATAAATAACAAATTGATCCAGGATTATCTGCAAGCAGGGTTTGTGCCACACTGCTTTTCCTATGTGGAATGTATACATATGTGCCTAAAATGAGCTAGAAGACAAGGGGTCGATTACGAAGTCGGTCGGAGTTTTATTGTCTCGGAACTGGGACCGACCGTCCTCCTGTCGGCGGTCCTGACCGACCAATTAGGATGCGACCGAACACTGTTTGGTCACACTCCTATTCTTTACAATGGGAGCATGCATTCTGTCCGGAATGCATGCTCTCATTGTAAAAAGTAGAGATGCAGCTCATTCCTGCACACCTTGAGGTGCCTGACACAGGGTGCGGGGATCAACAGGGTGGCACCATAGGTCCCCCCTCGGCTGCCATCCGGAAGCCTTACACCCATGGAGGCCTTGCTGGGGGCCCTAAAATTCGGGATGTATGACGTTACAACGCATACATTTACATCGCGGTACATTACATCGCGGTTTTGACAACGCAAGTCGTTACAACGACTTGCGTTGGAGGGTGCTGGACTTAGGAGTAGTATAATTTACTATTCCATCTCCAGTCTACGTACAGTAGGGAAGGTGTTGGATAGTAAATTATACTATTCCTTGTCCTAGAGCGCCATCTAGCGCAAGTCGTTGTAACGACTTGCGTTGTAAAAACCGCGATGTAATGGCATCGCGATGTAATCCCCGCGTTGTAAACGATGTTTCCCTAAAATTCGACTTCCGGCAGCCTTTCTGTGTCAGAAAGGCCGGCACAGAAAGGCTCTCAGAATCCAACATCGTAATCCCGCGGGTAGAAAAAGCCGCCCTTGGGATTACTGAAAGCATTCTGACTGGGGGACGGGTTCTCCGAGCCCATTGGAAGCCAGTCGGAATGTCCGGTTGCATTCCTTTACGACTAACTCCATCCTAATGGGTCAGTCAGAAAGGAATCAAACCGCCTGATGATGATGCGGTTGGAACGCTCAGACCAATGGTCGGAGCTGTTTCCCACCGCATCGTAATCAGGCCCAAAGGGTCAGCCGCGTCCAGGGAGAGAAAATCTCCTGAACAAAAAGCCTTGAGAGCAATTTCCAATTGTGTTCTGATGTTAAGGTGTTGTACCATGGAATCATTGAGGCTGCGAGCAGTGATGCATCAAATTACTAGATCTGTACCGTGGTACTGTGGTAATATACTTTGACCGTTTACACTATATCAATACCTTAAAACAGTGAATATGTGTTTATCAGGCAGCTTCTTCCAAACGGCACGCTGTATATATATCTATCTATAACCAATGTATGAAAACATGTCTCTGCTTTTTATTACTGTCTAGTTTTGACATTACTAGACACCTGTAATAAGAAAATCATGTGGCTTCTCAACTGTAATACTTTGTTACAGACAAGTGGTGACTTCAGAATGGAGGCTGCCTGTGCCAGCAGACAGTGTGAAAAGCAGGACAAGAGTCAGAACTGATTAAACCATTACACTGAAAGCTAGATTTTCAGCTAACTTCAATTATTTTCCTCCAACTTGATAACAGTTGGTAGCAGAACTGAGGCATTGATGAGGCATGTTAATTTTTGTAGAGCTGTAATTTATTAAACGGTTGCAGGGGGTCACTCTGGAAGTTACAGCACATCATCTACAGCTATTTTAAAAGGAACCTACCTAAAACGCCCTCTATATGTTTTTATAACAAACTGCTAGCTGGTGCTGTTGGTGAGGTGACTTTTGCACTGTAGAGGTTTCTTCTATGTTCTACATATGAATAACCAGGTTCAGTCATATGACGAGGTAAGGGATCAATGATTTGATCTTTTTAGGGTACGTATAATTGGTAGACCATGTATTATAAGGTATAAAATACTTGCTGCCATGTGTTGAAAGGATATAGTAACTGATCTCAGTGATCCATGACCTCGTAAATGATTCTCTAGATGTTTAGATTGAAGAAAGTGTAATAGTATAAAAACTCATTATTCATAAGGACCCACGACGTTAAAAATATTTCATGCGTCCCTGTGAAATATCAGTTTGTTCCACAGGACAGCCCCAAAACCACTCTGCAGTGACCAAAATTATAAATTATGGGCATGGAAAGTCAAATTATGCCCCTTTATGTGGCACATTCTCTGGCATTATTATTCTTATCACTTTGAGAGAGGCAACCTGCAAATTCTGCAGCAACTTATGTGGCACGTTCATTAATTATGTGGTAATGTTACAGTCACAGATCACCTAATTCCTCTGGCGTCGACCATTGTAAAAGTGTTTCTTTATCACCAATATACTCATGAAGAGTAAACAAAACCTAAACATTTTAATTCCAACCAGTGTCCAGTGTATGCTTGAACAGACAGCTACAACAATATTTGGCTTCTATAGACAGAATCTGTTTTTCGTAACAAAACCATATACACTTCCATGTTTTCTATGAATATTTCATTGGTTGAAAAAAAACTGCTTTCAAGCTAACTACCTAAATATAAGCATGCAAAATATAAAATAGGTATCCTGTTTAAAATAGTCCTGTCTCAAGGTTCTGCTGAAATGTGCAAACAACCTGGTCTTCGATCTTTTGGTTTCTGATGATATCAGAACCCCCTAATGGAATTTTTGCACCATATTATATTGTTATCTGGTGTATATACTCCCTCCCTCTCTCTCTCTCTCCCTCTCCCTTTTCCCTTCTCCCTCTCCCTCTCAATGAAATTGGTGAAGTTATCTGTCACATCATGTGCAACATTGTGAGCTGTACTTTTGGTGGGTGGGTAATTGTTTTGGTGGTAGAGTGGGAGTTATAGTTTGTGTAACTAACCGTGACAGGCCAATGCCACTTTTTTATGTTTTTTCCCATAACCATGACTTACCTTTACCTAGGATATATACATAGATTGACGGACGGACGGACATCCAGACAGACAGACAGACAGACAATCTTCTCCGAGTCCAAGTCCACACAAGGAGCCTCAGTTAGAGTTTCACGTTGGCGGGGGCAACAAGGACATTATTGTTGTCATCAGGAGCAGGTCCGCAGCACAACTTATATTGGAGGGAGAAAGGGTGACCGCTGGTGACGCAAGGAGCCTGTTTCCGAAGAGCCCCAAATATCTGGATTTTCAACTGTAGCTTCTTTTTGAGGCAGAAGTAGTACACTCTGATGCTGTCCAAAGTTCCAGAACCTGGGGAGCCAATATTGGGCATCAGGACTCACTCCAGCAGAGGCCAGCAGCAGGGCTCAGGCAGGTCCAGGTGGAGCTGGTCAGATGGCCAGTTGCAGACAGGCCTTTGGAAGCTTGTTGTGCCCCTGTAGCTCAAACAGGATGTCAGCCAACTGATCCTTGGAGTCACGTCTGAGGATCCTGGGTTCAAAGCAAGCAGCTCCAGTCTATCTGCTTCAGACTGCAGGGCAGTCCTTCTTCTGAATCTTCCACAGGTCCAGGAGTGTTCTGATAAGAGGTTCTGAGAGTGACATTCTTATATCCAGTGCCAGCCTGTGGGTGGAGGATATCCCCTTTGTCTAAGCATCCTAGGTTTGGCTCTAAACTGTCTAGGGTACCAAAGAGCAGGGATGCCTAGGTGTGTGCTGCATTGGTCAGTGGCAGGATAGGCCGCCTTAGCAGCCAGGAAGTGGGTGGGTACAGCCCTCAGTCTATCGTTTGAAGCCCAGGAAGGGCTGAGTGCAAGCCCAAGACATCCTGCTCAGGAGAGGAACAACATGCCCCACACCCAAGACCCTTCTGTCCCCATGTCTGGAAGGAATATACAACACGCCACAGTACAGCCATTCACAGGTATGTGGCTATGGACACTGGCAGAAAATAACAATTGGTTTAGGTAGAAAAATGCCAACTTTCTGAAAGGGCCATGCTTTAAAACAACGGCGATCGGCACAGGTAAGCACAGAGGGGTGGTGGGGCGGGGCAGGGCACGGCAGTGGGGAAGCCGACAGATGACAGAATAGGTGTTATTTATTTATTTAATTATAACTATTCCATCGTCTGTCGACTTCCCACTTCTCCCACCCAACCCCGCCCCGCCCCTCTCCACGGCATTTACCTGTGCACCCTGCCCATTAGCCTTTAGGGCCTATGTTATGGTAGACTAATAAGTATTAAGAAGGAAGGTTTGGGCCTGACAAAATGTTTATTTTGCCAATTCAAAATGACAGTTTTCAACTGCAGTACAGGCTGCAGTGGCAGGCCTGAAACATGTTTTAAAGTGCAGTGCTACTTCTGTGGGTGGAACATTGTGCGCTGTCACCAATTGTAGCATTTAATTTACAGGTCCTCTGTACTTTTGTGTGACTTTTTAAATTTTCTGATCTTGGTATCTAACTAGAAGTTTCTTTCGCAAACATTTTTCAGTGAATTCTGTTTGTAACTCTAATGATCTCTCCAATGCAAACCTATTGTTTATTTTTATATGTATGAATTGGTATTGTACTGTAAATATTGTGACTGGAACACTGAGCATAGACACTACAGTGAAGCAGGACAGAAGAGTGATCCCTATCATCTTTGGGTTGCCTATTGCTACGGTTACCATCCAAGCATACCAAACACCTTTTTGTGCACACAACTGTCCATAGAAAACAAAAGGATCATCTATCCCCCGCTGCACTGCCTTCTCGGGGGACTATCTGAGTGGGATATACAGCAAAGCAACCTTCCTTGAGCATCCCAATTTTATGGTGTCATGTAGCCATGAGTCTGTGCAGGACAAGATTGTTTTGCCCAGCTACATTCTCACCTTCCCAGAAGTGGTAAACTCAGCCTCAATTGGATTGGTACAGATTTTAAGCTTTCAGGATACACCTTTCCTGATTAGTAGTGAGGAGATTACCAATTGCCATGAACTGTAACAAGTGATGGCTGGGAACATTAAACTATGGTGTGGAGCAGCGCAAAGCCGAAAAACTCACCATATATGCTGCTGGCCCTCTATCCGGTGGGCCTTTTCTCCACTGGCAGGATCTTAAGGGTGACGATGAGCAGAAAAGGGAAGGAAGGTTATTGGCTTCCTTCCTGCCAAGTGCTACATGAATCTAACCAATCCTGGAGCTGCTTCCATGCTGTTTTCAGCAGGAGAGAAGCTCCAGGATTGGTTGGAGCAGGCTAACCCAGCCCTCATTTTGAGGCTAGGGGCCTGTGCCAGCAATCTCCGGCTTTTTCATATCGCTGGGCTCTCTGGGTCTGAAGTGCGCATGTCAGGCTTGCTGTCGTAAGACAGCTAGCCGCTCTGACATGTGCACTCCGCAATGACAGGGGCAGCAACCCACAGGAAAAAGCCCAGTTCTCGGCCCTCACAGGCATGCTATAACAGTGTGAACCAGGTGGCAAGCATTTAATAAAATGGTAATTACCATTTTATTAATTTGTGTTTACCTCTTGCGCTCACAGCAGGCAGGGCGACACTCCTCTGCACTTTAGGAGGAACTGCCACTGACTGTGAATATTAGATTCAGGATCTTTAACAATCTTGAGGGGTTATGTGTATAGTAGTGGCATGCTTCATCCTCGGTTCACCCTAACTCCTAAAGGTCAGGGTGGGTTCAACCATATTCCAGGGAGGACTTCTGAAGAAAGGGTGTATGGGGGTGTAACTTTAAAGATTAAAAATGGGAGGGAAGAATACAAATATATATGTAGGGATATAAGGATGTGATGGTCCTATGACCCTATAGGACCTAGCGCTATGAAGCATGCCACTACTAGAGCGTGTGAGGGTTATATAAAGAAAATGGTCAATTCCCTTTCCCACCCAGAATAGCGGGTGTGCTATCAGAAGGCATATCAGTAGTCCCCCACCTCCGATCTTCCAGAGGTGCTGGTCTGGCTTTGGATGGGATACTTTTTTGTTTAATATTAGATTCATCAACCATTCAACACTTCGAAGTTGTACATCATCACTGGGCCCCTACTTTTGTGCGGGCATCACTTCAATACTAGGACTTAGATTGAGTTCTACTAAGACCTGCTGGCAAGGCCGCCTGCGACTATTGTCTTGCATATGTGTTTGCAGCATGCCCAAGGATTCCAAGAAAGCTGACTACACTACCTGATGTCCTGCATGCTCATCAGCAGGTGGCAAATATGAGATAAGGATAGGTGCTGGACAGCTGTAGGGGGACAGGGACTAGAAGAGTAGGGGAGATGAGGTGAAAAAGGTTCCGTACCCTTGCTGAAAACATGTCCTTGGGTAGGGTTGAGAACAGAGACTTTGCTCCGTTTGCAGCCAAAGCCTCATGTGATTTATTGGCTAGAATTACAGGGCGGTACAATTGAGCTCAGTTTCCCACATCAGGGTCCTGTAACAGCAGACCTGGAATATCAGTCGGAGGGATATCCTACTTGAGGATACCTCTCTGCCTGCGAGATAATGAAGGCCTATGTGTGAACATAAGAATGTAGAAGACAAAACCCGCAGCTCTAAAATTAAAATCTTCAGAATAACTGAGTAATAAGGGGAAACTCACTCGCATTATATAACAATGTTACTACTGAAATGTCTCATATTTTACAATAGGAATTTTGAAGAAGCAGAAAGAAAAGATTGTAGTGCAAAATCCCTGCCGACATCCTGTTGTCAGTAGCCTTTAAAAAGCAGAGATAGAAATTTTAAGAACCAATATTTCTAAAGATTGTATTCGAGAAAAAAGGTATTTCTATAGTTAACTCGAGAAGGTTAAGATTTATTTTCTACATTGCAGAATGATTTATATAACAACTTGACTATAATTGTTTTTCTAACAGGTATAGATCAAATCCTAACTTACACAAGATTGATTATGTATGAATGAGGTCATGAGGGAAATCAGTGCTCATTTTTTAGGTCTCGTCTGAGACAGCGCTTTAGCGCTGCTCTGGCGAGACTTATAGTAAGCGAGTTTTGGAAGTGCAAACAGGGGCTTTTCAGGCCTCCAAATACAGTGCATGTGCGCGGTCCGGGCGCGCGCACCATTTGGAGGCCTGAAAGCACTCGTTTGCTTTCACTTTCGCAGCCCCTTTGATGTCCTCAGTGAGCCGCACGGCCACTGAGGACATCAAAGTGCACACCATTTGCCACCCCCTTCCTGCTTATTATTGTTGTAAATGGTGATTCTTGTTAATTAACACCATCTTTGGTTTGTAGGTTTCGTTTGGGTGGAAGACTTAAAGCACCACATGCGGTTCATGTGCGGCGAACTGTTTGCACATATTCAATGGACAGTTTTTCACCCCCGGGCAGTTGTTGCTGGGCACTTACACGAGAGAGTGGTCTCCACTCTGATTCACGTTAGAGGAGAGCGTGGCTTGGAGATGTCTAAACTGCCTTACCTTTTGTGCTTTTTGTTTTCTAATGTAGGAAGCTAATTCGGTGTTCTGATGTGTGGGTAGTGCAAAATGTTTTGTTGTCGATGTTTTTTTCCCTTCAAATCACATTTCTGTTCGGGGGAGGCAAGTGTTTGTAGCAGGTTTAAGGGAAATTCTACTGCTCAGAAAATGCACAGACCTACCTTTGTATCCGTTTTCAGACGACTTGAAAACAGGTCATCTGAATTTGTCCTTACTTTATTACCCCCAGAGGCTGCCCCCCCCATGTGGACGTGTTGCCCACCCCTCGCTGCTGTGCTGTGTTTGCGGTATCCTTTGAAGCCGGGCTCTCAGGGTTCTCTCTGGTGACTGTTTTTTGGCCAATGGCCAGTCTTAAGATGATAAAGCTATTGCAACTTGTGCATTTGTTTTTATTCACGTTTAACATGCGTGTTTTTCAGATCTCCAGGTCCCTCGTTGATTTCCGACTCTTACTGAAACGTTATTTTTATGTTTAGACTGTAGATGCGTTTGTAACCAAACCAGCCTTTCAAAATTCACTGGCGTAGGCATTTTCTTGCCTTACATGTAGGGCAATATATACAGAAACGTGCAAGAAACTGGTATGAATTTAAAGGCCTGGCGTCCTCTGTTCTGGCACTCTGAAGTGTACACCGCCTAGGTATAATACCCTGTGTTAGCACCGTAGCACGAGCCTCGAGTTGTATACAGGCGGTCGCAGGAAGAAGAAATACTATGGTGTAGGGGCGGGCTCCTGACTCCTTCTAATAGAAGCGAATCTCCCCCAACCCTGGTGTCCGGTGTACCTGCTAAAATACTTTCTCTTAAAGGGCCTGGCAGGTTCATGTGTATGAACCGAAACTCGGGGATACAAGTAACATGGTATGAAAAATGCATCGTAATATTCTGTCATTGCAAGTAGGAGGGCGGAGTATCCATTTTAATTTCACTTCAAAGACCCCCCCGCCCTCCACAACGGAATTGGCTCGTTTACTTTAAAGTTGAGGCACAGTTGTCCGTATCATAAGATAATTCAATAATCTTCCAGAAATTCATGAATTAAAAATCGATTTCGAAGTATTTCTTGATCTTGACAATTTAACATGAAATAATCATGGTGATTTATTTTTAATAAACATATTTAATGTTTCTTAGTGTCTACGTACAACTCCATTTTTTTTTCTTCTTTTTAATAACTATATTTAAATCCAGAGAACGGCAGCCTGGGTATAGTATGTACATATTTCTTCGGTAACTAGCCTGTGCATGCTCTGCCTTGGGGCACGTGTGCGGAATCAATGCCAAACCCTTTGTTATTTTGCCAATAAGCACCAGAACGTAACCTATTTTTCAACTGTAATTGGAACAGGGAACAAGCATTTGCAATGCAATAGGTCTCGCATTTATACGAGTTTTAGCTATTGGCATTGTAAATGACAGTGCCTTTTATTTAAGTTTGGTTTTTTTAAAACATAAATAATAGGCACTGTCATTTACAATGCCAATAGCTCAAACTCGTATAAATGCGAGACCTATTGCATTGCAAATGCTTGTTTTACAAGTCTACAGAGACTGTGGTACAGGCAAATCCTTGCCCTCAGGAGTGAATGATGATAGTGCAGCCCAAGAGCAAGGAGTGGTAAAGAATATGGCGTTGAAACCTCAAAATACAAAAAAAGTAAACACTTTTTGGAATGAATTCACAAAGTGTAAAATAAATTGAGAATGAAGCAATAAATAGAACATAAAAGATAAAGAGACACACTGGAGGGGATGAATTTGGAGGTGTGTGTAAGAGGTCGAAAGGTGAAGCATTGATGATTAAGACACCAAAAATAAACTCTAGATGCCATTAGGAGGAACATGTCTTTAAGTTGTAACCATGGATTCTTCCTTTCGGACTATTAGCTAGAATGTGAATTTTCTATCGGATTTGAGGCAAGAAGAGTAACATATTTCACATTTGGAAACATTATAATTAGAGTCAGGCCCCGATTCCAAGTATGAAAATTAATTCAGATCACTTTGCACAGTAAATGATTCCAACTAGTAGGATACTTAATTCGCCCACAGATTTTTTACTGAACACTTTTTACCGCGAAAATCTGGAAACATTTATTCAGGAACTAGAGCTGGTAAAAAGACAAACAATGTAGAATTCAATTTCATATGTTGTGTCTTATTCCAATTAGAAAAACTCACAATAGTATGAATTTGTCACATCTACGCTGTGGAGAAAAGGTATCTACCTGGTGCAGTACATATCAGCTCCAATTCGGCTGTACTTTGAATTTGAATTTAACCATTTTTAAGAGAAACATATCAAGTTCAAGGACCAGAAAATGTTCGAATGACTAGAAATTGGCATATGCAGAAGACTAATTTTTGACGAACCAAATGGGGAGCATCCATGACTTTTCAGATACTATCTAAATCCTTAGGTCTCAGCCTCAATTAATTGAATAGTGGATTGTGGCTCAAATACATTTCTTAAATATAGACTTAAATTTGCTCAGTCCACAGAGCATGTAGTCATAACCGTAAACCAATTCTAGAACTAAGGCTGACAGCTTAAATATGAGTATGCAGTTATAAAGAGGAATTTGTATATAATCTATTGCATTCATCAAGAGAAAAAAATGTGGTAGAAATGTAACATTTTATTGATGTTAAATTAATTCATCATCATATAAATCTTTATTTGATTGATAATACAATCATCAAAGACCATACAATCACATAATAACACAGTAAAACAAACATACATGCATTCATGTACCAGCGTACAAAGTTAAAAAGAGTCAAATAAGAGCCTGAATGCCCTGAGAAACTTCCTCAAGGGGAAAAACAACATTAGCTCTCCCCGGCAATTTGCCGGCCTGACCCACCTCACCATCAGATCACCCAAAATTGTGTATGCCCTTAAAATGACCCCACCCCCCTCCTGCCCAAAAATATGATGGCATAAGGGGTCCCAAAGGCTCTATAAAACAGGGTTTGTTTATCACTCACTGAAAGAGGGCGTTATCTCTCAACTCACTGGTTTGGTACTCTAGATCCTCCCATGCGGACTTGCGTAAAACATGCTTGCGCCTCTTAAGGGCCATCTTATATTGTTTCCAGCATTGGGCAACATGCACCCTGTCACTAGGAGACTGTTTTAGAGCAGCTTTCTGGAGACGAAGACACTTAGAGCAATCTTGGTGGAACCATCTAGGATGATCTAATCTAGATTTTAACGCTGGAACCAAAAGCAGCACAAACACCTGAGGCACACATATCCAAACAAGTGGATATTTCCTGCTGACTCTCGGTCAAGGGTGACAGGTTGCATTTCTCTGGATCTACAAGTGACCACCTCAGCCATCTGCCCTGATTGATCTGAGAGGGTAGGCCCACCCTGTGTCATCATATCTCGGCACGCAACCAAATAAAAAAGCATAGTTAAAAAATGGTACATCAAAACTAGTGTAGGTAGGTGTATTCGGGTGGTCGTCTTTCCTCAATACAATTACCTAGACTTGTTATCACAAAGTGTCCTGTACCCTGCCTCCTAATGTCTTTTTCACCCAATTTGCTCCCCGAACTAGTTTAAGGTCCTGTTCATTATAAAAAGAGGAAAAATGTGGTCGATCCTTTATGCTGTGGCAGAAATGTAAAACTATTGTCACTTATGGAAGCCCTTGAGATGGACGGTCAAAGTGTGTTTTCATTTCTCGAACTTAAATAACAAATATTTCCTACATTTTGGGAATTCTAACACTTAAGGAATTCAAGCCACCAAATCTTCAAATATATTCAAGCCAGGGGTTATGGTTTAAAAAATAAGTTGCATGAAACTTCAGGACAACACACCCTATATTAGGTATGGCAAAATCTCAGAACTTTCAAGTTAAGATATCCATGGTCTATAGAATCTTTCTGAAAACCTAAAGAGCAGACCTGAATTGCATGGCAGACACATACCCCAAAAATACTGATTCGAAAGGTGACAAGTGATGAAACAGAATAACAGGCATACACTGACCAGAAAATGCAAATGTTAAGCCTACAAAGCAACGTACAGCGTGTGTGTCAAGTTAGACGACTTATATAAAAGTACACTCAGGAAGTTCTGTAACTCTCTCAACTGTGACTCAGAAAAAGGGGACCTGAGTAATAAGCTTTTAGCACGCACCAAGGTACCAAAAGTTAGAGATGAGACATCTCTCGTGGTAATCATTCAGTCATGGAATTCTGATACCATCCTCACCACAAACTGTCAGAGAACTGTCACATTCTCTGCAAAACACAAACAGCACTTCAATCCAGATATGCTAAAACAACTAAACATTGCTTATTGCTCACTGTTTCTCTCTTTCTCCCACTTTAACATCACCTGAAATCACTCTTGGCACCTCCCTAGTAATGATCCCCACCCAAGGGCCTTACAAAATAATCAAACCATTTCTTTCACCTGAGCTCCTAATACCAGCAGCTCATATTTTAATCCTATCTCTGCTGGACTTGGAAATGCTGTTGTGACTGGTTTACACATCCTCCCCTCTTACCACTCAAAGCTCTTCTACTCTCCGGAGTTACACTTCTCTTTGCCTCTAAGAGGGTTGCCCATAATCCTCACACTCTCCTCCAGTTATAGTGGCTTCCTCTTGAGACAAACATAAAGTTCAAGCTGATTTGCCTAGGCTGAAAAAAGTAATCCACCTAAGTTCACCTTCTTACCTCTCTGTCCTGAAAGGATCAGGTGACAAGAGAAACCCAAGGAGTAAAAGCAATTTTCTTGTCAGACAACCCAAGCTTCAAAACATTGCATGCCCAGCTTTAATCCTCTCAGGAACTACAATTCTTCTATTGAATGCTCATTAATCCCACATCAGGACTAGACATACCCTGCATCTGTTCTGGTAACACCTAAAGACTACGCTCTTGAGACTTCACCTAACTCAAAAGTCCTTCCTACACCACGGCCTTCCTTCTATGCTTCCTTCCTGCACTCCGATGACACTTCTTCTTCTTCCTCCACCACTTCTTCTTCTTCCTCCACCACTTACCTATATCTTCCTTTCAGCTTAAGATGCATTCTTTGCTCTGTTTCCCTCCATTGCCCTCTCTCCCTTCCATGACTGTATATTGTCGACATGCCCATGTTTTGAACTTTTCTTTTTTCAGAATTTCCCCGTGCACCTTTGCAAATTAATGTTGATAACTATTTTGTTCACTTTATTTACTGCCTCATCTTGTTTGTCATGTTCTTCCTTGTCAGTGTAATTCCCGATTGCTTCCACTTGCACCTTCTTAAAAACCCCTACTCGATCCTTTGCTGGGAGCGCACCCAAAATATGGAACACCATCCCAGCTGATATCAGGAGTATCCCTTCCTTTGTAAAATTAAAAAAACTCCTTAAAGTCCTCTTCCTCACCCGTGCCTCTCTGCAGTACCCTGACACTGTTTCATTAAGACCTACCTCTTCCCTGCTCCCCGAGCCTTCCTCGTTCCCTCCTCCCCGAAAGAGGTTCAACCCAAGACAATGTGCACCCATCAAGGTTATCGCAGGACTTCCTACATCACTGTTGCACAGCACGCTAGGACTTCCGAACCAATATGTATACCTCTGCCTTACTGTGTGACTCTCGCATTGAAATTGTTGTAAAGCGCTCCGATACCCTCGGGTTTGGCCAGTGCTATATAAAACTCCTTAATAAATGAATAAATAAATATGCTTGATCTCGTCTTCTTTATTTTCCCTTCTTCCATGTTTTCAAAGCCACTTTATAACTTTTTTCTTCTTTTTGATGTATTGCTTTAGCTTGTTTGCAAATGTCTCCTTTTTAATCTAACTCTCCATTGCTATTATATTGTTGTTATTTTTTTAGAAAAGTAAAAACTGTGAGGCATATTCTCAAGCCCCTATCGCCACGGGAACGTCACTCTTTTTGACGTTCCTGTGGCGTTAAGCCACGTTAAGTGGCTTAACGCTGCCTTGAGAATAGGGCCCCTTTCATGCTAAACTTAGCGTGAAAGGGGGCATGCAGTGGGTGTTGCGGTGGGCGTATCTCCTCAACACCCATTGAATTCGACGCTGCCACCTATTATGAAGGGCGGCAATAATAGGTGGGGGCGCCGAACTTAAGACCAGAAACATCTTAAGATGGCAAAACAAGGAGAAATGCTTAATTTCTCCTCGTTTTTGCTATTTCCATGTGTGCTGCTTTGTGCAGCGCACATGGAAATAGGAAAATGCCATGGTCTGTTTATGTACAGGAAGGTGTCCCTTCCTGTACATAAACAAACCTTTTAAAAAATGTGCCCTTTTGTAACTTACATGGGTGCTGCATGAAGCAACACACAGGTAAGTTACTAAACGGCATTTTAGGTTTGTTTATTTGCAGGAAGGGACACCTTCCTGTACATAAACAAACCTCCCTTCTTGCAGACACCCTTGCCCTCTGGTGCACGGGTGCCTGCGTTGGCATTAAGTCGTGAGACTTAGCACCGTCGCAGGGGGAAACGCCAGGCTGCACCACATTCTTGAGAATAGGGTGCAGCCTGTCATTTCGGAAGTGGCGGTGAGAGGCGTTAAGACAAGGAGGCTAACGCCTCTCACCGCCACTTACTTGTGACTATGCCCCTCTATAGCTTTAGTTTATTACTTGGCTTTAATCAAACACATATACACATTTCAGGATTCAATTGCAATCAAACCGTATCCTTAAAAACACATCAAAACAATTTAGAATTCAAATAAATAATTTATAAAAGTGTACTTGGAAATACTAATATTCTGAAGGCATTCATGTTAAGTGGGCCTCAACCCCTATTGTATCATTGTAAATAGAAAGCACCCCCGTACTTTTCAGTGCTTGAGCTCTATTTAGACTGGATATTGTTTTCCAATTAAACACAGCTTTTTGGACAGCTGAGAATTCCTCACACTAGAAAAAATGATTTGCCACAAACGTTGCTCCTCCTATCACAACTGCATGAGTGACTCTAGGTCAACACTAGATTGATCCAAAACATCCCTCACTTTACATGAAGTGGCATTCTGACCCTACTCATGTGTTACTACTTTGAGGGGTCAAACTACAGCAATAACAATAGTTGCCTCAAACAATCAGGTTCCTTCTAATGTTCAAAAGTGCTTTTTTTTTGTTAAATTATTTTGATTAAACATTCAAACAGCAATAACAAAATAAATAACACTGATGAGATTTATGCATTAAAAGTATTGCAGTTATGGGAGAAAAACATATAATAAAAGAATGCTTTGACATTTTATATACAAAAAAGATAATACAAAAGAGAAAGCAAGAAGAAGGAGCAGGAAAGAATAGAAGAGGGAGAGAAGAAAAGAAGAAAGGAAAAGTAAATTGAGTTAATGATGAGTGTGAGGAAAGAAAGGTAGTAAAGGGCAACCAATTGAGATCAGATGTATTCTTCTGGTGAAAAGTCAACAATGATACAGTATGTATCCCTTGTTCATCACATATGAAATTCCACTATGTTAGAAAAGTCTTTCCAACAAGAAAGTATAACTTTAAAAGCAAGTGCAATAAAATGGTCAAGCAGTAGAGGTTTAGGAGAAAAATGATCAAACGTAGGTGATAAAGAACCTAAGAAAACATTCTGCAAGTTAAGCGGTATATTTAATTGAAAAATCTGTGAACATTTAGACCACATTGGCTTCCAAAAAGCTGTAACATGAGAAAAATGTATAGCATATGTCTTAAAGAACTATTATAATTCTGAAGAGGACCAGCATAATGAAGAAGCAGGTTAATCAAATTTAGAAGTGCATTCTGGAGTTAGAACAGCTCTATTATAAATAAAATGCTTCATGAATGGCTCATGTTCCTGAATTGCACGGTTTCTAACTGTTGGCAAACATAGACGTTCAAATATATTTTAAAGATTTTGTCCACCACCTTGACCGCCTTTACCAGTCTATCGAGAGCCATGAGTGGGCATTGTGCCACTCCTATCCAGAAAAAATGGTAATGAATATATTAATCTTGGTGGATCTAGATATATGCAGTGATATCCCAAATTATGTTAGGTTATACTGCACTTTCAAATGTGCAAAGTACAAAGGGAAGTTATGGTTCTTTACTTTGATTGGAAAATGGTGACTGTGATATTGATGATCTAAACCTACAAAAGACTTGCTATGTGTCAGTTAATAGCAGTTAATTAACCATAGCTTCTCTGAATGCACTGTATATGACATTACAAATTATGTTGCAGATTCCTCCACAATTTACATCAATAATGACATCATGGAATGCTATTAATGCCCCCAGAATCTGCTGGGTTCATCCTTTGGTTGTACCCTGCCAGTTCTGGGTGAATAGGGTGGATTTCAACCATTGACAACGGCTTCCTGGTGCACTGCCAGGTTTTTGATCTTCCATTGATCCTGCTGGAAAGAGGATTACTTTTATAAATCTACTTTTGGAAAATTACCAATTTGACTTTTTCTAACAGTGTGGTGAAATGGCATCAATTTTTTCCTGTCACTGGAACATGGGCTTCAAGTGCATAGCATTGCTCTCCCACTTCGTATCGTGAATTAGACTATATTTTCTCTTCCTTCACAACTAGATTTGCTCTTTTGTGTGTCCCTTCATTCTTTTTGTAGTTTGAGTGTGCTCCTCATGCCCATGTGATGTGTTGACTTTCACTCTCACATTCAGAAACTAGTGACCATAGATTTTGTTTCTAAATACATCACAGGATCCAAGGATTCGGACCCAGGAGGAGGAAGTAATTCTAAATGCAGAGCAGGTAGAATGTAAAAGTTGGAAATTTTCAAGGGCCTAGATCTACTTCGGGGTCAGAGGGCCTCGGTATGTAAAACACACTTGTCCATGACCTTCTTTCATATATATTTAGTAATTGCCCTTACCTCTACACCCACCCCACCTCTACCCATGGCATGTAAACCATCACTCAATACCATTTTCCAGATAGAATTGGTATAGAGAACTCACTCATCACATTCAGAAATCCCCAAACAGTCACTGATCTCTCGTCCTGTCCCTGAGGTGGGACTGTGGGTTTCCAAACCTGCCCAGCAGCATGCAGCTCCCTGATAAATGTCTGGTTGCCTGATTGGCCATACAGGACCTAGGCAGATATTACAGAAGTTGGAGAAGAACAAAGAAATGAAACCAGTAGGACAAAATGCCTAGAGCGGCCTGAAGCAAGGCCCGATGAAATAAACATTCGCTCTTGAATATTGATTTACTCATAACTGTGAGCCATTGTAATGTTGCCAATAGTGATGAGACATGTTTTCTTCTGCCCAGCTTATACAAAAACCATGTGGGGAAATTCTAAATTGCCAGTGCGCAATTTGGTGGTGTGGGAAGAACAGTACATTGCCACTGTCGAGTCCTGAGCATATAACAGGAAGTGTGGCAGATATTTGTGATGAACTGAACAGATTAGAAAGTATCTTTATTCTGCAGTTTCCATTGAAAAATCAGATTTGTAACAATAAGGCAGAACAGTGGGAGTTTATTTTCCCAGTAAAAAAACACAAGGTATTGTATTGTGAGGGCAGGAAAGGGACATTGACCTCTACAGTTTGACCAGAGACAGGGACTGCAAAGATTGGAAACTTCCTCCAAAATACATGTCTTCCTCCAAATAAACATGAGGGCCATGGCATGTTGTGTATTCCATGATTGCATAGAAACTGGGGCAAAGTAAGCTAAAAGGAGGACAGTGCTAAAAAGGATAGGAGATGAGGGAGCCTTATATCCCACACAGTTGAGTTCAATGACATCAGCTTATAATGGATGAGCAGACATTTCTTTAAGACCGATCCTAGGCAAATCCACAACACAAATGCAGGACCATATTAATAAAGACAGTGTGTTTTTATTTAATTTATTATTACTTGTATAAAGCATTTCACAGACCAGGCACTGCGTCTGAAAACAGAGACTGCAGACATATGGGTAATAGTTGTGGATGAAGTCGAAGTCTGCAGAACTTCAGTGTCTTGGCAAGTTGCCATTGTGTCACCTGTAGTCTATAGATGCGATGGATAAGTCTTTTGAAGAATTAAGAAAGGAGGGTCTGACCTTGAGATGATCACTGAGAGTCAGGTATTAGAGGGGATCTCTTCTAAACTTCAGGTAGTGTGTTGAGGCAGATGAGACAGCAATGTCGAAAACATTCAGAAGACTCGGGGTGTCACCATCAACCAGAGCAACCATGACTGGGTTGGTCCTCGGGGCATGATGAAACACCACCTATAAAGTAGGAGCAGGGTTCCAGTGGCAAACGGCAAATTGATCAGATACATTTAAGCTGAATTACATAAAGTATCTTGTTCTGTAGTAAATGGAACATGGGCTGTATAATAAAGACCCCAACATTTTTAGGCCCACCACTCTGTTCCCTCTCATGTCAAAGTGGTAGAAAAACATCTTGCATCCTGGCTGACAAACCTCTTTGAAGAAATTATAATTTTAGATAATTATCAAGCAGGCTGCCATCCTAGTTATGGTACAGAAGTATTGTTAATACCAATCAAGAACTGGGCAAGATTAGGGACTAAGTGGAGGGAGCCTGTGTCTTGATCTCTCAACAGCCAGTGATACAGTTGACCATGAACTACTATTATACCTGTTCAAATCCGTGGGATTTAAAGAACAAACCATACCATGATTTGTCTCTTTTCTTAAAGACATGTCTCAGTTAGTGGCTACGTTAACCCTCTGTTTACCTGAAAATTCAGTGACATGCGGTATGCCTCCAGGATCAGGCTCATCACCTATTCTTTTTAACCTATATATCAAACCACTGAGTAAGTTGATCAGGTTTCATGGCTTCAATACCTTTTCATGTGCTAATAGCACTAAAAATCAAAATTCTGAAAATTCTGAAAAACTCCATTGTGAAGCACCACATTGCCTTACTGACATGCAGAATTGGAGGACCGATAATTATTTGAAGGTCAATGAAGATAAAATTGAAGTACACATCGTTGAAGAAGCATGTGAAAGCTGGCTTCTGATCTCTGGCCTCAGAAAGTGAAAGCAACACCTGTACCTGGTAGTTTATTGAAGAGTCTAGGGTTAATTTTAGCGGAACCTATCATCCTTGCCTCAAATACATTAGGTTTGGACCACAGGACTTGACATAACTAAAAACCCTCGGGAGAATAAGAACTTTTCTTCCCAGAAACAAGTTTGCCCATGTAATTGATGCTTGTATACTCTCACGTGTAGACTATTGCAACTCCATTTATACGGGTCTGCCTCACCCCACCCTAGCAAAACTCCAGCGCCTCCATGACAAGACTGTAAGAACTATCTGGGACCCAAAGAAATTCTAACACCTCTCAGGGGCAAGAGAAAAAATTAGGAAGATGCCAATTGAGAAAGGGATAGAATTGAAAATTGCCTACTTTGTTCATAGCATTTTCTATAAGACCGTACCTTCTTTCCTCTTGGAGTCAGTTATTCCATACGGTCCATCTAGAACACTTCAATATAATACTGTTCTACTGACCAGAGTACCCAGGATTTGGAATAGTTTTCCAACGGGATAACCTAGTAATCCGAAATGATTGTAGATTCAAAAAAGTGATCCAGGCCTATCTAGTGTTTAAGCCTTAGTTTCCCAAACAGCTTTTCCATTCTAGCCTCCCTTTTCAGGAGGAGCCTACTTGTAGAATGATGTATATTATGATTTTGTGATGTTATTTTTTCTACCTTTTAATTTGGTTTGTTGTGTATTGTCTTTGGTTTTATTTATTGCACATGTTAAACGTCAAAATTACGATATCGGCCTTAGAAAATGAGTGCTTAGTGATAATAATAATAATATCATAATAATAATAATAATAATGACAATAATAATAATAATAATAACCAAGTATATCTAGGGATACTATCACACACAGTTATCAGCAAGTAGTACCATCCTATCTATTTGAGTAACGGGGTAAATTGATAATGAACATAAGTATGGCAACTGGGCTGAGTAGCTGAAGTGTGTATTGCACACCCTATTTCAAATTCACTATGACAATTTCGATCCACAGTTGTATACTAATTACCAAAATTATCCATTGGTTGGCGTGCAGGTCAGGAAAGAGGCTGCCTCCCTCTTTTAACAATCTGCCCTTGATGTCTGGCCGCATAGCACCCAAATGCATTCGACAATATTGCTCATATTTTCAGTGTACTGTACATTCAAAAAATCAAATTAAAGGTTAAAATTCAACTTTTTTTTATGGTGGAAAATATTCCATCTTTATTTCTAACTCGTAATTAGGCAATATACAAGTGAAAATGCATTCTGTCTTGTACCAACACAAAGTCGTTTATCAAAAAAACATTAACATAATTCCTTGTTTAAACAATATAAAGAAATTCCTCAAAGAATCCATTGAAAATGCCCAATGCATTTCGGGATGAAAATCCCTTCTTCTGGGGCCACTGTAAACAAAGAAATCATAGACATTGTAGTGTGAGTTATCCTCATAAAATACAGGAAGGAATCAAACCCACAAAAATCCATATCCTTTAGTGATGGTAAAGTGAACATAGTTGTTGCAAAATTTTATATAGATTGGTAGAACTGTGAGGTAAGTTTCACAAAAATTTTCCAATGACTATCAGCCCGAAAATCACCAATAGCCTGCACCCAAAAGAAAAAGAATTTTTGAAAAGTGAGGAAATTAATAGTGTTAAAAAATAAGAACTCAATGAAAAGGTGTAAATGCATTGATAACCACAATACCAAAAAATGTGACACGAAATGCCTACTGTAGTATGCACAACAACAACACACTTACTAAATGTCATCAAACTTGTGCTGCCTAATCGATGATCATGATCGTAACCTGTAAAACAATCAGTGAAAATCCAAGGTCCATCACTGTGTCAAATGACTGAGCGAATAAAAACCATGCACATGAAGGTATGAAATCCGTGAAGAAACCATACAGATTCAAGACGAATAAAAATGAAACAATTTTGAGGTCACTAGTTCTATGGAACATAAAAAGTAGGTGACTGTAAGCCAAAAAGAGCTAGGTGTGAAAGAATATGAACGGGAGCTCAAATAACGTCACCTACCTACAGTAAAAAAACTTGTATAGCTCTCAGTCAATGTCGCGAGCAGTGAAACGCCAAAAATGAATGGAGTGGCCAATCTATTGCGCGCTCACTAAAAGGAAAACTGACTAATTTCCTGAGTGTCTTCAGTTTAGGAAAAAATAGGGTTGCCATCTTGGAGTGTTTTACGAACAAAAATGGGAAAGAGAACTGCAAACTGCCTGTTGTCAAAGCAGAAAAATCGCATCTTGAGTTATCTAACGCTAGAAGCAAGGCACAGTCAAGAAACCACAACTATGGTACCGGAAATGTAATGTGAGCACCTGTTAAAAACTAACGTGATCTAAAAAATGTGGGTAAAGGAAGAACAGAAGCCAGAGTACACGGTTGCAGAAAGTTCTGAGCATGAACACCCATGAGGTAGTAAGTGATCATATCTCAGCGCTGGGATGCCCATGGGTAGCAATGCGCTCTATAAATGCTACCTCATTCATTCACTCATTCTCCCAGCAACCTTACGCATAAAAAATGGCAACTGTAAAAAAAAACCCTGGGAGTACATGTCTATAGTTATTATGTTGTGATAAGTGGAGACTCAAGTGAGACAGCATTCTAGATGGCGATGTCAAAAAGTTACACAAAATGCCTACCAACAATTCATAATTCAGTGAAGTATAACTTGAGCCTAAATTCTAATGAACATTGAATAACTTATTACATTGTAAGCTGCATAACTCAAAATCCATTACTAGTATACGACACTTTAGATATTAAGCAACAGTTACAAAAAAACAGTTCATATCCATTTTATCATTCAGCCCTTTGGGAGTCATTGTGTTGAACTGCTTTATCCACCAGATCTCCCTCTGTGATAATAGTTTAGAATTGTCTTTATCAGGACTTGCTTGTAAGATTTCCAGAATAAGAAATCTCAACTGGGCTATGTTATGTTTGTGTTCTAACCAAACTACAACTAAATTGGAATTAGTGTTTTTATTTCGTATCATGCTCTTGTGTTCTGTTACTCTGATCTTGATTTTACGTTCTGTTTTTCCAATATATATCAAGCCACAAGGACATTTGATACCATAGATCACAAAGGCTGAATTGCAATGTCGTGAATGCCGTAATTTGATCGATTTTCCAGTCTGTGGATGTGTGATGGTATTCACAAGGATTAGTAGACCAGATTTAAAGCCAAGATTTACTAGACCTTAGCTCAGTCACTCAAGTGGCACTAATGGTACCACCCGACCAACTTTCATGCAGAAAAGTACTATTGCAATGAAAGTTGACATGAGTGCAGCACTAAATGGCTTTGTGTCACATTGTGCCAAACCACCAGTCATTCAGGCAAAGGAGGTGAAAAGAGCCAGCAACTGCACAAAAACACTAGGATTGTATGCAAGGCCACATCAGCTACAGTCATGCAAAGTAGTTTGACCTAACTGTGTGTGAAATGCTTTCACCAAATCAAAACAGGCACAAACAATGGGCAAAATGTAAATCACATAATTTCCAAAAAATGAGACATATAACATTGACAATTGTTCACATATCGGTACTGGTGGGTTGCCTTGATTATGTATCTTACTCACCTTTTCCTGGTCGTGCATTGCTAAATCATGTTTTGCGATGCAGAAAATTTGTATTCTTAACATGAGGGTGGCTGGCAACATCACTGGCCCATACTCCTAGTAAACAAGCACTGCACAATGATTTGCCCTTCACACAATGCAACACTGCAGATTTCCACGTACTGATGTGTTGTGTGAAGAACAGATTTATATAGTGAAAACTTGACCCGACCCAAAGGTATCAGAGTGCTTTACATGAGCACCAGTTGCTTTACTGACAGACACATTCATTTTTAGGCACGGTGAGATTAAGTGATTTGCCCAGAATAACAGGATGATTGAGCCTCCTGCCAGATTCGAACCTGGTTTCCCAGCTTCAAAGTCAGCCGTTCTAGCCATTAAACCACATTGTCTCCCCTATTAGAAGAGTCCAGAGCACTCCACAGTTAAGCAGATAGTAAGGCGATCTGGCACACTGCAGAGGGAGTTGATAGCTACTGAATTAACATAATTATTTATCAATATTGTAAGGTAAGTCAATATGGTCTGTTAATTACCATTTCTTCCCTTTCGGCACAGATGCCACAAAGGCTCTGAGTTAGACTTATTAGGCCCTTTTGGACACAAGGTGACACAATTATAATCAGAAGCATTTGTGTTATCAGGGAGTGGGTTTTACGTTTTTGAGCTTCTGGTGCAATCCTCTTGGTAAAATGCTTGGCTGATTTCAATGGACATTAGTATCTGAATCAGCCACAGATTGAAGATGTCTGTGGTAGTGCAGTACCAGTCACAGATTGATTCGGTGAGAGATATTGGGCTGTGTCCTGGGAACTTTTTCCAGGACCAGGTGAACGTTTGATTATAATATGATATTGCAAAAGTATCTAAGAAGCACAGTGTACACTCTATGCAGGACTTGTTTAAAGAGCAACTTTTCACTTAAAATAACCAAGGTCTGAAGGTGCTAAAGATCATAATACCTACAGCCTTCAACTGTGGTGCAAACTTTGCAGATAGCCCATCTTCTGAAGCAAGACAAACACACTTACATAGGTTAGTATCTGGTGCACACAGTCTTCTATGTTAAGTAGAAATGTGTCATCCTGAGATGATTCCGTCTAATAACTCAAGGCTGCTTACGATACTAAGTATGTAGTGCATAGATTCTTTGCCCTGTTGAAAACCTTTTCTGCAGTACCAACACCCTTGTGTAGAACATAATGAACACAAGTCACCTGTATCCTGCACTCAGAGTTACTGTTCAAAAAAAAGATTTATAATTTGATCAGTACCTCTACACATCTATGGTGTTATAGTAGCACATGCATTTTGCAAACACATATAGATTAGCTGGACACCTGCTGTACAAAATTAGGTAGAAAAGTAATATGGTAGTTACCTGCCACTGTGTAAACTATAAAACAAACTGCCACACTCATTGAACGATGTTATCAGTGATGTCTTTTGAGATGTCATCAGTGATGTCATAAATGAGGTCATAGAACATGTCATCAGTGATGTAATATGTGAAGTCATAAGCAGTGTATGGCGGTGGCGCAAGTTATAGTTATCTCTACTAACTATAACTGGTGAATTTCTGTATTTTTTTTAGTTAAAAACGTTGATGATGTCAATGACAAATTCACCTAAATATAATGCTACTTTAACCTTTGTTTTTTTTTCAGGGAATTTCTAGGATTTTTAAAAAAAATTAATGTAATATTTAATTACAACAAATATATCTAACCGCACACAGCCTTTGGCCATGCGCGGCCGGGGGTTGGCTGCAGAGCCTGCAGCTAACCCCCGCATGCAGCCAATCCCATGCTGCACAGTTTTAGTTTAGTTTATTTATTGTACAATTAATAAAAATTCACATTATATGTTTAAGCCTTATTTACATTTATAGTGTGAGTTTAAGAAAAGAAAAAATGATTGTTCTCTATAAAATCATGAAAGTCTCAGTTGCTTTTTGGTATTGAACATTTATAAGTTTATAAAGTCAATGTGCCTTGGTTTGCCAGGCGTAGTTGTAACTTGGCAAGTGACTAAACGGGCTGTCCTTTATTGGGTTGAGGTGCTGTTACTTGCTGTTCGTTGGATGAGCAGTGTGGCTAGTTCAGGAGTCTTCTAGCCACTATATCAAAGTACTTTGTCAGTCTGCAGTTTAACTGAGTCTCATCAGGATTATAGCACAGCATCACAGCCTGCCTGCAACTTGTTATGCCCTTTTGATTCCATAAAGCTCGAAATAAAGAGCGCCTTATGTCCGTCAAGATTGGCCAGATGCAGATTATGTGTATAAGGTCCTCCTTCCCTGCTCTACAAAGTCGGCAAAGTTGGTCTTCTGTTTCCCTTTTCCAAGGTGCCAAGTGGGGTAGTATTGGTAGGATGCCTAGGCGCAAGTTTAAAAAAAAAAATTGTCGCCTGCGTGAGGCTCGTTTTCAGGTATTCCTGCGGTTTCAGAGCATTGTAGTCTTTCAGCACTGACCATCCATGAGCCCTCTTGGCCAGAATTTCTTTGTCGTCTATGGATGATATAATTTTGGTTACTTTTGTAACCACGTTTTTGAAGCTTTTGATGTCTACTCTGTACATGACTCCCAGAGGTTTGTTAATCCCAGGGTCTCCAGTGATTCATTTAGATACTTCCTGGCGGGGGAGTTTTCTCGGGTGTAGAGTTCGGTCCAAAGATGGGCGTTTAAGGATCCTTGCTCGGCGCCTTTGATTTTTCGCCAGCTTTTGATGTAGACGCCTCTTCTCTCCACCGTTTGTCTCTGGAGTCCGAATTCGAGTCGAATTTGGGCAGGGGAGACGTAGTTAGGCAGGTGGAAAATTGCCCTGTATGCTTGACTGATAGTTTTGTCTAGAACCATGGCGTCTTTCCCTTGCATTGATTCGCTGCCGTATGTGAGCATAGGCTGTAAACGTGCTCTAATCACCTGTAAAAGGGGATCCAGTGACCGGTCAGGGAGAACTTTCTTCAAGGGCTTCATTGAGAGGTGGAATATTGTGCTCTTCCATCGAATAGCCTCTAATTAGTGTTTAAATGAACCTCTGCTGTCTAGAAGTACGCCTAGGTATTTGTAAGTGGCTACACGGTCTAGCCTCTGTCCGTCCAGAAACCATTCGTGTTTCTTTGTTTTGCTTTAATTTACTGACATGACTTTAGATTTTTTTAGGTTAATCTTTTAATGCATTATTTGTTGAAAAATTGTTAGTGGTGTCCAGAAGATGCTGAAGTCCAATGGGGGACCGACTAATAAGGACCAAGTCATCTGCGTATAAGAGATTTGAAAGCGTGATATCTCCTAGTCGCGGGGCATGCGATTTGGTTTTCTCCAATTCTCCTGGGAGGTCTGCGAGAAAAAGATTAAACAACATGGGAGCTAGGACACATCCTTGTTTTAAACCTTTGGTGGTATTGATTTGCCTTGAGAGGTGCGTACCAGAGCCCAGTTTGATCTTGACCCAAGTATTGGTATATAGTAATATCAGCTGTTGTAGGAGTGGCCCGGGAATCCCCCATTTTTCCAGCTTCTGCCAGAGTTTACTGCGGTCTACGTGGTCAAACACAGCGCTATAGTCTATAAAACATAGGAATAGCGAGCTCTTGGCTGTTTTTGCCACGTCTGTCAGAAGGGTTAGCGCCATGATGTTGGTTATTGTACCCTGGCCTCTGCAGAATCCGGTTTGATTGATTGGAATGATGTGCTTGAGGGTTGCCCAGGATGTTAATTCCTCCAAGATAAGTCCCGCGTAGTACTTTGCTTCTGTGTCGATTAGGGCAATAAGTCGGTAGTTGCTTGGGTTGCTCCTATCGCCCTGTTTGTAAATTGGACTCATTGTTGATCCTCTCCAGGATGATGGACTTATTGCTGTTTCCCTAATTTCCTGGAAGACTGGCGCAAGAGTGTCACTCCAAAAATCGGCGTCTTGTTTGTACATTATTGGCGGGATTCCGTTGGGGCCGGGAGCACCCTCTAATCTCCCTTTCAAAATTTGTGGCTTGATCCTGGCCGCTATTGCAGCGTAGATTTTTTCCTTTCTGTTTAAAGTTGGTTTGAGGCTTGTTGTTGCTGCCTCATCCGGATTTGCAGTTTTACGCGGGGCACTGTCGTGGTGTGGTCATCATATACTTCGTCTTTGTGATTTTCAGTTTTACAGGTGCTTGGATTCATTTTGATTTTCCAGGTTCTACCACTAGGTCGATCCCCCTTTGGGTTTTTATCGTTAAAATGATTCAGTAAGTGATGTGCCCATTCGGGTTCTGATATGTGTGAGTTGATTCCTTTGTGGCCTGTACTTTGGAGGCTATGGATTGTTTTCCAGAATCTAGCAGTATTCTTCTGTTTTGAGTCGTGCACGATTTTTACCCAGAGTTCCTCGTTCAATTGCCTTTTCCTTTCCCATTTCTTCTTCTTTAGCTGTGTCTTTAGGGTTCGCAGCTCTTTTTGCAGGGGTTCATTGTTTGATTGTTTGCGGAGCTGTCTAAGGATCTGGTTTATTTGCCGTTTTAGATTTTTTATCTCTGGTGTGGTTACCATACCGAGTATGTTACACGGCATAGTCTCTTTTCGGGTTCTTTGCTCGGTGGCGTGTGTTATTCCGAAAGCTGTTACGAATTCTTCCCAAACCTCTAATGGCTTCTTTGTCAGGCTTGTTATCTGGTGGAGGATTGTTTTTGCATTAGTTGTTAATTCTTCTTCTTCTTTGTCAGTCTTGCACCTTATTTGTCTATAATTGGTGGTGTATTCTGTGCCAATACTTCTCCTTGCTTCCGTTTCGTTCCCACTGGCGACGCCCAGTGTCACTTCTAATGGCAGGTGGTCACTTTGGCCGTTCTCTCAAACCTTGAATGAACTTATTATTTCAAACAGTGGTAGTGTTGCGAGGGTGAAGTCGAGATGAGAAGAGGTGGTTGAGGAAAAATGTGTTGATGCTGGCGGTGTATCCTCCTTAAATCGTCCATTTAGTACTCTCAGGTTTAACTGCTCAAGGTCTTTCAGTAATTGATTTGAGCACCTTGTTTGCTTGTTTAGAGAGGCTGTAGATTGGTTTGGTATTCCCCACGCAATGTCAATATCCAGTGATATTTCATCATCTGATTTCTCACCCAAGAGATGAAGGTTAAAGTCGCCTGCTAGAAGTATGTTCTCCATTTCTCTTTCCTCCATGAGTCTTGCTATTTCCCTAACTAATTCTCTTGCCCCTGTTTGTCTGTGCTTGGGGTGTATGTATATGTTTATAATGTAAAGTAGTTGAGCCACCTGATTTTTTTCAATTGTTATTTCTAGTGCCTGTATCGCACTAGGAGGGGTGATTTTTACATTGATTTCTTCCATTATACCGATTGTTAGTATTGAGGCGAATGACACCAGGCCTCCTGAACTGTGACCGTAGGAGGAACCTCTGGTTGCTGGGTGGGTTTGAGTTGTATATCCTTGCAGGGGTATCTCTTTCTCTTCCCAGGTTACTTGGAGTAAGATCAAATCAAATGATTTTAAGTAATGTGATGTTTCTGGGTCTTCCAATTTATCAGAAAGACCGTTAATGTTCCAAATGCATATTTTAATATTGGGGATTTCCGCTTCCATAAAGGTCTGGCCTGTTACCCTTTGTCACTTTGTGTCTTCTTTGATTATTGTCCGTCGTATGGTTACCCTGTTTAAGTCTGATTGCTGAGTTGCTAAGTATTCTAAGTGTGGGGGGATTCTGTTTGGTCCTGGGGAATGGCTACGCGCTCCTTTTAAAATTGATTTAACTATTTGTAAGCGTTCTTTTTTGCTTTCTTCTAGGAGCGGGGTGGGGTAGGCTGGTCTTTTTCCTGCTTCTAGCTTTATTCCCCATTGAGAAAATCTGAGCGTTTGCCCCAGGATTTGATCTGCTGCTTCATTAGTATTCCATGTTGTCTTTGTCGTTTCGTGACCTTGTGAGTCTGGGGAAGGGAGAAATTCAATTGCAAGCAAGTCTGTTGTGTTGATATGTTTTATTTGTTCGATTGAGTGGATAAGCCTTAGTATATTACCCCTGTTTAGGGTGTCCACTCTTCCTCTGGATTTTAATTCTGGAATGAATAAAATAGTGTCTGACTCAGTTTTTCCGGGGGACAATATTCGGGGGAGTGTTAATACCTCTTTTTGTTTGACCCCGTGTTGAAACTGGGTTTTATTTATTATGTCATTGCTTTCTATGCTGACTCCATGAGGGTCCTCTATTGCCTGTTCGATGGCAGGCTTATTTGTGCTGTGTATACTTGCTTTCGCCTTTTGTCCCTGGATGGTAGTTTCCTTGCAGTGGTTAGTACTGTTTGTAGGTAAGTCGGTGTTTGTAATTTCCGTGTTGGTTAGGAAGGGCTCACCAAGGGCTTGCTCTGTGACCGCCGTGCTAGAATGTGTTTTTGCTTCTGGCTGATTTTCTACGATGGTCCCTCTTTTATTTTGCATGTCGTTCGCCTGTTCAGATAGGTTACTAGGTTGATTATTTTTGGCTTGGCCGAAGTGCTTCTGGTCTGTCTGTGTACTTATTTCCTCTTTAAAGAGTATCAATGTGGCGGTCTCTGCTGCGTTTAAAGTTTTTATGTCTAATGATTTTTTGTCTAGAGGTGATGTTTTTGTACAATCCATATGCTTTGTGGTGTGCTTCGTAGTGTGTCCTGTTTGCTCCTTTCCCCGAGATATGATCATTAGCTGATTCTTGTCAGTACTATCTGCTCCTGCAGACTTTCTGTTCCTGCCCTTTCTCTTTTGTTTGCAGCGGGCTCGCGCGTTCATAGATGTCTCTGGGCCGGCCCTTTCTTTGGTGGGAGTGTTCGGAGGGGACGCTTCTAATGTGCTTTTGGATTTTAAAGATAAGTCCCTTTGCTTGATAGCTATGTGGTTATCGTAGATGGTTCCTAATGGTTTGTCGCAGAATGTTATGCTGCCGGACTTGTTCTCCATTGTGGGGTGCATTGGTATATTTTGTTTTAGGTCCCCCGGGAGGTTCCCCAACATCGTAGGTAGTGTAGATAGTTTGTCTACTATTGGGGAGCAGACGCAGTCTGTTCTTTCTATTTGGAATAATTTTGCTGCTTCTTTTTATGAGGCCATTAAGGTCCACGAGTTTTCTATCTATCCCAGAGGTAGCTTCTGCTAGCGTTTGGAGGACTGTCAGCTGTAAGTCTAATTTGTCGGATTGATACTGTAGTGCTGTTGATGACAGCTGAATTGTGTTGAGTAAGGTTGCCCAAAAAGCTTCAGTGGGACCTCTACTCCCTTCGGTGTACTGATAGGAGCGCTCTTCGGTGATGCTGTTGGAGGATGATTTAACATTATAGGATGCCACTAGGTCTTCCCACTCTTGTGACGCCAGGAAGGTCATTTCGCTATCTGTAATACACGAGTCCTCGTGTGGCGAGTATGGAGGGAGGTTTACGTGCTGCACAGGGACTGGTGGCCAACCTCTGTAAAGGCAGCCAACCTCACACTGCGCAGGGCCTTCGGGCGAGCACGGTAGGGTGTTCGACACATAGCCTGGCTGGCGGTCAGGTCTTGCAGCCAACACCCCCCATTCAGGTAACCCCACACTGTGCATGGCCTTTGGCCATGTGCCATGGGGATTGGCAATAAGGCATGGTCTGTGGCCATCCCCCCCCCAAGGCATCCAACCCAAAACTGCACACTGCCTTTGGCCGTGCACGGCAGAGGGTGGCTCACAGGGCCTGGACCAATCAATGCTTACATAAGTGTTACATTATATGGGCTTATAAAATTTAAATTCATTGTCTATACTCTTTAGGTACCCCTTGGTTGGTTGATACAAACCATTCTATTTGGCATGGTCCTGAGGAAGGTGGTTTCCATCTGTTTCCAATCAACCGAAACGCGTGTCGACCTTCTGGCCAAACCGTGTTGCACCCTTAGTTCACCCTGACCAATCTGGCTTTATGCCAGGGAGGAATACAGCACTCAACATCCGTCACCTCCATAACGTGCTCGCACTCAGAGAATTCATGGAAGAGGACGCAGTGGTTCTGTCACTGGATGCCTCTATGGCGTTCGACTCTATAGAGTGGCCATATTTATTCGACGTTCTGGCGAGGTTGGAATTTGGTCTGAAATTTTTGGGATGGGTGAAATTACTTTATACAGGCATACAAGGACAAATAAGAGTCAACAATTACACGTCCCGTGCATTCACACTGCGGAGAACTTGCCGCTTGGATATGTCGAGATGTAACGGTAAGGGGCTTGAAATGGGCAGAAGATCAGAAAGATCGAATATCCTTGTACACTGATGCTATACTGTTATACCTCGCCTCCCCATATAGATCCATTCACTGTGTTTTAAACATCTTCACGAATTTTGGAAAGTATTCTGGCTACGCAATCAATTGGAGCAAGTCGGTATTGTTCGTGCTCCGGGGACAGGTCCCTCGTCTCCCGGTAAATTGTATGATTGAGGTGGCTAGAGATGGCTTTCGTTCTTTGGGAATCTTTGTAACATCTGATCTGGCCCTTTTCCATAGCTGCAACTTAGCCCCCCCGCAGGCCCGGCTGCGAGCGGACGTGAAGCACTGGAGGTCCCTAACTTTGTCCCTAGTGGGCTGCACGGCTCTCTTTAAGATGCTGGCTCTCCCGCGCTTTTTATACATTCTGCAGAACTGCCCATACTGTGTCCCAGATACATATTTCACAGCGGTGGAAAGTGAAGTCCGTACATTGTTGTGGGATGGCAACGCCCCTCATGTTGCAATGAAAGGGTGGAACAATGGGGGCATAGCCCTCCCAGACCTTAAACTCTACTATTGGGCCTCACAATTGGTAGTGGTGAACCACTGGTTCAACCGCCCCCCTAATGACCCTGCATATATGTTGGATGGATACCAAACTGGGCGTACTGGTTATTTTGGAGCACTGTATTCCAAAGTCAGGAAAAATAGATATTTTGAGCCAACCTCTCACACCATAGGGATCTGGCACCAGGTGAATTCACGCCTGGGCTGGGCCAATATCCTCACAAAAGCGACGCCATTGTGGCATGCCCAGAAACTGGGTTCTCTCTGTCATCAACCGGGTGGGCCAGGTCTCAGCAGGTTGAATTTATTAATGTAAATGGGGGAAGGGCGCACAAGTCGCCCAACAGCACGGCCTCAACATAATCTCCTATGCCGCCGACACTCAACTGATCCTCTCCCTCACCAAGGACCCCATCACCGCCAAAGCCAACCTCTACGAAGGAATGAAGGCCGTCGCCGACTGGATGAAGATCAGCCGTCTGAAGCTGAACTCGGACAAAACGGAAGTCCTCATCCTCAGCTCCAACCCGTCAGCCTAGGACGACTCCTGGTGGCCAACAGCACTGGGGGCAGCCCTGACCCCCACCGACCACGCACGCAACCCGGGAATCATCCTCGACTCAACGCTCTCAATGACCAAGCAAGTCAACGCCATCTCCTCCTCCTGCTTCAACACCCTCCGCATGCTCCGCAAGATCTACAGATGGATCCCGACAGATACAAGAAAGACAGTCACCCAGGCCCTCGTCAGCAGCAGACTCGACTACGGAAACGCCCTCTACGCGGGAGCCCCGACCAAGCTCATCAACTGACTACAACGCATCCAAAACGCCTCGGCACGACTGATCCTCGATGTACCATGACACGGCCACATCACCCCCCACCTAAGAAACCTGCGCTGGCTCCCCGTCAACAAGAGAATATCCTTCAAGCTCCTCATCCACACACACAAGGCACTCCACAAGACCGGCCCAGCCTACCTCAACAGATGGCTCTCCTTCTACACCCCCAACCGCCAGCTCCGCTCCGCTGACCTCTCACTCGCCACCGTCCCGCGCATTCGAAAAACAACCACCGGCGGGAGATCCATCTCCCACCTCGCCGCCAAGACATGGAACACCCTCCCACTGAGCCTACGACAGACTCAAGACCTGCTGACCTTCAGGAGGATACTGAAGACCTGGCTGTTCGATCAGTAGTGGCCCCACCTCCCCCCCAGCGCCTTGAGACCCTCGCAGGTATGTAGTGCACTTAACAAATGACTGATTGATTGATTGAATGTGACGTCCCCTCCCAGGCCGATTTTTGCCCTGGGTAGTCCATCTCCTGAGGCCTGGCTGAATACAAAAGGAGGAGGGGGTCTGTATGGCTCTCCCTGCCCCGCTGGACTATTTTCAACCCCAGGGCATGCCACGGGCCGTGGCTGATTGAGTTACTTGTGATTTCAGGTTGGTCCTTGAGGGTCTCTTTAGAAACTAGGAAGTTTCTAAACCTACACTTATGTCACCTTTGAGACACTCCAAACCTTCGCACCGCCACCTCTTTCCGGATATTCTAAAAGGACCTTAAAACTCTTCTCTTCCAAAGACATTTTTTCCTCAATAACACTCCTCACCAAGCTCCGCACCAGGCAGATGCCCTCACATTTAATGGCGTGACCCTAAATGATATGACACCCTCAAGAGCTCTAACGACATTTCCACTTCAACTATGTAAATTTATAATGTGTATTTATGCGTCCCTAAACCCTTAAACTTTTCTTAATTTGTAATGAAAATGTAATTTGTAAATACGTAACTCTCACCATGAGTAAAAGTAGTAGCTGTACATATTGTCACCTCCACCCTGATACTCTAAATTCCTCGTGTAACGTTCTTTCGTTCTATTGCAAAGCGCTTTGAAACCTGGGGGTAATGTCTGCTCTATATAAAGATGCATAAATAAATAAACAAACCTTGGGCTGTTATGTACTTGCAAAAATGCGAAAAGCTAAGGGATCTTTAGAAAACCTGGCCGTTATCGATTAGCACACGCGCGTGCCCTCCCAGAGTGGAGGTCTCACTCACTCCTGTGTAAGGCCACGCCTCCGTCGCACAAACAGAATAAATGCCTTTTTTGGGCAGCACAAGCTTTACCGGCGCGCGCCTATTGCTCTTCAAAAGAAGTGCACCCAGTATAAGCAGGAGATGCAACGGGTAACAAAGGCAGACACCTGCCGCCCTGTAGGTCCCACAATATGCTTCAAAAATATATTAACATACGCTTGAACACCAATCACGTGTGTATGGAATAAATGTCAGTTAGTAATAATTTGAAACAATAAGTGGAACATTTAGATTGACAACCGTTCAACGGTCAAAGAATAGAAATATTGTTTCCTGATGTAGTTCACTGCCAATATTCTGAAGCAAGATGCATTTGGGTCTGTGAGTGAACTCTGTTGTGATCAGTATGTGGAGGCGAGCCGAAGGAACAGTGGCATTCTCACATGGCACACATTATGCAGCATCCTCTATGCTCAGACAGAACCCGGCCGGGTGTAAAACAAGCACTGGTAAAGCCAAGGAATCTGGTTTTAGAAAGCCTGGCATTTTTTTTGTAAACATATGCGATACATATTGAAAAGTACATGAGATACAATTTAAACGTGTTGCCATCTAAAGGTGGTGTCCACGTGTTTGCAAAAAATAAATTAAATAGAAAATGAGCCCTTGCAAAAATAAAGAAAATGAAAAATGAAATGAAAGCAGAAATAAAAGCAGAGAATGTTCTATTATATCTGCCACTTAAGTGGGCTTCTTTTTATGTAAATGTGTACATGAGCAAGAGCAGAATGCCATCACTCCTGGTGAAGCGAGCCTATGGCTAAAGTGAATTGACCCATTGCCCCATGTTGAAAGCAGTGATGGGCAGAAACCAAAAATGAATGACACTTAGACAAATGGATGAAGAGGACTGATCCAGAGCCCTTTTAAGTATATGTGTACTTTGTGATGCTTTTTTGGGAACACATGGGGATGGTGACTAGTTAAAGCTATCTCTAGAGCAGCTTGACAAATAAAGTGAACATAATAATCTCATGCACTTGCAGGCAGTTTTGTCCCCTGGGCTAAAAGATGGAACCTGTGTCCCAACCAAAGCCCTTTGTGGCATGCGAAATCCCTGTGTGCTGCTGCATACACCTTCAGTGTGGTTTTGCAGAGTGCATTTCAATCCCTTGGCAACATACCCTCCTTTAGGACCTGGAACCCCCAACAGAACTGGACCCCAACACCACCCAAACGAGTTACCAACAAGACACAAGCAAGCTTATTTTGTAGATCATTTTATTACAACATTAACATAGCAAAGTTGGAGCAGATCTGTTAAATTCAACACAACACAAGAAAAGGTGCATGAAAAACATAAGAATCATCTGTAAACCAATCATATACAACTGTGTCAAAATCATGGGCAAACAAACCAATAACTCAATTATTCAAAGTGTCAGTTGACGCTCAATAACCAGACACCCCTTTTTCCCCAAGGGGTCACCTCTCAATCCTGGATACCATTGGACCACACAAGGTGCAACCACCTGCATCTGCGAGGGGCAGCCCCATGTCCCTGTAACCTTGTCTGCTCAATGGGCACTGCCCCTCGAACACCAAGCTCCCCAGGGGCTGCGTTAACGGTGGGCAGGAGCAGGGCACCCCGTGCTGACCCCCAAGATCTAACTGTGCAACCTAGTCCACAAGCTGGTGTACATCCTCTGGTTGGCCCAGGACTGCCTAACCTTACCCATTGCTACTGTTCAAGAGGGGGGGGGGGCTGCTTCTGAAGAACCCCCCCTTGCGAACTGGAGGGTGTGACTTAAGTATCCTAGACCCACGAAACCTAACATTAGGGTCGGGAGGGAGAAAATGCTGCGCTGGTTAACGCTCCTCCGTTGGGGTGTCAAGGTGGGAAAAGACCTAGGCCAAGGGGTATGGGGTTTTTATACACTCCCCTAGCCAACCCGACGACAGCGCCCAGTGATGACACACTTCTAGCCACCCACCAACCGTGAAGGGGGGGGCTGAAGGCGTGGAAGCTAGATCCGGTTCTGGCCGCCCGTGGCCGGCACCCCGCCAGATCACGACAGTTCCGGTCCACGGGGGCCCTGGTCCCAAGCTCCGCGTCCACCCCCCATTCGAGGGGTTGACGCTCTGTCCATTATTTCTGATATGGAAACAGAAGAGGGCATATTTCAAGCCGTTGGTACTCCTTGCAGTATTTTCCCAACCAGTGTGCAACGGAACACCCACCATTTACCATTGTATTGTTGCATTCAGACCCAGAATTCCCTTTGGTTGCCCGCATCAGAGTTATGTGACATCTACCGAATGGATACTGGTTATCTAAATTGATGGGCTTGGAAAACATGTACATTGTCTTGAGAACAACAATAATATGACCTGGAAGTTAAAACATATCACACTCTTACAATAGGTGAAGAGAACGGTTAAATCTGTAATGTTGAACATGTTTTAGTTATATACAGATTTCATCAGAACACTTTTTAGGGAACATTTAAAATTATGATTATCCAACCAGGGGTAATTAATAACGACTTGACCGCCAGAAGTATGAAGAACTCAACTAAAGATGCGAACCAGGTTTTGAATTTTCACCACAGATCACAGACATTTCAACGAGTGCCTAAGGGATACACTGAATTAAGAGATGTATGCTCCTATTGTTAAGGATGTAAAATGCAATAGACATAAAAGAATTAAATAAAAATTCAATATGTTTTTTAATCAGTTTTTAAGCATCCTCAAGAAGTATTCTATGTTATGCCAGCCAAATTTGAGATCTGTCTAAAATGTGGCTAAGATGGTGGGGCTCAACCCCCAATAGACCCTGTGCAATCATACATTTTTCAGCCTGGTTTACCTTTAAAAAAAAGTGGCTCACACAGCATTGGTTTTGGAGGCAGTTCAAATAATCTGAGCAGGCCATTTGGCATTCTCCCATTTTATTTCTAAGATGTAAGTACCATCTTACTCAACATCCACCTTCCACCGCCTTTTTAAATCTTACTTAACCCTGGGCGTAGTTCGCGAAGTAGTGCTTTGCGTAGCTACGCAAAGTGCACTTCGCACTACGCGAGTTACGCGTAGCACTTCGCGAACTGCATAGTACCCTGTTCGCACTGTGCAAGATGTCGTTTTCAATGATTGCACAGTGCGGAAAAGCAACCGGCACTGTGCAATCATTGAAAACGGCATCTTGCACAGTGCGAGCTGTAGTTTTCTGCTGCTCGAGTAGATTTTTACTCGAGCGGCAGCTTTCTCAACGCGAACTGGTAGTTTCTCATCGCGAGCGGTCGCGAGCATACGCGACCACTCGCAATGAGAAACCTGACCTCCTCGCGTTGGGAATCTCGCCGGGAGGTTTATTTTCCATGCTCGCGATCGCCAACTTGATGTTGCTGATCACGAACAAAGAAAAAGTCTTGCAGGGATGTCATTTGGCTTGCTCGCGTTCGCCAACTTGACGTTGAGGACTGCGAGCAAGCAAAAAATGACCGCTGCACTACGCAACACTACGCTACGCTTGTTTGCACTGTGCTACGTGCAATTCGCGTAGTGTGAAGTAGCGCAAACTTCGCAAACTACGCGAGCGTAGCGTAGTGCTTTGCCCAGGCTTACTTACCATGTAGAATGTGAGTCATGTACCATAACTGGGCATCTGCTTACCAAGGACAAGGTGGGAAAGTGAAATGTTACAATAATTCATATTTTCAGAAGACATTTTAGCTATCCCTCGGGTTAGACGGATTGCACAGACTCAGACACTACCACCACTGCTTAGAGCACAGAGACCGTAATAAGTTGAGACAGAAGACATATCCATAAAAATAGACTAATCTTAAAGGCGCTGATCACAGGGACCAGCATGGGTCAAAATCTCAAAAAATTAAGAATCAAAATAGATGATGAAATGCCTCCTCGTGAGTCATGAAATAACAACCAAAGCAGCAAGCACCCTCTGCCACCAATGAAATAACGTCACCCCTTTTTTCATAACACAATGCATAAATGATCACTCAGTGAAAAATATTAAACATACTATGGAAGAGGAATAATTTTATCCCAAAAAATCCACTTGACATTTTCTCAAAGCACAAGTTCCCTGATTTTGCATGTTCATTTATCGCAAGTATATTGAATTCCTCGAAACAAAAGCTTATTAATTTTAAAGGAAAATAATGTTTTGTTCCGGAAGTACCAGTTTTCATTTACCTAATCAATATTTTTGGCCTCCAGATATATGTGTATCATTTAATTCAATTGTCGGAATATATTACTGCTCCAGGTGTACAGATTCACCTTAAAAAACCCTTTCAGCACAATTCAGGGGCACAAGTGACATGTGAGTCGCAGACACCAAACATCAAGGATGCTTGCCTGTGCTAGAGTGCCCATCATTAGCCATTGGTGGCCACTATAAGCCACGGATAGTATGATACTGAGGACTGGGGGTTTTCGAAATCCCCTAAGTTTACAGCCTTGTGCTATGGGTATCATGGTGTCCAGAATGACCACAATATGCAATGGAAGACCTCTTTAAGCCATGGAAGCATTATGGGGGAGAGGGCCTGGACACAAGATGTACATTTGGATGGGGGCTGCCACCAATATGTAGCAGTGGTCCCTTAACAACCCGTTTAGGGTTCCTGATTCTCCTCATCCCTCGACTTTTCTCACATATTGACTATATTGGTGTGTTTTACACCCCATGGTGAAGATATGATCCTAAGAGGGTGGATGTTTGCACAACAGAGAAAAGAACTCCACCCCTCCCTCAGTGAAATGGGAATATCCTCTTCGGTCCCATCCCTGGACCTGCCCCTCCCCACCCACCCGGCCTCTTCCTTTCCATGTCAAGGGCCAGTCACACACCCTTGGCTTTCTTCAGCAGCCTGCATGTGTATGGCAGTGCCTGCCATCTACAGACAAGGAAGAACACCCTTCTTTCTCCGTGAACATGATGAGGTGTGAGTCGCGAGGGTCTACCTGAAACCAATCGACCAATAACGTTGCCCCTCCCCCACATACTCACACAAAACTGCGCAAAGTATTCCAGAGGGGATATTTGCTCACCCAGGTTTTACAGTTGAACATTTTCACACACTGTTTAAGAGAGGAGATGTATGAGGGTGGAGTTGTTTTTATCACTAATGGCACAAAACGGGTCCGTCACAGGTCGATGCAATCGCGCCTTTTATAGAGTGATGGAAATACATTGCACGGTTTTTTAGAAATTCTTCAACATCGTCTATAGAAATATTCTCATTTGGCGTGTCCAAGACTCTGTGTCGGATTTCACCAGTCTGTGTTGTTGGGCTACACTGAATGCAGCTAGAAAGTTTGGGGTTGGCCGCCATATTGTTGTGACCGCGGATATGCATTGTGCTGCATTTTACTGCGTTATATCAACATCACATTCCAATCCCCAGATTCCGTTCTGAAAAAGCGGTGTGACGGAGCCTGAATTAGATACATAGAAAATGCCTTCATAACACACACTGGTGGGCAGGGACTACAGTCCAGGCCCAGTGAGTGGACATAGAGGGTGGGTGGAGAGTCCGTGGATATTAGAAACGACGCTCATACCAAGTGGGACCAGATCACGGGTGGGTTGGGTCGGGTTGGACGGACACGGATCTTGGGACGGGTCGCGCATTTTGCGCTTGGTGCCGCGGACCCTGCTCTGCATGTACGGCGTGTACTAGCTAGTATGCACCACTGTGTAGCCTGCAGATGCGATTGCCTGCATATAGTATGTCCATCACGTGACGGACAGTGCACCTGTATGATGTCCGCACATCACATGCCCAGTCTTTACCCAGCCCAGTGTGTGCGGCACACCTGTATGTAGTGTGCAGGGTGGTTAGCTGCACGTCATTTGGCGTATGCAATATATATATACACCCATACACTGAACGATGTGCAAAACCCTCTATGGACCACGCCCCTTATATACTGGACGCATGGCGTGGCTGCGGGCCAGGGGACACGCGTCGTTGCTCTAAGGACTGGTCCATTCCAGGCAGGGACGTAACGCAGGGAGGCCACTACTTACTCATGATAAATGTTCAGACAGAAATATTGTATTCCGGGCAAATTTAATAACAAATATTCTTAAACAAGATGCGTTTGGGACACATTCCTTCAAATGACCCTCAACAATTCAGGGGCCCCAGTCCTTCAGGGGCACTCATTCAGCCTATGACCAATAAAAATCTGTGGGCTATGGAAGACTCAGAGACCCCTCTTCATATAATGAGCGGGGCTCCATCACTTTGCGTCACCCAGAACACAAGTCCTAAAAAAAAGATGTGGGGTAGGGGGACTAACCATGTTAGGCAGTGTGCAAGGGACGTCATGGCGTGTGACATCACAGCGCGTACCCCAGTGACGTCAAGGGGTGATCAGTTCCTCGCACCTCCTCCCATGGAGTGGACTGCTTGGGTGGCTAGTCGGCGGCGGGGGGGGGGGGGGGGGCGGCTTCGTGATATGCACCCCACCCTTATAGCAAGGGCGCACCTTCCAGGAAAAAAGGCACACTTTTCCGTTGCGGTTGGCAGTGTTTTTTTTACTTTCTCCGCAATGTAGCTAAATGTATGCAAAGTCATAAAGTCCTGCTCGACGGATCTGAGAAGGCTTGTCCCACTATCTGTGGGGAGTACCTCAGAGTGACTGCAGGCTGCCTTTGAAGATCTACTCTGCTACAAAGCGTCTCTACCTCGGACTCACTCCTTGCTTCAGCCGAGCGAGTACGAGGTGCCGCCAACTGGATCTACCGAGGTTTAATTGTAGGGTGTAGTAGTGTGTACACTCCGTATGGGAATAGTGATGCAGGAGGAGATGAAACGATTTGCCCAGGGTCACACAGTTTAATGAGGGAGAGAAGCTGGGACCCGTAACTAAGTTGCTCGGGGGCATGGTCGTTTTGTTACCTGTTGAATGCTAGAAATATGACTCCACTTAGGCATGAAGCTATAACTGAAAATGGGGCAGAAGTTCGACATTTTTAACCGCTTGAACAACTCTTCGCAACCTGTAAATCGGGCCAATAAAGCATTAATAAAGTGAAGCGCGAAATGAAGCATGGGTGGGTTGTGTGCGTCTTTAAATAAACATATTCCGTGGAGGCATTCTATGTTTCTGGACAATGTTTTCCTGGTTATCTGTCTAATATTTTGAAATGTTCTGCGTATAAAAAAAACAGCTTGGAAGTGAATTATGTGACAATTTGAAAGTTATGATCACAAGCAGAATGTGGTATACATCAAACTTAATCTCCAATCACCTTTTTATGTGCGAATTTCTCAAAAGGGAACGTCCTGCCTTTAACTTCAGTGATCGCTAGAAAAGGCTAATTATAGCGCCTGAATGTAATAGTGATGGCAGCCTGAAAGCGCCATCTCATAAATATACTTTTCACTTAATGAGGCGTCATATATCGCACCGTCGTGGCGCTTTAGAAACACTTCTGGGCACTAAGCACACAAAAGTGGTGGTTAGGCGCTAGGGTAGGTGGTTCCTGTAGTTGGCGAAGGTCCTCGGCTGTCTCTGGTGGTCTCCCACAGCCCAGCTAGACTGCGCACTTGAGAAGAACGGGCCATTAGTGGAGGGGTGATGGTCAAATCACTTGTACAAGGAAACGAGTTCAGAGGGGCGGGGCACGGGATGGAGCCTGCGGTGACAGCGGGTCTAGACCCCAAGTCAGAGGCGCAACTAGAGCCAATTTTCGGTGGGGGGGGGGGGCTGAACTTTAAGCAATAGGCAGAGTGGAGCTGCAGGGGCTCTTAGAAGGGGTGAAACAACAGCGAGGCCTCATTAACATGCAAATGGTCTTTTAAAGACCGTGAAGTGCTCGGGTGCGGCTGCTTTTTTGCCCGGGAAGGTGTCTCATCCCGGGCTGCCACACACGACGGAGGGGGGGGGGGGGGGGGGGGGCTGAAGCCCTGTGAGTCCAATGGGTGTTGCGCGCCAGCCCCAAGTATACCTGGTGAACAGTTCGGGTCTCTGAAATGTCCTTGGAGTAGACACCTCGCCGGTGCTCTCGCCCGGGAGAGAGAGACTTCCAACCCAGCACCCTGCACCCCAAGGACCGGAAGTGAATTTAGTTTTTGTGACGCTCCTTGTCTGGCAAGGTGTTGGGTCACATTCTACAGGTGCTCGGCGATCACGCCCCTCAACCTAGGCTCGGAAGAGCGACGCCTGACAAAATGAAACCCACTCGTAACGTTGACGCTTCAGCCGCTATAGGCGGAAACAGAGACGTCTCATTTTACTTCCACTTCTTTCCTTTGCATTTGTGGGTTTGTACACTGGTTCGTTCAGAACTGGAGCAGGAAACGAGCGCACTAAGGACAATCACGGCAGCCGGAGCCCTGGGAATCTCGTGCCAGGTTAGGCGCTACCGCTTAGGAGCCATGTATATATTTTTTTTTTACGAAGGTGAGAGACGAGGAGGGAGAGGACAGGTGTCAGAGAAGCAAACTGGACGAATGAATTGATGGACGAATGAGTGTATAGTGGCCAGCTGCATGGCTAGGTCGGGCAAGGGATGGAAAGACAGACTGTCGGAGGCATGTACCGACCTGCAGGTTGAATGGTGAGCGTAGGGAGGGCGGACGGACAGATGGGTGGATCAGCGAGGGATGGATGGATTGACGGTGGTTGAGTGGGTGGGAGGGTGGATGGAAGGATGGACTGGAGTGTGGAAGGAAGGTAGAGCAGGTCTAGTGGGCGGCTCCGGGGATGGGCAGGTGAATGAATGGAGGAACGACTGACGTGTGGATGAACAGATGGATGGATGTACGTATGGACTGGTGACGAACGAATGGATGGATGGATTTATGGCTGGACAGACGAGCAGATATAGTGGGAAGCTGCATAGACGAGTAGGTTGATGGCTGGATGGACGGAGAACAAGGGATGCACCAACGTGTAGAAGAACGAGTGGGTTTATGATGGGTAGATGGGTGAGTCAATGCATGCATGGGTAGATGGACGAATGGATGGATGAGGTGGATGGATGATTGATTAATGAAGGATGGATAGAATAACGGACGGAAAGACGGCTGTAGGAAGGGCAGATGGATAGATGTGAAGACAGGTGGAAGGAATGAACGAATGGGTGAATGAATCAATCAAAGGTTCAATAGGGACATTGTATACGAATGCATTGCTAGTTTAATTAAGACACGTGCACACTGCAAACAATAAAAGAGAGACACGAGGCCGTGCGACCTCCAGTCAGAGATATTAGGTCGGGATTACCAGCTGGATAACTCAGCCTCGGACATCCTTCCGAACCCCCGGACATGTGATTGGTTTGAACTGGGAGGAGGAGAGGGCTGGGAAGCACACTTTATACCTACACGAACACATGTATAAATACATACACCTCCCTATAGCAACAAAATCCGGGACTGAGGAGCAGCAGCTCTAAACACCGGACCTTTCCACCCCCACCCCGCCACCGTGGGAGCGCGGCCGCCGGGGGTGTCCTCCCGCTCTCCAGTGCTCCGTTTCACGGGCTTGGGGTGACTTTCATGGTACAATCCAAAATGCACCCCAAGTGCTGCTGGGAGGACAGATAACCGACCGACAGCAGAGACAGTGCAAACCCACCGCCCACGCCCTCCTCAAAAGAGAAAGGGGGCGACGATGTGACAGGAATTGGGAGCTGGACCAGGAATAAGATCAAACGGCGGGAAGAGAGCCAGCCGCGAGACACTTGCATCTCCTCTGATGCCCCGTAGCATCAGCAGCTGTTTTGTTGAACTCGCAGGGAACACTTTCTGCCTGAAATGACAGCGCCGACTGACCCCCTGAGCATTGACAGTATCTGTGTGTAGGGGGAGCGCAGCAATTATGCATTTATGCCAATCCACCCCCGACGCCGAGATCCGCCGCTCTGTGAGTTTTCCTTCTCTCGGAATCTTCCTTGGCGCTGCACTTGCCCAGAGTCACCCCGCTGCTGTCCCAGGGGGCAACTCGGTGAATTCCCTCTCTTCCGCCTCCACCAGAACACGAGCCGTCAAACCAAGGAGTGAATGATCGGACCAGCAGAGCGAGGAATGGAGGATGGAAATGGTGTAAGGGTGGACGGGTGGGTAGATGGATGGGTGAGTGATCAAATATGTAAGTGCGCATAGGCATATGAATGAATGGATGAATGGCGCTATGTCGGTTTACTCCATCTCTGAATAATGCATTTGTGGAGACAAGTTCCGTTTTGCCAGCAGTGCTAGCGCCCACCTACCTACTACCGTGAGCAGCATGTTGTCCAGCAGCAGCGCGATGTAGACAATCAGTAGGATGAGCCTCCGGGACTGCCGACCCTCCCGGAGCCAGGCCAGGAGGCCGAGTTCGGGCAGAGCCATGTCCGAGCAGGGACGGCGGGTTCTGCAGGCAGAAACGAGAGAGCGACAGCATCAGCAGCCTGCCCTCTCTAGCAAGAGCAGGAACACTTCAGACCGCCCCCTCTGAAGAGACAGCCCTCCCGCCGGGGAGGAACCCACCTGTGCACCCCTGTCAGACAGTGAGCATTGACCCCTCCCCCCCAGAGGAGCCCACGCCTGACAGTGAAGAGTCACCCCTCCCACGGGGAGAGCCCCACCCTCTGCACCAGTCAGGGAACAGTGACCCCTTCCACCAGAACGGACCCCACCATTTGTGAGAGTGATCACCCCCGGACCCCCAAACAAGGAGTGACTGCCACCCTGGTGCACACCTGTCTGAGTGACCCCTCCAACCGGAGACGACCCCCACTCCGGAGCACCTATGTTTGACTGTGAACAGACACCCCTGCAATCGAAGAGGGCCCTCGCCCTTGGGTACCATGTTATGAGAGTGATCAGGCACCGCCACCAAGGGGTAACCACCAGGGGCACCCGTGTCAGAGTTCCCCCACCGCGGTACACCCGTCTCTGACCGCGATCCGTGACCCGGCTCACCGGGGAGTTCTCCCACCCTGGGCACTACTGTCTGACAGTGGTCACCTGTAGCGCCTGCGGGCTGCAGCACACCCTGTCTGCGTCCACTCACTCCTGTCTGACAGGGGTCACCTGTAGCGCCTGCGGGCTGCAGCACACCCTGTCTGCGTCCACTCACTCCTGTCTGACAGTGGTCACCTGTAGCGCCTGCGGGCTGCAGCACACCCTGTCTGCGTCCACTCACTCCTGTCTGACAGTGGTCACCTGTAGCGCCTGCGGGCTGCAGCACACCCTGTCTGCGTCCACTCACTCCTGTCTGACAGTGGTCACCTGTAGCGCCTGCAAGCTGCAGCACACCCTGTCTGCGTCCACTCACTCCTGTCTGACAGGGGTCACCTGTAGCGCCTGCAGGCTGCAGCACACCCTGTCTGCGTCCACTCACTCCTGTCTGACAGGGGTCACCTGTAGCGCCTGCGGGCTGCAGCACACCCTGTCTGCGTCCACTCACTCCTGTCTGACAGTGGTCACCTGTAGCGCCTGCAGGCTGCAGCACACCCTGTCTGCGTCCACTCACTCCTGTCTGACAGTGGTCACCTGTAGCGCCTGCAAGCTGCAGCACACCCTGTCTGCGTCCACTCACTCCTGTCTGACAGGGGTCACCTGTAGCGCCTGCAGGCTGCAGCACACCCTGTCTGCGTCCACTCACTCCTGTCTGACAGGGGTCACCTGTAGCGCCTGCGGGCTGCAGCACACCCTGTCTGCGTCCACTCACTCCTGTCTGACAGTGGTCACCTGTAGCGCCTGCAGGCTGCAGCACACCCTGTCTGCGTCCACTCACTCCTGTCTGACAGGGGTCACCTGTAGCGCCTGCAGGCTGCAGCACACCCTGTCTGCGTCCACTCACTCCTGTCTGATGTGCTCTGAACTCCTCCCCACCTGTGTGACAGCAGCCAGATTGGGGGCAGTAACAGGTGTACCCATCCTCACAGTGAGTACAGTCCTGGCATGTCTGAGCACAGCAAGCCCTCCCTGCCTGTGACATAACACCCACCTCTCTCTATGGACCACCATTAGCCTTGCTGTGTGCAGTACCCCCCCCCACCTCCCCCGCTGGGCCACACTCAGCGAGATAGTGTGCAGGCCCCCCTCCGGCCTGCACCACCATGAACAGTCGACGTCTCACCCTGGCACAACTTCTCATGATTGTGAGCAACCACGCCCAACCGAACCCCGGAGCACACCATAATGTGACAATGTGGGCAAATCACTCCCCGTGCCGAAAGAGAATAATACAATGAGTGTGTAACGTGACTGGTGCTCATTTAAGGCGCTCCAATCCCATCGGGTCGAATACTCGCTATAAAACGGAAAAAAAGAAACCCTGAACCTGCCATGCACAACCGAGGACAACCGCTCTACGCTCTGGCATGGAGTGCACACCTGTCCGTGGGCAGTCACCTCCACTACAGGTGCTCCCCTTCCCCTTGTACGACTGTCTGTGACCAAACTCCCCGGACTGAGTATGGAGGCCACAGGGCCCTTGGAGACCCCGCCCCTCCCTCGCTCTCGTGCCAGGAAATAGGCACTGCCTCCAATCACACCTGCCTCGCTGCACAAACGTGACTGCACTTCCTATCGGCATACTGCACCCCACAAGGGCCGACAGACTCCAATAATAACGCCCCTCCCAAATATATATTTACGAAAGCTATCTGCGGCCCTGCACGAAGTACAAAAGTAAACATTTCCCCAAACCTGGCCAGGCCTCCTGTGCAGCCTGTACATGTCGAAATATTATCACTGAAATTATTATAGCTATGACTACGATTGATATATATATATATCACACAAAAGAGTCCAGAATATATCTATATATATATATATATATATATGTATATATATATATATATATATATATATATATATATATATATCCCACACAAAAGAGTCCAGAAGAGCGCACACTTGGACTCTTTTGTGCGTGGTTTTTCTCGACCGGCAGGCTCCTCAGCGCACCAGCTACCAACGGAGCCAAGGTTCAGAAGGGGCATTTCACTATATATATATATATATATATATATATATATATATATATATATATATATATATATATATATTCACTTAAAAAACCATAGGTTTCACACATGTTATAGTTAGCTGGACATTTCCCTCGTAAACAACCAATGAAATTCCCCCGTTATAGTTAGTGCAGGCAACTATAACTCACGCGACCGCAATCCTCTGCTGATGACGTCAGATATTACATCACTGTATTTAGACACTTATTTACCCATGTCTTCTTCCATTAATCTTTAGCTATACATATATTACAAATATTTATATTTCTGAAAGACACATATGTCATTAGTGATGTAATATCTGACGTCATCAGCAGAGGATTGCGGTCGCGTGAGTTATAGTTGCCTGCTCTAACTATAACGGGGGAATTTCAATGGTTTTTCACGAGTGAAATGTCCAGCTAACTATAACATGTGTGAAACCTATGGTTTTTGAAGTGAATTTGCAAGGTTTTTTAAATGCTAATTCGTAACTATAACGTGTGTGAAACCTATGGTTTTTTCAGTGAATTTGTACGGTTTTTTAAATGCTAAGTTATGTTTTTATTTATTTATTTTTCAGGTTTTACACCGTGCGCGCACCTTGCACGCTCTGTGGGCACCGAGCACCTACGGTTCGCAGTGCGCGCAGGGTGCGCGCAGGGTGCGCGCACCTCGCGATTTAAAAAAAAAAAAAACAATTTATTTTTTCTCCCTTGGGGGTCCGTCTGTGACCCCCTGACCAAGGCTAGGGGGTCAGGAACTGTCCACTCTGCCCCCTTTTCACGTTCTCCACCTTTGTTTTTCACCCCCTCAGACTGCGAGAGACAAAATGGTGGCCGACACTTCCTGGTTTCGACCGATTCGAATGTTTACCGACATCTAACAACCAATCAGAATTGCGCTCGCGCACGGCAGGGTGCGCGCACCGTGCGCGCACGTTGCGCGCGTATAGATATTGATATGCTTTTAAATGCTATTTTCTCAGGAAATACTGAACAGATTTACACCAGACCTGCAAAAGGCACTTCCTTGACGTTATGGCTACCTCTCTGTCAAATTTCAAGTAATTCTGTTCAGCCGTTCGGGCTGTAGCTGTGTCTAAAGGTCCTATGGAAAAATGTATGGGTAAAATGCGTTTTGGGACCCCCCTTTTTTCTCGGCCCCCCCTTGACGAATTACCCCGAGACTTTCAGGGTAGCAGCTGAGCGGAGCGCCCCATTAGTTTTGAAAATTTTGCGAGGATTCGTCAACCGGCGCCAAAGTTATTCAAAATAGAATTTTGAGCGCCGGTAGATAATATATATATATATATATATATATATATATATATATATATATATATATATATATATATATATATATATTATATATATATATATCCCACACAAGAGTCCAGAAGAGCGCACACTTTGACTCTTTTGTGTGTGGTTTTTCTCGACCGGCAGGCTCCTCAGCGCACCAGCTACCAACGGAGCCAAGGTTCAGAAGGGGCATTTCACTATATATATATATACGCACACACACACACACACGTGTGCTTGTGTGTGTGTATACGCATGTTTATTGTCCTCTAAGTGTACCCAATTTTGCCATCTCACTACTCAAACATCATAATCATTATTTCTATTATTTGTATTATTATTATGTTTAAGGAAGTAATCAAATATAAAGAACCAGCATCCCCGCGCTCTCTATGCAAATTCTAAGCTCGCCTTCCCTCACTTCATAGCTTGTGCTATTGCGCAGCACCAGGAACACAGAACTCAGTGGAACAAAAGTTTATTTTTGTACATTGATTTATTTTCCGTTTTGTACCCGGGGTTGGGGGGGGGGGCGGCGTGGAGGCCAGGGTGGGTCGCGGGACGCGGGGTGGATAGTTGGAAAATGAAGGAAAAGGCACGTGGCTGACACTTGAGTGCAGGACATCTGCACAGTGTTGACTCTGGAATAGCCCGGGGGCAAGGGGTGCTGTAACCGTGAAATAATATTTACAGTGCTGACGTTAAACATGATAGACACGGAGATTGCGTGTGGGAAGGCAAGATATTGGTGCACAGACCCTTCCCGCGAGTTGCACTCGTCGGGGCTTGCTTGTAGGTCGGTGGAGTAGTCCAAGGCACTTACCCTGGTTAAAGGAGCTGCGTGCCTCTTCTGGCAGCAGCTGCTCCCCTCCTGCCGGTCACCACTGGTCACTGCTGGGTGCAGCTGTTGGCCCACAGCGTCCTTGCTCACGAGAGAGGGGGAGGCGCAGCAGAGGCAGTAGGCGGACGGCAGCAGTCCCCACTGGGAAGGCATCTGTCTGACGTCACGCCCAGATCTCTATCGCTTCACATTTCCTTTTCCTATTCGAAAAAGCACAAAACGAAAACGAAAAAAAGACGCCCAACAGACCGCAAAGATGCACGAAAGAAGGAGAGGGGAAAGAAGGAAAGAGGCGCGAGAGTGACGCCCCGATCGATGGCAGTGGCTCTGACGTCTTCAACCCATCACTTCTGTGTTTCAGTGAAAGCCAAATGCCGGACAAGAAGTTACCATCTCTCTCATACCCCTGTCTTATCATAGCGTGAAATAAAGCTGCGCTCAAAATGTTCATTTCTAAAGGAAATTAATCTGTGGTTCAAAAAGTCAGATAATCGCATAATCGCTACCACGCACATGCCCTTGACCAGAACACACACACATTAATATGTATTCTTGAATCATGTGATGAAACCGACACAAAATGTAGAGTAGGGGCTGAGACTGTATCCTGGCATAGTAGGCACTCGTCCTCCAAATGCAAACACAAATTTAAACATTCAGAGCCGCGCACGCCATTCGAGAATTTCTCACTCCCAGTGCTTAATTTGAGCCAGTGGTTGCAGGTGGGACCCAATGGCACTTATTTTTCCTCACGACAAAGATGGAGGCAATCGCACTCTGTATGTTTATCGATTTTTGTAGATGTGTCGTTCATTTAAGGGTGCAGGTGGGTGACACCTTCTGATCCATAGGCGTAAATATATAAACAGAGATAATGTCCTGCAGGAATGGAAGGACGTCCCCACCGATCACTCCACTAATTTATATGTATAATCTTTCTTTCAAATAATGCAGTTTCCTCCGTACTTGTATTCAAAGTTCTTTTTGTTCACATGGTATTTTCCTAATGTATCTAGGGGCAGATTTACATGCCCCTTGCACCACTTTTGCGTCACTTTTAACATGGGAAAAGTGACGCAAAAGTGGCGTAAGAGGCTTGTAAATCTGCCCCCTAGTGTTCATAAATCACAATATAGTTGGAATTTCAACAAGTATTTGTTGAAATTCCAACTATAGTGTGATTTATGAACACAAGATATATTAGGAGAATACATAACGAAAATACTCACGTGTGGTGATTGGAAAAATGAGGACCCCCTCGCCACCTGGCCTAATGATCTGAGAACACCAACTTAAGCATCAAAGGATGTAAGAAACCTCAGACTGACCATGGACTCCAAGCAAGCTATTGATGAATTCCCAAGTGGACAAACTAGCAAGATCAAGCTTTTTTACTATAAAAACTCTGCAACGAATCTTCCCCCATCTGGGATTTCCACAGGTCCAGGCTACCATCTCTCTTGTTCTGTCCGAACTCCATTACGTCAATATCCTCCACCACTGATCACCTTTAACGACTATGAAATGACTACAATGGATTCAGAACTTGGCTGCCAGACTACTCTTACATATAAAGCTGCATGACCACATCTCCCCTGCCTTGAAAGCCCTTCATTGGCTACCGGTTGCCAGAAGATCCACGTTCAAGCTGCTTTGTATGACCCACAAAGCGATACCTGGAACGGGACCACTCTTCAGCAGGAATAAAATCACCAAACACATTCAACAAAGGAACCTCCAATCTAGAGTGGCACCTCGCCTCAAAATCCCAAGATACAAGAGAAAAACCATAGGTGGCACATCCTTATTTGTTCAAGCAGCCAGACTATGGAACTCTTTACCCCCCCCCCCAACCCCCCCCAACATAAGATCCATGGATAACCACCTTATCTTCAGAAAAGAAAACTACTGAAGTATTGGCTTTTCCCTACATAACCAACATACACAAACAGAAATATGCAGCATATCCCCCTGTATATAAGCATTTATTTGGATTATAGATATGTACCTATATAAGTGTATTGTTTTGTATAAACGTGTATAATAATTATGTTTTTAAAAATATCTTAGTTAATTCTGCTTAACAAATGTACATATTACCAATAGCTACATTATTCTATGTTTTTAGCATGTATATAAGTAACTGCATAAATAAGTAAATCGTTTATCATAACTATTAATCTACAATTGCTTCACTATTGAATTACAAAAAATACAAATAAAACAAATACATTAGATTAAAGTAGAACAACACTTAAAAGCCGGAGTTTATTAAATGCATCTTTAATCTACATTTACTACCTTCCTTATGCATATATATACACCTTCCATGTATTTATGTATCTATATATTTATTACCTTTCTTCTAATCCAGCATGTCCAATGTTCTACCCTACTTCTCACCCTATACCGCTCTCAATATAACTAGGCCTGGGCCAAAATTCCGTTCCGTTCGCGGAAGTTGCGATATTTTGGCATTCTCGCGTTCCGCGGAAAGCGCGAAAATGTCAAAATTTCCGCATTCCGCAGCTTAGCGATAATTTTTTTCTTGCTCGCGCTGTAAAACAATACATTCTCGCGCGCGCGCGATCGCCTTACCTGAATCCCTGCGTTCTCCGACAAGTTTTCTTGACCCGGTCGCGTTCTCCACGAGATGTTGGATTTTGGTAGCCATTTTGCGCTGTCTCGCGAGAGTTCGCGGCCGCATTCAAGTCATTTTTCACGCGATCACGTCATTTGTCGCGCGATCAGGTATTTCTTCTCGCGATCATGCACCGCGCGAGTATGAGAAGATTGAGATCTCGAACATGTCATTCTACATCGCGAGCCAGAGAATGAGGACGCGGGCACATGAAATCGAACGCGAACAGGAGAAAGAGACCGCGAACACGTCATATCCAACGCGACAGGGACAAAGAAGAGAACGCGATCATATCGTTTTCGACACGCCGGCGGAAGTAATGTGAAGCTGGAGAACTCAACAATGTAAAATTTACAATTTGGAGAGGAATATCGGCTCTAGCAGCATGAAACCATCTGCAAATACTGATTTTGGATGAAAAGAACTCCTTACATTCACATTTGGCTTTCCTTTTTTGTGCAAGGACTCCAGGAGTCATTTTTTTTTTACAAAGTGGAGAGAGGGAGGAAGTGACACAGATTCTCCAACTTCATGTTCCTGTCCAGCAGGCTCCTCCCAGTGCTTTGTCCATCTCCTGCTCATTCTGCCTTTGGATTTGGAGCTGGAAAGATCTCTCTTTTTGTCTGCTGCATCATTGCAATTGGATTTCAGGATTTTTGGAATAGGATATTTTACAAGTAAGTGGTTGTTGTGTTTGATTGTGGGCATTGCAGTTGTTGTGTAACTACAATTTATTTTTGATAATTAATTATCATCATTCCTTTTTTTTTTTTTTAATTTATTTTAATTTTGTGGGTTGTAGTAGTAGGCCCGAGCTAGCCATGGGCATGGCCTCATGGGTGTGTGTGTGCATGATGAAGCAACTGTTCCTTTTGTTTTTTGAATATATTTCATTTTCAATCACATTTAGGGCATGGATGGCATTGGATTGAGTTGGGGAAGTGTGTATTTTGGGGTGGCCTTGCTGATGTTGTTGGGGCTCTCCATGTGGCTGGTGGCCATTTTGAGGCCTAGGCCTGCAAGCTTGCCTGGCCTTGTCTGCCAGCAGGCCTGCTTTCATCCACTGCTACCAGAGCAGGTAGCCACAGCTTTAGTAATCTACTGTTTTCTGTGTGTTCTGTTGATTTTAGACATCATTTTGGGCATGGATGGCATTGGATTGAGTTGGGGAAGTGTGTATTTTGGGGTGGCCTTGCTGATGTTGTTGGGGCTCGCCATGTGGCTGGTGGCCATTTTGAGGCCTAGGCCTGCAAGCTTGCCTGGCCTTGTCTGCCAGCAGGCCTGCTTTCATCCACTGCTACCAGAGCAGGTAGCCACAGCTTTAGTAATCTACTGTTTTCTGTGTGTTCTGTTGATTTTAGACATCATTTTGGGCATGGATGCCATTGGATTGAGTTGGGGAAGTGTGTATTTTGGGGTGGCCTTGCTGATGTTGTTGGGGCTCTCCATGTGGCTGGTGGCCATTTTGAGGCCTAGGCCTGCAAGCTTGCCTGCCCTTGTCTGCCAGCAGGCCTGCTTTCATCCACTGCTACCAGAGCAGGTAGCCACAGCTTTAGTAATCTACTGTTTTCTGTGTGTTCTGTTGATTTTAGACATCATTTTGGGCATGGATGGCATTGGATTGAGTTGGGGAAGTGTGTATTTTGGGGTGGCCTTGCTGATGTTGTTGGGGCTCGCCATGTGGCTGGTGGCCATTTTGAGGCCTAGGCCTGCAAGCTTGCCTGGCCTTGTCTGCCAGCAGGCCTGCTTTCATCCACTGCTACCAGAGCAGGTAGCCACAGCTTTAGTAATCTACTGTTTTCTGTGTGTTCTGTTGATTTTAGACATCATTTTGGGCATGGATGCCATTGGATTGAGTTGGGGAAGTGTGTATTTTGGGGTGGCCTTGCTGATGTTGTTGGGGCTCTCCATGTGGCTGGTGGCCATTTTGAGGCCTAGGCCTGCAAGCTTGCCTGGCCTTGTCTGCCAGCAGGCCTGCTTTCATCCACTGCTACCAGAGCAGGTAGCCACAGCTTTAGTAATCTACTGTTTTCTGTGTGTTCTGTTGATTTTAGACATCATTTTGGGCATGGATGGCATTGGATTGAGTTGGGGAAGTGTGTATTTTGGGGTGGCCTTGCTGATGTTGTTGGGGCTCGCCATGTGGCTGGTGGCCATTTTGAGGCCTAGGCCTGCAAGCTTGCCTGGCCTTGTCTGCCAGCAGGCCTGCTTTCATCCACTGCTACCAGAGCAGGTAGCCACAGCTTTAGTAATCTACTGTTTTCTGTGTGTTCTGTTGATTTTAGACATCATTTTGGGCATGGATGCCATTGGATTGAGTTGGGGAAGTGTGTATTTTGGGGTGGCCTTGCTGATGTTGTTGGGGCTCTCCATGTGGCTGGTGGCCATTTTGAGGCCTAGGCCTGCAAGCTTGCCTGCCCTTGTCTGCCAGCAGGCCTGCTTTCATCCACTGCTACCAGAGCAGGTAGCCACAGCTTTAGTAATCTACTGTTTTCTGTGTGTTCTGTTGATTTTAGACATCATTTTGGGCATGGATGCCATTGGATTGAGTTGGGGAAGTGTGTATTTTGGGGTGGCCTTGCTGATGTTGTTGGGGCTCTCCATGTGGCTGGTGGCCATTTTGAGGCCTAGGCCTGCAAGCTTGCCTGGCCTTGTCTGCCAGCAGGCCTGCTTTCATCCACTGCTACCAGAGCAGGTAGCCACAGCTTTAGTAATCTACTGTTTTCTGTGTGTTCTGTTGATTTTAGACATCATTTTGGGCATGGATGGCATTGGATTGAGTTGGGGAAGTGTGTATTTTGGGGTGGCCTTGCTGATGTTGTTGGGGCTCGCCATGTGGCTGGTGGCCATTTTGAGGCCTAGGCCTGCAAGCTTGCCTGGCCTTGTCTGCCAGCAGGCCTGCTTTCATCCACTGCTACCAGAGCAGGTAGCCACAGCTTTAGTAATCTACTGTTTTCTGTGTGTTCTGTTGATTTTAGACATCATTTTGGGCATGGATGGCATTGGATTGAGTTGGGGAAGTGTGTATTTTGGGGTGGCCTTGCTGATGTTGTTGGGGCTCGCCATGTGGCTGGTGGCCATTTTGAGGCCTAGGCCTGCAAGCTTGCCTGGCCTTGTCTGCCAGCAGGCCTGCTTTCATCCACTGCTACCAGAGCAGGTAGCCACAGCTTTAGTAATCTACTGTTTTCTGTGTGTTCTGTTGATTTTAGACATCATTTTGGGCATGGATGGCATTGGATTGAGTTGGGGAAGTGTGTATTTTGGGGTGGCCTTGCTGATGTTGTTGGGGCGCGCCATGTGGCTGGTGGCCATTTTGAGGCCTAGGCCTGCAAGCTTGCCTGGCCTTGTCTGCCAGCAGGCCTGCTTTCATCCACTGCTACCAGAGCAGGTAGCCACAGCTTTAGTAATCTACTGTTTTCTGTGTGTTCTGTTGATTTTAGACATCATTTTGGGCATGGATGGCATTGGATTGAGTTGGGGAAGTGTGTATTTTGGGGTGGCCTTGCTGTTGTTGTTGGGGCTCTCCATGTGGCTGGTGGCCATTTTGAGGCCTAGGCCTGCAAGCTTGCCTGGCCTTGTCTGCCAGCAGGCCTGCTTTCATCCACTGCTACCAGAGCAGGTAGCCACAGCTTTATTGATCAAGTGTTTTCTATGTGATCTGTTGAATTTTTAGACATCACCTTCCTGAGAGTGTAGTGTGGCTGTACACAGTACTAGTAGTATAACATAGCTCTAGTTAAAAAAAATTCATAAATGGCTAGACTATCTTTTGTTTGCACTAGTACAGTACTAAGTAACTGAACCACAAAAACAAATGCAACATTTCACTGATGTTCTTCTCCTGTCTTCTTTGCTTTTAGGTGCACAAAAGACAGAGTAGGAGGTGTCATCGGCATCACCTGGCTACCCGTTGTACTGCCAGCCAGACAGAAGTCCTGCTGCGCATCACGCCCACGTGTGACCAGAACTTGTTGTGCATCTGCCTCCTGCCTGACGTCGGAATAAGATGGCCCCAAAGAAAGGTACCAGGTCCAGTACCAAGAAAGTTGCTGGTGAGAAGAAGGAACAGAAAAAGGAAGTGCCATTAACCACGACTGGTGGTGTGCCGGCCAAGGTTTTTTTTGGCACCAAAGCGTTGTCCGGGAACCAAGCTGGGAGCAGCACAGCGGTCCAGCAACCCCACCAACCTAGGCCCAAGGGCTTTACTGTCGCAGAGGTAGCCAGTCTACTAACGGGCAGCGATGTTGAAGAAATGTCATTACCGCAAAGTAGTACACAATCAAGTTCAACGCAGGCGCAAACTCAGCAGATCAGTGTGCAGCCGCCGCAACAAGAACAGCAGCAGCAGCCGGCGCAACCAGAACAGCAGCAGCAGCCGGCGCAACCAGAACAGCAGCAGCAGCCGGCGCAACCAGAACAGCAGCAGCAGCCGGCGCAACCAGAACAGCAGCAGCAGCCGGCGCAACCAGAACAGCAGCATCAGCCGGCGCAACCAGAACAGCAGCAGCAGCCGGCGCAACCAGAACAGCAGCAGCAGCCGGCGCAACCAGAACAGCAGCATCAGCCGGCGCAACCAGAACAGCAGCAGCAGCCGGCGCAACCAGAACAGCAGCAGCCGCCGCAACCAGACCAGCAGCAGCAGCCGCCGCAACCAGAACAGCAGCAGCAGCCGCCGCAACCAGAACAGCAGCAGCCGCCACAACAGCCCACCATAGTAGTTGTTGCTCCTGACGTAGGGGCATTTCAGGAAATCGAGCTTCCTGCAGACAAAGCGGAGCGAAGTCAAACCACTGTTTCAGAACATCTATTGTCTTCCAGACCACCAGCAAGGAAAAGGAGGCTTAGTCCATCATCTTCTTCTTCAAGCCCCGCTTCTGATGATCGTGATGACACTTGGGTCCCACCAGCTCGGTCTGAGAGTGAAGTACGCCACAAGACATTGCTTCTGAAAAGGAAGGTCCCAGAAAAACTTAGAGTTATGGAGGTAGATGTAGAAGAGGGGGGTGATGATGTTGATGAAGACGAGCCAGTCATCACGCACATTACTCCCGCCCCAAAGGGATTGGAGACCGACATTCTAACCCTATCCAGAAAGGCTGCTACTGAGTGGGATGCAGCACGGATCTCACCAACACAGGTTACACCACCACTACCTCCAGCTGCCATATTTTCCAAGGCCCGGCAGGGACCTACATCCAGCTCAACCACCTCAGTAGGAAGTGGTAGTAAAAGTCACAGTGTAGGTGGACAGGGTCACATATTTTCAAGGACCCCCTCAAGTTCATCTGGTGTTGAAAGTGGCACATCCAGCAGTGCCAGAAAGTTCTCCTCCCCAGTTTGGGACTTCTTTTCTGTTAGCGCCAAGGAGGAGAACATTGCTATATGCGCAATTTGTCGGCAAGGTGTTCGGCGTGGTAAGCTTGGTACAAACTATGGTACCGGAGGACAAGCAAGTCATCTCAGAATACACCACACTATTGTGTGGGAGGATCACCTACTTAAGTTAAAAGAAAGTAGGAAAACTAAACCCTTTGAAGTTGGTCAGGAATCAGGGAGCGATATTATTGTGGTGGCAGGTGAAGAACAGGGAGGCATTTCTAGCCCTGTCTCCAGTAGTGCAGTCACTGCAGTGGTAACGCCCACATCCTCCTCAGTAACATCAGAGTGGCACCGCAGTAAGAGCCATACTCAGAGTGTGGGTGAGACACCAAGGCGACCGGCGGCGAGTACCTCAATGAGACAATCTGTGTCGTTGAGCCTTAGTGGGTTAATGGCACCACTAAGGAAAGTAAGCCAGCCTACCATTGACAGCATGTTTAGGTTGGAGGGGCAGTTCCAACGCAACCACCCAACGGCACGATTGTACAATGCGAAGCTGGCTAAAATGTTAGCGCTGGACCTTCTTCCTTTTTCATTTGTGGAAGGGGTGGGTTTCCTTGAATTTGTGTCTGCCATCTGCCCGAAATGGAAAGTTCCAAGCCGGTCCTATTTCGCAAGAATTGCTGTTCCGGCACTACATCATGATGTGCTGGAATTGGTTGGACAAGCTTTGCAGAAGAGTGCTGTGCACAATATCCACCTGACAACAGACATGTGGACCAGTTGCCAAGCCACAGATTACATGTGTATCACTGCACACTGGATCTCTTTTGTGGGGGTTAAAGATCAACTATCTGCACGAGGTGTTGTTGACACAGCTGCGATTTTTGAAGGTACTCGGAAACATGCAACTGTAGCCATGTTCGCCATGGAGAAATCTCATACGGCTGAAAACATTTTAGAAGAGTTTCGCACCAAGGTTTTGGAATGGCTGCAGCCCAGAGGGCTTGGTATTGGTTTTGTTGCCACAGACAATGGCAGTAATGTACTTAAGGCCATGGAACTTGGTTCCTATTTCAGGGTTCCGTGTTTGGCACACTGCATAAACATTATAGTGCAAGACTTTCTGAAAAAAGAACCCATAGTAAGCAATTTACTGTCCATCTGCCGAAGAATATGCACTCATTTCAGCCATTCTTTTAAAGCTCGGAAGCAGCTGAGGATCCTCCAACGTGAGCGTAGGGTGCCAGTCAAGGCACTCATCCAGGAGGTGGCAACACGTTGGAACTCAACGTATTACATGCTTGATCGTCTGTACGAACAGCACAGGTCACTCAATGATTATGTCTGGTACAGAAGCAGTGATGCTAGTGTTAAAGGCATGACCCTTCAGAGGGAGCAATGGACCCTAATTCAATGCCTGACTGAGATGCTGTCTCCTTTTGAGGTCTTCACACGTGAAGTCAGCAAGGAGGACTGTACAATGGGCCAAGCGATCCCATTGTTGCAAATGCTAGAGCATGAGCTGAATAATGTGTCTGAATCCTACAAAGGTGTAGAGGACAGAAGGCAAGCCCATGACTTGGTGGAGAGCTTATCCAGGCGCTTATCAGAAAATGTAAGGATACAAAATAAAATTTTGTCACAAGACCATTACATTTGTGCCACAATTCTGGATCCACGTGCAAAATTAGGACTATTCCTTTCTTTTTCCGACACTGATGTTGCCCGCTACAAAAGTTGTATAGCTGAAGCAGCCATCAAGTTTGAAAACGAAGGGCTGCTAATTAAAAGCCCGCCACATCAACCCACAACAAGTACTGATACTGAAGCAGGCCATGCAGAATCAAGTGCAACTTCGTCGGCTGAGGGCAGTGCGGTTGGCTCACAATCGCAACACTCACCATCACCATCGACTACAAAAACAATAACTGGATCATTCAGCCGAGTACAATCATTATCAGATTGGTATGTAAAGATGGGCCGTAAGCACAGTGCTGATGCACAGAAAAAACAGCACAAAAGCTTACCAGCAGCAACCCTGAACATTGAGCGGATGGTCCAGGCCTATCTGGACGACCCAACAGAGGTGTACGTTGATCAAAACCCAGTGCAGTATTGGTATAGGAAAAGGTCTGAATGGCCACAGCTCAGCAGGCTGGCAATAAGCTATCTGGCTTGCCCTGTCGCAAGTGTCTCTTCCGAACGTGTTTTCAGTGCTGCTGGTTCCATTGTAACCTTGAGAAGGACCAGTCTATCTCCCAAAAACGTGGAGAGGTTAACAATGATCAAAATGAATCAGCACTTCATACCACCGAATTACACAATGCATGAATCAACAGAGGAAGATGAGGACAGCGGCTCAGGTGACGGAAGTATTGTGTCAGATGATTACCTACTACTGGACGATCCCCCAGAGTTTGAGGACGAGCTATACTTCCCTGACAATTAGGCTCGCACTTACTGTCTTCCTCCCTTTTTTCCCCCTTTGTTTGTGTCTGTTGTTCCGGTTATAAACTTGTGAATCGCAACCAATGCATTATCACCGTCTTCTAATCTTCTAATTTAAGATACAAGTTTCAGGTGTCTGCCATTTGACACTACAGTCCTCAGAATCCAGCTCCTCCGCTCGATCATACTGCATCTCCTGGTCAATTCCATTTCCCTCATGAATGATGATTGGATGATGGTAACAACAAATTCAAACTTTCCTCGTCCTTCCAAAACAAGTGGACCATGAATCTGATGACTTCTATAGCTATCCTCCTTCAGAGCCGAGAGAGACTGGCCATTAACTGAAAATAAGATGCAACAGGTAATGATTGATGCCATGCATTGTCCGCAGAAAAGCAGACTGAGTGATGTAGATTTTGTTGTGTGTGTTGCGCATGAATGAATTGATGTAATTGTGCACTGCCAATAATCAACTTTCTACAGAACACACTAGTAATTACTAATTTTCCTCTTCTGGCAAACAAGAAATGTGTACTTCTCTCCTGCATCTTGGTGATACATTGCTTTTAATTCAATACAGGAAGGGCACTCACTCAATCTGCGCAATGCAAATGACTGTGACTTAACAGCACCGTCCATCATGATGATGGCGAAAGAGACGGCCTGCAGCGTTAACGAGATGAGATGCAACAGGTAATGATTGATGCCATGCATTGGCCGCAGAATAGCAGACTGAATGATGTAGATTTTGTGGTGTGTTTCGCATGAATTGATGTAATTGTGCACTGCCACTAATCAACTTTCTACAGAACACACTAGTAATTACTAATTTTCCTCTTCTGGCAAACAAGAAATGTGTACTTCTCCTGCATCTTGGTGATACATTGCTTTTAATTCAATACAGGAAGGGGACTCACTCAATCTGCTGCGCAATGCAAATGACTGTGACTTAAACAGCACCGTCCGTCATGATGATGGCGAAAGAGACGGCCCGTTAACTTAAGATGAGAAGTAACAGGTAATAAATGATGATAATTAATGGCATGCATTGGACACCTGACTCTGAGCTATTGATCTTTGTGTTTGCGTTGTTTGTTGTGCACAAAGTGAATGATGTCAAAGTGTACTAGTGTTAATCTATCTTTCTGTACACAATAAAGAATGACTCAAGTCAGTAATATTTATATTTCTACTCTTGTTGTGTTCTAAAAATTACACTTGTACTGCAGGCCGATCTTCAGTCAGTAGAAGTATCAGAGCTGATGATGAAGTCAGGAGGATGTTTCATGAGTGGCATAAAACGGAAAAGCCTAAAGGTAAACACGTGAACCACAACCACAGCACACCCAAATGTCTGTGTAGAAGTTGAATAGAGTGTAGCGGTGGGATGACTGCAGTGCATTGATTTTACTAACTTTAACTGTAAAATGCTATGTCTGGAATGGATAATGTGCTTTGCGTTTGTCCAACTCTTTGAGAGAAAAAAAAAAAGGACTCTAAAGTGTTAACGTAGGATGTGCTAATGGTAAGCACTGTGGGCCTGATCTCTCCTGTTACTGTTGAAGGTCTATGCTGGAAACAGACTACAGTAGAGATGATGCATATGCATACATGCCACCTCGGAAAGTGTTCTTGTTGCACTACACCATCACTTGTGCATTTGTTTTCACTTTCTTTCTGAATATCCCCTTTGGTTTTCAATCTAAAATTACAGGCCGGGCCTTGTCCAAAACTTTGTAAAACATTACAATGCATATTAATTACCTTACCAATCAATCACCTTTTTATTCCAGCCGGGCAGTGGCGAGTGGTGAGGCGACACACCCAAGATTGATGGACGAGAGGAGCAAGAGGAATGCCGAGATGCAAAAAACCAGTCCACATTTTTGACCAGGATAACACAGTAACAGTATCCACTTTTCACTTCTTTTAAATAATTTGATTAATATCTTGTATACATTCTTTACAACAGTGTGTTCTTGGAGTTGTTATTATCAATCATCATTACGTTTGCTCTGTGTTTACGATTCTTCACTACCAATATTTAAAATTTCTATTTGCTATCTGTTAAAGTTTTAAGGCCGGAACAGAACAAGAAATAGAAGTGTATGTAATCCGGGTCTCATCATGCATGCATTTCCTTTTTTATACCTTAACATATGGAATGGATATGGTATGGTAGTCTTCAATGATTGTCGTTTGTTTGTCTATGTATGCATACTGTTTTTCTATGTCAAACCTTTCCCAAAATCCCCCTTCCCATCCAATCAACGGACCCTAACCCTCTTCCCCCGGGCTGTGTGACTTATTGTCGAGGTGTAACTAAATTAAATGTACACCAATACTTAATCACACACTTGCTGGGGCGGATGTGGTGAAAGCAACACTACTTCAATTTCAATGCAGAGCGATGATCTTCTTCTGCTTGCCCACCCATGAGTAGGATATTTCACAGGTTATTTTATTTAACAAAGGAACATATACCTCAGCATGAATTGCCGGCATTGATTTGATTTGTTTGTTGTCATTCCTCATATACAGCACTAACTGTTAGACTGTAGGCATAGCCAAGTCGACAAAACTATAGTTTGTAACTCTGTCTAGTAGGCTATCCTCATAATATCCAGCATTCATTTTTTTGTCAAATATTTGAGCATATAATTGTTGCTCGGTAAATTCTGTGATGTACTTCATTCAACTACTCCTCTAACAGTCTCTCAAAGGCGATTGACTATCTCCTTTTCTTTTTTTGGAAATGCTGCTACCCTGCCAGTGTATACTACTACTATACTACCACCACCACCCCAATCATGGCATGTATGAAAAAGGAAACCATCTTCACCATGCAGCCAGTGCTGTGCCACAGTTGGACATAAACATCAAGCACCGGTAAGAGAGAAGTTTGGGGGAGGCAGAATCAATAATGGACATGTTGTCAATGATGTCAGTTTCAAACACCACTCCAAAGAATGCATAGTAGGACCAGTCAATGAGTGAGGTGTGTCGCATCTATCTGTTTGTGTCTTATACAGTCAGCAAATTATTGAAATCAAACACACGCTATGGGCGGCCATGCACCAGCAAAGAAACAGTGTGATGTAAAACAGTTACCCCACCTACAAAACATTAACAACATTGCATGTAACATAGAAAAATATATTTAATTGACCCTAACAAATAAACTAAACCCACAAAAGCTGACCCACCCCCCTCCCTAACCCCAACGACTGTCCATAGAAATAGAGAACGCCCAAACGAGTGAGGAAACAAACAGGAATTAAAAAAGGGGCAGTGACAGGGACTAACTGGTGGGGCGGGACTGGAGGAGGACACGAATCTGGTCCTCTAAATGGGCGACGCGGCGTCTAAGGCCGCGGCAGTTGCAACCACAGTGGGGGGGGGGCACCGGAGATGGCACGGTGGCGGCGGGCAGCCGCCAGACGGTGGCGCCGTACCGCTGGAGGGCGGTGGCTGGGGCCCGGGGCACTGGAGGAGGCTTCAATTGCTGCTGCACTCTCCTCCTCCTCCTCGGCTAGGACCACCAGCCGCCGGTATTCCTGCTGGATTGCCTCCAGCTTCCGGCGCCGTGCCTTGGCGGCCAACTCCTTCCGGTTGATTTTCGGAGTAGCTGTGTATCAAAAAGAAAAAAACAAGACAATTGTAAAATATAGTCTTAATAAAACAGTAGGACAAGGTAATTATTTATACACATAGTGGCATGGTAGAGTAGCACTATAAAATAAAGCACAGTAGTACATAACATTTTAAATGTCGCCCGTCCTTCTTCCTTCCACCTGTCTTACACTTTTTAGTTGAACAGTGCACCAGGTGCTCTTCTCCATAAAACTTTCAAAGCGGAGTTGAAATCAGATAGATGAGGCCATTGGTTACTCAATACTCTGGCTCCTAGTCCTATACCAATTAAAGGGAATTCTAGTCTTCTAGTTCACTCTTCAAACGTCCCCAAGAACTCATACTTACTTACGACATCGGATAGCGGGCGGACTTTGTCCGCCCGCCATCCGACTGCTAAAAAGGGTGGGGGTCCCGTGGGGACAATTAATTAGGATGATGCGCCCGGCACAGTGACGCTGAAAGCAATGCTAAAATGTTGTGCTGCTTTTCCAAGCACAACATGACGGGCCTCGCACGGAGCCTGTCACGTTTTGCTTTGAAAGTCGGGGGGTACCATAGCATCGGTAGGTACCCTCCATGGGGGCCCCCAAGCATACTCTGCAATGTGTGCATGCCTTTCCGTGGCGGACGGTAATGCCGCCACGCAAAGGCATTCCAAAATGCAGATTATATGGCTGCCGGTGTGGTGAGAGAGACACCACCGCCATATTGAACCCTTTTCCGCCTAGACATGTCTGAATATTTTCTACAGGGATGGCGGGAGGTTTGCCCCTGCTGTGACGGCAGTGAATTCCAGCCAGCCCGGCGGGGGCAATACGCCCACCATCCTAATGGGGCCCTAATTCACAACTTTACAGTATACATATACATACAGTACACCTTTGCAGTGAGTGTGCTGTCAAGTTCAACAATAGTTAAAGATTATGAATCTAACTTACCACCGCCTGCCACTGGTGCTGCCACTCCCCCTCCGTTGCTATCTGCAACTGCCGCATCCTCGCCCTCTGCGTCGCCTTCGCTGGCCCCAGCAATGGTGGTCGGTAGTGCGCCTAGAAAACATTACACATTTATTAGGCAACATATACACCTCCCCCCTATTGATCAGTAGCAAGGTTGAAAAATGAGTTAATACTAACATAAATCACTAGTACAAATCAGGTAGTAGTAGAGTAGACACTAAGTTATATGATCATTGTAGCATTTGCTTGATTAGCCCTAGCCATGCACATGTGACGTTACCTTTACCTTGCAGCTTCTTAAGACACCTTTGAGCCCACATGACCTGCCTCACACTGCTACTGTCTAGTCTACGCGCTGCGTACAGGCGGTCAACAAACATTAACAAGCCACTTTTTTAGGAAGAACTGGTGTACTACTGTTACTGTTAGTCCATATTGCTTATCCATAGATGCTACACTTTTTGGCACGGCTGAGAAATGCTTGCAAGTTGCAATATACTAACGCACACCATTTCCTTTTTTCGCATTACAGACGCAAGATTCGCTTCTACGAACCAGAGCTTCTGAACGATGCACCAACTACCAGTACTAGGTTCTTCTGAGGTGAGGGGTCCCTTCACTCACATCTTCATTTATAAATGTATATAAACTAAATTGCTATGGGATGGTGGTGCTGCCTTCCACCACTTCAGTTATCATGATTTAATTCCCAACTGTATTAGTGTAACAATGTATTTTGTTTTAATGTTATTGATTTGCCGGTTGGTGCTGCTAAGATAACAGTGTACAGACCTTCTCAAATTGAAATAAAAATTTTAAACTTACATAGACTTTGTGGTATTTGGTGTGGAGTGGACTAACTTACACGATTGAGCAAATTAAAGTAAGGGTGTGCATGTGAATTGCTTCCACGACAGAGGTTGGGTGTGTTAATGTTCTGGGTTGTCTACTTGTTGGTTGTCTTGGGGGGAGGGTTCCGAGACCTAATAGGTATGACAAGACAGTACTATAGTCAAGCAGTGGAATTGTGGTGGGTGCGGAATTTCTGATTGAGGTGTGCAAGGAAGGTCCAACCTACCATCACCAACATCCTATTTTCTGGTGCAAATGTATGTGCAAGATCCCTACAACAGTTGTATGTCCTATAGGGTATCATATCAAAATATTAAGAAATCTGGTAGGGCTGTTGCTGTGAATTTTCAAAGCCTAAACATCAACAAGAGTAAAAAGTAGTACAAGACAACGACCCAACGGATTGTACGAGCTACTGGTGAATATGAGTTTTATATTACAACCTTTCACAAAGAGTGGCACTGGGCAAGACTAGCTACTACAGTACAGACAGACAGACTGATAGTATGTAGTAGTACTCAGTCATCATAGCGGAGGCAGGGATAAGCTTTTTGAAACCGTACAGATCGAAGGATAATTGGTGGTAAAAAATAGCATTTGGAAACACACTATAGTTCGGGAGAAATGGGGCAGTAAAAGTTATGGAATAAGAAATATTATTAAAAACAAGAAGACTTACTGGGGCCAGCAGAGGAGCCCTCAGCGGTGTCCTCCTCGTGGTGTTCCTGTCCCGCCGACTGCCCAGTCCCTGCCCGTCTGCCCCTGGGTGCTGATGAACAGGAAAGATATAAGAAAGACAAACATTGATGGATGGTGTCAACTTAAGCAAATACAATTTTTTTCAACAACGGTCAAAAAACACTAATGTAAACAATTGCAATAACTACATTGACCGATCTCATCTGGTCAACATGTAATATCGGGGGATTCGCAGTTCGACTACTTAAGTTACTATTTATCAACAGTAATCCATTCTTCCATTCTGATTCCAGAAAACTAAGTTACAAGTAAGCCTAAGTATTAGTACAACCTACCACCCAACCTAGCCCACCTATTCCAGGCATGCCAATTGTACATTAAGTATGCATTTCGACTGTATTCCTCAACAATGTGTATGATCCAATCATGGAGGACACATTAACATGACTACATTTTTTGTATATACACAATTTTGGTTTGATTGATGCTCATCTGCTACTGCTAAGTAACTGCAAAGCCTACCTCCACTCATTGAACAAACTAGAAAGGTTCTAAAGACTGGCGTACTAGCAGCACGTCACGTAACTGAGTGAGGGGGCATCACGCATACCACTAACCAATTAGAAGCTCATACAAAGTACCTAAACCTATGTATCAATCCGCCCCTATCTATTAGTGACAGGACAAAGTAAGGAGTGGACATGAGTCACTGTAGCATTACGTAACTTAATTTCTCTAAAATAAACTCGTAAAGAATCACGCTAAGCAAGCGCAAACGCAAAGCTGCAAACAAGTAAGATTAGTAGTAGCGCAGAAGAGCACCTGTGTCATAATCACAGAAGACTTTTAAACATTATTAACCTGGAATGTATTGCAAGCAGCAACATTCTATCTGGTTGGAAGGAAAAAAAGATATTCGCAATATATAACATAGAGCAGAAGAACAGACACAAAGTTGTAATAATTAAATAGGTACTCACCAAGCCCCGGGACCTCCACTCCTAGCAGGTCCAGCAGGTCCTGCTCACGGTCCAGGATGTCGGACCACCGGTGCGTCAGCTGTGCCTGGGTGCGCCGGACCCCAGAGATGCGAGACACTGCCCGGCGCACCTTCCCCCACCGCTGCCGACGCTCCCGGAGGCCGTACCCGGACCCAGGCCTGCCACCTGCTGCCAGGGTTGAGGGGAGGTGGCGCTGCACAAAGAAAATTAGTGCAGCCAACTCCGCCTCCCCAAATAAGGCCCGTGCATGCACCCCTTGTGGGCGCCGCCTTCCGCAAGGAAGGCGGTCGCGGCTCTGGCTGCGCCGGCGAACAGCCCTGCCCTTGGACATGGTTCTGGGGACGGGGCGGGAAAGAAAAGGTAAAATAAATAAAGGAGTAAAGGAAATAAATAGCAGGCAATACAAAGAGAAAAAGTAGCTAAAAAACAAAAAAAAAGGTACACAAAAACCAAAAATATAGAGGCAGGAAAATAGTTAGAGAAATAATAAGTAATAAAGATCCGAAAAAAGTGGCTATAAACAAAGGATTGAAAAGATTTAGGGAGGATTGAAAATCAGGCCCCAGAACCATGCAATAGAGTGGAAAACAAGATGGCCGCGCCCGTTGCGACCACGTGGGCAAGTTCGCGCGATATTTTCTCCCTGAGCAAGCAAAAAGCAACGCGATCAAGTAAAAGCGATCGCGAACAGGAAATATCGACCGCGAACATGCATTGCGCGACCCGGAACAGGAAGTAAACAACGCCAGAGGGCGGGACAAGTGAAAACAAGATGGCCGCGCCCATGAGCGACCGCATGGGTAAGTTGGCGACCCGCGAACACGCAAAAAATACCGCGAACAGGCGGCAAAAAACTTCCGCATCTTCGCGATATTTCCGGCGTGTTTGCGGAGATTTTCTGCAATCTCGCGATAATTTGCGGAGGTTAATTCCGCAAATTCCGCCCACCCCTAAATATAACCCCTACCTCATCTCTCTGGCTCATCTCAAACCTCATTCTACTACTCTTTACAAAGCACTACCCTATTTCTCACCCCATACCACCTCTATCAATATATCATCTACCTCCACTCTCTCATTCATCCCAAACAACATGCCATTGCAATGATCTCCAAAATAACCCTTTCTAGACTTCCCTCCTCTACCCCCTTGTATCATCTCATAGCTCTTTTACTGTTTAGATCTCCCAAACAAGCCTTTCTAAACCCTTAACTCTGACTCTTCCACCGCCACCTCCCTTTTACTCATCCCAAACCCCCTCCTACTACTATGAACTCCCAAAAAATAAATAAAGAAGATTCTTGATCCTTCGCTCTTCTATCCCTCTTTCCCTCTTCTATCCCTCCACTATTCCTTTTAATCCAAAAAAGAGAATAACATGACCACCACTCAAATTATTTAATATTTCCATATACTAACTCCCGTCTAACTCCCCTTTACTCACCCCAAATACCCTCCAACAGCTATAAACTCCAAAACAAAAAAAGATTTATAAACCCTTCCCTCTTCCTTCTCAATCCAAATAACTGATTAACATATCCACCACTCAAATTACTTTTATATTTCACAATACTAATTCACCACTAACCCTTTATGGGTTCTGGAGTAGTGTGCTACTCACCGAAAAAGCACCTCAACACCTCCTCAGGGGTAGCAAGCACTATCTAAATGCAAACACTTTCCCCTCTTTTATCCCACCACCATCCTTCTCAATCCAAATAACTAACATATCCACTATTCTTCATATATCATACAGAGGGAGGGAGAAGCTGAGATCCTCAATGGACTTTGGGCGCGTGGACATTGACTTTGAGGTTCCCTTGTTGTTCTTTCTTCCACTGTAGGTATGCCTGACTTTGACCGTCTTTCCAGCTTCCTGTCTCTATCCCCCTCCCCCACTCACCTTCTATGCTCCAAGTAACTCATAGTTGTGTTATGTATGCTTTGGAAACTGATGTAATTTTGTATAACTGTTCTCATGTAAAGCGCTCTGATACCTCAGGGTCTAGCCAGCGCTATATAAAACTCTGCAAATAAATACACAAATAAATCCATTCGGCTTCCATAGGCAATCATATAAATCAAATGAGAATGAATAATGTGTCTAGTAGTACCAGGGTCTATAGGTCCTTAAAAACCTTCATTCACTCTAGCTTTTGGGAGGCGGTATATTTCGCATTCTCAACCTTGTCAGTTAAGTGAGTAGCGTCATCATTGGGTCTTAAACGTCTGAGTTTTCAGTTCTCAAGGCAGTGTAAACTCCTCCCCCTGGAGGGAGACCATCTGTTTTTTTTGACAGTCGTGAAGAGGATGTGGGATGCAGTGAGAATTAAAAATACATCCTTTCCTGTTTGTTGAATTTAATTAGGCAGGAAGGGGTAACGTTTAAAAACAGGGTGGTGCTCAGGTGGATGTGTAAGTGATCCACCACACCTAATATTAAATCGAGAAAGGTCAACATGTTTTGGCCCTTTATTGCCTCTAAGGGTCGATGGGCCTTCTTCAGGACCAGAAAAAGAGCAAATAGGTGTGTTGGTCGCTCGTGAGAGGTAAGTAGTTTCACTTACCCTTCTTCATCAATGAGTGTATTAACCCATGTTTAGACAAAGTTACTGGTATGCATTGTACCTGTACAGTGGACAAAATAGAACAAGAATTGGCATAGCCAATAGGTCTCGCTTTTGGGACCTTATAAGTATTTAGGTATGCAGCACAATATCCTTGGTGCAACAACATCAACTGTTGCATGGCTAAACACTTATAAGGTCCCAAAGGCGAGACCTATTGGCTATGCCAATGCTTGTTCACCTATTTTTGCCATATGTAGTCTATAAGAATTTATGTATGGATGGAAAAACATTTATTGCAGGTATTTTGCATCCTGACTAGTTAGTATGTCCTAAACATTAAGTTGTTTCTATCATGTTGATTGAACATGCAATATCATCCTATATGATTTAATACGCGTCAGTATGTTGTTTCTGTGAATTGCAGTTCAATTGTTTTTTCTTTGTTTCTTTGTTGCATTACTTGTTTAATGATCTGTTTGAGGGCAAGTTTACATAGACTTCCTTGTATTGTATCACATGCTGATTTAGGTTGTTTACCTGGTCTTGTTAGGTAGAATCCTTAGGTTGAGCAAAATTAATATTTGTTTTGTTAAATAGGATCATTATTGTAAAATCACTAATCTGTGGTTGCCAGCAAGTACAGTGCAAAGGAACATGCTTCCAGCTCGCCATATTTTTTTATCGCTCCTCAAACCTTTGAACCCCCTTTACCTTTTTTTCAGAAGGAGAACATGACAATTTCTTTTGGGGCTGTGGGTTGGGGGTTTTGGCAGGGTGTATTCAGCAACTTCCTTATCCATCCATGTTCTTATTGAAAAGTCGCACGCATCGTTTGCATGCAGCTAGTGACTGTTAAAACTCTTCACTGCATGTTTTTTCCTAATTTCTAGTCTTTTCATGGAAGGCACCATTTAAGAAAATGTGCATGAAAAGGACACTGAATACAATCTAGCATTACCGTTTTTACCCTCTTCTCTGCTATTCACAGGTACACAGATGAAGAGGCTAGGATACATGCGCTTGACAGGGGGAGTGCCAGGGAGAAAGAACCTCAGAAGGATAGAGTATCAGAAAAGAGTAGAAAGGAAGGAGGGAGAGACTGGGAGTATTTAGAATCTTTAGATTATTTTAATGAGAAGGGGGCTAAAAAGACTTCATTTCTGAATGTATCTGATGTAGATGACTTTGAGACTGAGGATTATGCGACTGAGGATCAAAGCAGCCGCAAAAGTGAAAGTGATTGCGATCAAACATCAAAGTGGCCGTGCGGCCGTGAAAGTGATCGCGATCAAGCGCGACGCGCGCCCACGCACCTGCACTGTAGCTCTAGGCCGCCTATGGTAGCATTTTTTTAAGCCCTCACAAAAAGTCTTGCCAGACCAGCGCATGCGCTGGGTCAGGCGAGACCTAAAAATTACTGGGAAGATGGTACAGTTCAAATCTAGGTGCACCCTGTTTCACCCAATGAGATGTAGAATCAGTAGGAAAATAGTGACTTAGCTTATAAAAATAACCATCTGTATCCTTCAACTAAAAGATGTGACTGAAAATATAATTGCATGCATGTGAATATAGAGTTTAAAAAACATACATTTAAAGCTCTTATAGGCACATGCATCATCATAGGGTTTTGCGATTCCTTAATTGCGATTATTAAGGAATCGCAATTAAGGAATAGCAAAACCCTATGCATGTAGGAATCGCTAAAGAAATAGCGATTCCCACAAATTCCTTAATTGCGACTAGCAGATTGCGAGTCGCAATTAAGGAATGTCTTCCCATTCATTCCTATGGGTCTCCAGGCCCATAGGAATGAATTAGAGATAGCGGGAGCAAATTGCGAGTACCAGTAGGTACTCGCAAATTGCTCCCGCAATTTCGATGGTGCAAGGGTGTCAAAATGACACCCTATTGCACCCATGTATGTTAACTCTGCACATATGTTGCATGCACACATGCTCTAAGGGCATGTGTGTGCGCAACATGAAACTTAGAAAAATGCAAATAAGTGCATTTTTCTAAGTTTTCGCAAATTACCATGAAGTCCAGCCTCATGGTAATTTGCTCACGCTAATAGCGAAATCGCTATTTTTAAAACTGTAATGCATTGCATTTAAGGAATCTCAATTAGGGATTCCTTAAATGCTATCGCTATTTAAGGAATCGCTATTTTGAGATTCCTTAAATAGCGATTTGTGCATTTGGGATGATGCATCCCAAATGCTAAAATACCGGTCGCAAAGGTGCAGATTCTGAGAATCTGCCCGTTTGCGACCGGTTTTGTGCTTGATGCATGTGCCTGTAAGAGTTGATTAAGGAGCTTATTATTAGAGGTTCGAGAAATATTCTTGAAGTGTGTGTGGGCACTCACTACTTGGAAAGGTTGAGGCTGATGCGATCAAGGTGTGTGCCGTGCATTTTTACTAATGGAGGTGTTCACTTGTGATAAAGTGTCAAATTCTCATACTTAGTCACAACTTGTGAGTGTTCTTACGAGCGATTACCTTATTCGGAGTCTGTTGTGGCTCCTTTGGGTATTGGTAAGCGCTAAGTAGGATGAAAAGCACAGGGCGGTAAATAAACCAGATTAGGACTATTACCTCATTTTGTAGGGAATCGCGTCAGACTTCAGCATTGCTCATGTTACCCCCATGCTGCTCACAGTGCATCGTAGCTGTGGCTGCTGACCATGACCCGGAAATGGATCTAGGTCACGTTGGAAGTATTTGAAGGCTATGTTCCATTCCAGAATCGACATAAGGAACAGACCCAAAATCTGGGGGGGATAAAGAAAGACTATACCATCTTTATGGTTAAATAGTGAATTACATGGTTCACTCTTGGTTATGTTGGTTTTAAATGCCGAGCATTGCAAAGATTTTAGAAAGTATTGGGTTCCCTTTATAAAATGGTATATGGTCGCAATCCTGAGACGAAACAATACGGAGTTAAGTGAATGTTCTCAGGGTTCTACAAAGTGTGGAAAGTTAAATAAACTTTTATTTGAATGAAATCAATGTTGAGGAGAAGAAGGACGAAGAATTTATATATTGGGGCTATATTTAGGCAAGTCGGTATAGAGCTACCTTCATTGCAGTTAGTTCGCCTTGATGTCAGGATGTCACAGGTATTCTCTAGGATGCGTGCTATGTTGTTAATTCGATGTGCACTAATTTCTTAAAGATAACCATGGAATGTTGTTGTTTAATCCTTTGTCAAATGTTCTGAGGTGGTATACCCACCGTTGTTCCTTTTCAAAAAGGACCTTTCCTAAATTGTGATCCTTTATGTCTGGAGTTTCCAGGATGACCTATTGGATGTCATTTATAGTGTGTTCCATGCTCAGGAAGTGATTAGTCACCCGGGTGGTCGATTTCTTGCATTTAATGTTACTGCGATGTTCGCAGATACATTGCTTGACCTACCGACATGTCATACCAATATATTTCAAGTGCCATGGACATGTGATCATGTATATTACATGAGTGGTGTTGCAATGTATGTGTTGTTTGATTGTCCATTCGAAATTTTCTGTTGGTTGTTTTGGTGAGTTTACATACAGAGCAATTTTCACAGGGATAGTGTCCTGTAATTGGTCTTCCTGTCCATATATTGGGAATCAGCTCTGATGTCACATGGTTCTTCTTTGTTCTAGTATGTACTAGTAGGTTTCTGATGTTTTTAGTTCTTTTGTTAGCGAAACATGATTTCGGCCATTTAAGGGCTCCTCAGGTGAGAATCCGCCAGTTTTTGTTTATTATCTTCTTCACCAGATTCAAAACAGTGTTGGATGTCATTACACATGCTAGGGTATCCGATTCAGTAGTCGTGGTAGTGGTTTCCAGAAGGCTGTTGCAGTTCTGATTTCTTGCTCTTTTCTGGCAATTTTGGATTAGTTTATTTGGATAGTTCCTGTCCTTGATTTTTTTGCTCATATCATAGGCCTGTTGTTTGAATACCTGTGTATTGCTACAGTTTCTTGTGATCCGAAAGAATTGGCTGTATGGGAGATTCTCTCTTAACGGGCGGGGATGGAAACTGTTGAAGGAAAGGAGACTGTGTTTGGAGGTAAAATGTTTTAGTCTGCAACAGATTGTTTTTTTCATAGATGGTGATGTCCAGAAAATCAAGTGTCCTCTCCTCCGCCGTGTAGGTGGACCTCAAGTATTAATCTAGAGTGTTAATCTATGTGTGGAATTTAGATATTGTGTTGGGCGTGTCTCCCCAGATTATCAGGATATCATCATTATACCTTTTCCAGAACAGAATTTTGGTTCTAAATCGCTTAGTTTCGCACAAGATGTGTTTCTCTTCGAAGGTACTCACAAAGAGCCCTGCCAAGATAGGGGCGAATGTGCTCCCCATTGAAGTCCCATGTAATTGGAGATTTTTTTTCAGTTAGAGCTAGATGACAGCATTCCATGATGAAGTGTCTGGGGGTATTGTGTAGCAATTCATGTTTGAATAGTGTGTCCTGAATTGTTTTCAGGGTTGCTTCTTGAGGAAGGCTTGTGTATAGACTTTCTATGTCCAGGCTGACAAGACAGGTGGTTCCCTGTTGGTATGTCACATTGTTTAGGTGAGTCAGTAGGTCTTGAGTGTCTTTGAGGTACGTTGGTGTTTGTTGGACCAAGGGTTTTAGACAGTGATCCACAAATTGGGACAGGGGTTTCAGTACTGCGCCTATTCCTGAGACTATAGGTCGTCCTGGTGGTGGTGTCCTGTTTTTTTGTGTGTTTTCGTCAGAGAGTAAAAGTAAGGTATTCTTTGGTTTGCTGTCATGAGGTAGTCTGCTTCATTCTTCGAGATCCATGAGTTGGTTTCTGCCTCTTCTACCATGATGTCGTCTTAGTCTTGGTGTTGGGTCCTCCGGGCGGATCCTGTAGTGTCTTTCATTTGTTAGTAACTCTATACACTGAGTATGGTTGTCTTCTGTTGATAGGAGTACTATCCCTCCTCTGTCTGCTGGTTTGATTATCAGGTTGATTCTCAATTCTGTAAGTGCTAATTGTTCTTTTTTCTATCATGTTCATGTATAGTTTCTTCACTCTGGTTTTCAGAGTTTCCACCTCCTTGAACATAGCCTGTTCGAAGGCTAGGACTTCAACTGGTACTGAGTGATTTGGTAGGCCGAAGGCAGATTTAATCATTAGGTTTGTGTCACCATCTTTTGCGGCGGAAGTTTGTTTATTGAAGACGGCCTTTTGTTTAATCTTCTGGCTGAATTCTGCGATTACGCAGATTAGTGTGAACTGGTTGAGGTGGGTACAAACCCTAATTCTTTCTCGAGTAAGTTCTGTTGATCCATTGTTAATACATGGCCTGTGAGGTTCACCACTAGCGATTTGTCGTGCCGGGTCCCAGTCTCTCTTGGTCCTTGGACATGCTTCTGGTTGTTACTCTTTGTTCTGCATCAAACCAACTTACTCCTTTCCTCTTTTCTCTGTGTTGATTCTGGCCTCTGCCTATAAAAGGTGGTTTCATTGCTAGGGATGTTTGTGGTGGTTGGCCATGTCTATACGGGTGCATCCAGCCTGGAAAATGTGGTGAATGGTTGAACAAATGGGTAGTTGGTGCTCACCAAAATTGGGTGTCCTCCAATTCGCGTTCTATCTTCGTGTATTGTGTCTGCCACGCCCTCTGCCGCATAGTTGTTGTCTGTTATCATGGCTGTTATCCCAGTCCGAATCGTCAGAGGAATCACTTGTTGCGGATTCGATGTCACTATGTCCTTCTGTTGGAGTGTAATTATCTCTGATATAATGGTACATCTTTTCTTGTGAGCATCGCTTGAGGTCGTTGCCTAATTTTTGTATCTTATTTTGGGTGATGTAACCTTTCATTTCGTCCATCTCTTTGTTGATCTCCTCAAGTCTTATCTTATCTTAAAGACTGAGGTCTGCACTGTCATTTTTAGTTTAGATTTGCTTAGCTGGATTTTGATGGTTAGTGCTTCTGATAGTCTTGTGGCCATCTTTATGATGAGCACTAGGTAGTCCCTCATGCAGTTCCATGAGATGCCAGCCCAATCCTTTCTAAATAGGATATCTTGTAAACAAAATCATGGGAGCGTTCTGGACCCAAAGTCCATTCGGTGCAGCATTTGCTCGGAGGTATTTCATCATAATGGGACCATGAATAGAAGTTTTTGCTTGTTCTTTCTTGCTATTTGTTAGATCCTCCCATTCATTTTTTTGTGTTAAGATCTGAGTGAGTTCTCTTTCTTGTGGTAAGGAGGGGCCTGAGAGGATGGCACTAATCTCTTCATCTGTGTAGCTTAGTCCTTGCTGATCTGCCATTTTTTCGTGTGTTTCTGGTTGGTATAAGTGCAATTTTGAAGACTTGAAGGCTTGATAGTTGAGGAAAGTGATAAGTAAAGTTAGCTTATGGGGAGATATTAGCTCATGTTCTGTAGGTGATTGATTTGACTATGTTCTTGTTGAGGGATAGCTCCCACAGTTGTGGGCTGCTTCAATATTCATATATCATACAGAGGGAGAGAGAAGCTGAGATCCATTTGGCTTCCATAGTTAATCATTTCAATCAAAGGAGAATTAATCATGTGTCTGGTAGTACCAGGGTCTATAGGTCCTTAAAAACACTAATTCAATCTAGCTTTTGGGAGGTGGTATATTTTGCATTCTCCGCCTTGTCAGTTAGGTGAGTAGCGTCATCATTGGATCTTAACCGTCTGAGTTTCCAGTTCTCCAAGCGGTGTTAACTCCTCCACCCAGAGGGAGACTATCTGGTTTATTTGACACTCCTGAAGAGGATGTGGGAGGCAGTGAGAATTAAAAATACCTCCTTTCCTGTTTGTTGCATTTAATTAGGCAGGAAGCGGTAACTTTTAAACACTGGGGCGGTGCTCAGGTGGATGTGTAAGTGGTCCACCGCACCTAATATTCAATCTTGAAAGGTTGACATGTTTCAGCCCTTTAATCCCTCTAAGGGTCGGTGGGCCTTCTTCAGGACAAGAAAAGGAGTGAATAGGTGTGTGGGTCGCTCGTGACAGGTAAGTAGTTTCACTTACCCTTCTGCATCAATGAGTGTATTAACTCCTTCATAGACCTAGTTACTGGTATGCTTTGTACCTATAACTGTGGAAAAATTGAAAAATGACAGGGAACATGGTACAAATCAAATCTAGGTGCACCCTGTTTCACCCAATGAGCTGTAGAATGAGGGTTTTTAAGGACCTATAGACCCTGGTACTACTACAATCATGATTAATTCTCCCTTGATTGATATAACATATCCACCATCAAATTACTTTAATATTTCACTGTACTAATTCACCACTAATCCTTTACGGGTTCCGCAGTAGCGTGCTACTCGCTGAAAAAGCGCTTCAACACTTCATCAGGGGAAGCAAGCGCAATATAAATGCAAACCTTTTTCCTTCTTCCATCCCTCCACTATCCTTTTCAATCCAACTAACCGACTGACATATCCACCACTCAAAGTACTTTCATAGTTCACTATACTAATTCACCACTAATCCTTTATGGGTTCCTGAGTAGTGGGCTACTCCCCGAAAAAGCGCTTCAACACCTCATCAGGGGTAGCAAGCGCTATATAAATGCAAACCTTTTTCCTTCTTCCATCCCGCCACCATCCTTCTCAATCCAACTAACCGACTGACATATCCACCACTCAAATTACTTTTATATATCACTATACTAATTCACCACTTTATGGGTTCCGGAGTAGTGTGCTACCCACCGAAAAAGCACTCGGATGCCTCGTCAGGGGTAGCAAGTGTTATATAAATGCAATTACAATACAATACAATACATCTTGGTAACATTGATTTAGTACTGATCAAGAGCATAACTGACACTACTTTAGTTACAGAGGATGTAATGGTTTGTATACCTAGCTGTTTGTATTAAAAAATATGAATTATTTGCTATACATTCTTAACATATATTAAGGGCTTTGCATTATTGCACAGTCACACATATTTTTAAAATCATTGACATCTTGTTATTCTGTTGTGTACACTGCACATTTAGCCTTCCTGTTCAAGTTAGAAACATAGTCTTGTTCTGAAGCTGCAGCAACACACTGAGAACTGCAAAATTACTGGTTAGTTTTTTTTACCTGCATGGCTTGTTGTATCCCTTCCTCAAGATCTTCTCACATTCTTCCTACAAGATGAGCCTGACAGCTGCTCGTTACTGCCTATGAAGAGGTTGTGGTTAACCACGTCTTGTTCTCCACTCTTTACATTGTAAAAAAGTGAATAAAATGTTTGGGAAATTGTATAGAAATTAACAACCGACCAGACAGCAGAGCACTAGGTCATTGAAATAGCAGTTTGCAGTTAGAATATTTTTGAGGCCTGCCTTTCATTTTGCATGAAAAATGGTTTAGGATTTTATGAGTTTTAACATGTGCCTGATTTCTTTCACTTAATGGTTATGCAACAATTCTAAATTCCACAAACCTTGCCCCTTTCACTATTCTTGTGCAATCTTCAAAGCAAATCCATCAAATTTAAATCAATCGTAAAAAGTCTGTTTACTTCATGAGACACACCAACATCAATTTATATATTCATAGAGTTGGGTAAAGAGAGAGAAAGAAGTGGAAGACTTTATTTTAAATCCAGTAGTCGATGCAGCCTGTGCAAACTCTGACGAATATATAAAGGAAGATAAGTAAAATGAAAACTGTTAAAACTATCTATAGTATATTCAGTTGCAACCCTCCAAATAGTCCTTTGAATCAAAACCATAGATTTCATCATTCAAGGCCATCATCAATCTTTTGTAATTCCTGAACGCCATTGTGGATGTGATAAATCTGGTCAATAAGACGTTTGGTGGGAAGGGACAACGTTTGGATCCTAAAATGGCACAAACCCCACCCTCGGCAGCCAGGACAAAACTAAAATTCATTCTGTTCTGCAAAAGGACAGTTCTAAGAGGTTCTTACAGATTTGAGATTAGCCCCAACTCTAAGGTTATGGAATTAGCAACTTTTACTAAAACCTTTGCTATAGCTTGAAATTCAAGGACTGTGTAGTGGTTTGCTGCCACCAAAGCGTGCCATAGAACTTGGAATGCTTTGGTGAAGGGCAGAGCTTGGCTGTGCTCTCCTCTGCAGCTCCACTGGAAATAAACTATGGGGCATATTTGCAACAGGCAGTGATAATTATCGCTGACCTTGTATACCGCATTTTTTTCTATCGCTGGAATATTTCGCCAGGCTAGTGTTGTATTCACAACGCTTAGCGCCATGGCAATGTATATTCCAGCGATAGCGCCCTTTTCCATGGAACATCGCTGGTTTTCCAGCGATGTTCCATGTAAAATGGTGAAATGCTTGATGATACGACCCTGTGGTCGTATCACATGAATCCACCACCCATGTTAGGTATGCCTTAGTGAGGAATTTAACAGACGTTAAATTCCTGCGTTAAGGCATACTTAGCGCGATTAAAATAATCGCTTCCCCGCATTGGAAATAACGTGAAGCTGCCTTGGCGATATTTACCCAGTTCCACAGACACCCCTACTTTGCATCTCATTAGCGATGAGAAGTTAGGTGTGCTGAAACGGGAGCAAAATCAGCAAAACACGCGTTAGCGTGACCTTGCTGATTAGGCGATAAAATTGCCGCCGCTTTTCGGCCAAAAACGGCCGCAAAAGCGGCGATAATTTTTTATTGCCGCATTGTTAATATGCCCCTAAGTTTCTTCATTTACCTGCAATGGTGTGTTTCCTTCTGGTAGAAGAGTACTACATTCTGACTGGCGACGAGTTGGCGGAGCTGCGGAAGGACCCACTTCACTAGCGCCATCCTCGAAGTTGGCAGAGGCTGAACCTTTTTGGCATTTGGGTCTTCAGAGTCATCGGGAAAAGAAGATAAGACTTTTGCCTTTTCAGTGTGGGCCTGCTTCCTGGAGACTTTCCCGGTATTTATTGCTCGGATGAATGTTCCGTTTTCGTTGTGTGACCTGCAGGTGACATGAGGCAGCTGTGCCTTCCAGGGACGTGTGCGACTTCTGAAGTGCTCACCATTACGAGCAGCATATGCACGTTCAGGAGCCATTTTAAGCAGGAAGTACAGCAGTGACACACACACCTTGTTCTGTTCACGAGTCAGTGCTGCAACGTTCACTTCCCTAGTGAGCCATATTAAAGTGGTGAAAAGCACACCTTTGTAGATTTTGGGCATAAGTCGGTGACACACACCTTTGATCACATGTCAAGTTACTGAAATATTTCTGCAAAGGCAACCTGTCAGGAAAATGTAAACAGTGAAAAGCACTTCACTGTACTTTTCTATGAAATGTTTTTTAATATGGGCTGAAGATTATAATACATTGGTGACATTTTCTTGTTGTTCTTGTTCATAAATATTTATTCTTTGCTTCAATTTTGGAAAAAAAAGTAAAACAAGAAAAGTTAGTTTTTTTGTTGTCTTACATTTAAGGTTACTTGCAGTGTGTTTTAAAGAGGACATTCGAAGGGACTTATTGACATACCCTACACCATCGTGGAGAGCGTTCTTAAAAAGTCAGCCCTTAGAGGAATTTACATGCAACACACATCATTGCATTTGCCCTTGTGTTTGGTCTACATGTGTCCACAGCTACAGTGTTTACAGATCTATAGTGCAATTCATTATAGATTTACAGTTGGTAACGCCTGAAGCATGCAGTCGTGAATCCTCCACCTCCTTTTTTTGATAACCCTGGAGAGCCACCTGTATCGTGGCGCAACTGGTTGGAGGCTTTCGAAACATACTTGGGAGCCATTGGTGTTTCGAGATTTCGTCTAGAACTAAGGGTGGGCGTAATGTGCGCAAGGGACCTACGCGGAGAGGCACGGAGATGGAATCACTCTCCGCATAGTTCTGTTACGCACATCCCGCCTCCCGCCTGCCTTCCGCCCGCCTCCCGGCAGTAGTATTAAATACATTAAAAAAGCAATTTTTAAATAACCGTACCTTATCGGTGGCGTCCCCAGGCTTCCATCCTCCTCTAGCGCATCTTCTTCTGGGAACTGCGCATGCGCAGGAGCCCGCACATGCGCATTCCTGCCGAGGAACTTTAAGTTATTTTAAAATGAGGGCGGGTGGGTAGTGGGGCTACGCGGAGTGCGCGAGTGTGCGTAGATTTGGCCACACTACGTGATGCTCCACGTAGCCCCACTACGCCCACTACGCCCACTACGCCCACTACGCCCAGGGTTAGTTATAACATGTGAGGATGATTTTTTCTGCTGTCTGGTTTGAAGGATAGAGAACATAGCTTTTGGAGGAACAAGCACTAACTGTGTGGAAGGAGTGAGAGAATACCGAGTTCTAATTGGATGTATGTGGAATTCTCCTATTAGTGAGACTTATGGAGAGTAGTCTTATTCCATGTGGTTAACCATTTCTTTCTCTTCTTTCAGGACTTTCCTTCTTCCCACCTGTTCCCTTTCTATCCCTTCCCTCACTTGATCACCCTAACATTCTGTTTTACATATCTGAATTGGGAGTATCAAGAGGTGGGCCTAATTGAGCATTGTTCGGATCCTGAGGAGTTCTTTCTTCCATCCTTACCAGGAGGAAGTCGTGACAACATTACGCACCCACAAGTTTAACTCTTCCTGATCTGTTCGCTTCAATTATGGCCACCATGAAGGATTTACTTAAGGCATTAGAAGTGGTTCAACAGGAATTATTCAATTCCAGGGCAGAAACTGTGGCACCTAAGGATAAGGTGGAAAAGATGCAGCGGAACCCATTTTATGCTGCGGCTTCATAAATACAATTCCATGTACCACCACAAATTCCATTAGCTTCTCCAGAAAGGTTTTCAGTTGATCCTCATAGGGTACAGGTGTTTTTAACACAGATCCTGTTACATTTTTTATTTAAACCTGCGGCTTTCCCTAATAATCATTCACGTGTAGCGTTTGCCATTTCCTATCTTGCAGGAGATGCGGCCAATTGGGCAGTTCCACTGGTTAAAAACAATGATCCGGTCCTATCAGATTGGAATGCCTTTCAGTCTGAATTCGAACAAAAATGTTCGATAGGAGGGCTACCACGTTTAGCGCCGACAGGGAATTATTAGAATTATGGCAAGGCAAGAAAGATCTTATTACTTATATGACTTCCTTTAATAGGTTAGTTGTTGAGACAGCCTGGCCGGAGGAAAAGAGGATGTCCTTGTAGTATCAAGGACTGAGAGATGGCATAAAAGACATCCTGGGTCAAATCGAACCACAGCCAACCAATTGTATGGATCTAATGAACTTGACATTGAGACTTCATCATAGATTGACCGAGAGGGCTGGAGAGAAAAGGAAGCGTGAGAGGGCCAGGGGTCAGTACGACAGAACTTACTGCAAACCTCTTGGGAATAGTGAGAGCACTATGGAGCCCATGGAGGTAGGAGCTGTAAGGACCCCTCTCACTAAGGAAGACAGGGAGGCAAGTAGACTCAAAGATCTATGCATATATTGTAGTACTAAAGGACATTACATTCAAGATTGTCCGAAGAAACCCAAAAGGCCATACTCGAAATATATTAATCAGAACATAGCTGTGTCTGTCCTTCTGTCTTATAGCAGCCTACCTTCTGTACCAGACCTTGAATCAGAATGGAAGGTTCCTTCTTTATCATCTCATCCCCTGGAAGAAACAGAGTCACACATACTGGTTCCGCTAGAGATACAGGTGGAAGATATTCAGCAGCAAATAGAAGCCATGATTGATTCAGGGGCCACTGGGAACTTTATTGATGTGGGATTGGTACATACATTGGCTCTCCCCAAGGTTGCAAGAGCCTTTCCTGAAAAAGTCTTAGTAGTGGATGGTGAACCCTTAAAATCAGGTCCCATAACTGAACAAACCAAGACGGTCACCTTAACTATAAAAGATGGAATGCACAGACATGTAGAAACCATTACCTTAAATATCATACAAGCCCCATCAGAGGTAGAAAGTTAGATTAGTGTGTATATGTGATCATTTAGCAGCAGTTAATAGGGTTCATAGGAAATGATGGAGATCTTCACTTTGATTCAGGCCATTAGGGGCTCTTGAGTCAAGTTCCAATAAACATTTCGACTCAAGTTGCCTGAGGAGCTTCTCCCTGTTACCTCCTCTCTTGGATTGCGGAACCGCCAAATTACAAAGTATTTTAGACATTGTAAATTGTTGTCATGTACTGCTTTAAAATGTCTGGCCACGGGGTATGTTATATCTGAATTAACTATGGCCCTAAGATGCTGAAAAAATCTGACATATACTTGTAACTTCGTACTTCCTACAAACTGAAACCCGCATGTACATGTGAGGACATATACTGCAAACTCAGTCCTGCAGTTGTATACAACTTTCAATGGGATGGATTTGGTATTGAAAGCAGAGGTGTATTCAAAGGTATTCTTACTGAATGTGCAAGCTCGGCACAAACTGCATTTGACTGCGGGAATGTTAGCTGGTATTTCAGGACTAGTCCTTACAAGGGCATTGGTCATGGATTTCGCTCGTCTGAGCATGAGGTTAGGTGTCGGAGGTAATGTTCCCCCATAATAGCATCTATCATAATAATGGGCCAATTATTGTTCATGATGGACCTCACTTGCTTGTGCTGGTGACTGTAGGTAGTTATGAGTCAAACCTCTGATTTGGCACCACTCCTTTTTTCATCCATAGTCAATCTATCACAGCTGTACTGGTGTTCTATGACTACAGATAGTAAATTTTCCCTAGAAGTACCTCTAACTTTCTCCAATGTTCATGGAATAGTATGTTTGTCATACCCTCTTTCATAGAATCTGATCTTAGCCTTCTCGACAATGCTTAGAATAATCACATTCAATATAACGGACAGATCCTTGTGTCCCTTACAATACAGTTTGAGTGTTCAAACATTTGAGGGATTGCTTTTTCAGGAGAATCCTCCTGAGGACAGATTTTCACAGATTTTGAGTGAGGGGATTTCTGCAGCAATAGTATGTTCAGTGAATGAGTAGAAAAAAACAGGTGAGCTATCTTCGGGGGAGGAGGTTTGCAGTCACGCTACATGATCATTAAGGGCCTAATTACGAGTCTGGCGGTCCGAGGACCGCCAGACTTATGGTGACATGGCAGGCTTGCGACCACTACATTACGACCCTAGTGGTTGTGCCAGTGTGGGACCGCAGACTCCGCCGTGCGGTGGTCAAGAGGCATCTATATGCTTGGCAGGACCACTGCGGTCCCACCAAGCATATTGCGACTTTCATCTCTGCCACCGATTTATGGAGGCCTTTCTTACATGAAAACAGTGGCGGAGATGAAAGAAAGAGGGGGCCTACAGGGCCCTCTTGTGTCTCACACCTTGTGAATGTACACAGGGGGGCAACAACAGGATTTGATGCTTCCCCTGACCCTATTTGCTATATAAGGAGCATAAGAGTACAGGATTCTCACTAATTAGAATGATTATTTGGGAGAAAGTCCCAAACCCAACATGGGAAGAGAAGTGTGCGGAAAAAACAGAAAGGTGAACCTAAAATTACATTAGAATATGTGAACCAACTTAAAACAAGATTAGAAGAAATGAGAGAAATTGTTAGAGAAAACTTGTAAAATAGTACACAAATGCAGAAGGACCTATATGATAAGGCCAAGCTATGAAATTTTCCCCCAGGGATTTATGTGCCCTTTTTATTGCCTAGTAATGAGTAGTGTTTATTTATATACTAAGCCAATGGCAAGGGCCTTTCTATAATTTTGTAGAAAGTAAACCCAGTGACCTATAAATTAGAAAACAACAAAATCCAGAAGGAAATTCAAATATATTATGTGAATCTTCTCAAAAAGTGGGAAAGTCCAGTTCCTGTGGGATACATAGAGGGTGTAGATCCTAGTGGGGAGGAAATATAATCTATTGATCCAAACTTGCACAAAATCCAACAAGAAGACCTGAAAAATTGCATAAGAACTTTCCCCGGGACATTCTACCTAATGCCTGGCTATCCCACCATTATTCAACATTCAAGGGCCACAAAGCCTGGAAAGATAGCCAGACTTAAAACCATATTGAATCCCAGAGGCCAGGTGAGTCACCATTGAAGAGGAGGTCCAGAATATGTTACATCTAGGGTTTATAGAACCTTCAAACAGCAAATGGAATTCACCCATAATATTGGTACCAAAACCAGATGGCTCATTATGTTTACGTATCGATTTTAGGGAAGTAAATAAAATATTCAAATTTGACACGTATCCCATTCCACGGATTGATGAAATTGCGGAAAGGCTAGGCAAGGCACAATATATCACAATATAACAACACCTTAGGCTTATGCAAATGGTATTGGCAGATCCCTTTAAAATCCCAAGACAAGGAAAAGTCTGCCTTCTCTACCCCCAGGTGGTCTACATCAATTTACCATCCTGCTCTTTGGTTTACACATTACACGATGGCCCTGCGACGTTTTTAAATAATGATGAGTGGTCTACTTTGAAAACACTGCAGGCATGCTGCTGCTTATATTGAGGATATCATCATATTTAGCTTATCATGGAAAGACCATCTAGAACATTTAAAAGCTATATTAGAAACATTAAAGGCAGCCAGGCTGAACCTAAATCTTAAGAAAAGTCACCTAGCAGCTACCCCGGTGAATTATCTAGAATGCTCATTATTGAAGAGAGTCATTAAGCCCCAAGAGAAGAAGGTAAAGGCTGTATACAGGTTCCCTTTGCACAAACAAAATATGACGTGACAGTTTTTGGGAACTTTTGGGCTACTATCGCCGATTTATACCTCGATTACCAATTGGGCTGCTCCTTTGACCAACCTTTTAATCAAAAAGAAAGAAACACAAAAGGAACTAAGAAATCCATCCCCTCTAGTTCTCAAGGCACTTGAGAAGCTTAAGGAGTTGCTGTCCACCGATCCAGTGGTCCAATCTCCAGGCTTTGACAAGAAATGTATCCTACAAACAGACACTTCTGGAGCTGGTCTGGGGCAGTGATGTCACACATAGACTCCGGCGGCAAAGGAAAATACTGTTTTGTATATCAGCTGTTAATTGTTTCCCCGGAAACAATACTATGCCATAGGAGAAAAGGTATGTCTTGCTATAAAATGGGCTATTGAAAGCCTCAGATATTACTTAGAAGGGAGGGAATTTGACCTAATTACAGATGATGCACCGTTAGAGTGGATGGCTAAAAACATAAGCAATACTCCAAGAGTTCTAAGTTGGTTTCTAGCATTGCAGTCTTTCAGATTTACCACAAACCACAGACGAGACAAAGAGCAAACAATGTAGATTTCTTTCCTCTGTGTCCCACAAGGGAAAGTTTTTCAGCTGAACAAAGTAAGGGAGGAGAGATGTGGGGAGATAGGCAAAACCGGTTGTCACTTACTTGTCAACAGAGATAGCGAACTCACAATGCTTTGCCTTGGGAACCTCCTGGTAAAAACAGACCAAGGAAGAAGCCCATGAGAGTTAGGGAGGACACACGTAGAAAGGACAATAAGAGGTCAAGAGGTTAGAGAGAGAAGAGGGCTGGGGACCAAAGAAGGAAAGCAGAGTAATGTCTGATTCACTCACGCAGGAGAGGGGGCGAAGTAATCCTGTCAAAAGGTAATGGAAGCCCCAGTGAGGAGGAGGATTCAAGGAGAAGAAGGAAATGAGATGAAAGGACACAAAACCAAAGGACGGAGCGGAGTGGTGCCGGTGGAGAGCACAAGGAGGAGTGGATCACAACAGCCCCCATGGCAAGTTTTGGGAGGAAGACAAGCTGGAGGACCAAAGGACACTGGATCCAGGAGAGGAGTTATACGGTACTTGCCAGGAGAGCGAGGGAGATGCCGAGAGCAATGAAGACAGAGAGGAAACCTAGATGGAAGACTGGTGGCTGCCATTAGCCAATGTGAAACAGCCCGCCACAACTCAAGAGAGTTGTGGTTACCCGGGTGAGTGAGTGTGAGTTGCTGCGGCAAGAATATTGCTGTGGATATTTCATTGCTTGTTGCTTTTGGCTGTTATCTCCACTTCACGTTTTGTGGGAGGTTTTGGTATGGGGCCACAGTGGTGGGCTAGAACCGAAAAGGTGCACTTAAAGAGAAGCAGGTAAAAAAATTTGGGGTGTCAGCACACTTGCTGGGCAGCCATACAAAGAGTTCCTTCTCTCTTTCTTGCTCTCCTCTCCTCTCCCCAAAGTATTGGCACACTTTCAGTGGTATGCCCACTATCTGGGAAGGGAAATATGCCAACATCCCTTACAATTTAGGACTAAGTCAAACTAAAATTAGAGAGTGAGAACCTGATAGATTGTTTCTTCCAGAAGGGCTACTTACCTGGGTATTTGTTTTTTTCCTGAGCACACTGGTGGCATCACATATATTCACCTGTAAGGAAAGAAAAAAGGAGAAACGTTAAGGGCTAAACCCCAGCTGACAACCTACATCCTGACAAGGAAAACAGGAGGGCTGACAATGATGGCAATTGTTATATTTTTCTTGGATTGTGCTAAACTATAGATTTTTCGTTGTTGATTACTCTACTATTCTAGACTATAACACTGTATCAATAAAACACCATCATTCGCAAATTCAACAAACCTACGAAACTTTAGTTCCGACCATCCCTCGTTCAAAAGGCCAATAGTCAGAACAGTATTTCTGTTGTTTCTTAAAGAACCACCAAGAGCATTGGTCACAGTGGATTCCCCTAGCTGAGTTTTGTTATAACAATTCCCTCTACAGTGCTCTAATGTTTTCTCATTTTTCTTTCAGCATATGATTATCATCCTTGTATATGTCCAAGATAATTTTGTTTATCGTCAGTACCTAGTATACAGAGTATTCTGATTAACATAGGAAACACTCAACAAAAGGCTATAAAATATCTCCAGAGAGCCAAAATAGAGTAGAAGAGATTAACCGATCAGCACAGACAGGCCGGTCCCTAGTACAAATTGAATGATCTTGTTTGTCTATCCTCAAAGAATATATTCATCTCTGGTCCTACAGTAAGTTCCTTCACCAATTTGTGGGTCTTTTCAAGAGCACTTGCTTAGTTGGGAATTCTGCAGTATGCACAACATTACCAGAAAATGGCTAATATACCCAGTAGTACTCTAGAGTTAAGAAAGCAACCAACACAGACAAGATTTCAACTCCTGCAATGGTAAAATATGGATCACCTGAGTATGAAGTGGAGGAGGTTCCGGATTCACATAGAGTCAGAGGACAGTTACCATATTTAAGAATTCTGCAAAGGGTATAATGCCTCAGATTAATCTTGAGAACCTGCCATTCATTCATGCACTCCTAACAATCTGATTGCTTCACCATAGTTTCTCTAAAAAGCCAGGCCTTGAATTGAGGTGATGCTAGGTGGTAATCTGGGGGAGGTAATGTCAGGAACCCTGGAATTCGTGCTCTCCAGGGATGATGTCCAGTGTTTCAAAGACCTTTCTTAGACTCCACAATAGAAGGTTGCAATGGACCGCATTTGGAGACTGTGGCAGACAGCCCAGTGTCGGCTGGGGAGGTGAGGAAGGGTAGAGTCACAGGATAATACACATCAGCACTTTGGGGGCAAGGGTGGAATGAGTGAAAACATTCCCGAAGGGCTGGAACATTCTGGAAAATCCAGAAGGTTCTAGAAGGATCTGGAAGGTTCTGAACATTTTCGGGGTAGTAAGAGCTGGAAAGATTTAAACACCGGTCACTGTATTACACTTTGATTGGCAACAGTGGTTAATGGGTTCTCTATTCTGGTCCTTAGTCAGTGGGCCAAAACTCCCTCAGTTCACCTTCTTTCCCTTTTTCTCACCCAGTACAGTCACTTCAGATTTGACTGAAAAGGGAGGGAGTGTCAATACATTTATAGCTAGTTTGCTTTCCTTTTGGTTTTGTTGCAGGAACAACGAGAAGGTTAAAACCATGCTGAATGTGGTTGCAGGAGTCACGGGAGAGAGGTTGCTACACCAGAGCAGACGCTCTATGAGGGACCGATGAGCTTGTCAGCGATCCAGAAGAACTCCCGGCAGGATACCGAAGAGTGTTGGAACAACAGGATGGAAGTCCGATGCTGAAAAGCCGAACACGTCTGTGACCGATCAGGTAAGTTACGTGTATAGGGCCAGGCGCAAAGAACACACAGGCCAACTGAATGCAAAATGCGTTCTGGCACTGCTCGGCCTCCTTTATTCTTGCTTGGCCAGGCGCACTTGGGAGATAAGGGGGGGGTAAGCCGACACAAGACCAATTTATTGTGTGTGAAAAAGGCCGCTTTATTGAAACAGGTGCCTATCACAATTTCATCCCTTGGCCACTGCCTTACAAAACTAAAACCTCACTATACAAGAATTTCCTGACCCCTTGTTCCTCCCCCCACCCCTTATATCCCCACATCAGATCCCCACCCCACAAAATACAACATAACATTCCATAACCATAATATAACCCGATCCTACACAATCTAGCCTTTCCAAATCCTAACCTCCCCTGACCCTAATCCATACCTGCCTTTGTGCTACTGTAACTAACCAACCTCTAATCTAAACTTCTCCTACCTGGTTACCCTTTCCCTGCTCCTGCTCACAAACTACCAACATATAACAACAAACTCCAGCCAATCCCGGCCAGCTGTCAACCACCCCACCTGCACCTGTTCCAAGCGACAATTACAAAATAAAACCCCCTATGTACCTGTTCCAACAAATGCCACCCACAAAAAACCCCCAACGGAAAAAAGGAAAACCAGCAAAAAAGGGCCCCTCCCCAAAACCCAAAACTAGGGCGGGAGGGCGGGGACAAAAAACCTGACCGACACTGCGCTCCCAGCCACCAGGTCACCAAACCTAAAATGGTGGCTGGGTGAGGGCGAAAAACGGATAAATAACCCTTGGGCTACATCCTGAAAATTGGGCTACATTTGGGCTATTCCCAATGTAGCCCAAATTATACAAAATGGCCGCGAGCCGGCCACTCCCCCCCTTCCCAATCTGCCCAGGGGGGGCAGACCTCACCGTGCTCGGCTGCCCCCCAATCCCCCATTGGGAGATAAGGGGGGGGGGGGCAAGCCGACACAAGAACAATTTATTGTGTGTGAAAAAGGCCGCTTTATTGAAACAGGTGCATATCACAATTTCATCCCTTGGCCACTGCCTTACAAAACTACATCCTCACTATACAAGAATTTCCTGACCCCTTGTTCCTCCCCCCACCCCTACGATCCCCACATCAGATGCCCCACCCCACAAAATACAACATAACATTCCATAACCATAATATAACCCGATCCTACACAATCTAGCCTTTCCAAATCCTAACCTCCCCTGACCCTAATCCCTACCTGCCTTTGCGCTACTGTAACTAACCAACCTCTAATCTAAACTTCTCCTACCTGGTTACCCTTTCCCTGCTCACAAACTACCAACATATAACAACAAACTCCAGCCAATCATGGCCAGCTGTCAACCGCCCCGCCACCCAGAAAAAGGCGGGAGTGTAGGCGGATACGCCACCTCCCCCTTTTTCTGCCCCCCCCAACAGTCCCCTTCCCCTCTCAACGCCGGTAGACACCTAACAACCGGGCCAACACCTCCCGCAATTCCAAAAGATACAAATCCATGCAGAGCCGAGACAAGTGGACCCCATCATCTCTGTAAAAATCCGGCGTGTCGTAACGAATCTCCCTATGCGCAATCCTGCAAATCCCTGACTGCCTACAAAATCTGACCATCTCAGTGTTCAACTTCCGCCTGGCTTTGTCCACTGCCCCAGGATTGACCGTCCCTCTCCAAACCCTACGAGGGACAAACTCCGTCCATACAATGGCACACCCTGCCCACCGAGCTTTTATCAACGACAAGTCCCTTTTCATGGAACGCATCAGCGCCAAGCCCGTCTCCCTGACCATGTTGTTTTCCCGTAATTGTACAACCAACACATCTGGGCACCTACCAGCCACCAAAAGCCCATTAAGCAATTAAGGTAATAGCTCATTCCACCGTATACCGCCCCTACCCCGCCAACCAACCGAGAATAAGTCTTTATTAAACCCCAAACTTTCCCCAAAGTAGCTTGAACGGGTCTGGACTTGCGCCCGTCTCACAAAAGAATGGCCCACAATCCAGATGGACATCTCCCTGGCGAGGGGACCCATAACCGAACCTGTAACGAGAAACAAGAATGAGCAACAGGAAACTATCACCCCCCCAGGGACGCTGCACACATAACGCTGATAGCAATCCGAAGACCACCTGCCCAACCTCATAATGTCCCCTCATTCCCAGCCTCTAGAGTGAGCCTCTGAAGCTGCCCCAATCCGAAAAGAATGCGTCCCAAACTCCATCCCGTCGATCCTCAGTCTTCCCAGCGCTTTCCGCAGTACCGCTAAAAGCTGTGAAGCCTTGATGTACCGCCCATTCCCATGAGCAAAGACTAACCCTCCCAACATCCCCGAAAAAGACCTCCACTGCAAACCCCACAGAAAAGGACAAACTTGCGACGTGCGCCCCTTTTTCAAAGATACCCATTTTCCCTTGCCCTTCTGATCCGTTTTCGCCTTCTTGAGCCATATATGGACCTCATCTGTACTGAAGGAAACCTCCCCCCAAGACAAACCCCGCTCCCCCTTGGACCCCAACAACTCCGAGACCCTAAAGGCCCCGAAAAACATCCAGGACACAAGCGTGGAAAAAAGAGTTGTTTCCCCTGCATCAAGACACAACCCAGGCAACACCCCCAGCACCCCTTCCAACAGTTCCCATGACAAAGGCCTCCGCACCCGGGTAGCGCGCCGTGACATCCCCGTGCCAAACCCTCCAAAATACATGCCCCAAGTTCCCCCGCGGAGGGGGCATAGCCACACAACAATTTCCAGACAAAACCAATTCCCGCTAGCTTGCCCACAATCATGACTTTCGTAAGACCCTTCTCCACCAAGTCCAAAGTAAACTGGATCACATCCTCCTGTCTAGCCGCCCAGGAGGCCCGCCGCCGTGCCCTGGAACGTAAAAATACCTCCCATGCCGCCCGGTACGCTGTCCTCGTGGAGTGGGCTGATGAGCCTAGAACCAGTTGCAACATCCTGTGTTGCCTACGTACCACAGCTGGTGCGGCATTCTGGTCTGAGTCCTGTCCGCGTCCTTGACGAACCCACGGAATTTCCCCCACTGTGAACGAGACAAAGCATCCGCAATGTCATTGTCCACACATGGCACATGCACCGCACGAAAAGCAATATCATGCTTCAAGCACCCCAACACGAAGACCCTCAACAATTTCAGAACCTGTTCATCTCTGGCAGACTGTCGATTGACAATGTGCACCACTGCCATATTGTCAATCCTGAAAGTGACCTTCTTGTGCGCCAAAAGAGCTCCCCAAAGCGTGATTGCTACCACCAGGGGGAAAAACTCCAAAAAGACACTGCTCCTGCCACCTTCCAACCATTCCTCCGGCCAGGGTTCGGCACACCACCTCCCTTGCCAGTAAAGACCAAAACCAGTACTCTCTGCCGCGTCCGAAAAAATCTGTACGTCCCACACCATGTCTGCCTCCCTCATCAAAGGTATCCCATTGAAATGTTGCAAGAAAAACTGCCACATCCTCAAATCCTCCCTCACCCCAGCCGACAGACGTACAGGATGATGTGGAGGCCTCTGCCCCACCAATGCCCTACACAGTCGCCTACAAAACGTCCTCCCTACTCTGACCACCCGACAGGCGAAATTGAGATGGCCCAGCAGAACTTGTATGTCCTTAACCGTAACCTTTGATTTTGCCAACATGATTTCCAGCAGTCCCAACATTTGCTGCTTTTTGTCCGCAGGAGGGCGTGCCTCCATCAACCGTGAATCTAACTCAATTCCTAAAAAGGCAAGGGCCGTACTGGGTCCCATAGTTTTCTCTGGGGCCAACGGCACACCCAGTTCCCTCATGATCTCATTGAAACTGTCCAGAGCCCTCTGGCAGTCCATGAAGCCTGAGGTGCCCACAAAAAAGAAGTCATCCAGGTAGTGCGTAACTCCTTGGTGACCCGTCCGTTCCGTAAACAACCATTGTAGGAACATGCTGAAACATTCAAAAAGTGCGCATGACATAGAGCAGCCCATCGGCAACGCTTTGTCCACGTACCAGTGACCGCCAAATTGGATGCCCAAAAGATCCCAGTCATCAGGGTGAACTGGAAGCAGCCGGAAAGCTGACTTTATATCGCACTTTGCCATTTTTGCTGTTGCGCCCGCGGTCACTACCAGTGACATGGCTACGTCAACAGATGAGTAAGATACAGTGGCCTCCTGTTCGTCGATGAAATCATTTACCGAGCTCCCTTCCGGCCCCGACAAATGCTGAATGAGGCGAAACTGCCCCTGCTCTTTATTAGGCACCACTCCAATGGGGACACAATTAAATGGGAACGGCCATTCCCGAAAGGGATCCGCCATCGGCCCTCACACACTTCCTTGTCAAGCTTGTCCTGCACTACCTGCGAGTGCTCTCGCGCCGACTTCAGATTGTCCGCCCACCTCCTCACCCGTGGACCCTCGTACCCCAGTCTGAACCCTTCACGAAACCCCAGTCGCAACCGCTCCGCATCCTCCCTCTCCGGATACCCTTGCAAGGCTGTCAGCAAATTCTTCACCCTAACCCGAGTACGAGCCCTTTGGCCCAGGCCCCTTAGCCCCTCGCCCCCCCTCCTGGCTGCTGCTGCTGACCCCCTGCCTTAAAAGCTCCCGACTGCCACTGCTGTGGTCCATGCGACTGACCCTGGCCGCCCCAACAGTTGACCAGTGCATGTCGTCCGCCAATTCCGGAGCAATCGTGCCGGAAACAGCTGTACTCTCGGGTGCACAATCCCTTATTATAATCCCAACAAGCCCTTTTGCACCTGCCTGCCGCCTGCCTGCTCCCCCCCATCGCGGGTGGGGCCTTCTCGAAAGGGCCGATACACGAGCGGGAGCCCACTGGCCGTGAAAATAGTTTTTCCAGACCTCGCTAGCCCCATCGTATGCTGCCACAAATCCGTATCTAGCTCGCCCCATTTCGCCTCCGGGTCCCACGCCATGCGCGCCTGGAACTCTTCATCATATTGCGCCCAGGCATATCCGCCCCCCGTAATCTGCTCCTTCCGTATCACATCCATGTATTTAAACATGGCCACTGACCACTCCGGGAACTTTTCGCAATACACACTAGCGTAAATGAGAAACGCTGCTGTCCAATTCTCAATCGTCAACGGCACCTTAGGTCATTTAGCCAACTCAAATTCCTCTTCCTTCAAACCCTCTTTTGCCCGCACCTCCCTGTGGAGGAGCTTTAGCATCTCTAAATATTCCCCTTTCCAAATCCGTTCCTTGGTAGAGAGCATCAAATGAGCGCCTAAAGGTTTGGTAACCCCCATGTATGGCAAGCGTTTCATTTTCACCTCCTTACTCTCCAATTTTGTCTCCCCCTCCCCCGTCTGGCCATCCACCGTCACCTTCTTGTCCGTCATGCTCTATATGTCCCTGGCCACCTTACCTGACCCTTCGCCCTTACCTGAGTCCTCCGTTCCTACCCCAACATCCACAACATAAGTGCCCTTGCGCAACCTCCCCCCAACCCCCTCCTCTCTGTCAGTCCCACCCACCCCCATGGATACCATCACAGGGCGCCCGAGCAAAGACCGGTTACCTGGCGCCAAGGACTCCGTACGCCGTTCCACCCTGCGTCCTGGCAGAGGGGCCGAGCTGGTCTCCCATCTCGATGTCCGACCCGTGGGCATCGCCTGGCGTCGTGACACCTGTAAGACACTAGACACAACATTACTCGGCCCCCCCACCCTCTCCTCTTCAACATCCCGCACCTCTCCCTCTTCCATACTATCTTCTTCATAATCAAGCTCCTCCTGCCTCACACCACCAGCGCTTCCCACTGGTGGTGCAGACTGAACCCTACGCGACAAACAAAAATCCTCTTCGGCGTTGCTCTGTCGTCCGTGTTGTCCCCCGGGGCGCTGCGACCCCGTGGGTGTTGGGGCCGGCGAGCCTGTCCCGGGCCTACTTATGCCACTCATGCCGGGATCCCCCGCCAGTACTGGGTACGCCGCCTGAGGCTCCACCCTCCCTTCTGCTTGGTGCCATGGGGCCGCTCCCAGCCCTACCAAGTCTGGCACCCCGCGATGGTCAGGTTGTCGGTCCACCACCTGTAACAAAAAGGAATGGCCTGGTATGCTGGGCCTACCGCTCTTCTGCCTATCATCCCATCCCCTCTTACTTGCGCCTAGAGTGCTAGCTACCCAAGCCCGCCCCACTGCACCCAGATCTACCACCTCCTCCTCGTCGCCCACCTCTTCCTCCCCGTCACTCCACTCCAAGAGCCCTGCCCCAGATCCACCCCGAAAGCTCGGCCCGGCCTCCGCATCCTCTGCGTCACACCCCCAATCTATCTGCACCCCTGTATTCGCTAAACGTGCCGCGAGGTCTTCACCCCCCCCCCACAATCCCAGACCCCACACCCTCCCCAAACCCCTCCACCGCCCCAGTCCCCGGTGCCCCAGACACCCCTTCCGACCAGGACGGGAAAATGTCCAGGCCCGCCCAGTCCCGCTCACTCCCTTCTGACTCTATCAACAAAGGGGAATCCCCCCCGCCGCCCCACCCCCCTCCTGCCCCGACATAGGCCCCATACCCCCTTGCGCTGTGGAGCCCACACCCCCTGCTCCAAGGGCCTGCACCCCACCAGGCCTCGCACCCTTCTTACCCATAACCAGAGAGGCCTGCTCACCCCCAACCCCACTGTCCCTCAAATCCTCCTCACCCCGATTACATTGCAGCCCCCCTGTACCCCCGGCTGTACTGGCTGCCCTGACTTCCTACTGGGGGCCGCTCTCCTAGAATAAGAGCGGCCCCTCTCAGCTTGAGACCTCGGACGGGAGCCACGCCACACGCTCCCCCTCCGAGGTCTCCCTCCCACTGCATTTCAAGGCCCTGAACACTTCCCTTTCCCCTCCCTCCTCCCCGCAGCATTCCGGGCAGCGCTGTCCGTAACCACGCTGCCCAGCTGCAACTCCGACATGAAAACGACAGGGGCCGCTCCGCGAACATCCCCGCGGCCCCCACCGGACAATATCTCTCCTACCCCCATCGCTGGGGCCGCTCCCCTGGCATATGAGCGGCCCCCAACGGATCGTCCACTCTGTGGGGAAACGCCCGACGCGTTCCCCTGCCGAGACAAAGTCTCGCGCCCTGTATCATCACCCGATACCCCCACCTCCGCACCCCCCGCAACCACGCCCGCCAGCTCCGTAACACCAGGGGCCGCGCTCCTGACATACGCGCGGCCCCGAACGCTCACCTTCTGCACACCGGCTTTCTGGGGGGGGGCGAGCAAGCCGCGACAGCGGCGCCACCCCGGCCGACGTGCGCCTCATCGGGCGCGAGGCCATTGCCACGTCCGGGACTACCAGATCCATACGCCCAGCCTCACTAAGAAGCCTCAGTGCTTCAAGAACACGATAATCGCCACCAGACATGTCGAAAACCACACCAATAAACGACTACCACACCAGCAAAGATCCACTAGGCCTGACAAAAAACCTGACCGACACTGCACTCCCAGCCACCAGGTCACCAAACCTAAAATGGTGGATGGGTGAGCGCGAAAAACAGATAAATAACCCTTGGGCTACATCCTGAAAATTGGGCTACCTTTGGGCTATTCCCAATGTAGCCCAAATTATGCAAAATGGCAGCGAGCCGGCCACTCCCCTCCTTCCCAATCTGCCACGGGGGCAGACCTCACCGCGCTCGGCTGTCCCCCAAGCCCCCATTGCGATCGGGAGCGAGCAAGAACAACTGTTATTGTCGGATTGTGCTTCCTTCCTACTGGGTTGATGCCTAACATCAGCTCAATAGTGAGCCGACCCAGAATGAGCTCTAGAAGAGTTGTGTCAGGTTGTGGAGTTAGCCTCGCATCTCTTGTGCATTGCACCATCCTCTAGTGCTTTCCCACCTGTCACACTGTGCTCATTTGCATATTGCTTGCCAGTACCCTTCCCGCCTTCAGTGCTACCGGTGCTGCTCCATTGCCTCCTCAGGTGTACCTTCTCCTTCAGCTGCAGGCTAGAGGAAATTCAAGACATCTAATAAACCTCCAACCTTTTACTCTACTAACTCTGAGCTTTTGCTTATGATTTGTGTAAAGGAAGAAGAGGTGGGGTAATGTGAGTAATTACTCTGATTCTATCCTGCAAATGAGTAATTTGGTATTTGATTCATTTGGGTGTCTCTTTCATAGCATGCATCTGAGACTTATGTTTACTTTTGTTGGCTTTCTCGTACCATTTTAGGAAGACTGTTCATTGATCAGCATCCATCTAACTTTGTGTTCTTTCAATATTTTCAGATTATTCAAGTCCTGTAGATCACGGGTACCTTCCTCTGGAAAGGACTTCTTCCTTCCTTGTTTGTGAGACCAAAGACTGTTTTATATACCTGCACAATATTTTCTTATACTGTAGGTACATCACACGGGTGAGAGTCCCTGTTTTAGTTTAAACTTCTTTGCCTCCATTTTCCTGCCTACACCCTCATTTACCACTAAGAAGTCATGGTGTCTTTCAACCATGTGCTGCAGCTCATACATGGAATGGTTGGAGCGGAAGTGTAAGAGGGTAAAGATTGGACTAGGAACTCTTTTCCGTCTGTTTTCATGGAGGGAGGTAAGAAAATATCTTGCATGCCCAACCATGGATCCAATTGCCTAAAAAGTTCTCCTGGAATACGTTTTCATAATGCCGGCACAATGTGACTAATTTCAGGAATTTCATTTTACACTTATTATGCAAAATTCCCCAAATCACACCATTATGCCACTTTCCAATATTAAATGAGTTATTTGAGGTTAAAATTTAGTGATAATGCACAGGGTAAAAACAGAATGCAAAGGGCTCACAGTTCTTTTAATGAAATGCTTCCTCATGCCAAATTTGATGCAAGGATGCATTTTGTGCTCAAATACATCACACAAATATGTATTTGCATTCCGAGTCTTTCCAAAAGTTTGCATCATTACGTGAAAGCAAACTACGAGAATTTCACACACTCTAGACACAGCTTGTCAAGGCTCACAGAGGTTCCAGTGCCGCTGGGTTAATGTTCCTCTTTCACAAACACATTCATCCCCTAAAGTATACTGGGGTTGAGAAACTCTTTTGCCTTTTTTCTCCCTACTAGCACCTTCTCTAGAGTCTTCGGCCCTCTACTATAAATTCCATTCACACCTCTAACTTCCTGATACCGGGACTACTCCGTGCCTATCCAAAGAAGGTTGGTTTGTGGGCACCCGCTCAGACGATACCGTCCAAGTTCTCTTTGAATATTTCTTCACTTGATGATATCAAGACTCCTATCTGTGCACTTAAGAAAACTCAACAGTGGTTGACTCATAATCACCTTATGCTAAATACACTTCAGATGGAATTCCTCCTGATTGCTCCCCACAATCATTCTGCCCCATCCAAGACTGGCTCAAACAACTAAAAGCTCTCAACTGCACTCCACATGTTATTGACTCCACTAGATCTTTGGCATAACTCTGGACAAATACCTGAATATGCAAGACCACACCATTACAACAACTAGAGGAGCCAATCACCAACTCAACACATTAAGGAAAATCAAACTGTTCCTGCCTTCTGATGACATACAGTTAGCAGTCCAATCCCTAGTTATCTCCCATTTAGATTATGGAATTGTGACCCTGGCAGGGCTACCCAATGCAAGACTGGCCCCTTTAAGGGCTACTCTGAACTCTGCTGCCAGACTCATCATGGGATCAAAATATGGGATCACATAAGGCCAGATCTAATTCAACTCAATTGGCTCTCTCCCTCGAATCAAGGATTCGGTTTAAGATAGTCTTCTTGACATATGAAGCGCTTGATTATAACGCTCCCGTTTACCTGGCAAAAAAACTAGAACTATCTGGTATGAATCGGGCTATAAGAAGGTTTAACACTCTTCTGCTGAAACCTCATAAATTCAAAAAGAAGAGAACTTAAAACTGCACCGTCTCTGGTTTTGCTCCCAGAATATGGAACACTCTTCCTCCTGAAATCTGACCTAACCCTTCGACCTCCTCATTCAAAAAAAGAAGTCAAATGGGGGCTCCTAAATAGCTACCTGCAACAATAGACCTGAAGCCACCCAAACTAACTTTTGTTGCTTATTTACAGCACTGATCTCCAATTCTACTATGCCAGTTTTGTTACTTTATATCTACTAAGCGGCTGGCTGATCTTTTTTTCGTATTTTATGTTTAACTTCTTACATGTTTAGTATTTACGCTTTTACCTGCTTATATTGTCTGCTTCAATGTACAGAGCTCTGATACCCTAATGGGCCATGTTTGCACTATATAAAACTTTTCAAATAAATACCTCAGTAAGCCTCATCAGAATTTACATATCAGCAAAAGTGAAAGTGTGCTAGCTCAAGCTGACCTACTCAGCAAGCTGAATACTGGGCCATTCTCTACCCAATTTGCCCTTCTTCCGAGAATTCTCTGACTTATCTTGGCACCTGGTGAGGTAAACCAGCCCTGACCTTCGTCCCGCCTTCTAATCTCTGACCAAGCCCAGACACTTTCACCACCATCACCCCAGGTTATAAAATGAAATCTGCAACCACACCAGTTTTTGAAGCCTCAAGATGTTTACTAAAAAAAAGTTAAATATCCTGGACGACAAGGATGATCACCATGTACCATGTGAGTGTAGTTGCTTAATTGCAAATGTATCTGTTTTCATTAACAAGTCTCTGATGGAGATCATGTGTGAAACGTAAACAGAAGACAAAGCAAATACTGAAACTGTACTGTGAGACAACACACATTCGGCCTTCAAATAGATACAAAAGTGTAAACTTTCAGGGCTGAGCAGACTAATTGAGAATTTATCACCTTTAATGCCAGACGTGAGAGTGAGTGTACATGTCAAAGATACAACACTGACCATGAATATGGCTGCAATTATTACAGCTGCATTTACAAACTTTTAAATTCCACAATATTGCAATAATGGTATGTATTTTCCAAGCCAAATAAAATGTACATGCGCATGTATTTTATCTTAAAAGTATCAATTCAACAAATATCATGGCTAAGATACAAAACATAAAAAACACCAACATTATCCAGTTATGCTTAGCTATACAGTCAGACGCGCAGTAATGCACTGCCCATGAATCTATACAATATCAGAGGGGATCTCACATATTACATCATCCATTAATCTTTGTATTTACATGAAATGGAAGTAGCTGAAGTTTCACTCACTGGAGTCATATCCAGACTGGTATGAACGCTAGTTGTGAGGGAGCAGGGTCACTGCTGGCATCAGGATGTTGGGGCAGTGGTTTTGGGCTTTGACTCATATCCATAACCTTCCTCTGAAGTTTTGTTGAGGGCTCGCTGTGGTGTTTTATAATAGATGGTATTTGTTCAACCGAGGCCCTCATTACAAGTTAAGAGCTACATTCCGATCACTGTGCAGACTGGAATTACCTTGTTGTGTGATAATTAACACAACCTAGCAGGTTATAAATTCTGATAGGGCAAACCTGCAGAAATTGAATGGTGGAAAATGCCAAAAAAAAAGGCGAAACAAACAGAATTCTGTGTTAAAAACCATTTCTGCATTTCATGGAAAATTGCCCTTTAGAAACGCGGAATGGCAGCTATTTACCTTATGTGGTAAATACCTCACCCTGTTGGAAAAAATCAGCCCTATTCCAACAAGCTTATAAAGAGGGCTTCAGTAAGTAATGTTAACCTCTTTCTCATTAAGTTTTTTTCAGTGAATATTAGTGGTTTTGTTGTGTTATAATTGGGAAACAACCTTTACAACGCAACTTTTACAACGCTGTGGTAAATAATTTAATTACCGGAACTTAATTTGATGCGGAAAATTAATAATAATAGCTCAGAAAAATAAGAGGCAGAATCCGTGGTATTAGAGGTTCGGAACTGGCTTTATTCCAAAATCAATTCGAATTGATGGACTCCATATTCCATCACCACGAAGGTTCAGGAAGTGAAGGACCATACTTTATTGACAAGTAATCATTTTTATACAATAGGCATTACAGTGAAATAGATGCAGGAGGCGTAACAGTTGATAACAAAGATAAAACATACATGCGTAACTAAAATGGGTGTAACTGGGCGTAACTTAAAGGACGTCATCAGGTATGATGTCACAATAGGGTGGTTCCATGAAAGAATTTCGAAATGTCAGCAGAAATACTCGGCAGAGATGCGCGCGCAGCAGCATGACGTGTGATTGACGTGCAACTAGGGGGTGAAGGGGACTTGACATTTAGCTCTACATGTGGAGACAGGAGTCTGGGGGGTCAAGTCAACCTAATCCCAAATCATATCTAACATCTTATGTTTAAAGAACTGTGTTATCCAAAAAGAGAGGTCTCTTAGGATAGAATCTTATTCTATACTGACTATACTGACTGTTAGTGCGTGTACAAGCGTCTAAGTGTCTACACTAGATGCGAGGGCAGAAATCTTCCATAGTAACAGGGCTATGAATTACTTGCATAAAGACAGAGAAGCCGGGCCCTTTGCTCGGTAGCTGGAAGAATGTTTACTTGAACTACTAGACAGGAATGCATTGGATAGGGAGCGGAGCAGATAATCTCGAAGGTGAAATACAGTTTTTGGCAGGCAACAGGCTGGAGTCAGGCACCGTTAGCCGCGCAGGGAATAGGACAAAGTTCATGGATACAGATGCGAGCTCAGACTGGAGCTTTCAGAAGCAGAAGGCAGGAAAAGGCTTAATGGCAGAATCAGGGCCTACCCGCCTGGACTGTAAAATGGGATAAATGAACCATATAAAGCCGGTGGCCTTTCATACTTAAGAATGGAATATCCGACCCATTCATGGCGGATCTGAAAGAGGACATGTTGACGGTGGACGCACATGTGTTTGCGTCTTCATAACTGGAACTGGAGGGAACATACATGTACTTGTAATTTATACATGAAACCGTTGGGGTCCAAGATAGGGGACATAACTGATCATAAAAATCCATATTTCCACATTCCCTCCTTGTCCCCTACTTGCCCTTAAGAGATATCAATCTTCATCAATCCGTTGATCTGTTCATATAGCATCATTTGTTCTTCTTTTTTCTTCTGGGATGAATGAAATCTTGGTGGTGGAATACACGATTAGGCCTGGGCAAAAATTTCGTTCCGTTCGCGGAAATTGCGATAATTTGACATTTTTGCGTTCCGCGGAGAGCGCGAAGATGTCAAAAATTCCGGTTTCCGCAGCTTGGCGATAATTTGTTTCTTGCTCGCGCTGTAAAATGATACATTCTCGCGCGCGCGCGATCGCCTTACCTGATTCCCTGCGTTCGCCGACAAGTTTTCTTGATCCGGTCGCGTTCTCCATGAGATGTTGTATTGTTTTTAGCCATTTGCGCTGTCTCGCGACAGTTCGCGCCCGCAGTGACGTCATGCGTCGCGCGATCACGTCTTTCTTCTCGCGATCATGCACCGCGAGAACAACTCAAAACAAGATGGCCGCGCCCGCAAGCAGCCACATGGGTAAGTTGGCGACCCGCAACCATGCAGAAAATCGCGCGAACATGCCGGAAAAAAACTTCCGCATCTTCGCGATATTTCTGCTTGTTTGCGATAATTTTAAACATTCTCGCGATAATTTGCGAAGGTTAATTCCGCAAATTCCGCCCACCCCTATACACGATGTGGCACACAGACCACAAATCGCTGGTCCACATTGTAGGCATAAGCAGCAACTGAATAGTATGAGAAAGCCAATACCTAGGAAGGATAGGACCCTCCATCCCCAGGCTGACAATACACCCCAAAACCAACCGGACCAAGTCCAGGTGCCTGGATTCTGGTGTATCTGGCTTACAATCTTATGAAGGCGAGTTATGGCTTTATATACAGATGGCGAATTTTCTGGTATGAAAATGCAACAGCTTGATCCGATGACCCTACAAGCTCCGCCCCTATCGGCCAGGATGACGTCAAGGACAAGACGATTTTGAAGCACAACAATCCGCATAGCAGACTGCTCTTCTGTTAAATTGCCTAAGGCGGAAATAGTTTCGTTCACTACTGCTTCAAGGGTTCTGGTTAATCTACGTATCAGCTTACTATTGGTAACTGTACCTATATAGGGAAAGAGACCTTTATTGAAATCTGTGTATTTTTCCCATGCTGTCTCAGTGTAATCGACTATTGGGAGATCTCTCCGTTCTCTATTGTGTACTAAATTAGAATTTCTATGATAATCAGGAGGAGCTAGGAAAACAGGTGGCAAAAGGAATCCGATGTAGCAGGTACCATCCCAATCTAGAGGCAAACGTATATATGCAGTCTGACCACATACGAAGTAGGAATGGCGAGAAGCTCTAAATGTAGACTTGCCTTGATCACTGAATTCTATTACAGTGGTGCATCTACTATGGCCCATATGTATGGATCCATTCTTTCTTACACATAATTCACCTTTAACTGGAAATACTGACATGGCGGGCAAAATTGGTGCAGCTTCGGATTCAACATTCAGGATCATGAGATTAAGCGTGAAATTCCCTAATCCATATACTTCATTTTCTAGATCAGTTCCTGTTCTTTTGGGAAGTCCCTTCTTGTCAGGGTAGCAGACTTTGAGTAAAACTAAGTTCAGGTTTCCCCATACCCAGTTGTCTTGATAAACTGCAGAATTCGAATCTAGGGAATTAATTAAACTAAACCATGCTTCACAGGAGCCATTGTGTGTGAACGGGTATGGAAAGAGAGGCAGAATTCCCTTATAATTCTGATAGGGAGGGAGTCGGCCACATATCCAACAATTTGTAGCATTGCTAGCCTGATGGGAATGATGTAACATACTAATGAAAGTGTTATTGCGCAGCGCAAATCTATAGGACAACTCATGCGGCGGTAATTCACTAAAAGAATGTTCAGCAGTAACATTGTAAACATGTTTAGAAATAGGATAATATATGTGCAACAATATACTTGCAGCGATTATTAAAAGACTTAAGAAAAACAAAATTAATAACGTCACTGTGCAATGACTACGCAGTGATTTACAGTACGCATGTTGTTTCATTTGCTTCTTTCGGTGTCTTTCTCTATTCAGGTCTAGGGAATACATGTCAGAGACAAATTCGACCGATTCACCTTGGAGAGGACTTAAACAATCAAATTGTCTGACTTGTTAGACCTTAGTTTTAGTTTATATTGTTCCTGATTACTTAGTTCAACCAAAGGAAGCTTTGAGTCAATCGGTGAAGACACGCGAGGTGTATCGTTTACATCTGATTGTAATCCATGAAATTTCTTGATATGACTTGAATGTATCCAGCCTTTGCGACCTTCGATCTTCACGGCTGTCCTCGTGGTGAGCAGTACTAGTTGAGGCGATTTCCACCTAGGATCCAGCTGAGACTTCCGGTCAAAGTTCCTCACTAACACCAGGTCCCCGGGAACTACGTCATGGGGTTTCACCTCGGTGTTGTCGGGAAAGGCTGCAGCTACCTGTGAACGACAAGATTGTAGTGCAGACATCAAGGAAGCCAGGTAATCTGTCAGCATATTACAGTCAACATCAGTTATTTTGCGTGGTATAGGCGTCCCCCACATATTTGGTGGTCTGCCAAAGACCACCTCATAAGGGGATAGCCCTGTTCGAGAGTGCGCTACCATTCTCATGTAAAAGAGTGCAACTGGTAAGGCTACTACCCAGTCGACACCTTTCTCTCTACATATTTTGGCCAATCTAATTTTCAGAGTTTGATTATGTCGTTCCACGAGACCTGCTGCCTCGGGGTGTCGGACACAGTGAAATTTCCACTGATAGCCTAACAAAAGTGAAACGTGTTTCATTAGTTCGGATGAGAACGGCTGGCCGTTATCTGAGTAGACAACACGTGGTAAACCGTACCGTGGGAAGAATTCTCGAACTAACTGTTTGGCAGTAGTCGGGGCAGTGTAATCTGAAACCGGGTATGCCTCTGTCCAACGGGAAAGAGCACAGACAACTACAAGAACATATTTGAATCCTCGACATCGTTCCATCTGGATATAATCCATCTGGAGGACTTCAAAAGGGTGATCAGGAGGCTGAAATCCACCCTGTTCTACGGGAATGCTTTTACCTGGGTTAAACTGACAACAGATCATACAGGTACGAACTTTTTGTTTAGCTGCTGCTCGTAAATGTTTGTTGAACCAAATGTGTTGAATGCTGTCTAGCATAGCTTTTTCTCCTAGGTGCGCTGGACTATGTACAGTATTAATGATAACTTGGACCATTGAATCAGGAAGGAACCACACAGATTTTTCCTTCGTCATCCATCTTTGATCCGTTTGGATCCCTCCTAATTCAGTCCATTTCTTTATTTCATCTGGTGTAGCATGTGTCTGTATGTCAATTACGTCAAGAGCGGGATCCTTAACCGTCATGCAATATGTTGGTGTCGGAACTATTGTCTTTGTCATGTCAGATGTTTGAGTTTGAGCAGTCTGTTTAGCTGTTCTGTCAGCTAGGTCATTGCCTTGGGAAATGATATCAGTAACTTTCGTATGAGCTTTACATTTCATAATTGATATTGCAGTGGGTAGATGTATTGCATCTAATAAGGCATGAATGAGGGGTCCGTGCTGAATGTGGGCACCGTGAGAAGTTAAATAACCTCTCTCTCGCCACAGCACGCCGAAGTCATGTACAACTCCGAATGCATAACGTGAATCAGTGTATATGTTGACTTTTTTATTTGTGGCTTGAATACAGGCTTGTGTCAGAGCGATGAGCTCTGCTGCTTGAGCTGACAAGGTATTTATGCAATTTGTTTCAATGATTTCAGTGTCTGTTGTGACTGCATACGCAGCCACTAGCTCTCCTGTACTTGTTCTCATACATGACCCATCTACATACAATGTCAGGTCTGGATCTGACAATGGGACGTCTGTTAAGTCTTGTCTGGGTTTCGTCGTGATAGTGATAACTTCAATACAATCATGTGCTAGTGGGTCTGTTCCGTTTACTGGTAACAGTGTGGCAGGATTCAATGTACTACAACGTCTGATTTCTATGTGTGGTTGAAACAATGTTAACTCGTAACCGGTGAGTCTTGCTATAGTCAAGTGTTGTGTTTGTGTGCGGTTCAAGAGAACCTGTACTGCATGTGGTACTTGTACTGTCAATTGGTGTCCTAGTACTATGGCATCGCTTTGTCTGATTGCTAAAGCTGTTGCTGCCACTGATTTCAGGCACGCAGGCAGAGCCTGAGCTACGGGATCTAATGTACTAGAAAAATAAGCACATGGTTTGTGTGATCCTGCTTGTTCCTGTGTGAGTACTGACAAGGCAGTACCTTCGCGTTCTGTAACAAAGAGTGTAAACTGTTTATTGTAACATGGTGTTGCTAAAACAGGTGCTTGACATAAAGCTTTCTTTAGACTTTCAAAAGCTTGTGTATGTTCCTGAGTCCAAGGGAGAACAGTCGATGTGGCTGCCTCCTGCGTTGTCAACTGAATGAGTGGTTTTGCTAGAAATGCATACTGAGGGATCCACTGCCTACAATATGAAGTGAGGCCTATGAAAGCCCGCACCTCCTTTTGTGTCTTGGGTATTAGCATGTTAGCAATTAACTGGATGCGATCTGGTGTAAGCTGCCTTCCCTCCTTGGACAGCGAGTGCCCAAGGTAAACAACTCGCTGGACACAGAATTGCAGCTTAGAAGGGGACACCTTGTGCCCCTTTTCGGCCAAAAATTGTAAAACCGTCAGTGAGGCTTTTTCACATTCAGGTTCGCTTCTAGCGGTGATCAGCAGATCATCGACATATTGAAGCAGGGCAGTGTTGACTGGCATGTGGATACTGTCAAGTTCTCGTTTCAGTGCTTGGCTATAGATGCTGGGGCTTTCTGTGAATCCTTGAGGTGCGCGTGTGAATTTAAAGCTTCGTCCATTTAAACTAAATCCGAACAAGTATTGGCTTTCCGGATCTATTGGGACGCTGAAAAAGGCATTCTTGAGATCAATTACAGTAAAGAATGTTGCTTCGGAATCAATGGCTGTCAGTAATGAAGAAATGTCTGGGACTACGGGGTATTGTGGTACAATGCATTTATTTAATTCGCGCAGATCAATAACCAATCGATATACTGGCGGGGCTGTTGGATCAGTTCGTTTAAGAATCGGAATTATCGGTGAATTACATACATTGGAGTCGGTTTCCTCAACCACTCCTTGGGTAATAAGCTCGTCAATGATTTGCAGTAAAGCCACTACAGCATCTGGGGGTAACTTGTATTGTCGCATTCGTGGTAGTACCACTCCTGCCTTTAGTGTGACTCGATATGGTGTAATGTTCATGCAACCAACATCTGTAGGGCCTTGTGCCCATAAATGTGTGGGTAAAGTCTGCAGTCGGTCATCCATGTCTCGGGACACATAGTGCCCTTTGAAATCACGTAAAAACAATCTTACTCCTTCCGGAGAACAACATATTATAGCTCCTAGAGCTTTCAACGTTTTTATACCTAACAGATTTTCTGGACATGATTTAGTAAGCAATAAATCTGTAGTTCGTGTCAAGGGGCCAATCGTAAGTGGAAGAGGCTGTGATACTTCGTTAATGATAGGTTTTCCTGAAAAGCCAAGGGAAATATTCTGTGAGCCTGAGAGGGGTGCCCCTGGAACTTCACTACGTTTTATGGTTGTTCGGCTTGCCCCTGTATCAAGTAAAAATTTTCTATCTTGGCCTAATAGTTCACTGTGTACATAAGGTCCTTCTTGATCTACAGGGACCTCGATAAGGGGTAAGCCAACTTCCCTCTCTAGGCTGTTTCATGAGTATCGTTGATAATCAGGATAGTCATACTGTGCGGTCTGGTACATCTGTTGTGTCGTTGTTTGTGTGGCAGCAATAGGCTGCGGTGGTGGAGCTGGCATAGACTGTTGCGGAGCTGGCATGGACTGTGCATGCTGCGGGGCTCCTTGTTGGTTCTGATCCTGTCTAAGTGGTCGTGGTCTTTCTTTTGTGTTACCTATGGCGATATTATGTTTTAAAACTGGACAATCGTGTACATAATGACCTGGCTGTTTACAATAGTTGCACGTCCCTTTTACAGGACCTGCTGAAACACTGGACTGTGTCATACCCTTTTTATGACCGTCAGTTGGAACTGTCTGGGAAACTAGCATTTTCATTTTCGTGTCTTTCATGCGTCTTTGTTCATGTTCTTGTTCCTCTCTAATTCTATTGTGATGGTACTGTAGCATTTGTAACATTTGTGACGGAGTGTTACCTTGCCAGGTACTCTCGAATTTCAATACTCTATTCTTAACTTGGGGCAAGGCATTTTCAACCAATTTTGTCACAAACAGATGTGGATACGATTCGCTACTTGCTTTTATTCCACTATTTATACCAAAACATTTTTCAAATCGGGAATAGAAATCACTAGTGTCTTCATCTGGTTTTTGTTTACAGGCTGAGATTGCACCCCAGTCTTCCTTTTTCGTAGTTAATAAACGTGGCAGTACCTGTACTAGTAGACCTGGTAGTGTTTTGGTCTTTTCCCCAAGCCCTGAACCTGGACCTCGAGCTTTTTCTTCGTTTTCTAATGCTGTCCAATCTATCTTCTGGTCTCCCACCTCCCAATCCTTTTCCTTGAGTTTTTCGTAAATGCCCGCAGGCATTAATACCTTCAATATTGTCATAATGTCGGGATAGGTATATTCTCCCATGAGTAACATATCTTTAATTTCACGGTGGAAACCCGCTGGGTCTTTGTCATGACTGGGTACCACTTTCTTCATTTCTAATAGTTCTATTTTAGATATAGGTGTGTATACAAATACACGTTTAAACTGATTGTCCTCGCCTTTTATCGGGTGGACTTCGCGTAAGGGATTCTGTCTATCCATATAATACGTCGTTCTTTCCTTGATGGGCAGTGAGACATGTTCGGGACATACAAAAAGAATGTACTGCTTTCTGGATTCTAGTATTTCTCTAATTAACTCAGTACCTGAACCTCTCCATTTATTCGTGAGTAAGTCAGTCAATATATCAGGTAAGGGACCAGGATCGGAGTGTTGGCTTTTATATAATATAAGGAGTTGTTGAATCATATAGATACCAGCTAAACGCTGTTCATCTGGGGTGAGGTTCAAAAACGTATGCGCTAGTGTATCATCACCATATTTTCCGGGACTATCAACCCAGTGAACGGCTGACCTGGCTAATTCTTGTTCGTCCATAGAATCGAGTATATGATAACCCCTTCGTTCTCGAAGTAATTTGTCAGCGGCTTGGAACGAATGTTCGGGGGACCTTATATTTATTATAGGAGTTTGGAATTTTCTGCTATTATCTGGACGTATCGGACGTATCGGATCAGTAAAGCATCTAGTATTATTGCAAGATCTTCCTCTACCTACATAGGCCATTGTTTCTACCTGTCCTGTGGGCAGTTCTAATTCTTCCTCCTCCTCGGTTTGTTCAGGCTCGTCTACTGCTAATCTTTCCTCGTGTATTCGTTCTACTTCCTTGCGGATCTTGCGGCACATAGCTACTATACATGATTGTTTATCATGTCTCCCCTCTGATATATTCCGACTCCATGTGGTAAGAATTTGCATTTCTTCCGGATTTACCCCTGGTCGGTCTTGATTTCTGATCACACAGTTTATGAGGAAACGTAACAGTTCCCCCTGTATTTCCACTTTCTGGTACTCCATGGCTCTATTAATACTCTCAGAATCTCGCCCTGACTGGACAAAGTGATATATATTTTCTAAATGTGTAGTCATTCCTGGTAGCCTCCCTAAGTATATTGCAGCTCGTCGGATACGTAATGATGCCAGCAGCATTTCGTCCCCTTTTCCGGGCACAGGGTCATATCTACAATCTATTAGAAGTTCCTTGAGCGTGTCGGGAGTTACTAGTTTGGGCGTACGTCGGTGGGCTAATTCTTGAAAGGAAAGTTTATTTACTCTGGGTGGCGTGGAAAAAATGTTTGATGTACCTCCGGTAGCACCACCTGGGGTGCTGGGTGTGAAAGGATTTGTTGAACGTGATATAGCAACCATAGGTGTGGATACAGATGTAGAAACAGATGTGTTTGCCGGAACTTGTGTCGGAGTTTGCTGTTGCGGAGGTACAGACGGAGGAGGGTCTTGGCGTTGAACCCCCTCGGCAGGCGGTCTATGTGGCGCAGTATTAGCGTACTCGGGAGCTGCGTCGTCTAAATAAGAGGAAAGAAAAACATCTTCTGCGGTTCTGGGATGCCCTTTGGGATGTACTTTTATCGGAAACAATGGGGGTGGCAAGTCTTTTGGTATCTCCGGAGTAGCCTTAGGTAACCCTTCGGCCAGAAGAGGATACATACCATTCATAAGGGCATTTCTTTGTCTGTCTATTTGTTCTGATTTTACTCGAGTACCTTCTTCAATTAATATATTTTCTCGAACTTTATTTGAATTCTCCTTACTTTTCTCTTCCTGTCTGAGCGCTTTTTCTGTACGTCTATATGATTCTTTACGCCATAATTCAATGGCATCTTTCTGTGACTGTCTAGCTTTCCTTTTCCATAATTCTTCCTCTACTTTCATGATGCAATCTGCATCCCAGGTCCCAGCTGCGGGCCACCTCTGACTTTCTGGTAATTCCTTGGTGTAGTCTACCCATAAATCAAGAAATAATATGGCGTCTAGGCCATGTTTATGATACATGAAGTACCCTGGAGTGTCCCTAGGAGGAATGGGAACAGCTTCTTCGAGTACCCCTTTTCTAGTTTTGATCTGTCTTAATTTCGAAAAGAGCGGCATATTGAGAACTGATCTGATACCTAATTTTGAACACGTTTAATACAACAAAACACAATAATGAACAGTCATTCACACCACAATATGCAGAACGTATTTAAAACATTTAACATTTAACATTTAATGAACAACAATGATGGCCATTTAGGGAACTAATCACTAAGCATAATACTCGACACTAACTAGGTAATTCTGAATTATATACTAGACATACTTGATATACTGCTAAACAGTACAGATACACTGCTGAAACAGTGCAGACCGGATTTGTGTACCCAAACCCGTCTTGACCGGCACAAACTATGTGCACGTCAGAACGCCTCCCCAACAATGGTACTCACCGGGTAGCTCGGAACGGAAGGCCTCGGAACTGAACTGAACTGGACTTGAACCGGACTGGACTTGACTCGAAACTTCGGAACCTCGGGAACTGGTGGGCCTCTGTATACCTCGGATCTTGCTCTCTCAGCTAGGCTCTGGTCGGGATACTTCGCACTTCTCACCGCCTCGTCTGGGTGTTGATCGCAGCCTCAGTTACCCCCGCTCGGCAGGAGGGAGATACAGGAAATCCTGTGAGTACGCGTTGTTGTCCGTCCAGCTGTGGCAGGAGACCGGGCCTGCAACGCACCTCCGGCGCGTGAGATGAGAAAGTGTCCCTATTCGGGCGCCATGTATGTGGTAAATAATTTAATTACCAGAACTTAATTTGATGCGGAAAATTAATAATAATAGCTCAGAAAAATAAGAGGCAGAATCCGTGGTATTAGAGGTTCGGAACTGGCTTTATTCCAAAATCAATTCGAATTGATGGACTCCATATTCCATCACCACGAAGGTTCAGGAAGTGAAGGACCATACTTTATTGACAAGTAATCATTTTTATACAATAGGCATTACAGTGAAATAGATGCAGGAGGCGTAACAGTTGATAACAAAGATAAAACATACATGCGTAACTAAAATGGGTGTAACTGGGCGTAACTTAAAGGACGTCATCAGGTATGATGTCACAATAGGGTGGTTCCATGAAAGAATTTCGCAATGTCAGCAGAAATACTCAGCAGAGATGCGCGCGCAGCAGCATGACGTGTGATTGACGTGCAACTAGGGGGTGAAGGGGACTTGACATTTAGCTCTACATGTGGAGACAGGAGTCTGGGGGGTCAAGTCAACCTAATCCCAAATCATATCTAACATCTTATGTTTAAAGAACTGTGTTATCCAAAAAGAGAGGTCTCTTAGGATAGAATCTTATTCTATACTGACTATACTGACTGTTAGTGCGTGTACAAGCGTCTAAGTGTCTACACTAGATGCGAGGGCAGAAATCTTCCATAGTAACAGGGCTATGAATTACTTGCATAAAGACAGAGAAGCCGGGCCCTTTGCTCGTTAGCTGGAAGAATGTTTACTTGAACTACTAGACAGGAATGCATTGGATAGGGAGCGGAGCAGATAATCTCGAAGGTGAAATACAGTTTTTGGCAGGCAACAGGCTGGAGTCAGGCACCGTTAGCCGCGCAGGGAATAGGACAAAGTTCATGGATACAGATGCGAGCTCAGACTGGAGCTTTCAGAAGCAGAAGGCAGGAAAAGGCTTAATGGCAGAATCAGGGCCTACCCGCCTGGACTGTAAAATGGGATAAATGAACCATATAAAGCCGGTGGCCTTTCATACTTAAGAATGGAATATCCGACCCATTCATGGCGGATCTGAAAGAGGACATGTTGACGGTGGACGCACATGTGTTTGCGTCTTCATAACTGGAACTGGAGGGAACATACATGTACTTGTAATTTATACATGAAACCGTTGGGGTCCAAGATAGGGGACATAACTGATCATAAAAATCCATATTTCCACAACGCAATGCTATTACAACGCATTTTTTACAACGCAAAAGCTTTTACAACGCAAAAGCTTTTACAACGCATGCATTTACAATGCATGCTTTTATATGGTAAGTACTTTTACAACGCATATACCATTACAACGCATTTTTTTTGTTTTGTTTATTTTTTGGAAAACTGTTGTTTGAAAAATAATTAATTAATATTTTATTATTTATATTAAATAATATATTTGATAAATATGAAAGAGTAATTATTGAGTATAAATTATTTAATAATTTAGAAAAATTAAAAAATATGAGTAGTATAATAAACGATTAATACTTGAGTATTAATCAAATTTCAAAGAGTATTTTTTAAGTTAAATTAAATAAATAAAAATTTTATAATAAATGAGTTGTATTATGAGAAATTAATACATGAGTATTTTTTACTTTCTTATAAAAAATGTAATAAATAATATAAAAGATTTCAAAAAAGAAAGTACTGTTGGAGTAAATAAAAAATAATTAAATAATATTTTATTATTTATATTAAATACTATATTTTTTTAAATATGAAAGATTAAAAATTGTGTATAAATTATTTAAAAAATATGTAAAATTATAAAATAGGAGTAGTAATATAAAAGATTAATACTAGAGTATTTTTTAAATATGAAAGAGTATTTTTTATAAAAAAATAAAAAATAAAATAAAATAAAAGAGTAGTATTATGAAAGATTAATACTTGAGTATTTTTAACCTTCTTATTTAAAATGTAATTAATGAAATAAAATATTAAAAAAAAGAAAGAGTACTTTTGGAGTATTTAAAAAAAAAATATGAAAAATGTTAAAAAAATAAATAAAAAAAAATATAATATTTAAAATATTAATAGAGTTATTAAAAATTTATTTAACATGAAATTATATCAAAAGAAAATAGAACAAAGACAATAGAACTTACTTTAAAAAAAATTCCCACGCTTTTGCATTGAAGTCTATGAGCTTATTTGTCCTTCATTTATTTTGGCAGCTTCAGAATATACAACCCGCGGAACAAGAAAAGAAGGAGCAGAAAGAGAAGAAAGAGAAAGTTTGGAAGGAAAAAGAAAATAGAGTCGAGGTAAGGAACACATTTAGTAAATTTACGGAAAAAAAATAACATTTTACATGTTTAAATTACAATTTTAAAAAATAATAACAGTAAACAAATAAGGTTTATTAAATATTTCTTTATTAGAACAAACTTAGAAAAAACTATTAAGTTTTATTGATTTTTTTTACATAATGTACATTTATTAGAAAACATATACATAATTTATTTACATTTATAAACATTTATTTACAGAAAAAGTAAATAAAATAGTCCTTTTTTAACATTGATGCGCGCGATGACGAGGGTGGTAGTTCATAATGAAGTTTTCAGATATTAATCTACTGGCGTTTGGTTTTAGAAAAATTGGTTGAATATTATGGAACAGTAGATTTGGTCACATTGGTAGTTTAGCAAAAAATGAAGATTTGAAAAAAAAAAATAATTAGGAGACCCGACTTTTAAATTTGAATTTTTTTTGGGAAAAACATTGTATGCCAATTGTAATTAAATGATATTTAATTTTGAAGCAAAGCAAGAAAGTAAGTACAAAACTAATTTTAGAAAGAAAGAATGTTAGAAAGATTTTCCAGGTAGTCTATAGCCACACACAACGAAAATTGTTGTAATACAGCCAATAGTCTCTCAGACATTTCTTTAGTTTTGACAGTTACTCGTGGGTTTAGACTACCTGAAAGTGTTTGGGCTAGTCTCATTTCTTGAAAACTTTGCTCCTTCTTCAAAGTTTCCAAGAAAGAGTAGAAGTTTGGATGAGGTTTGCCAATTGTGTGGTTGAAGGAGTTATGCCATCCCTCAATGGCATTGTTTGTTTTTGCTTCTCCCTCTAAACAGCTCGTGTAGCAGTTCCACCACTCCACATGGAATCGTGGCTTCCTCCTGCGACCCGATCTGCTTAGGTGCCCAATCCATGTGTCCTCGAAATAATTTAGGATGGGTGCCAATTTCTCTTCATTACTTGTATAATAAGCAGATTCTATAATTGCAGTGTAGTACTCGTCCACACTATCGGGAGGAACAAAACAAAGTGCTGTTAATTTTTTTAGTTCAAATTGTAGTTTGCTATCACGACAATATTCTGCAACTAGGGATGTTTTTTGTAATTTACGCCAAAAAGCCTGGGAAAAATGGAAAAAACATCCCTGAATTTGGGTATCCGTGTACGTTTTATTGATCACATTGATCATGCTCAATTCAAAATCAATTATTATTTTCCTAGGACTTTGAGATGTTTTACTTTTAATAACTGATAAAAGTTCAGAGTATGTTGCAGAAGTCTTATCAGGTAGCAAACTATATACTAAGGGAATTACATTATTGTTAATTTTTGCATGTATAGTGTAAATTTGAGTGAAAGGATGGGGTGTACTTTTAAACGTCCCATCCATCATCCAAATTTCACTATTTTCTAACTTTGCAAGGTTACGTGGGGTACTAAAAATGAGAATTCGTTTTTGAGGGTTTTGGTTGTCATGCAAAAGGAAAGGTTCATCAGAAAAAGAAATAGAAAGATCATGTGGAATTCTAATGTCAGAGAAAGAATGTGGTGTAGATAGTTGAATGTTACTTGCCTGCTTTTGTCTTTGAATAATTCTTCTCAAATTAGGAATTATAGGCATGTTACTAGCAACATGACTGGGGACATGCTGTGCAACCTCTCTTAAAATGGATCCTGTAGAATCATTGGAGGTGCTTGCAATAGCTTTCATTTCGTTAACAGTTTCTCTTATTTCTACCTCCATTGCAGAGGCAGAGTGGTTATGTTCTGTTGTTTTCACAACTACATTATCAAGTGTAACCGCTCTGCCACTGCAATGGGTAGTGTAGTATTGCACACACCTCCAATGATTTTTCGGAAAACTTATTCTTTCCTTACTATATATGTATCCTCCATGGTTTAATAAATTTTTTCCTTTCCTGGATTTAATGTATTTCGCTGCTTCAAGACTAGACATTATCTGAAAAGAGAAGAGAAGAAAAACAAATTAGGATGTAAAAGTAAATACTATACCTCAAATGTTACCCCTACAACATCCAACACTTTCCCTACTGCTGCACCTTCCTGGAGTTAGAATAGTAAATTATACCTCTACACCATCCAACACTTTCCCTACTGCTGCACCTACCTGGAGTTAGAATAGTAAATTGCACCCCTACAACATCCAACACTTTCCCTACTGCTGCACCTTCCAGGAGTTAGAATAGTAAATTATACCTCTACACCATCCAACACTTTCCCTACTGCTGCACCTACCTGGAGTTAGAATAGTAAATTTCACCCCTACAACATCCAACACTTTCCCTACTGCTGCACCTTCCTGGAGTTAGAATAGTAAATTATACCTCTACACCATCCAACACTTTCCCTACTGCTGCACCTTCCTGGAGTTAGGATAGTAAATTAAACCCCTACACCATCCAACACTTTCCCTACTGCTGCACCTACCTGGAGTTAGAATAGTAAATTGCACCCCTACAACATCCAACACTTTCCCTACTGCTGCACCTTCCTGGAGTTAGAATAGTAAATTATACCTCTACACCATCCAACACTTTCCCGACTGCTGCACCTACCTGGAGTTAGAATATTAAATTATACCCCTACACCATCCAACACTTTCCCTACTGCTGCACCTTCCTGGAGATAGAATAGTAAATTATACCTCTACACCATCCAACACTTTCCCTACTGCTGCACCTTCCTGGAGTTAGGATAGTAAATTAAACCCCTACACCATCCAAAACTTTCCCTACTGCTGCACCTTCCTGGAGTTAGAATAGTAAATTGTACCCCTACACCATCCAACACTTTCCCTACTGCTGCACCTTCCTGGAGTTAGAATAGTAATTTATACCCCTACACCATCCAACACTTTCCCTACTGCTGCACCTTCCTGGAGTTAGAATAGTAAATTGCACCCCTACACCATGCAACACTTTCCCTACTGCTGCACCTACTAGGAGTTTGAATAGTAAATTGTACCCCTACACCATCCAACACTTTCCCTACTGCTGCACCTTCCTGGAGTTAGAAAAATAAGTGCTTCCAACTGCAACCCTTATTTAATCTATTTTGGGATTTTATTAACATTAATAAGTAAATGGTTTGGCTAACATATTGATGGTTTTAAAACAATGTTGTTTAAAAATACCTTGTTTTTTTGGGATTCCTTTCCTTGGAGAGACTTCTGATGTGGTATTGGCCTGCTGGCTGGAGTTTTCACTTATGTGTTGGACTGAATTTTACAGCAAAGTTGAAAACAATTGTCTGGAAAAATGGAAAAAACAAATTGAAAAAACTGAACGTTGGTGACAAATGCAAATTTAGATTAAAATGTTTAAAATTAAGACATTCTATTTAACTATTAGTACATAACACTTTCCCTACTGCTGCACCTTCCTGGAGTTAGAATAGTAAATTGTACCCCTACACCATCCAACACTTTCCCTACTGCTGCACCTTCCTGGAGTTAGAATAGTAAATTGTACCCCTACACTATCCAAAACTTTGCCTACTGCTGCACCTTCCTGGAGTTAGAAAAATAAGTTCTTCCAACTGCAACCCTTATTTTATATATTTTGGCATTTTATTAACATTAATAAGTAAATGGTTTGCCTAACATATTGATGGTTTTAAAACAATGTTGTTTAAAAATACCTTTTTTTGGGGATTCCTTTCCTTGGTGAGGCTTCTGATGTGGTATTGGCCTGCTGGCTGGATTTTTCACTTCTTTGTTGGACTGAATTTTACAACAAAGTTGAAAACAATTGTCTGGAAAAATGAAAAACTAAAAAATGAAAAAATTGAACGTTGGTGACAAATGCAAATTTTGATTAAATTTTTGAAATTATGACATTGTATTTAACTATTAGTACATAACACGTTCCCTACTGCTGCACCTTCCTGGAGTTAGAATAGTAACTTGTACCCCTACACCATCCAACCCTTTCCCTACTGCTGCACCTTCCTGGAGTTAGAATAGTAAATTGTACCCCTACACCATCCAACACTTTCCCTACTGCTGCACCTTCCTGGAGTTATAATAGTAAATTGTACCCCTACACTATCCAACACTTACCCTACTTCTGCACTTTCCTGGACTAACAATAGTAAAAGGTATGACTATTACATTGTGGAATTTATAACAGTGTAAATTTAAAATACCTTTTTCTTTAGCTGATTGTTTTCTTGGTTTCTTGGTAGTGCTGGCTGCAGGTTTAAGTTATTTCTTTTAGTGATTTAATCCACAAAGTTCCAACCGATTGACTGTGAAAATGAAAAAAAATTTTAATAGTTAATGCAACTTTGACAATGTTGGTTTAAAAAAAAAATGAGACCAATTGATTGTAAATCTGATATTTTATTTCACTCTAACTACATCACATATACTTTTCATGGTGCTGCATCACACTTGAGTATGAATAATAATTGGTACAGCAAAACATAATACACTTTCAATGCATTATGAAATAAGAGTAATAATGGATACCCCTACACCATCACTCAATTACCCTACTGCTGAACATTCTGGGACTTAGAATAGTAATAGTTACCCCAGTACCATGAAACGCTTTCTCAAATGCAGTACCTAACTGCAGTCATATTAGTAATTGTTACCCCTGCACCATCGCATAATTTCGTTTATGATGCAGTGTGAATGTTAAAAAAATTAATATTATCCCCTTTACCATACAACACTTTTGCTAATGCTAAAAATATATTTTTAAATTAAAAGAATTACAAAAAAAAAACATTTACCTTCACAATAGTAAAGGTGAGTCGATTACGTTGAGGTGAAGGAAAATTCGGGACACGATTTCTTGATTTTGAAAGAATAACAAGTTTCTGTTTTAGGAAAAACAAGTAGATGTTTTAAGTTGGTATATATTAAAGTTTCTTTAGTGATAAAAAATTAGAAACAGTACATTTTATAAATTAATATAAATTTTTTTTAAACATATTTTGTATGGAAATAAAACATGATTAAGGACAAAACAAGGTTTTAAAATATATTAGTGACTTACTAGTATTTGCAAAGTAACAATGCTTTTCCAAACGAATGCAGTGCTCTCTCAGTCGAGGTCACAGTCAAGGTGTCAGAGGGTCAGGTTTTTACGTCTGGTCTCTCTGGTAGTTGATAATCAACTGATTGCAAAATGGTGTCTTCCTGGTATTTATAAGTTTTAGTTAGTGTCACTATGAATTTTTTTAAAAACAGCGTTCGTTGTGTTTTTTAGTATACTTTATTTTTCTGTGGAAAATGATAATTTAAAAAAGCATTAAAAGATGTATTGTTTTCATTTATTTGCTCCGTTTTGGCATCCATTTTGGAACATGTCTTTTACTATTGTTTTCATAGAAAGTGTTGTAGGACAAGTTTTAGAAGTGAGATGGATAAAATGGCGACTATGTGTATGTGTCTTCTGTTTTACTCTGTTTACTTATTTTCCGATATGTATGAACTGTTGTTAAATTTTTCGTTATTTGTTTTAAACTTTGAAATGTGTGAAAACGGATTTTTGGGGGAAATGGGAGTATTAATTTTAATACTCGAGTATTCATTTTAATACTCGCGTATTAATTTTGTAATGCATTTCAGTACATTTACGTTCAGTTTTGCTCCACATTTTAATACACTTCCCCACCCTAAAACCCCTAATTTCCCTGCATCCCGTGCCAGATTTTATTGTACTTTTTATTAAAAAAATATTTTTTTCGCGTTGTAATGGTATGCGTTGTAATGGTTTTCGTTGTAACAGCACTTTTAAGTATTTTAATAAGTTTAGCGTTGTAAAAGTATTCGTTGTAAAGTATAGCGTTGTAGTAGTGTTTGCGTTGTAAAAAATGCGTTGTAACGGTAGGCGTTGTAATAGCATGCGTTGTAACGTCATACATCCGTTATAATTGGCCTCTGGTTAAACTAACAACTCACTGAGGACGTCCTTCGACTGTGCTGAGCAGGCCCTTGCGTCCATGTTGTGTTGAACCCGTCCCCGTCCCACAGAAACTGATGCTCACAGCCTTCCACCATGCAAAGCAAGTCTAGGATCATATCATGGCTGGAAGCTGATTCTTGAACCATCCTCATTCCCAATAGTCTGCTGCACATGACTTTGAGTATGTGCAGGGGCTGTTGTCAGGGACTGTCCGGTACACAGTCAGGGACTTGGGCAGGGACTGGCAACTGGGTAGAAAACGTACGCAGAAAGAGCACAGCGCTGCCCAGGATCATACAGGAAGTCAGAGGAGAAAAGGGATCCAATGGGGAAGCCTGCACAAAGGAACAAGATGGCTAAGACTCAGAAAGGACAGGCACTCATCAGGTGATTTAACATTCAGAATAACTACACCCAGGACGAATGTGCAAGATATATATATGGAAACAACATTAACAATAAAGGGAGTGTGGGGTAAAGCATTCCGGAGTGCCACACAGTAAGACTGAAGCTCAGTAAGTTCTTCACCCACAATTGCTGTTACAGACACTGACTGAAAATACCCACATATAGGATATGCATGCAAAGGCAGGGTCTGTGGAGCTTATACCTATGGTGATGTTATAAATGTAACTCAAAGACAATACTCACAGTGAACAAGAAACACCACCTAGGTAGTCAGCTGTGCCCAAGGATCCTGGCGATCAAACAGGAACACGCAGGGCAGTAACAGCAAGGGGGTAGAACTAAACACAAGCACACAAGGAGCTAGCAAGGAGGAGTGCTTAACAGGAAAGGAAGGAAATCACAGGGTACCCTTGGCAGAAAGCAAGTAACAGACATACAAGGTAATAGAAGCAAGACAGCAGAATAGAAAGACAGCAAACTAGGAACTGGAACCAAGGAAATGGGAAGAAAGGCAGAGACTGGAAAAGGATATACAGTAGGGGTCCTACAAGGGTATACTTGAATAGTGCTGGATCAGGAGTCAAGAAAACAAAGTAGCACTAAAGGCTGTGCTGGAGCAAGAACAAGAATTTAGCAAAAGCTCAAAAGATAAGGCAGCACTGCAGGCAGTGCTAGTTCAGGAACAAGGGAAACTGCTGCAGCTCAGGAACAAGGAATATCTAACGCTCAAGAGACACTGGAAATAAAGATATAAAAGCTCAGGAAACACTGGAAACAAGGATATCAAAAGCTCAGGAAACACTGGAAACAAGGGTCGGTCTCTCTGGTACACAGCTGCAATGACCAGCCTTGGCCTGAAGGGAGATGGGCTTAAAAGAGCTCACAATAAATACATGCAGCAGGTGTGAGCAGGGTAGCAGGTGAGCTGAATTCCTCCACCCATTCTTTGCCTGCAGGGGTGGAGGCGAAGCAGTGAGCAGGGAATTCTAGGTAATGGAGGTTCAGGCATGAGCAGGCTGGCTTCCACAAAACCCAACATTGATTGGGAATGGATGGCCATTTCCAAGTAGAGTCCAAATGGCTGGAAGTCAGTATGTACATGAAGGGGAGGGTCTGGAAGCTTATTAGAACAACGGAGAGTGCCACAGTTCAGCCCCCTGGTGGTGGATATGAGAACACAGGGAGCAAGTTGTGACAGTTGTGGGTGCAAGGCATGGAATTCGCACCAGGGTCTAGCCCCAAGAACTCACTGTACAAGGTTTCTGTCCGTCTTCTCCGGAACCCTCTAAAAGCTGTCGAAACTAGTAGAAGATTGGCCAAGTTTTCAGGATGTGGCCCTTATTTCTACACTGTATGAATCCTTGTGCTGCAACAGGGGTTTAGCTTTCAGGAAGATCACGGCAGCAGGTGCAGTGGGGCTCAGGAACGTGAGGGATCCTCTGCACACCAATTAGACATATTTTTGTACAAGCAAAACCATGGGAAGGGGTCCATTTTTCTTGCTTGCACTCGGGTTCATGGTGCATTGCTATGCCAGACCATGCCACATATCACTTTTGATCTTGCAGAAGGAGTGCTTGATAAAAGAACAAGGTCTTTTGTGGCACCCTTGACCCAATCTCTTGTCTTCCAGAAGCTGCTCAACACAGCCTTTGCAGGACGGAGTGGATCCTGGGTCCCGGTCTCGACTTACAGCCAAACGCTGTGCCTAGTCTCCTTGATACCACAACGTCCTTCCTCAGGGTGGCTTGTGATCTTTGTTCCAGAAGAACTAATACAAAGAATGAACACTTCTTGATGGGCGATGTTTCGCCACTTCTGCCAAGCGGCACACTTCTTGTCCTGTTCATTTCAAAATGTTGGTTATATGGAACCATCTTGAAATGGATTTCCAGACATTCAAGGATGGCCCCCAAATGAGTAGCAGGGTTTGAAATGTGATTTTTATGGAGCTAAGAACTTTTTAAAATGGAGTTACATTTGGCCTTTTTAGGAACGTCGTTATTTTCACTGTGGTCTAAGTATGGTCCCCATAACGCCTTATGGCCCACTCCTCAATGATTACTTTATTGTCAAGGACTTTTATACTTTAGAGATTATCACATCACAATTTCTCATCTTTGTAGACTAACTGATTTCCAGGTTTTCTGGACTCAATGAAGGTCTGCAGCCCCCAAAATGATTAAGGGGGAAAATTATTCTCCCGACCAATCAGTTCTCATTTTAAAAAAAGGTTTCGGATGAGTGCACTTGTATAGGCATTAATACAAAAATTGGTCTACTAGGAAGGGCTTTTTGAAATGTGGAAATCCAGTACCTTAAAAAGGTGTCCTACTAACTTTTACCTAATGAGCATAGATTTCTAGATGGCATAAAGGGTTACAATGTGTTGCATGTTGGAGTGGAGGTTTTCAAATACTTATGTCCAAGGCAGTGGCATTCAAACTGCAACTAAGCCTCCACTGCAAATCAGTGGTGAATATGTCTAGCAGGGGTAACGTGATTCATTTAGCCAATCATGCAACAAATAGATACGTACACCCTCAGTTTGATGAGGTTGCGAAAGAATATCTTTCAATGATCTCTGATAGAGCTACTTGTGGTACCCCAGCAGGGAAATAATGAAAACTATCATCAAAAGAAGCCTAAAATAAAGGTGACCCGGTTCTAGGGTTTTCAAAGTCATGACACTTTGTGTTTTTGGTCATTAGATTAAATTGGACATCCATTGACAGAGATTTGCTAGGGCAGTCCTGAGGTTCTTGACTTTGAACTTTGTGAATGGAGTATGGCCTAGTAAGGGTACTTAAATGAAAGAAGGGAGGTATTTGCTAGTTTTAACTTTGGTGCAAAACAGAAGGAACTCATTTTTCACCATTCCACGGTAGTCAGATCTGTGCTGTCCAAGGCTGATATCAATAATACAGTGCGGGCAATTGTCAAATTTGTGATGTCATCCAATGACACTAGTAAGCTTTAGAGTGTTAGAGCGCCATGAGAGGTCACCATTCAATGTAAAAGATGTAAAGGGAGAATGAATTACCATGAGCCACCACACAGTGTCAGTTGAAGTTACCTGAGTATGGTATCATCCAATTACAACCTGCTGTGTCCTGTTATACTAAAAGAAACACACCATTGAAGTGGAGTGCCACTGATACCTGCAACCAAATGTAGCCGCTTGGTAAGAAAATCATGATCTACCACATCAAATGCTGCCACCATGTCTGGTAGGACCAGGCACTCTACATTTTCCTGGTAAATAGTGGCCAATAGGATACCAATCATATCTTTCAGTGTAGTTTCTGTATGTAACCCAGATTGTACCTTCTAATGACAAGCTGGGCCTCCATGTGTGCCTGCAGATGACTGGTAAATAACCTTTTGACAAGTAGATCTTGTGCTCGCCCTTTTTGCCAATAAGTGGAAAGAGCAGGCTGAACACTTCCCAGATTGATCAATCACCTGGATGTGGTTGTTGTCTGACTTCTTAGTACTGTTTAGTGAGAAGAGAGCTATTGAGTCAAAGAGAAATGGATGGGGGCAGGGTAGAGGAGTGTGAATCCGATTGATTAATACAGTATTTTACTGTTCTTTTATGGAGTTTCTGGTTGAGTAGATTCTATAATGGTCTAATGCTAATTTGTAATATAGTCTTCGTAGTGCAAGGATTTTGCCACTCACTTTCTTTTACCGAAAGCATGGCTCTAAGAGAGCTGTGTTTAAGATATGAGTGAGACAATAAAACTTGTTCAAGTCTGGCATTTAACGCATCATATGTATAAGCCCAATATAAGCAATAAGGAGAAGTGTGGCTCAATGATTAGAGCGGCAGACCCTGATGCAGAGGTCTAGCCCGGGACCAGGGTTCAATTCCCCGCCTCGGCGTGTCTTGGGCTCAAAAATTCCACGGACCTGATAATTCTCGCATCGGTGCCATTCCAATCATGGAGTCCCACTCTGCAACTCTGGGCAATAGCTTGCTTAATCTCCACAACGGCCCCCACAACGCTAAGGATGCCTGGCCTCCACCTTCGGGGTGCCCAGGAGTGGACACCTCACAGGGAAAGCCAGGATGGGTCCACAGCAGTATTCGTACAAGCGCCTTGAGACCCTTGCGGGTGAGTAGTGCGCTATACAAGTATCAAATTTTAATGAGACGGCAGCCTAGGGGAGAGGTGCTACGGTATGACAAGCACTTTCAATAGATCATCAGATTGTATGTGAAAGAGTAGTCACAACACCTGTCTGGTGGTGGTACAAGAATCTTAGGAGATAGGTATATCTGTAGCAGAAGCCAGCAGGGGTGACTCCTACTCGACGGCAGAGGAACGTTACCCCACTGTTTTTAAGCAGTGCTAAGTAGACACATAAAATGATAATAACTTTGAGTTGTTAACATCTTATGCTTGTGCTCCTTTGTGGGCCAGAGGGTGCTTTGCTCTCGCAGCAGGGCATGGGAGGAGTGGTTTGCCCACTCCTAAGTGCACATGACTGTATGGCCGGCCCTATTGGGCCACCTAAAACAGACATGCGCACTTTCCCTGTTCTCCATGCAGGCCGTATTACAGCCTTCGTGGTGAACATACCTAGGCTCCCATTCCCTAGCTGAACATTGAACCAGGATGCTCGGACCAAGCACAACGCTACATTGCAGCATTACGATTGGTCAGGGGAACCTGGGTGCTTACCAATCACAACGCTGACTGTGCTTCCTGTTCCAAGGTAAAGTAAGGCAAGGTAAGTTTATATATATTTGTTTATATTGCGCACCCCCCGCACGTTACTCCACCCCCTGCAGCCACCCCCTGCACCCGTCCTCTCCACCCACAAGCCATGCCGGCCGCCACTAGAAGCCAGGTTTCAATGATAACACCTTTTAGAGTGGAATTTGTTTATGAAAAATAATAAACGTTTTCCCCCCAATGTGTGGAGGTCATTATTTTTTTCGGTGCATGACCACCAAGTTTTCCCTCGCATTGATGGACAGAAAAAAAGGACATCTGACCATCTGCTTTAAATAAGCTGAGTGGTCTGTCACCCTCAATCAGACGGCTTCTTCTCCATCTGGGCATCCGATTAAACTGGGGCTCCTGTGTCAAAAAACTGATGTTGTTCCTGACTCATACTGAGCAGGCAGACAGAGGGTTTGGCAGACATGGTACTCCGTCATGTTTTTTGACAGAATACCCTTTGCGGTAAACTTGAAGCCAGGCCCACTGTTTGCTAAAAATGCTAATTTTACCTCCTTCTGGTTGTTATGCAACTGATATCACCTCTGCTGCTTGTTGATGATCAGGCTATCAACAATTATAGCACTTCAGGCATGATTTAGACTTTGGTGGACTGTACTCTGTCTGTCGGGGTGGCAGGTGACTTTACCCTGAAGGACTATTTTTTGCCAAAGGTAGAGACGACCAAGACCAACAGACCGCAGTCATCTCTGTACGTTAAAAGGAACTTCCATCACAGCAATGCCCTTCATTTTACACATTAGGTGGGCAGCCACCATTGGTTTTGACAACCTGTCCACCAAACTTTTAACATTTTTTGTTTTTAAAAGACTAAGTCCCAAAGTTTGAGTTAGTTATGGAAAAAGAAAAAAAGCTAATGAACCCACTACCCTGTCACTATGCAAAAATCTTGGTTGTGTCTCATTAATATCAGTTTAAAGCACTGAATTGTTAATTTAAAAATTCAATCCCACAACACTCAGAAAAGGGCAAAGCACAGGGAAGAGCTCGGCAAGTTTAGTTTGCACGCACATAATTACACGAATACAAGAAGCATCTAATTCAGCCCGAGAATCCTTTTTAATCGTCAAAGAGCTGATTAAGGTCCCCACCACCTCCCCCTCCAACACCCCCAAAGTTGACAGAAGTAATGAGCTAGCGAACTTCTTCAACGATAAAATCACCCGCATCCTGGCCTCCCTCCCTCCCCCCAGCCTCACGGAAAGCCGTACTCCCCTCGAACAGACTGAAAGCATCTCTTGCCCCACGCTACAGACATTCCGACCTGTCACCACCCTAGAGGTTGAGCGAACCCTAACAAAAATGAAAAGTGGATCACCCTTGGACCCAGCCCCTATCAGGTTCCTCAAGACCGTAGCCTCAGTAATTGTACCTACCATCACAGATCTCATCAACTGCTCGTTCGACCACGGAACTGTTCCCGACAGCTGGAAGAGTGCTGTGGTCAAAGCACTCTTAAAAAAACCTCAGCTAGATCCATCGGACCTGTCCAACTACAGACCAATATCCCTACTCCCTGGCATCAGCAAAGTCACTGAGAAACTGGTAAACTTACAACTATCCCAGTTCCTTGAAAATAATAACCTGCTCCGACAATCCCAAACCGGATTTCGCCCGGGCCATGGAACGGACACCGCACTCCTCGCAGTCATTGAAGAGGCAAGGGGCTTACTGGATTCAGGAGGATCAGTGGCAGTGATCCTCCTGGATCTAAGTGCAGCCTTTGACACGGTCAACCACCGTGTCCTTCTGCATAGACTGGCGAATGCAGGACTTACCGGGACAGCAATCAAATGGATCGAATCCTTTCTTACAGGACGCACTTTTCAAGTATGGGACGATAACCATCACTCATCCACCCTCCCACTCACCAGCGGCGTCCCCCAGGGCTCTTCCCTGAGCCCGACGCTTTTTAATGTCTATATGGCCCCCCTCGAGGACGTGGTAACACCATTTAACATAAAAATGGTGAGTTACGCTGACGACACCCAACTAGTCGTCTCCTTGTCCCAGCTGATCGACCATCCTGAAAATTTGACTAACTGCCTCATAGGTATCCACAACTGGATGAACGATTCATCACTAAAATTGAATGGGACAAAGACAGAAGTAATGCTACTTGGCAAGCAATGGACAACTATCCCTCCTACACTATGGCCCGATGTGTTCGGAGAAATTCCCCCCCCAAAACGCGAAATCAAGATACTCGGGGTGTGGCTTGAGCCACAGCTCACGATGAAAACCCAAGCAACCAAAACCTCGGGCACATGCTTCGGGCTCATGCGCACGACCCGTAAAATCCTGCCCTTACTCCCACCTATGTCTAGGAAGCTCCTTATCCAGGGACTAGTGCTGTCCCGTCTGGACTACAGCAACCTGGTCTACTTGGGAGCCCCCGAGTCCACTATCACGAAACTCCAGCGGATACAGAACGCGGCAGCACGCATGATTACTAACACTCCCTCCAGAATGTCCGCCAAGCCAGCCCTCAAAGCCCTGCACTGGCTCCCCGTGCGCCAAAGGGTGCACTTTAAAGCAATGTGTACCACACACAAGCTTTACAACGGATCTGGTCCAGCGATCCTTAGTAAAATGATCACACCTTATACTGCAACCAGATCCCTACGATCTCAAAATGAGAATTTAGTCAGCACCCCCAGATTCAAAAGAACCCGCACAGGAGGTCGACAATTCTCCGTTCAAGCGGCTAAGGGCTGGAACGCACTCCCTCGCGCCCTCAGACTAGAATCCAACTACCTTGCTTTTCGCAAAAAACTAAAGACCCATCTGTTTCCTAAATAACACCCTTCGGTCGCCTTCCTCCCCTCTCTCCCCCTCACTAGGATCCAAATTACATAGCGCGGGGATGCCCTTGGGTCACCAGGCGCTTTAGAAATCGCTAAAATAAATAAATAAAATAATAGATAGAGTGTCAGTAGCCCTGTGAAAGACTGGCCCTCCTGAGAAGGGCACCCTTAAAGGCAGGAGCCATGGCCCAAACCTTCTTTCGCCAATGCTGTAAGATATTGCTAATGCAATGGCAGACGTCCATATGTCATGACTGACAGTTACACTCAACCACTAGCTGATGGATGTGATGAATGTTCCTTACAGAAACAAATGGCTGAAGGGTGCTGAGCTCAATAACTCCCCTTGTACAGATTAAATGAATTCTGTGAGACAGCTATAGGAGTGTCTACCAGATACAATAAGGCAGCTCCCTTCAAATTTGTCAGTCACACCTCAAACAATAAAATGTATTCATCAGGTGTCGGTGAATATTAACAGTTTGTGGCTAATCTGGAAGGCATAAGGCTGCTCGCTCACACTACCACTAATAGAGCACCTTTGGGTTTACATTAAGCCCTGTACACTTTAGGGGAACCCCTAGACTCTGTATTACCACCTAGTGGCATACCATATACAGACGTCCTCACCTAGCACTCATGAAATGGCGATGAAATCTCTTAAATGAAGATAAAGATTCCAATTTGTTCAATTAGATGTGAAAATGTAATCAATGATTGGTAATCCACGTATGATAATTCTCATATGTTTAAAATATCCAAAAAGTCGATGTGGTTGAAAGTAAATACAATAGTTGGGGTATCCTGAATTCCCCGATGCATTTCGGGTCTAACCCTTCGTCAGGGGTAATTTCCTAAAAGCAATAGGAAACAAAGGTGGATTTAGCTGGAATCCAAGACTTCAGGAATGCAAATTAGAATATAATGCGCAGGTGTTTGAAGTGATAAAGAATGAACTATCAAAGACGAGTTTAGCCTTCACCAGAATGAAAAGAATTCAGACCAAAAAAATTATATATTCTGACTTTAGTGGACGTGAAAACAGAAGCGTACTAATTAATAGGAAAAACGCAGTGAAAGCGGTTCTACACACGTAAGAAAATGCTGAATACTTAAAATTCAGAATTCGTTAGTGTATTAGTATGTAAGGTCTAGAGTGACCGAACGTTAACTAAAACCGGTGAAAATAGGTGCTTAACACTTATGCGTGAGAATCATCGGTAGCTGCACTAACGTAAAAAAACGGGAAAAGATTCCCGCTACCATGAGGTGGAATATCAGCGCGTACTAGAAGGTTGAAGAAATCGCGTGCTCAAAACATTACCGATTAATGTGAAAGTAACCGTGACGTGTGAAAAAATATAAATATTACCGCTGCTCAAAGAACTAATGTGTCGACATGTACCTGTAGACGCGGTAAATCAAGTGTGCACGGAACCCCATCAGGAAGTGTTAGTGCCGCGTGTGTTGACACCGGAAGTGAAATAGGGAGAAGATCCGGAAATGTACTCCGATGTGGTATAACAATGGAAAAAATACTATGTGGTAGGTTGGAAGTGGAAAAAAGAACCGAAATCAATTAAATAAGATCAGAGAAGAGTGTAAAGTGAATGGTGCTAAAAAGGTGGTGATCAAAGGGACGTATAAAGAGAAACATAGTGCTATGTATAGTAATTATATGCGAATGATAACGGAAAAAATAAAAATAAAAACGGGATGCAACAGCAAACCTATAAATGAAACATACAAAATACATGAAAATGACACAAGTTCGAGAATTAATAGGAAGAAGTACGGGTTAGTCAAAGAGAAAAAAAAAGGGAAGAAAAACCGGAAGAGAAAAAGAGAATTAACAATACTAACAATGTAGTAACAGAAATTAAATGCGAATGCATCCGTGTAATGAAATCTTCCTCTGTGCATAATCATAACACAAATCAATTATAAATAGCAACTGAATTCAAGCCGTTCGTTAAGTCCCCTGGGGTGCACAGAATTGAGTTTATTTATCCAATACAGTTCTCGTCGTAAAAAGAAACTACTGTTGTCTCTGCCTCATTGTGTAGTAACTTGTTCCAAAATCATAAATCTGAGTTGACTGATGTTGTGATTAAACTCAAGGAAATGTGCTGCCACTGTAGACTTAGTGTTCTTGGTCCGTATGTTACATTTGTGTTCCGTGAGACGGATCTTGATTTTTCGTTCTGTTTTACCCACATATGGTAATCCGCATGGGCATTTTAATAGATACACAACATTGCTTGAATCACAAGTGGTCGTGACACGTAGTTTGATAGGTATACCTTTAGTGGGATGCATTATAGTAGTACCCTTGATGATTTTATTGCAGCTGCCGCAATTATGACAGGGAACAGTACCTTTATAATGATGATCAGATTGAGGAGGGCTCTTATTGAGCAGTTGTTGTAGATTATGAGTGTGCTGATAAGCAAAAATTGGAAGTTGATGAAAAATTCCTTTGAAATCTGGTTCAGCTTGTAACAGTGGCCAATATTTTCGAATAATGTTCTTGATTTGTGCTCTTGTAGTGGAAAATTAGATACAAATGTCGATCATGGGTCCTTGGAATTTATTGGAGCTTTTTGTTTGAGAAGGTCAGATCGATTCTTGATTTGAGCTCTGTTGACTGCTTCTTGTAGAATAGAATCTGGATATGATCTTTGTTTGAATTTGTCAATAAGTTTAATACTGTGTTCTTGAAATTTTTTATCTGTGTATGTGATGCGTTTTATCCTCAACAGTTGAGAATAGGGCAGATGCTTTTTTAGGGATTTTTGATGAAAACTGTAACAAATTATTACGGTCGGTAGTTTTGGTGAAAACGGAGGTAATTAGTTGATTATTCTGTATGGTGACATCAACATCCAAGAAAGAAATATGGTTAGTACTGATTTCATGAGTGAATTGTATGCGATCATTGATGGTATTCAACTGAGTGATGCATGTGAGAAGTTCAGATTGATTTCCCTTCCAAATTAGAAAGATGTCATCGATGTATCTGTAAAAAGTTACTAAATTCTTAAACCACTGTTCATGGGATAAGATGTGATCGAGCTCGAATCGGTGCATAAAGAGATTTGCATACGCAGGAGCAGCGCAATTGCCCATAGATGTACCGGATAGTTGTGTGTAGTAATTGTTGTTCCAGGTAAAATAACTGTGGTACAAGGTGAAGTGCATGAGTTCGAGTAAGAATATTTTGAGATCATTATCCATGTCACTGTTAATCAAGAATGATTCCATGGCCTGTATTCCTAGATCATGAGGAATTGAAGTATATAATGACTTGACGTCAATAGTGCACAATATCAGTAGGGTATAATTTTGTATCTCGATGTTATTGAGTTTGATAAGAAAACCTGTGGTATCCTTTAGATAAGTTGACATATTTTGTACTATGGGTTGAAGATGTCGATCAATATATTTACCAATAGGTTCATGAATAGAATTTCTGGTGCTTACGATGGGTCTGAAAGGTGGTCGTTCCAAACATTTATGTATTAACGGTATCATGTAGAGATACGGGATACTGGGATTATCCAAGATTAGAAAGCGTTTATCGCGTTCATTGATGGTGCCTCTGTGTAAAGCGTTGTTGACAATGGTCATTAAGATTTTGGAGAATTCGTTTGTCGGACCTGAAGTTAATTTCATATAAATTTGTCGATCCATAACATGAGATTCAACGTTTTCAATGTAAAAACTGGTATCAAGTACAACAAGGGCTCCTACTTTATCTGCCTTGCAGAACGTGATGTCTTTATCCGATGCAAGTTGTGTGATGATGTTACGTTCTTTTAAAGTTAGGTTAGCTCGATTCTGTTCTTTGGCATTGAATACATCGGTGATCTCCTTACCTACAATTAATTCAAATGTGTCAAGAACCTTATGGCTGATAGGTGCCATAAATTTACTTTTGGGTCGAAGATCAAGTAGAGTTCCTGTTTCTTGACTAGAAGTAGGCTTAATAATATTTGTGAAAAAGTGTTTCAATCGAAGGTTACGCATGAATTTAAACAAACTGATTTGAGTTTCCAATTCATTGGTGTTGTAAATGGGTACAAACGATGTCCCTTTTTGTAATGTTTGGATTTGGAGAGGTGTTAAAGTTTTGTGAGAAATGTTGATAACTAGTTTGTCTGACTCCTCGTTGATTTTGCAATCGGTAAATCCCTTGTTCTTGAATTTGGCTCTCCTGGTTCGACGTGTGTGATTGGGCCTTTTTCTAAAAAAGAGGCCGATTCAACATTGGTGTCTCTTGAAGTGGAAGGGCGGATTTCTCTGTCAGCCTGAGCGCTAATCTGTTTAGATGATGGTCTTCGGGATTGTGTTTGTGAATCTTCTGACGATGATGTTTCACCTTTGGTGGATTGGTTGAATGATTGTTGCTGTCTACGTGAAGCATACACTTCAGCCAACGTGTACACCTCTCCGAGCTTATAGTCTAATGTATCTCTCTTGAATTTGCGCAATTTTCTCTCATTAATTTCCTTCTGATATTTATCTAGTTGAATGTTAACCCCTTCAGCGCGGCGCAGATTACCGAGCTGTGCTGAAGGGTTCGTGCACGGGCGGGGCCATGACGGAGCGGTTCCGTCATCCGCACAGCGCAACCGATGCGCATGACGGAACGGCTCCGTCATGCGCATCGAAGGGGTTAATGTCATTGAGTGGAAGACGCTTATTGTGGAATGTAACACACCTCATGAGATTAGGAGGTGGTACTCACAAGCACCAAAGAGTTTTTCTCTTGATTACAAATTACTTAAAGTTTAGTTACTCAAGAGTGCGACCGCTAAACCAGTTTTCCAGTTATACCATATACAGAGACAGATTCCTACAGGAGCCACACAAAAAATGTAGGAAAGAGCAAGGAAAAAGCAGTGAAAAAGAGAAAAAAGAGAAAAAAGAGAAAAAAGCAAGGAGGCTGCACACAAAGAAACAGGGGAAAGATCCATATTTTAATGTAAACCCATGTTTACAAAGAATTATGCAGATGGATTTACGGCAAAATTGATTTTCTATGTGAAGCTGGGGTAACAAGGAGAAATATATTTATTTCTCATTTCTACTTCCTCTTTGCAAACATGCAAATAGGAACTTGCCGGAAAGGACAGTGTTCTCTTCCTGCACAAACAACTTACCTGATCACAATGTTTTTGCACTAGGCAACCACAAGTACAACAGTACTAGGAGAGAGCAGAACTGCACCATGTCTTTGAAAATATGGTGCTGTTCTGCTATTTTCGTTTCACGCAGCAACTTCATTTGCTGCGCTGTTTTACATGAAGTGTTAGTAAATATGCTCCTTAATGATTTGGCTCAGGCCTCCAGACATACATTTTGTCTTGGAACTTGTACAGCATTCTGCTGCCTTTTGAATAGGGTCACACTTAGAAATAAAATATGCACACAGACAGAAATTCTCTATTTGTTAAGCAAAGGCTATTTTTCAAATAATGAGGGAGAAATTCATCTAAGGCTGCAGCACAAGGCACTGGTCTGGCAGGTTACTGTGTGGAACAAGAATATTTTGGGATTAGTGCACACCGCTCATGTTATGTTAGACATTTGTAATTGTGCTCTTCGTTCTCCATCAACTAGAAATGTTGAAATAAAAACTGTACAGAAACAGGGATTACAATAAAATTAAATCCCTCCGTTCATAGACTATACCTTTATATCTGTCCATCCCACAATAAGTTCCCGAAGTGCTTTTGTAAGAGGTGTGGCGCCGCGGCCAGGGCGACTGACTCCAGAATCTGGGGATCACGGTTCGATCCCCAGTGCCGGCAGCAGATTAGCCCAGCACTATGTGACTCTGGGCAATAGTTTCCTTAATCTTCCCGACGGCCCCCAGCGCCTAGAGACCCTTACGGGTGATTGTTTGCGCTTTACAAATGTGGATTCTATACAAATGTGGATTCTTAGGGCCTTAGGCAATGCAAATGCTACAGGAATAATAACTACGTCCCTGGCAGGGCCGGCTTTCTTGCTGATAGCACCTGGTGTGACAATATTTGTTGGCGCCGCCCTCCCTAAAGACCTCCTTCTCCAAGGATTACCTCAGTACCACCATTCCACAGTGCCTCTCATTTCTCCATGCACCCTCTCCCATGTGTATTTAATTTCTTTTATAGTGCTACTCCTCCAATGTAGAGTGTCAAGAGCACTTCACATCACACACATATTATTCAGATACAATGATTCATATAAGTGTGTGAGTCAATGTAGAGGAAATGTTTCTTAAGATAATAAGGGCTGCAAGGTGTAGGAGTTACATGCCATTCATACTGGTAGGCATTATGTGCAGGGCCACTTGAACTATGTGGCAGGGTTGACTAAATTATACAGCAAGTAAAGGCAAATGATGCAGCATAATGCAGCGCATATTTTGTAGTATTACTTCATTCTTTTATTTTTTTAATACATGGTAATACTGTCTTGGCAAAGATTTTCCCTCATCAGTACCAGCTTAAGAACTAAATACATAAATAAGCAACGGAAAGATGATCAGTTAACCTTTGTGACGGGCCTTCAATGCTTAATTTGAGCCGGTGCTTACCGGTGCTGAGCACTGGCACTTAATTGGTTTCCGGTGCTCGGCACCGGCACCTAATTGTCAACACCACACTTAGTGCAGTCTGCCACATGGTGGCACTGCTCATGTAATTTAAAGATGAGCAGTATATAATTGTTTAGGAAAACCATATACATTAAAAAGAAATTGCTAATACCTGCATCCCCAGCCATTCCTTTAGCTTTGGGGGCCTGGAATAATCCGCACTGTCACATTTACATGCAAGAGAGATGGTTAGTATTTGTTTTGGCAGCAATGACAAGGGCGATGGGTGGAGCAAGCTGCAGTGGCCTCCTGGTCAGAGCCCTGGCACTTAATGTTTTACAAATTAAGCACTGAGGGCCTTCCACTACGTGTGAACACATCTCGCCACTTTTTTTAGTAACTTTTGATCCGTTTGTGCTAGAAACAATTTTTATTTGTTAAAATCTGAACATTATGGAATAGATAAGTGATTATATGGCAAATGAGGCAAATCAATAATTATGAGAAAAATACTGCACCGCAGAAGTGCTTAATTCCAGTCGCTCTGATTATATGTTAAGAGCGCTTGGTCTGGAGAAATACAAACTTAGGGTTTAAAACAACATAGTGGTTGGGGATGTCCTTACTAATACATATTTATTATTATCCAAAGGAACCCACTGAACTATCTACATAAAAGCAATTCTTTGAGCAGCATGTTACACTTTGTGCTTTGCAAGAGGCACATTTTCCCTCTGCTCTACTTTATGATGAGTCAAAACTGGGATTAGTCAATGCTCAGTTGTCTCTCAAGGAGATACATTAATATCCAGAGTTAAATTTACATTCTTATGATGGCCATATAATTGCAGGCAGGCAAAGAACTCAGAAGTCTTTGCCATTAGACCTTGGCACATAAGTTCAGGGCTCGAGTCGGGGTACCACACGGGTGGACGGCGTCCCCCCACTTATTTTACCGGGAGCTCGATAACTGGAGCAAATGGAGCCACACATTCACTCTTTGGCCTCTCTGGGACGAGAACGGAGCTCATTCAGAATGCTGCTCACGTGCTGGCTTCTCTGAGGCAATCGCATCTAAGGGGTGAGCGAGGGGAGGCAATGAGTCTGATGGTGCAAGCCACCTTTCGTGACGTCACTTCCTAGCGTCCCCCCACTTCATTTTTTAGGACTTGTGCCCTGCATAAGTTGAAATACGTTTTTTATTTATTCATCCTTCTGAACACCGGACAGAATGTTACTATTAAGTGGGTTAGCAAGAACAGTTCTAATACTTAAAAATCTAAATAAGAAGTCGGTATGTCTCTTTAAGCTGATGTATTCATGCCATGCCCTAGTCCGATGCAGGCACATACACACCACATGCTGTAACTGCAGCGTGGTGCATTGTCATTCTGTATGAGAGAATAGGCCACAGGCAGAATGACAATGGGGCTAATTGACAATCTGGGAGGGCCGATCCGGGAGGAACTGTTGAAGCCGCTTTACTTCAAAGAAATGCGAGCTGGCCCCCACCAGTGAGTGCTGTAAACCTCCTGAGGCTTCTCACAGGGGGCCTTGCAGATTCCTGCAAATCCCACAATTAGGGACAAGACTCAAGAGGCGTCTGTAAAAAGAATTATACCGGACAATGGACTAGACAATGAAATAACGGACTGTCCGTGTGATTTACGGACTGTTGGTCACCCTACTGGCAGCAGCACAGGTGGGAGGCGGGCAGTCATTAACATACATACATGTTTAAGTCTGGGATTAAACTACATTCATGAACCAGACCTATTGGAATTACCAACGTTTGTTATGTCTTTGACTTTACACTACCTTCTGATTGGAGCTTGCATTGTCTGTCTTTAGTTGTACTGTAGTGTCGTGGTATATCTGGAGGTTTATTTGTTGATGGATGATCTGATAATATCAGCTTTCCTCATCACTGAACTCACACCTATTCACACAAGAGACTATTCCTAAGGGTTTGTGGGCAGTGGTGAAAGACTACTTGGAGGATCCAATTCTTAGTTCTCTACTAATATATTTATGAGCATGTATAGCAAATGCTTCAATGCAACAGCTATCACAGTGTCACTCGTCAAAAGCTGGGAGATTGTTGAGAGTTGTCTTCGGGTTCATTTGGAAGCATGAATGACAAATTGAGCTTTTTAAAACAGTGTGGGCAGGTAACAATGATCAAAATAAAATTTCTTTTTATAGATATGGAGAGATGGGTCCCCCTCGTGAGTTTTGGAGAAACCTGGTAATTGGTGCCTTTTAATGCATACTGGGTCAGTAACATTGCCTAAAATATAATAGGATTTAAACGGAATTTTATGGGACTTATAGTTTCTCACATAAAATTATTTAAAGAAAAGGCATGGTCCATTTAAAGCACTTGGGGCAGTGGCGGTGACTACCCGTAGTAGGGTCTGAGCAAAAAGGCACAAAAGGAGAACGATTATAAAATGCACTTAGAAATAGGATCATTTTATAACAGGTTGGTATTATGCAAGTGGGCATAACCTCGGACTGATTCAGCTACATGATGAGCTGCAGGTGGTTGATTCGGAGCCAGCCTTATCAGCTTTTCAGAAACATCACATACAAAAAAATCCTTACAATGAATCATCAATTAGTATTTTAGCATTCCTATTGTGCCTTCTGACCCTCCTGTTGAGGTCCCCCATTACTTTCCAAATAGGCTACCGAGTAGGATCTTATTTTACAGGGCTTGGATGGGTTTTGGCTGTGGTGTCATCAAGCGTAGGGTTTTCATGTTCTGTGTAAGTGCCCTGAGAGTGTGCTTCGGGTTTGTCACTGCAGCATGTAAACCTTAAACCCACTTGACACATAAGTCAGTGTTGAGTGTCATTCAGAGTCATCTGTGCCACTTTTATGAGAGGCCTTGTTGGTGAGCTGCATACTATTAGCTTTGACATTCATTCATAGGGCTGAGATCCAAGATTTGACTGGCAGGACAAGAGAAGATGCCCCCTTAAGTGGAAGTGGTTGGAGTCGTCCCTGGCACAAAACTAGCCCAAGTCATGCAGGCACCGTTGGACCCCAAGTAAAACACTTGGTGGAGTCAACCAGGTTGTGACAGCAGCCCGACCACTGGAGGCCCTTTTGCATCACCAGTAGACCTCTTTGAAGAATGCACTCAGGAGCAGTAGAAGTCCCAGGACCACGGAGGCATATTTAGGCCAGGGCAATATATATCACTATATATTGTGGTGAAATCCCGCTTAGTGGCTTGTACTTCACTATTGCATCCTGACAGTGCTGAAAATGGAAACTATATTATTCAAGCATCCCATAAATTAGATATAGCAATTAGGTATGGAAGCAGAAAGGGAATGGTGATGTGAGTGGAGCAGTTATGTCATCAAGGACAAATGTGTCAGTAAATCTATTCTGGCTTACATAATTGGTCACAAACAGGTTGCATGTTAAAACATCTTATGGGGTTAAGGCAATTGCTGTGGAGATCTTTGCGTTCCCAGCAGTTTTGAGGAATAGAAATGGTAAGGTAACCCTGATGGTTAACGCCGTTGCTGGGGATATCTGTGTATTGTCTACTCACAGTTGTAGCATAAAGAGTTAGGTGCCCGCTGCACAGCACAACATAACACAAAGATCACAGACAGATATTTTATATAGATAACTCATTTGGTTACAACTTTTCTAACAGAGATTCTTTTGTTACTTGCAGTTCATAGGTTACAAGCCTATTAACATAGCACAGTGAGATATGACCCTGCATCAAAGAGCTACATGCAAACTGCAAGGCATTGGTTTACAACCTTATTGTTTTTTTCCCAAAATTTGAAATTCTAAGGTTGCTAAACAGAGTTCCTTTCAGTAATAATATTTTCTTATTAGTATAGACAACACTAGCTGCTTCAATACATTTTGAATGTTTACGTTGTGTTTCTCCACACCAAGCACTCTCTAAATACAATGCCTACCAGCCTCAATATGTGACTCCTACTCCTTATGACCCTCACCATCTTGCAAAATGATTTACGCATTGTAACATGTATGAGCAATTGCTTCTATGTGTGTTTCACACCTGATAACAATACAGTCCAACCTATGCGTTCTGGGTGATCTCAACATTTGGTTTGACAAACCCAATATGACCCATACAAAAACAATATTCACTGGCCTAGACGCACTGAACCTGCATCAGATTGTCCACAAACCCACACACATCGCTGGACATATCCTAGATGTCATTTTTGCTAATATCGAACTAGTTACCTTTCAAACTATAACTCCGGTCCCATGGTCAGACCAACACTTGCTTGCTTTCCAAAATAAAACAACACTAAGCGACTAGCCTAAAACTACCTTACATCCACCCACCTATCCGCCATGGAACAAACTCCATTTGGTACACTTAGAAACACAGCTAACATCCAGTACAAATCTGGAAACAATAAATTCTGTTAAAAAATTATATGAGTGGCTACAGGAAGATTTTGACATTCTGATACCTCTCAAAAACACACAACAGAACAAAAGAAAAAAATCACCTTGGAGAAACATAGAGATAAAAGACATAAAACAACAAATTAGAAAGCTGCAATGTACCTGGCTCAAAACAAACACCAAACAAGACAAACTTCACCTACAGAAAACTAACAGATTATACAAGCCAGCCATCAAAAAAGCTACGAAAAGGTACTATTCAGACAGAATTCAAAATGCTTAATGTGGGAAAAAAGAATTCTAGAAAATACTCAATGACTTTTGCAAACCAAATTGCCTAGAAGGAACTCATCCTGTTACTCAAGATTTCACAGACAAACTGGCAAATCATTACACAGACAAAGCAGACACATTGGACTCATACTTAAAATGGAAACAAAGTGCCAGCACTAACCCTTGTACAAAACAAAAATCGAAGAATACTCTAACCCAGCCTCTCCGTTCCTTTCAACACATCTCACACGATGAATTTATGGACCTGGTCAAAGCAAGCAGGCCTGCCCGCAGCCTTTTTGACCCGTGTCCACCACAAACTTTCAAGACAATTCTTTTAACAACCTCTGCTGCCACTCCAGCAAGAAGAATCAACAACGATTCCTTTACTACCGTAATATTTCCAGAAGAACTCAAAAAGTCACACATACGCTCTTTACTGAAGAATACAAACTTGGACCCGCTGAACCCTGACAACTACAGACCCATTTCAAATGGACCTTTCCTGGGCAAACTGATAGAAAGAACAGCGTTCACCCAGATGTCACAATTCATTGAAGAGAATGACATACTTTCGGACTTCCAAACAGGATTCTGTCCAGGAAGAGGCACTGAATCTGCCCTCCTTGCCATCTGGGTTGACCTGGAGAATACGGTAGACCGCAACGGGGTTGCTGCGCGACTCCTCTTGGACCTCTCGGCTGCCTTTGACACAGTTAACCATGACATTCTGAAACAAAGACTCTATGAAGCCGGCATAGAGGGAACTGCTCTAGACTGGATTGCGTCCTACATTTGAAACAGAACTAATGTCATCCATACCCTACCTTTCTCACCCAACCCATACTCCACAAAAGCAGGGGTCCCTCAAGGCTCTTTCATCTCGCCCATGCTTTTCAACATCTACATGAAGTCATTTCCGGTACTGATCGATCAATTTCAACTCACGTGCTATAACTATGCAGATGACATGCAAATACTCCTTCAGCTGGAATGCCCCAAAGACATTGCAAAATCCTCAATTTTCAGCTGTCTCAGAGCCGTGGATCAGTGGATGACTTGGAGCCATCTCAAATTGAATGCTTCCAAAACGGAAATACTCACGTGTGGCGATTGGAAACATTATGACCCACTTGCCGCCTGGCCTGATGAACTGGGATCACCGCCTAAAGTATTGAATTAAGTAAGAAACCTCGGAATGACCACGGACTCCAAGCTATCGATGAATGCCCTGGTAGACAGCTTAGCAAGATCAAGCTTTGTCGCTATAAAAATGCTGCAACAAATTTCCCCTCATTTGGGATTTCCACACAAGGTCCAAGCTGCCATCTCCCTTGTTCTGTCCACACTTGATTACGCCAATAGCCTCTACCAAGGATCACCTTTAACAACCATCAAAAGACTACAACGGATTCAGAACTCGGCTGCCAGACTACTCTTGCATACTAAACCGCGAGACCACATCTCACCTGCCTTGAAAGACCTGCATTGGTACCAGTTGCCAGAAGATCCACGTTCAAGCTGCATTGTATCACCCACAAAGCAATACATGGAATGGGACCGCTCTTCATCAGGAATAAAATCACCAAACACATTCAACAAAGGAACCCCCGCTTTAAAGGGGCACCTTGCCTCAAAATCCCAAGATACAAGAAAAAAACCATGGGTGGCACATCCTTCTCTGTTCAAGCTGCCAACTATGGAACTCTTTACCCCCCCAACATAAGATCCACTGACAGCCACCTAATTTTCAGAAAACTACTCAAGAATTGGCTCTTCCGCACATAAACACCATACGCAAACAGAAATTTACTGCATATCCCTCTGTATATAAGCATTTATTTTCACTGTAAATATGTACCTATCTTTGTGTATTGCTTTGTATGAACATGAAGAATAATTATGTTGTTAAAAAGAAAAATGAAAGTACAATAACACTTGAAAACAGGAGTTTATATGGTGCACCTTTGGTCTACATGTACTTGCAGCCATTGTGCATCTATGTACCTCCATGTACTTGGATCTGTGTGTTTGTTACTTTTCTCCTGAAAAAGCATATCCAGTGCACTACCCTATTTCTCATCCTGTACCTCTATCAATATCTTTAATCTACATATACTTACGTCCTTTATGCATCTATATACTTTCAATGTACTTATGGATCTATATATTTATCACTTTCTTCTAATTTAGCATTCCTAATGTACTACCCTATTTCTCAGCCTATACTTCTCTCAATATATCTTCTAGCCCAACTTTCTGACTCACCTCAAACTTCTTTCTACTACTCTTTCAAATGCACTACCCTATTTCTCAGCCTATACATCTATCAGTATATCCTCTACATCCACTCTCTCATTTATCCCAAACCCCATACCACTACTATGATCCCCAAAATAACCCTTGCTGGACTCTCCCCCACTCTACCTCTCCTTGCATCATCTGATACCTCTTTTACTATACCGATCCCCCAAAACCAAACCCTTCTACACTCTTCCCTCTGACTCTTCCGCTCCATACCCCTTTTTACTCATCCAAAACCCTCCTTCTACTGCCATGACCTAAAAAAAAACAATTATCCATATCCTTCACTCTTCTATCCCTCCACTATCCTTATCAATCAAAATAACAGACTAACATGTTCACTTCCCAAATTCCATATTCCACTATAGTAATTCACCACTAATCCTTTACTTGTAAAGTAGTAACACACTTTTTTGCCTGTGTTTCCATCCATTGTATTGGCATATTGGTGCTGGGCTTCAGATATGCCCTAGCTGGGATGAGACTCCTACAAAACTCCTTTTACTGTTGGCCCTTTTAGTGAGATTTTCGTATAGAGCCCAGCATGAAGTGAAAATTAGAAATCACCCTCACTCCTTGCCAGTAGCTGCTCCGAACAGAAAGCAGACAACGTGTGGGCACTGCTGAATGTGTCCTGGTGTCAGCAATTTGTGCATGGGGAAAGCCCAGCTATAACTCACTAATAGCTGCCAGATATGGGGCCCAGCTGGCAGTTATGGTTGGTGGTAAATCACACGGGGGGCACAAAGATATACCCCTAACATATACACATTTATACATATACACATAACACATACACATAATACACATAACAAATACACAATAATATACACATTAACATAAATATACACCTTAAAAAAATCAATCACTTACCTTACACTGCTGCTCGTTCTGCACTACTTCCTGGTTGCTCTGCAGGCAGCATGTGCTCCGAATGCGAAGCCCACAGCCAACTCTCATCCAATCAAGCTGCAGTTCGAAAGCATCTTGATTGCTGGAAGCTCCAATTTCCAGAAGGCACTGCAGGCACATGCTTCCTCTCCAACCCGGCTGTCCAAGACAGCTGGGTTGGAGAGGTTTGAATTGTGCATTCCAGTTTGGCCACAGCAAGGTAGCAGGCCAAAGCAACATGCGCAAACCAAACTTAAGTGGCCACTCCTCAATGCTGCCAATCATTGACAGCAGTGACACACTGGCCCTGCCCTGCCCTCGCACTCCGCTTGCTGGCAGAAAGTGTCAAAAGTAAAGTGGTAAAAAAATCATTTTATTACAATTTTGTTTTTGACACTTTCTGTCCAGCACTGTGGGGGTGGGCGGGACGCTGTCCGCTCCCATGGAGGACCTGCCGCTTTCAGCTGGATCCCATGCATTCCCAGTGCTGTGTCCAAAAAAGACACTCAGAGAATGAACACATGCCTCACATGAGCCAAACTTATTGACCGTGCCATTGCTTGTTGGCAGTAGCCAATAAATACAGTGATAATGCATTGAATGATTAGAATTGAAAATGTTTCAATTCTGAAATAAAGAGACTGTGAGTCAAACATTCCTAAGGTCTGTAAGGGAGGTAGTGAGGTAGTGACTTTCAGAGTGTCTAAGTAAGTCCCGCCCTCCCTTTAACAACACTTTCCTGTGCAATCTCTTGCTCCGGTAAACTTTTCCACCCTTTTGTGCCCACGTCCTTCTGAAATCCTCCACCTGCATATCCCATACGTCGCCCTCCTGTTCATCACTGCCTTTTCACTCTGTCTTTCTTCATGTCATTTTGTATGTCTTCTCTGATTCACCATGCCCCCCCTCTCTCATGCTGCTCATGCTGCTCATGCGCAAAAACAGCATTTTATTTTCCTTTGGTGCCGTCAATATGTCATCGCTTTGTATACATCCTTTAAGCACTTGCACATAAAATGAATTGCAATTACACTTGAGACATGTGATCCTCTCTGCAGGGTTAGCCCCAAACTTGTTGGGATCGCTCTCCTGTTTTCTGAACCTGTTTTTGTTGGCTTTTAGGATTCTGCGCGATTCACCACTGCTAACCAGTGCTAAAGTACTTGTGTTCTACTTGCGTTCTATTCTTTAAACATGGTGAAATTGAACTACACCCAATTGGCACATTTAGCTTACTTGTAAGTCCCTAGTGAAGTGGTGCTGTCTGTACCAAGGGCCTGTAAAGTGAATGCTACCAGTGAGCCTGCAGCACTTATTGTGCCATATACTGAAGTACCCTTTTTAAGCATGTCTTAGGCCTGCCATTGCAGCCTCAGTGTGAACTTTTAAACTGCTGTTTTGACCCAGCAAAATAAACATGTTTAATACATCAAAGTAGGCCTTACACAGCCCAGATTGCAGGGTGCATTGTATTTAAAGGTTTGGTCATGTATCTTTACTGTTTCATGTTCTAGTACAGGAAAACACTTAAATGAATTTTTCACTACTGCAAGGTCAACCTCTCCCAATGAATAACATTGGTTTACCTTATTACATTTAATACATAATAACTTGCTGTCGTGCTAGAGGCACTCTTGTGGTTTGACACCCAGTGATGACCTTTGACTACCATTATTTTAACTGACTTTAGTGTGTTATTTTATCCTAGCCTGGATGTACGATATCCTGCATATGCCTGTTTCTCTTATAAGTTTCTTTCTTGTAATCTTGCAGTCTTTCAGTGGGATCAGTCACGGGGTAGGACAGCCTTGCCAAGAATGGAACGTGTGGGATGTGCATTTGAAAGCGTGAAAGGGAGAGAGAGGTGATGTATGTACATTTTGGTCTTGAAGTGCAGTGTTATGGGCAGTGATGCAAAATGAAAGGAGGAACCTCTTATCTGACCTATCTTTTCTTTGTATATCGTGTTACTCACTAATTCTTTACAGAAACCCAGGAAACAGTTATTTCAAAAACATTTTCATTCTTTTTATTATTTTCTTTTTTTATATAATAGATAATAAAACATTCATATATGTTCTTTTTAGTGTATAATTTATATACAATTCAAATATTATTACACAGATGTTTCTTTACTGATTGCTTTACATGAACAAATTTGAAAGGCAAAACAGTTTGAAAAGCTCATACAAGGAACCCCCAAACTAATCGTTTCCAAAAGAAACTTGCATTCACATTCTCACCTATCAGTCACTCTTACATACCATCAGACATTCTACCCACGATTAAGGAAAAAATGACAAAAGAAATTTAACTTTTTTGATAAAAACATGAACCAAATCTGGTATGAGATCCTACTCCATTACAACCGAAGGGGTTGGATTTTGAATAGTTCTTACAGAGTCCTATGATTGTGTAGTCAGAACGTTGGCGTTAGATTCCTTCTATAGGTCTCCCAGATATGTGGTTGGTACTCTTGGTCTACGTACGTTTCGGAGACTATGTGGAATTTTCGCGTCTCCTTCTTCAGGACCAAAGTATATTTTGGAAGTGTCTTTGTCGTCTATACGACGAAAAGAATGAGGGTTCTCTCTAAATATGATAAATACAAAAAGGTATTTCAAACATGTGCAAAAGAGTTTTTTAATGTATATATGTATATAGCCTGGGAAAAAATAATATTCAAACTAACTTATATGTGGTTACTCACACTTAATATGAGCACTTGCAGCTAAAAACAAACTTTACAATCATCATTTTATCGTTTCCATTAGCATATCAAAAAAAGTAGAAAAAATAGTGCCCAGAGTACAGATAACCATAAAGTGCTACAAGTCAGAAAGAAAGTGCCATATTACAGACCAAAGAGGAAAGGAGATTTGCTCAAAGAAGGCAGAGTTACTAGATAAAAGTATCAAATTGCAACTCATCTACCAGTAAAAGGAAATATATAAAAAACCTTTCGGTTTCTCCCTTGCTCCTTTCAGATTGTGTATTTGAGCAAAGTTTGGCCCTCAACCGCCTTAATCAATAAGGAGAAAACTTGAAGGGTGTTTTGTGAGGATTCAAGCACTTAATCAGTCTAGGTAAGACTTTAGAGGCAGTCTGAGGCTAACCTAGTGGAATGATTATCATATCATGCTATTATTGAAATACATACATTCTTTTTTTTTGTCTACCTTTAGATGGAATCTACATAGTGACTACTCACAGTGTGGCCTTATTTTTTCACTTTTGTCCTAACGAAATAAGTAGGATAATCTTCAGTCTAAAGTATCAGGACGCTAAAGCCTCCATGCCTGCCCATCTCTCAGAGGGTGAGACTCACTTTTAATCACCTATCTACTAAGATCAAAGAGTTACTATATCACACATAAATGTCATATCTTTTTTCTAATTTGCACCAATAGAATTACCCTATAGAAGTCTTTGACACCTAATGCCCTAAATTGAAATATGGATCAAGCTCTTTAGAACTGGAGGCAACGTCAACAAATACACGTAGGCGAATATTACGTCAATATGCTCTCCCTCTAACCTTTGGCTAACAATTTTACACCTTCTTTGAGCAAATCTCCTTTGCTCTTTGGTCTGTAATATGGCACTTTCTTTCTGACTTGTAGCACTTTATGGTTATCTGTACTCTGGGCACTATTTTTTCTACTTTTTTTGATATGCTAATGGAAACGATAAAATGATGATTGTAAAGTTTGTTTTTAGCTGCAAGTGCTCATATTAAGTGTGAGTAACCACATATAAGTTAGTTTGAATATTATTTTTTCCCAGGCTATATACATATATACATTAAAAACTCTTTTGCACATGTTTGAAATACCTTTTTGTATTTATCATATTTAGAGAGAACCCTCATTCTTTTCGTCGTATAGACGACAAAGACACTTCCAAAATATACTTTGGTCCTGAAGGAGACGCGAAAATTCCACATAGTCTCCGAAACGTACGTAGACCAAGAGTACCAACCACATATCTGGGAGACCTATAGAAGGAATCTAACGCCAACGTTCTGACTACACAATCATAGGACTCTGTAAGAACTATTCAAAATCCAACCCCTTCGGTTGTAATGGAGTAGGATCTCATACCAGATTTGGTTCATGTTTTTATCAAAAAAGTTAAATTTCTTTTGTCATTTTTTCCTTAATCGTAGGTAGAATGTCTGATGGTATGTAAGAGTGACTGATAGGTGAGAATGTGAATGCAAGTTTCTTTTGGAAACGATTAGTTTGGGGGTTCCTTGTATGAGCTTTTCAAACTGTTTTGCCTTTCAAATTTGTTCATGTAAAGCAATCAGTAAAGAAACATCTGTGTAATAATATTTGAATTGTATATAAATTATACACTAAAAAGAACATATATGAATGTTTTATTATCTATTATATAAAAAAAGAAAATAATAAAAAGAATGAAAATGTTTTTGAAATAACTTTGTTTCCTGGGTTTCTGTAAAGAATTAGTGAGTAACACGATATACAAAGAAAAGATAGGTCAGATAAGAGGTTCCTCCTTTCATTTTGTCTTTCTCCCCTCCTATTGGACCTAAAAGTATCTAGGGGAAACCTTGTACACACAATGGGCAGTGATGCACACATGTGCCTGGTGTTGTACAGTGAGAGATGAAGTGTGTGAATCTATAAGCAGTTGTGCACAGTTGTGCATTGTGTTGTACATTGATGAGGATTATGGAGTTCCTACTATTGGCTTTGACATGGTCTCATGTCATCCTTTTTTCCTGACTTTGCCTTGCATCAGCTTTTCGGGGTGCACAGCAGTGCTTGCAAGTTGCTTGGGTTATTCACGTTCGAGGTCTTTTTGTTTTTGTGAGGGATTGTTTATGTACTCTGAAAGCTTTGTGAGCTTCATCAAGATAAAGGCTGCAACATGCGAGATTTGGAGAAGGGGACATGAGAACTCCTTCCTGCCATGGGAATGCATGCTTGGAGCCTGGCCAGTTCTAGTAAGATTCCTCTGGCCCATGGGGAGGTTTTTCTCAAACCTTCTAGTGTGTTTAAAGCTGAGGGTTGCAGACTCTGAAACCGGGATTTTGGAATCCGAACGAGGATGGATGCCTCCATTTCAGGACAACTTGGTTGCTGAGCCCTAAACCCCGGCTGTGAATCCCCCAGTCAGAAGTGGGCTAAGATGAAGATGCAGTGTTTGTACCAGGTGACGTATTGAGTTTTGGTTGTTGCCATTGTGATGTTTGGCCAGTGGCTTTGATCGTTTGAGGTATTTTCTTTGTGAGTGAGATGAGGTGCACATCCAAAGTAATCATCTGATGTGTGTGTGTGTATATATATATATATGTCTCAAGTGTACCAGTGTGGAGTGCGGGCTCATTTGCAGGGCAAAATTGGGATGATTTATACACGGCAGGTCCAGCCGTGGAGCCGATGCACCGCCCTAAAAGGGATCGTACCATGGAATCATGCCAGGATAATACGACCACAGGTACTTAAGAGAAAAAGGAAAGCGGGACTTTCAGTCTATGTTTCCCCCTTTTAAAAACTGTTGCTAAATCTGGAAACCCACTCGAGGGTAGAAATGTCAAAAACTACAAATACCGCAATGCTTTGGGAAAATGCACACCGGAGGCTGAGCACACCAGAGGCTCATTATTTGAACTCAGCAGGAAGCGGTGATTGTGGGCTTTGAAATAATGCAAATTTTGCGCCTTTGAAAAAAGAGAAAGTCTCTGAAACGCGTCAGGCAATGCAAGAGCAAGCAGAATGGAAAAGACACGGACTAAAAGGCTCGGTTTGTTTTCTGAAATAAATGTTGATGTCTCAAGTGTACCAGTGTGGAGTGCGGACTCATTTGCAGGGCAAAATTGGGATGATATATATATATATATGTATATATATATATATATTACCTACTGGCGGTCGCCAGTAGGTAGTTATAGTTAGGACCACGTTTCCATAGGAAATCCGCAACATTCTATTTTGAATAACTTTGGCGCCGGTCGACGAATCCTCGCGAATTTTTCAAAATAGGTGGGGCGCTACGCTCCGCTCCTTCCCTGAAAGTCTCGGGGGGATTCGTCAAGCGGGGGCTGAGATAAAAGGGGGTCCCAAAACGCGTTTTTCCCATGCATTTTTCCATAGGACCTTTAGACAGGGCTACAGCCCGAACGGCTGAACAGAATTACTAGAAATTTGGCAGAGAGGTAGTCCTCAGGTCAAGGAAGTGCCTTTTGTAGGTTTGGTGTAAATCTGTTCAGTAGATTCTGAGAAAATAGCCTTTAAATCAATATATATATCTGAGCCAGCTTACGGTGCGCTTACGGTACGCTTACCGTACGCGTACGGTGGCGTGCGCGAGCGCGATTCTGATTGGCTCTTAGATCTTAGTAAACATTCGAATCGGTCGAAACCAGGAAGCGGCGGCCGCCATTTCGTGTGTTTCACTCAGAAAAAAAAGAGTGATAACAAGAAAAGGGGGCAAGGAGGAGAGTTACAGACCCCCTAACATTTGTAAGGGGGTCAAAGAAGGACAGAAAAGTACAAAGAAAACATTCATTGATTTTAAAAAAAATCACGGGGTACGTGTACGGTAAGCGTACGGTAAAAAAAAAAAAAAAAAAGAAATGAAAATCAGATTTAAGTGTTTAGATATTAGGGGGCTCCAAAAAGAGCCGCTGTGTTTATGAAGTGATTTTTTTGTGGTACCTACAAGTAAGTACCGATACAGAGTCTAAGGTTCAAGAGGAAGACTCTGTTCCCTTCATCATTGAAGTGTACACCATCTCCTCTATAAATGTCTTGCATGTCATAACGCAAGTTGTTGTGGTAAATGGAACCCATACCATAGTCACGGAGGAAAGCAGAAACAGATTTGTTGACGTGCTTTCTTGCTTTGTCAATCTGCGGACAGAAATGATTGGACCAGTTCCATTTTTGCCTTTGGCATATGTTAGAAAACACAAAGGCAGTTTTAGGGAAAAGTGAAAACAGTTGTGCAAAGGTGTCCTTCATAAGCATTTCCAGACCTACCCCAGTCAAAGTGCCTAGGTCATTGCCACCACAGTGCACTATTATGAGGTCAGGGTGTTGGATTTGCATGAAGGATTTCACCAATGGCATCAATTGGTGCCACTTTAACCCTCTCTGACCAATCCATTTAATGTCTACATTTGGCAAAGCAAGGTCTCTCACAATACCTGTTTTCTCTGCAAACTTTTCACTCCAGAAGACATAGCTGTGTCCTACAATCCACACTGTGAACATCTTCAAAGGAGATCTGGATGCACTCAGGAGGTGTAATTCAGTAGAATGGTAAAATGAAATGAAAGACAGTTTGGAAATGGAGGCATACATATTTTTTTATAAAAAAAAAGAACTGATTGGCTGTTTCATACCATTCTACACTAAAAACTAGGCTGTATGTGTAAATTTATAGAAGCATGTTTTGTATTGGTACAGAAAAATGTGTTACCAAAGAACAGTACTATGGATTTGCTGTAAGGTTTGAAAAGTCAAGCACTCTTGCTCTGTGGAATTGAAACATTGTTTGGCGAACTTCTGACCTAACTCCACACAGCAGTGTTCCATGAGCTGTTGCTATGGTAGCAGGCAGAAGTCAAGTTGGGGGAAGGGTACTAGGCAGAAGTCAAGTTGGGGGAAGGGTACTTTTGGAAAAGGGTTGGTTTTCAACCAATAGAAATGTGTGATTACATTTGAAAAAAAGGGGGAAGCACTGAGATTTGAAACTTACATGTATATGTGTGGAAAAATAGAGGGAAACTTTGCCATTATCTGGTTCTGCTGAGAGGAGAGAGGTGTAGAGAACAGAGATCCTGGCTCTGATAATCTGCTGTTTGAGTGCCACATTTCTTTCACAACTAACTAATTTTAAAGGTGAGTTTAGAGTTTGAGAGGAGATGTATATGGTAAATTAAGAAATGAATAATAGAAATGTAATTCTTTTTGTTGAAGTTGTGTTTATTATTTTCTGTTTTGGGAGAAATTTAAATGTGAGGAACATGTAAAATAATATGGACTATGTTTTCACGATAAATTAAGGTGTATTGGTATAAAAAAAAGAATAGTTTAAGGGTTTGAGGTTGGACTCAGTAATGCAAATACATTCAGCATCACTAAGGCTGGTTGCCCTTGCTGGAATGTAGGCAGTCACCCAGGTTACACATGTTGGGAAATATAGGCAGAGATTTATTGTGTACAACTCTGGTAATTTTATATTTGCATTAGTAGGAAAAAAGGGGAGCCATTTTTTGGTGCAGAAGCAGACTCTTAGCACACACCCAGCTGCTTTCCATGTATAATCATGCACAGTATTTACAAGCGAGTGGGGTTTGAGGTTTCAGTCTGTAATGCAAATACATTCAGCATCACTAAGGCTGGTTGCCCTTGCTGGTATGTAGGCAGTCACCCAGGATACACATGGTGGTGGTCTGAAAAAGCAGTCTGGACATGGGCTTTTTAAAAAATCTGAAAAGTGGATTCATAATGTGTCAGTCTGTAAAAGTGATTATCACTTGCCAAAAAAAAAGAGCAGTAAGTGTGCTTTCAAATTGGCAAAGAAATTTCGTTTTGTGACTAATGTGAAAACATGACTCTGTGTGCAAATAGGAATTACAGGCAGAGATTTATTGCGTTTTGCTCTGGTGATTTCACAGTTGCATTAGTAGGAAAAAGGGGGAGCGATTTTTTGGTGCAGAAGCAGACTCTTAGCACACACCCAGCTGCTTTCCATGTATAATCATGCACAGTATTTACAAGCGAGTGGGGTTTGAGGTTTCAGTCTGTAATGCAAATACATTCAGCATCACTAAGGCTGGTTGCCCTTGCTGGTATGTAGGCAGTCACCCAGGATACACATGGTGGTGGTCTGAAAAAGCAGTCTGGACATGGGCTTTTTAAAAAATCTGAAAAGTGGATTCATAATGTGTCAGTCTGTAAAAGTGATTATCACTTGCCAAAAAAAAGAGCAGTAAGTGTGCTTTCAAATTGGCAAAGAAATTTCGTTTTGTGACTAATGTGAAAACATGACTCTGTGTGCAAATAGGAATTACAGGCAGAGATTTATTGCGTTTTGCTCTGGTGATTTCACAGTTGCATTAGTAGGAAAAAGGGGGAGCCATTTTTTGGTGCAGAAGCAGACTCTTAGCACACACCCAGCTGCTTTCCATGTAGAATCATGCACAGTATTTACAAGCGAGTGGGGTTTGAGGTTTCAGTCTGTAATGCAAATACATTCAGCATCACTAAGGCTGGTTGCCCTTGCTGGTATGTAGGCAGTCACCCAGGATACACATGGTGGTGGTCTGAAAAAGCAGTCTGGACATGGGCTTTTTAAAAAATCTGAAAAGTGGATTCATAATGTGTCAGTCTGTAAAAGTGATTATCACTTGCCAAAAAAAAAGAGCAGTAAGTGTGCTTTCAAATTGGCAAAGAAATTTCGTTTTGTGACTAATGTGAAAACATGACTCTGTGTGCAAATAGGAATTACAGGCAGAGATTTATTGCGTTTTGCTCTGGTGATTTCACAGTTGCATTAGGAGGAAAAAGGGGGAGCGATTTTTTGGTGCAGAAGCAGACTCTTAGCACACACCCAGCTGCTTACCATGTGGAATCATGCACAGTATTCACAAGCGAGTGGGGTTTGAGGTTTCAGTCTGTAATGCAAATACATTCAGCATCACTAAGGCTGGTTGCCCTTGCTGGTATGTAGGCAGTCACCCAGGATACACATGGTGGTGGTCTGAAAAAGCAGTCTGGACATGGGCTTTTTAAAAAATCTGAAAAGTGGATTCATAATGTGTCAGTCTGTAAAAGTGATTATCACTTGCCAAAAAAAAAGAGCAGTAAGTGTGCTTTCAAATTGGCAAAGAAATTTCGTTTTGTGACTAATGTGAAAACATGACTCTGTGTGCAAATAGGAATTACAGGCAGAGATTTATTGCGTTTTGCTCTGGTGATTTCACAGTTGCATTAGTAGGAAAAAGGGGGAGCCATTTTTTGGTGCAGAAGCAGACTCTTAGCACACACCCAGCTGCTTTCCATGTAGAATCATGCACAGTATTTACAAGCGAGTGGGGTTTGAGGTTTCAGTCTGTAATGCAAATACATTCAGCATCACTAAGGCTGGTTGCCCTTGCTGGAGTGTAGGCAGTCACCCAGGATACACATGGTGGTGGTCTGAAAAAGCAGTCTGGACATGGGCTTTTTAAAAAATCTGAAAAGTGGATTCATAATGTGTCAGTCTGTAAAAGTGATTATCACTTGCCAAAAAAAAAGAGCAGTAAGTGTGCTTTCAAATTGGCAAAGAAATTTTGTTTTGTGACTAATGTGAAAACATGACTCTGTGTGCATATAGGAATTACAGGCAGAGATGTCATGATTGAGATAGATAATTTTCGAAAACTAGAACCATTTTTTTTTTTTTTTTTGAAAATTTTATTGTGCAGAAAGAAGATTACAATCACGGGCCTACAACCACCAGGGCCGGCCGCTAGTAGGTGAGAGATCACACAGTGCAATAAAGATGACTGGCCCACCGGGGACCCGCATAATACAGAAGAACATACTGCACATAGAGGAGATCAGGATACACCCTTTTAACATAAATAACAACTTAAAACAAAGGCGAGGCAAGAAAACATAAGATGGGCGTCGGGCCACAGCAGGGGCACGTCCATATCCGACCACCCGATGGCAGTCAAAAAACAGGGAAACCAGGAGGTAGGGTGGGGGGGGGAGAGACGGGAATACAAATCTATACTCATGTGCCAGATAAGTAAGGAACCATCAAGGATCAGGGGGACATGGCTACATCAGACGTTTCCATCAGGGGGGGAGCACAAATACTTCCACGATACGCATTCCACTGCCCCCAAATTCTGTTCCAAGCCCCGGGCTTACCACGAGCCACATAAACAGTCTTTTCCCTAAACATGCACCAGTCCATGTTCTCCTTCCAGACAGACACGGTGGGGGCCCGCTGCGAACCCCAAAGCTGCGCTATGTCCCTCTTTGCTATCATGTTCCCCAGGGAACCCCACCGCGTCTGGGCAGCATTATAGTCATTGGGCTCCCACACATTCAGCACACAACTAGAACCATTTTTAATGCAATTAAAAAAAAAATTTAAATGAATAAATATTTTTTTGAGTGGGTATGGTAAGTCAAAAATATCATGGTCCCTTTTTTCCACTTCTCCACAATCACATTTTCAGTTTTTAATTGTAGTCTCTCAAGGACCTTGTAATGTGATAGTTGATTTTTAGTGTTTTTTTTAATAAAAAAAAAAATTACGCGCACGCGTACGGTAAAAAAAAAAAAAAAAGTTTTTAAAAACATATATAAAAAAAAAGATGAAAGATAAGGTTGGCTCTTAAAAGAGCCGTTGTGTTCATGCAGGGACAGAGGAAAGAAAGATTGGGAAAATTAGTCTCTGCGACAAGTGTGCTGATCTATTTTGTTGTTCACTAGGGAAACACTGGTCTCCCTATGACAAATTAGATCATGACAAGAGGCGCATCGAATATCAACCCTCAGAAATCGAGGGTTAATTTCCAGAGGGCCAGCAAAAGGAGATGCTCCCCCCAAGGATGAAGGGCTCACCTGACCTGCAGAAGAAGGACTCGGCCCTGCAGATGATGGTCCAGGCTGAGCTGCTGTGGATGTGCTTGGTTGACTTTCTAAAGGGTTACCTCCAGTAAGTCGAGCATGTGTCCTTCTGTGTACATCCTTGAGGTGTCTCATCATAGTATGATTCCCAAAGGAATACTTCCTGTCAGGATTACCTCTTGAAAGTACACGCTTACACAGCTTACAAGTTACTAAGGGTGCATTTACCTTTTGCTGGCCTTCAGGAAAAGTAAAATAATCCCATACATAAGAGGTCTTTTGTTTCCTCGCTCTCTGCCTCAAGGTAGTGCTGCTAGTGCTAGCCTCACTCTCAGAAGGGCTCTGCTGTTCTGCCATCGTATCACAAAGACAACCCAGCTCCTTCTCCTAAGGGATCACAAGCAGAAATGAGGGGAATGGGTGTGGTGTAGGAGAGTTCTAGAACTGAAAGTAGTTTCAACCAATCAAAAGTTGTGTTTCATGATCACACGACCTACCGTACGCTTACGGTACGCTTACGGTACGCTTACGGAAAAAGTACGCATGCGCGTAAAAAAGACACGCGCTTGCGCGCATGCGCATAACAGTCACTCCCCGACACTTCCGCATAACGTGCGCGTGTAGCGTACACGCGTACGTGTCCCACGCGGAGTACGCGCGGCTACGCACATTGCGTAAATATACGCAAACAGCGTAGATAAATTACGGACGTTGCGTAAACCGTACGCTTACCGTAAGCTTACGGTACGCGTACTAAAAAAAAAATAAAAAAAAGGAAAACATGTATTGCAAATAAATTTTACATGTTTATTTTATAAAATATATTAAAAAAAACATATTATAGAATTTTAAAAATTTAACCATAGTCTTTAAAAAAGGATAGAAAATTAAAATAAAAATATGTTTAAAAAAATAGAAGAAAAAAAAAAAATTAGCATTTAAAAAACCTTGCAAATTCACTGAAAAAAACATGGGTTTCACACACGTTATAGTTAGGAATTAGCATTTAAAAAACCTTGCAAATTCACTGAAAAAACCATGGGTTTCACACACGTTATAGTTAGGAATTAGCATTTAAAAAACCTTAGAAATTCAATGAAAAAACCAAAGGTTTCACACATGTTATAGTTAGCTGGACATTTCACTCGTAAAAAACCAATGAAATTCCCCCGTTATAGTTAGTTCAGCTAACTATAACTCGCGCGCCCGCAATGCACTGCTGATGACGTCACATATTACATCACTCATGACATGGTCAGTGACATCACTCATGACATCACTGATGACATCTCAAATGACATCACTGATGACATCACTGATGACATCATCCTTGTGATAGAGTGGCAGACCTCCTCTTCCCCTAATATAACCTTTGATACACACATTCAAAAATAGAAATTAAAATTTTAAAAACAATGGACATACCAATACCAGTTACAACAACCTATACAGTAATTCTAAGATCCACATACACATCCACTCATTCACCAACAGTCCTATACAGTCACTCATACATGTACTCACTCATCATATGTACTCATACACCTATACATCCTGTTACACAATGCCACTCATCCATAGAGGTACTCACACACATAGTCACTCATGCTAAAAAAGAATCAAACATACATTTACTTGCATATACAGTTATACACACACCACCACACTTACTTCTACGGAAACTTACACATACTTAGTCTTTTAAACAATCACTTATAGAAACACATACTTATTCATACAGGAACTCTTTCAATCTCTCACTCTCACATATACTCGCTTATATACACCAATAGTCACATATACTAGTTTAAAACATATGTAGTTACTCATAAAGACACTATTGAGACAGTCATTCACTCACTAACACACCCATACACTCACTCATCCACCCATAGAGTCCTGCACACATGCTGTCTTCAACACATACAAAGAGTGAGTCATTCATTCATGCACCTATGCACTACATAATACCCCCACCGAACCATGCAGACACTCAGACTGATACTCATAAAACCAACTAATAACCTATATAGACACCCATGTAGCTACTCACCAACCCATGCAGCCACTTATACACAAAGTGAGAGACTGATACAGATATTTACATATTTAAACATTACTCACTAAGCCATGTATTCACTATGATACACTTAATCAGTCAGTTACACAATCAATTTTTCAAAAACAAATCATCCATTTAGACACTTATATACCCATTTATTCTTCCATCGACCTTGAGATATACATATATAAAACATATTTAATTTTCAGAAACACACACATTCACTGGATGATGTCATCAGTGATGTCATCAGTGATGTCATTTGAGATGTCATCAGTGATGTCATGAGTGATGTCACTGACCATGTCATGAGTGATGTAATATGTGACGTCATCAGCAGTGCATTGCGGGCGCGCGAGTTATAGTTAGCTGAACTAACTATAACGGGGGAATTTCATTGGTTTTTTACGAGTGAAATGTCCAGCTAACTATAACATGTGTGAAACCTTTGGTTTTTTCATTGAATTTCTAAGGTTTTTTAAATGCTAATTCCTAACTATAACGTGTGTGAAACCCATGTTTTTTTCAGTGAATATATATATAGATAGATATATAGATATATAGATATATATATTCACAGAAAAAAACATAGGTTTCAGGCACGTTATAGTTAGAAATTAGCATTTAAAAAACCTTAGAAATTCACTGAAAAAACCATAGGTTTCAGGCACGTTATAGTTAGTTGAACATTTCACTGATAGAAAACCATAGAAATTTCCCTGTTATAGTTAGTTGAGCTAACTATAGCTCGCGCCCCCGCAATGCACTGCTGAGGACGTCACATATTAAATCATTCATGGCATGGTCAGTGACATCACTGATGACATCTCAAATGACATCACAGATAACATCACTGATGACATCATCCAGTGAATGTGTGTTTCTATAAAAATTTAATATGTTTTATATATATATGCCAAGGTGTATTGAAGAATGAATGGGTGTATAAGATTCGGGATGGATGATTAAGTAGGTGTGTGACTGACTGTATAAGTGAGTGATTAATTGTGTCTTGCTTAATTCATGTTTTAGCGACTGATACAGACATTCACACAGTTTAGGTTGTCAGTTGGTGTGTAAGCAGTTCCATGGTTTGGTTAGCAACTAAATGAGGATCTATATGAGCTATTGATTGCTTGTGTGAGTACCTGTATGGGTGCCTGAGTGTCTGTGTGGGTGGGTGGGGGTGTGACTCTGTGCATAGATGTGTGAGTGGATAATTCACTGGGTATATGTGTTCAAGTCTGTATCTGTGAAGGTCTGTATGGCTGGGTGAGTGTGTGTATGAGTGTCTTGGTGAGTGAATGCATGCCTCAGTGGTACATGTGTGAGTAACTCCATATGTGAAAGGCAGTATATATGAGTGTTGGACTGTATAAATGACTATATGTGAGAGTGAGTGATTGTGAGAGTGCCTGTATGGATCAGTGTGTGCTTGTATTAGTTATTGTATTAGAGTGTAAGTATGTGTTAGTATATGTTAAAATAAGTGACGTGGTATGTGTATAACTGTACAGGTGAGTAAATTAAAGTGTGATTGATTATTTCCATTACTGACTAGGTGTGAGAATAACTCTATGAATGAGAGGCGGTGTGTGAGTGTCTGTATAGATATGTGACTGGATATGATAATGCTGTATTGATGGCTGACTGTATGTATGAGTGACTGTATGGGTGAATGAATGGATGTGTGTGTAGACCTAGCAATTAGTGAGTGGATATGTACTAACTGGTATTGGTGTGTTCATGGTTTCGAATATTATAGTCTGTATTTTAGAGTGGGTTTATCAAGTGTTATATTAGGGTCTGATAAGGTGCATCAGATTTTGACTTGGATGATGTCATCAGTGATGTCATCAGTGATATCACAGACCATGTCATGAATGATGTAATATGTGACGTCATCAGCGGGGCATTGCGGGGGCGCGAGCTATAGTTAGCTCAACTAACTATAACAGGTGAATTTCTATGGTTTTCTATGAGTGAAATGTCCAACTAACTATAACATCCCTGAAACCTATGTTTTTTTCTGTGAATTTCAAAGGTTTTTTAAATGCAAATTTCTAACTATAACATGCCTGAAACCTATGGTTTTTTCAGTGAATTTCTAAGCTTTTTTAAATGCTAATTTCTAACTATAACGTGCCTGAAACCTATGTTTTTTTCTGTGAATTTCTAAGGTTTTTTAAATGCTAATTTCTAACTATAACGTGCCTGAAACCTATGTTTTTTTCTGTGAATTTCAAATGTTTTTTAAATGCTAGTTTCTAATTATAATGTTCATTAAACCTATCTTTTTTTCTGTGTTTTTTAATTATCAACCCATTCTCAACTTGGTGAAAACTGCAAATCTCACCACTCTTCCAACGATACCTTATGTCAACAAAATCCCACAAACGAGCGCCACAACTAACGCTAATGAAATGCAAAGTAGGCGTTCCCGTGCAAAAAAACCACGAAAACACCACTTCCCCATATTTTTAACGACCAGCCAAATCTGCAATGCGATCCAAAAAGCTGGGGATAAGCCGAGTTAGCATTAACAAATTAACATCAACCTTTAGCTGGTGTAAGGAGGTCGACTATCTACTCCGTGAATTGGACCCAACTCACAGCCACATCTAAAGATCAACACGTGATAGAGCTAGTGATCATGCAGGTCCGACATGCAACAAGGCCACAACCCCCAGCGCCACCACCACCAGAACCTCCCTGCCGCACCACGCCCCCCCTAATACCACCAAGGCAGCGCAAAACAGGGCAATGGACCTTCCCAAAACACCATGCCCCTCAGCCGCACAATAGCTGAATTTTGGGAGATGTGGCAACCAACTATATATGAAGGAGGCAAGTCACCCTTCAACAAGAAAGCACACAATGCCAAGTGTAATGCTGATGTGCTGCACATACCTCACTATGCAAAGCACACACCTCTCCATGTGGAGATATACTGTTGATACTTGTAGTGTAGTGCACAGTGGACGCAACCATGTTACCTCAGGCAGTGGGGAAGATCTCGGTCATATAGCTGTGTTGTCCCCCCCTGGAAGCGAAGTGGGCTGCTCCAACGTACGCCACTCCAGCGTAGCAGTATGGCCAGGCCCTAGGCGTGGTTCACTTGAGGGAAGACTAACGAGTCTGTCTCGGCGGCAGCCATCACCCTGGCATGTGGCTGCCGCCATAACTGCGGGCCTACTCGACACAGGCCCCCTTTGAACCCTGCGGCACAGCACCGCAGACTTATGTCTGTACTGACTACTGCCTTCGATCTACACTGCAGACAGCAGCGCTCACAATTCAGATGCAGTGGTGATTGCAGATGTCGCAGTCCAGTTCGCAAGACACTTTGCTTTCAGTGCGGCCCACCCAGACCACACATCATCGCACGGTGCACACACGCTGTGTGCTTCAGGTGCTACTAACTCACTGCACCATAAATCATCACCACGTAGCTGTGCACCCATCCTGACCGCTGCCTCAGCCCTACACTGGGGTTACACGGTTCACAATTCAAGATTAGTAGTGAAGCAAATTGTGTAAGACACTATAATAGGTTAAGAAGACCACATGCTCCCAATCTGTGCAGCTCAAGTCAACGTCACCTGCCTGTGGGCTTTTGCTGACCGCTGCCTCCGGCCTACACTGTGGAAGACCGACGACACGTGGTGCCAACTAACCCTGTTCAACACAAGCCGATCCCACATGTGTAAGTGTGTCCTGAGTCCTGAATTGCAGTGACCACAGAATCATACACCCTTCGATCAGTGAGGGATATTTCCATATGGAAGGCCGGCGACACGTGGTTCCACTGAACCTGCACTACGCAGGCCGGTGGGGCCACCAACGTATGCACATGGCTGTGGGCCCTTGCTCACCGCTACCTCTGGCCTACACTGTGGAAAACCAGCGACCAATGGTGCCACAGACCGTGTTCAACACAAGCCGTTCCCACATGTGGAACTGTGTTCTAAGTCCTAAATGGTAGTGACCCTAACTCCATGAGACAACCACAGCACCAGACTCCCTTCGATCAGTGAGGCATATTTCCATATGCAACAGCGGCGACATGTGGTGCCAATAACTCTGTTCAACACAAGCCGAACAATCCCACATGTGGAACTGTGTCCTGAGTCCTGAATGGCAGTGACCCCAAGTCCATGGCAGCGACCACAGCAGCATACTCCCTCTGATTAGTTAGGCATATTTCCATATGCAACAGCGGCGACACGTGGTGCCAATAACTCTGTTCAACACAAGCCGATCCCACATGTGTAACTGTGTCCCGAGTCCTGAATGGCAGTCACCCCAAGTCCGTGGCAGCGACCACAGCACCACACTCCCTTCGATCAGTGAGGCATATTTCGATATGCAAGGCCGGCAACATGTAGTCCCACTAACCCTCTTTAACACAAGCCGATCCCACATGTGTAACTGTGTCCTGAGTCCTGAATAGCAGTCACCCCAAGTCTGTGGCAGCGACCACAGCACCACACTCCCTTTGATCAATGAAGGGTATTTCCATGTGCAACTACAGACTCCAGTAGGCAACTAACTATCACAGTCATACACCCTATATATTATCCTTTTAGTATCCTCACTTCAAGATTTTTTTTTTAATATCAGTTATAGCTTTACTACAATGACCAAATTAATCTTCAAATGCAAACTAACATGGAATAGAAGTCTACACTACAGGCAGTACAGCTCGCAATTCCAATTTTAAATGCTAATTTCTAACAAGATTGTACTCGGAAAATACAACACTTCGTCAATGTATTCTATACTTATTTCATTTTTTCATCATACGCCTACACTGCACTCAGTAGGGCTCACAATGAAAGTTATTTCTTCATTCATTAACTACAGAGTCCACTAGGCAAGTAGCTATTACAGGCCTCAAATCTACATAATATCCTTTTAGTATCCTTTCTTCTTGAACATTTTTTATATCAGTTATAGATTTAGTACAATGACCAAATTCATTTTCAAGTACAAATGAACACTCAGCAGTCTCCACTGCGGGCAGCAGACCTCACAATTTGAATTTTTGACACATGGTGCCAACTAACACTGTCCAACACAAGCCGATCCCACATGTGTAACTGTGTCCTGAGTCCTAAATGGCAGTGACCCCAAGTCCATGGCAGCGGCCACAGCACCAGACTCCCTTCGATCAGTGAGGCATATTTCGATATGCAAGGCCGGCGACACGTAGTCCTACTAACCCTCTTTAACACAAGCCGATCCCACATGCGTAACCGTGTCCTGAGTCCTGAATGGCAGTGATCCCAAGTCCGTGGCAGCGACCACAGCAGCATACGCTTTGATCAGTTAGACATATTTCCATATGCAAGGCCGGCGACACGTAGTCCCACTAGCCCTCTTTAACACAAGCCGATCCCACATGTGTAACTGTGTCCTGAGTCCTGAATGGCAGTGACCCCAAGTCCGTGGCAGTGACCACAGCACGAGACTCCCTCTCATCAATGAGGCATACTTCCATATGCAAGGACAACAGCACGTGGTGCCACTAACCCTGTTCAACACAAACCGATCCCACATGTGTAACTGTGTCCTGAGTCCTGAACGTCAGTGACCCGAACTTCATAACAGCGACCACAGCACCACACTCCCTTCGATTAGTGAGGGGTATTTGCATATGGAAGGCCAGTGACACGTGGTGCCACTGAACCTCCACTACGCAGGCCGGTGGGGCCACCAACGTATGCATGTGGCTGTGGGCCCTTGCTCACCGCTACCTCTGGCCTACACTACGGTCAGCACGCCTCACAATTCAGAAAGAGTCCTGATTCCACATGACGCAGTCCAGTAGCCAAGACACATTGCTCCCAGTGCGGCCCGTTCACACCAAGCATCATCACAGGCTCATACAGTCTCAACTCTTCTGCTGCCACTAACCCTCTTTAACACAAGTCGATCCCACATGTGTAACTGTGTCCTGTGTCCTGAATGGCAGGGACCCCAAGTCCGTGGCACCGACCACAGCTCCACACTCCCTTCGATCAGTGACGCATATTTCGATATGCAAGGCCGGCGACACGTAGTCCCACTATCCCTCTTTAACACAAGCTGATCCCACATGTGTAACTGTGTCCTGAGTCCTGAATGGCAGTGACCCCAAATTCGTGGCAGTGACCACAGCACCAGACTCCCTTCAGTCTTATTTGTTGTTCTTTTCTTTAAATAATTTTTTTATATGTAAATCTATACATGACTAAGATTCTTCTTTGTCCAACCGCACAGGGACACTTCCAGGCCCAAGAAGGTTGTTGGGGGTATGATGGTAATGTGGGAAGAGGGTGCGTTACCTGCTTATGTGGGGAGAGGCAGCATCAAAGGGGTATCTATCACAGAAAGAACTCCGATATGTTTTCACAAATGCCTCGGACAAATGCCAGCTGACGGACTGAATCACAAAATGGTTTTTCAGCGCTTATGTAGTGTGAGTTATAAACAGTTCGCACCAGGCTCATACAGTGCCAGCTGCGGCCCGACCGCTCAACTCACAGACGCAGTACTACGAGCAGTCTGTGTTATTGTAGCTATCCCTGCCCTGTTCCGTCGTACACCACGCCACGCCACACCACTGCAATTACGTTTCGACGTTGGCCCCACATAGCTACCTGTCACAGGCGTACTCGCTGTTGGTGTGCAGGTCAGTGGTCTAGTTCTCAACATCTCACGGCCACTCCCTCAGGGCAGGTTTGCACACACACCACACTCATCCGGCACATGCGTCACAGGCCATGTGACCACGCAAATATAATAGATCGACAACGTCACATCTTTTATTGCCGGTGCTGACTAGATGGCAGATGCTCCACGTGTCTCAACCATAAAGAGTCTTTGAAAAGTTGTGCAGAAGGTTAGTCGCACCCTGATCTGTATAGCCATCAGGGGCCTACCACCCCCTTGACACGGACTTCAGATGCACAGGGTTAGTGCCACACGAAGTTCATATGGCCATCAGGGGCCTACCACCACGTGGCACAAACTTAACTTCCACAGGCTTAGCGGCCCCAAAAGCTGATGTGGTCTCCGCCATTGATGACTCAGGACTCAGCGACATGTGTGAGATCTGCCAGGCCGTGGAGATTATGATGTGGTCTCCGCCATTCATGACTCAGGACTCAGCGACATCTGTGCGATCTGCCATGCACCTGATGTGGTCTCTGCCATTCATTACTCAGGACTCAGAGACATATCTGGGAATGCACCAGGTAATTATTTGCTCATGGATGCGCAGAGGCAGCAGTCTCTGTCTCTATGTCTCTGTCTCTCTCTCTCTCTCTTCCTTCTTTTCCTTCTATCTCTCTAACTCTCTCTCTTCCTTCTCCCTTCTCCCTTTCTCACTCCCTTTCTTTCTTTCCCTCTCTGGCTTTTTTTTCCTTCTCTGTTTCTCTGTGCCTTTCTCCTTTGATATGCCCATTACACACGTCCTTATTTTGTGCTTTATTTTCCAGGCTCTGTCATCGACATCCATGGTCCCCACAGGAGTGTTCCGCCTTCTTATTTTCTATTATGTTATGTTACATTTTGTTTATTAGTTTATCATTTATATATATGTTAATAAAAAAAATAATTTTGCAAATAGTCTTTCGTTTATCGTTTACATATAGATTTATAAAAAAAATAAAGTTACAAAAAAAAAAATGTTTTGGGTTGTTCTCTTCACTGCTGTGTGACTCGTGCTTGTTCTTATTACTGTTATTTGATGGAGTCCACCATGGTGTTAAATTTTTGGGCACTTATCATGGGAATACTGGTGCTGTCTGCAGTTCACACCAACTTCTCAATAGTGTGTTAGATTTATCTCAACTTTACTTCCATTAAAGTGCTGATAATGAAATGCAGACTAGCCGTTCCCGTACAAAAAGACACGAGGTGCACCTTTGCGATTTATTCTAAATACTAAAATCCTGTATTGAATTGCACTGAGGTAGTGGCTGCACTTACAGTGTACACACAAAATCAATTAAGAACTCTCATTGTATTTATATTGATTGGGAATAGTGCATCAGTGCTGGATCTTGACGAGATACACTGCTCAGTTCGTATATAGTTCTGCACACGAAAAAAATCACATCACAACTTTCACACCAACTGCAATGCAAAACAAATTCCGGCGATAAGCCACGTTAGCACCAGGTATTTTACACCTGCTTTCTGCTGGTGTTAAGCAGGATGACTACCTGCACCATGAAACGGAACACAGCCAAGAGCCACACCAGAACACCCACAGGTGCCATAGAATCAATGAGCATGATGCAGGGATACCCATGAGGGCAACAAGACTCATCGCAACAACTCCAGGACAGCCAACGCCCCACAAACCCGCATCTGAGCAAGTGTGTCCCTGTGGTCATTGTCTTAGCATGATAGGCACGAGCCCTGCAACATCACAGTGTGCTGTCACCTCAGCGTTGGCAGTGAGCCTGGACATGTAGCTACGCACGCATCCTCCTGCATGCACAACCGGCATGTGCTGGTCTGGAGTACACAGGTCAGTGCAGGTGTGTGCCTATCCGGCAAGGGGAACAGGGTGTCTCGGACATGTCTGTGTACAGGAAGTGCGGTAAGTGTGTTAAAAGTTCATGATTGTTTTAAGTTCGAACAGTGCCTTCCAAATGCAAGTAGCAGCTGTGGTTCAGTTGAGCAAATTTTATCCTATGATATGTACTCCACGTTGAAACTGCTTTTTCTTAACCAATCACAAAGATGCCTTTCCACAAAACGAATGTGCATCCTACTTTTAAAAAAGAATGCTTTTCAACTCCCAATTAAGTATTGTTTTGTATGGCAAAAAAAAAGTACTTCCCCATCTTTAAACATATCTCTTATTCTACCAAGGAACAGCATGAGCTACAGACATCTTTCCATACCTTCCAACCATACCTTTAAAATCCTAGTGTGGATCGAAGGACATAGCTATATTTTCAGGTGCAAGAGGTATGCAGAACACAGACGTATTGACTTATACCTAGGTTTTCAAGATGTGGACATTAAATGGTTTACACAGAGAAGATTAAAGTTGCACGAATTGCTACCTTTGATTAAAACCTCTTTGCATCTTCCACACCCTGACCTCATGGATGTGCATTGTGGTGGAAATTACCTAGGCACATTGACTGGGGTAGGTTTGGAAATGTTTATGAAGGACACCTTTGGACACCTCAGCTCAGCACCATGTGACTCTGGGCAATAGCTCACTTAATAGCTCACATAATTTACGCGCCGGCCTCGAGGGCCTTCAGACCCATAGGGATGAGTAATTTGCACTTTACAAATACCATATTGATTTGATACGCACAATTTTTCCTTCGCACTCCCTGTATAACACCCCCTAAGCACCACACAAGTTACAATGTTCAAAACAAAAGTTCCTCCGAGTAGGTATAACTACATGCTGACACTACTTAACAGATGTGGCACAGCGGCCAGAGCACATGACTTCACAGCATATGACACACAGTTTGGACTCATGCTTTCATCCCCGACTCCGGCAGCACCCCAGCTTAGCACCATGAGACTCTAGACAATACCTCACATATTTTCTGCACCCCAGGACTTTCAAACCAGTAGGAGTCAGTAGTTCATCCTAGTAGGTATAAACACATGCTGATACTACTTCCACAGGTGTGCTGCAGCGGCCAGGGCACATGACTTCACACCATGAGACACACAGTTTAGTCTCACGCTTTCATCCCCGACTCCCGCAGCAGCTCACCTTAGCAGCATCAGTCTACGCAATACCTCACTTAATTTCCGTACCCAGCACTTTCAGACCGGTAGGTATGAGTAGTTCGCTTTGCACCCCCTCTATAGCACACCCTAATCACCCCACAGAGGTTACAGTGCTCCTACCCTCCTCTTTCCCACATTTTTTCCCCTTTTTCCCCCTTACTCGCTTCAACGGAATCACAAAATGGCGGCCAACACTTCCTAGTTGCAGCCAATCAGCAGCAAGCTCGTGCTCGTAATGCCTCAGCTAATCAGATGGCAGAATTCCCAAATATCGATATCTGTAAATTTTGATATTTCTCACAAACTACTGAACGGATTTACACCAAATAAACACAAGCATTTACAATGCAATGGTCTCGGCATTGGTAAAGTTAGAGCTATTGGCACTGCTCATGACATTATTCTTGTTCATGTTTTTGTTTTTAAAACATTTAAAGAAACTGCATTGTTATTTACAATGTCAATAGCTCTAACTTTAACAATGCCGAGAGGTGCCCAGGTCATGGTTAGTTGCAGGGGGTGGTTGTGCTCTATGCACATTCAAATCTTGGCCTCTCCTTTTGGTGCGAGCTTGTCGCCTGTGCTCTTTCTTTCTTTGGCCTTTCCCTTCTAGGATTACCCTTGGGCGTGAGGGCAGCAGAGTTCTACCCACCTGTCCATTTAATTGCCTGCCCCTCTGCGGAGGGGTCGTTTTCAATCAATAAACAGTGTCAATCTTATGCACATTCACTGTTTGGCCTCTTTGTTTATCTGCTCTCTCTCCTCCCCAGGCCCCCATCTCTCTTCGAATGGACTGGACTGGAGGGGCTTCTATTGAAACCCTAGTGCTTTGATTACCAGCTGAATCCTTTGCCCCCCGCGACTCCACGTGCCCCTCCACTCCTGAGCTTTCCCCTCACAAACCGTGTGTCCTGGTGCTTTTGCCCAGTCAGGCCAATGGACGTGAGACAGGATTACAACTAATAATGCCAATAAAGGTTGTAATAAAAAAGCATTTATACTAACAATACTAAACATAAATTGTGTTACTATAGCGCTTGTAACCTCAGTGTTTTTTTCTAGGCTTTATAAATAGCTGATATTGTTTCTCTCCATTTTAATGACACTCGGGTTGCAAAAGCTTATTAAATGGAAACCTGAGCTCGAGAAACACGGTCCTTTATAGCCTATAAAGGGCCGTGTTTCTCTCCCCGGGTTTCCACTTAATAAGCTTTTAGACCCCGAGTGTCATTAAAAAGTAGAAAAACAATATCAGCTATTTATAGTGCCAGGAAAAAAATACAGAGTTAACAAGCGCTAGAGGGTAACTGTAAGTATGCCACCCAGGCAGGTCTGCCGCCCTCACCCCGTCTTTGAGACGGTGACCCCAGTACATTGTCAGAGAGCAGCAGAACCAGGTGAGTGCCCCCCCACCCCCCACACATCCCCTCCTCTCCAATCTAGACCCTTTGTGTACCACCCTGGGGGGGGGGGGGGGATGCATTAAATGAGCCTCCCTGCGGCTCGGCCTGCCCTGTTGAACAAACAGGGGGCTTGGGGGCTGACCTCAGCTGCAGAAGCCATTGTCAGGTGGGCCCCTGAGCTCCGAGGACTGGCCCCCGCGGTGACTAATGGCAGCCGGGCTCAGGCAGGAGCCGGCCTTCCTGTGCGCTTTGTGTCTTCACAATACCCCCAGCATGTTTGCTCTTGGGCACTTTAAAGGGGCATGCGTCTTACAAGACATGCCTGCCTGTTTGCACAGCTTATCTTTTCTTCTCCTTGTCTAGGGCCTGAATTCCTTGAAAATCCTGCTCTGTTTTTTTTTCTTTTAATGTCACAAAACCTGCTTTTTGGCGGTAATTCATGAGTCACTGTTGTGGGATTAGGCCCGAGTTAAGTGACTTCCGCCAGCGCGCTCCCCTGCCTTTCATGTCTGATATCACACACCGCGCCCTTCTCCGGCTTGGCGCTGGCACCTCAGTGCCACGGTCTGCGCTGGCTCGGGGTGTTTGATGTTTGCTGCGTGATCCCTGAAAGGGCACCTGGAACACTGGTGCGGTGTTTACAGCGGAGTAGGTGCCTGCCTGCCAAGCTCACAGCCCTGATATAGCGCCTAGCGACCGCATCCTAAGAAATGGGATCCCAGTTGTGGCTCACTGGTATAAAGACACTTCACAAAAAGTGAAGACTGTGAAGCAGGCACGAAGCCCTACAACTACACAGAGCCCCGACATGAAAAGAGCCGAGTCACTATTGTGGGATTAGGCCCGAGCTAAGTGACTTCCGCCAGCGCGCTCCCCTGCCTTTCATGTCTGATATCACACACCGCGCCCTTCTCCGGCGTGGCGCTGGCACCTCAGTGCCACGGTCTGCGCTGGCTCGGGGTGTTTGATGTTTGATGCGTGATCCCTGAAAGGGCACCTGGAACACTGGTGCGGTGTTTACAGCGGAGTAGGTGCCTGCCTGCCAAGCTCACAGCCATGATACTTTCTGAGGAAAGAAAAACATCTACTCTCGCAGCCTCGGCGGGAAAAATACGGGTTCCGCAGCGACTGGGGTTGTTCCGGTGATTGGAGACTCTACATGCCTTGGTAGAGAAGCCACAGGCCTCTTGAACAAGGAGATCAGGTGAGGGAGCAACGCCGGGACACCTGCGCCTTTCTCCGAGGCTGAGAAGAACTGCCTCGGAGAAACGCAGCGTCCTTTTCGGATTGGGGGGCGTGTTTTGCTGTTGTCTCCTCCCTGAGACTTTGCGCAAAAAACACGCCCCCCGATCCGAAAAGGACGGGGCATGATTGGAGTGACGGGACCTCTTCTCCAATGGCTGGCCAGCATTTACTAGGCCAGCCAATGGAGAACAGGGTAGAAGAGGGGCGGGTGCAAGCCCCTCTTCTCAAAGACATTAAATCTCCGGACTTCCGGTCTGCCGACCGGATGGTCCCGAGACCTAAAAAGTGTGCTTTCTAGACCAAGACCCTTCTCCCTGCCAAATTTGGGGTAATTCCGTTCACCCGTTCGACCTGTAGTCTTGTCTAAAGTTTCCTATGGAAATTAACATTGAAAAAACACGTTTTGGGACCCCCCCTTTTTTCTTGGCCCCCCCTTGACGAATCACCCCCAAACTTTCAACATAGGAGCTGATCTCAACAAAGAATTAGTTTTGACAATTTCACGAAGATTCATCAATCGGCATCAAAGTTATTGCCAATAGAATATTGCCATTTTCCTATAGTAACTAGGCCCTAACTATAACTACCTACTGGCAACCACCAGTAGGTAATATATATACATATATATGTATATATATATTTTTTTAAATTTTTTTTTCACTGAAAAAACCATAGGTTTCAGACATGTTATAGTTAGGAATTAGCATTTAAAAAACCTTAGAAATTCACTGAAAAAACCATAGGTTTTAGGGGTGTTATAGTTAGCTGGACATTTCACTCATACAAAACCATTGAAATTCCTCTGTTATAGTTAGTTCAGCTAACTATAACTCGCGCGCCCGCAATCCACTGCTGATGATGTCACATATTACATCATTCATGACATGGTCAGTGACATCACTGATGACATCACTGATGACATCTCAAATGACATCACTGATGACATCTCAAATGACATCACTGATGACATCACTGATGACATCATCCCGTGAATGTGGTTTGGTTCGATATTTAAATAAGTATTATATATATAGGAATCTACATTGAAGACTGAGTGGATGTAGAAGTGTCTGGATGGAGGATTTAGTACTAATGTGATTGACTGTGTAAGTGACTAATTTAAATTGTCTCACTAAATATATGGGATAGTGATTTAACTGTATGAATATTTGTTTCACTCTGTGTCTTGCTGTGAAAACTACAGCATAAGTTGATTACTAGCTATGTGAAACTCTATATTAGTTTTTTTATTAGTTAAGTGAGTATATGTAACAGAGAGTGAATGTGTGTGTAGTTGGATGGAAGGTGTGTAACTGTCTAAAGATGTGTAAACAAATTGATTAAATAGATATATGATGTTAAGACTGTATGTGAAAACAGTTGTTTTGGTGAGGGAATGTCTTTATGGGTGTGTTGATGAGTAAATATATTTTTCAATGATAGATGTCCAACAAATTAGAAATATAAAAGGCAATGTATGTGACAGTTGTTGTATATAAATAAGTATACATGATACTGATTGATAGTTTGAGTGACTGTATGGAAAACTATATACTTATAATATTGATTTTATAACACACTAAGTATGAGTTATTATCTATATGAATAAATAAAGTGTTGTTTGTGTAGCTGAGTAGATGTAAGTATGATCAATTGTTTCCATAAGTGAGTAGGATGTTTGTATAAGTGAATAGGATGTGTGCTGGTGTCTAATGTCGATATAGGTGGGTGTATAAGTATATTTAATAGTGTGCTATTGATCGTTCTCAGCATGTATGAGTAAATGTATAGGTAAGTGTTTAGATGTGTGTATAGATCTACAAATGACTGAGTGGGTTTTTACAAACTTGTATTGGTGTGTCAATGGTTTAAACATGGTACTCTATATTTTATGCTGAATGATTAAAGGTTATACTACTGTGTGATGAAGTGTTTCAGGTTGTCACATGGATGATGTCATCAGTGATGTCATTTGAGACGTCATCAGTGATGTCATCAGTGATGTCACTGACCATGTCATGAATTATATAATATGTGAAATCATCAGCAGTGGATTGCGGGCGCGCGAGTTATAGTTAGCTGAACTAACTATAACAGAGGAATTACTACTGGTTTTTTCCAGTGAATTTCTAAGGTTTTTTAAATGCTAATTCCTAACTATAACATGTCTGAAACCTATGTTTTTTTCAGTGAATTTCAAAGGTTTTAAAAATGCTAATTCCTAACTATAACATGTCTGAAACCTATGGTTTTTTCAGTGAATTTCAAAGGTTTTTTAAATGCTAATTCTTAAGTATAACATGTCTGAAACTTATGGTTTTTTCAGTGAATTTCAAAGGTTTTTTAAATGATATTTTTTAAATGTATTTCTTGTTCTAATTCTTTTTTTTATATTCTTTAACTACATTTTTTATCTACTTATTTTTATATATATATTTTTTAAATTACACTACACATATTTGTAAAAAATATTTAAAAAAAATAGATATATATGTTTTTTATTATTTTATATTCTTTTAAATATACTTATATTATTTTTTTTCTGCTTGGAGTCGCGCACCCAACGCGTTAGAATCGTGCATCCGACGCGTAGAAGTCGTGCACCAAACGCGCTGGAGTGGCGCACCCTACAGGTTAGTAGTCCTTGATCCAACGCGTGCACACCAGGGGGCCGCGCTGAGAGCCGTGCTGGATGCACGACTCCTAATTTTACTGTAAAAAAAAAATAGCCCCTATCACTAATTTTTATTATCCCCGGGGACCCATCCCCCGGGGCTTATGAAAAAAGTTGGGGACCGTGGGGGAGCCCCAATGCCCCTACGGTCCCAGACGGCTCCCTGCGTCCTTCGGGAGCCGGCATTGCTTTTCCACATGGGGAGCTGCTGACATGCAGCTTCCTGTGTGGAAAAGCAATATGGTTTGGATTTTGAAAGAGAGAGCAGGTTTCCCTGCTCTCTCTTTCAAAATCCAAACCAAGTTTGCTATGGGAGGGCGGGAGACTCCCGCTCTCTCATAGCAAACAACAGTGTCCTGGGGGTGGGAACCCCAGGACACTGCAGGAGCTGGCCCTGGGGGGTGGCGGTCCCCAGGGCCCTCGAGGGCTCCAGGAGGGGGGCCACGCAGCCCCCCTCCCTCAATACATAAAGCCCCGGGGGTGGTGGTCCCTGGGGCTTGGGGGGGCCGTTGAGTCCCCCCTACAAATTATACTGGGAGGGGCTTTCGAGCCCCTCCCAATTTATTTTATAGCCCGGGGGGGTGGCGGTCCCTAGGGCTGGGGGGCCCTCTGGGTCCCCTTTAAATGTAATAATTTTGTCTCTGGGATTTGGCCCCCCGGGGGCTAATTATAAAAAAACCTCTATTTTATTGATTTATTTATTTATTTTACGGCAGGATCCGTGCACCCTGTGCGCACTTTGCGGTTAAAAAAAAAAAGAATAATTGGGGGGCCCTGGAAGTCCTTCTGGGACCCCCTAAGCAGGTCTAGAGGGTCAGGGTATTTCTACCCTGCCCCCTTTATATGTTTTGCACACTTATTCCACAGACTTCTTCAGCCTCGCTTCTACCGAGGCACAAAATGGCTGCCAACAGTTCCTGGTTTCAAATGTTGACAACCACTTGACAGCCAATTAGCATTCAGCGCGTGATTGGGAGGGTGTGCTCAGGGTGCGCTCAGGGTGCTCGGATCCAGCGTGGCCATAGATATGTACTTTTAACTGTAATTTTCTCAGGAACTACTGAGCAGATTGACACCATTTAAGCAGAAGACATGAGTCTGAACTGAGGACTACCTCTTTGCCAAATTTGGTGTAATTCCGTTCAGCAGTTCGGGCTGTAGCTGCAGCTAAAGGTCCTATGGGAAATTGCATGGGGAAAACACGTTTTGGGACCCCCTTTTTTCTCGGCCCCCGCTACACGAATCATCCTGAGACTTTCAGGATAGGAGCGGACCGGAGCTGGCCAAAAGTTTTGAAAATTTCGCGAAGATTCGTCCATCTGCACCAAAGTTATTGGGAATAGAATGTTGCGGATTTCCTATGGAAAATAGGTCCTAACTACAACTACCTACTGTCGAACGCCAGTAGGTAATATATATATATATATATATATATATATATATATATATATATATATAAAGCAAAAGACAAGCCGTCTCCGCACTTCCAGGTCGGCGAACAGAGACGACACGAATCCTAGGAATCAGGCACAGGTAAGTTTATTAGTTAAAGAGCTGCAAATCCGACGCGTTTCGGGCCGTTACCCTTGCTCACAGATAGCCAGATCTTGGCCCGCGATTTTTTAAATATGCTTTAAGAAAATACCACGTGATGTGATAAACAGAAACAAAATACTATGCACGAACTGTATGTGTTACATATCAGTTAGTCTTTTTTCCAACTGGCCAAAAATGCATATTTTTAAATTTTGTCGATTGTTACAAGACAACAGGCATATTGAGATGCAAAACCATAAATGGTTTATATATGAAAATGTAAATAAACCCAAGTAAAATGATATTATAAAATAAGGATACAGCAAATGGCAGAATGCCATGTATAAAACTGTGTACTTGCTATGTAAATATTAGAACTGATAGGCAATGCATAAATATATACCCATTATGGTAAAATATATTATATGCAAATGGGCAATATGCTGTGTGTTATAATGCTGATAATTCATAGAGAAATATACAACACCAAATGGAACGATATGTGCAATATCCTACAATCAATATATGGATGTGCAAATTCTGCTTAGACCTGTTACATACATCACAACAAATTCTTTTTCGATGTGCAAATTACGCAAAAGAAATAATTTTTAAAGATTTTTTTTTTAAACAGCATTTATGGGTATCCCTGTGTAAATACAGCATGGTTCTAATGTGCAAAATTAGGCAAACAATGTGTAAACATGTAAGACGTGCAAATTAACGCAAAATTAATAAAGCCATATACAATTTTGTGCAAATATCGCCTCATGTATATCCAAAGTAATTGATATGATTCCCTATGAAGACGTTCAAATTAGATGTGTTGATGATCACTGTATGTAAACACCTGCCCACCTGTATTTTACTGATGTAACTTTGTGAAAATGATTGAACCTAAGTCCTATCATCACCTTATTAAATGTGCAAACATAATGTGTGAATAGATAAAGATTCCATAGTGAGAAAATATTGAAAAAATATTTCTTTGTGTATACATGTTTGTGTTTAAAAAATGACGCCGCTGCAGGGAGGCAGCTTAAAAAGTCATAATCAGTGCTAAATTCTCAAAAGACAACCAATGTATATATACAATATTTTGATTCTGTACTTATAAGAAATGATACAGATCCTCTGTCGTGTTTAGTCCATTTGGGAATTTGCTGTCTAGTTCTAAAATTATTTTGGATTCCAACCTTCTCAGCATCTTGTCTCTGTCCCCACCTCTGCGTGGTTTGGGAACTGCCGCTATTACAAAGTAACTAAGACACTGCAAGTCATTTTTGTGTGTTAGCTTAAAGTGTCTTGTGACTGGATATGAGCTGTCGTTATTCACGATTGCTCGAAGATGCTGAAGGATTCTGACATGCACCTGCAGCTTGGTGCTGCCCACGTATCTTAAGCCGCAGGTGCATGTCAGAACATAGACAGCATATTCAGTTCTACAGTTGTAATTCCCTTTGATGTTAATCATTTGTGGACTAAAAGGGGTGGCGTAGTGGGTGGTGTTGGTTCCAAACTTGCAAGCCCTGCAGCTGGAACATTTTACAAACCCCGGCCGGGGTTGTAGCCACATTTGTTCTTTACTCAATTCTGGAAAACCTTTGGTAATTTGAGTTCTCATAGAGGGTCCTTTCCTATATGTGATGGTCGGGGTGGCGGGGAGCCTTGGAGCCAGCACACCATCCGTTAGTAATATGGGCCAGCTTTTTGTTATAATGGCTCTAATCTTTCTTTCTTGGCGATTATAGGTTGTTATAAATCATTAAGTATAAAGATTCATTGCTTGTTTATTCAGAAGTATTATTCATGCATTATATTTACCAAGTGTGTTATTATTGCTTGCATATAAACATATATATCTCTTTGTGTATTTGAATCTTGTGCATTTGGCATTTGGGAAAGCCTTTCTGATAGAGAGCATTGTGTAAAAAAAAATCCAAGCCTTATTCTAAAAGAGAGAGAGTCCTTGCATTTTGTAAAACAAAACCCTTTCTAAAGGTGTTGTTTGTTTTGTGTTAAAGTCTTTGCTGTGCCGGGTGTTGAGCCATCGTGTGAGAGCTGTATTATATGATAGGCACAAGCAAGACATCTTGGCATAGTCGGCAGGATTCGAAAAGAAAATTAAAAGGGGAAAATGCTCTCTAAAATGCTTAGTTTTCAGCTGCAGAGTCCCAGATGCCAACTGAGTTATTTGAAGAGGGAAAACAACTTGGTATTTCAGACAGAAATAGTGGTGTCATTTTGAATGCATTGTTTAGCATGTATCAAAAATTTGAACATTTTGAAAAAGAATGTAGTGAGCTGAGACGAGAGTTGGCTGACGCTCAGTTTGAAAACAAGTCTTTGAAAAAAGAGTTAAACATGTACCAAGCACCGATGCCGTTTGTTTTGCAAGTGTGTTTAGATAGTCAGGAGGAGTCATATGTGAAAAATGTGAACTTGGGAAATGTTGCCAGTTAATCTACAGGCTTCACAAGAGGTCTTAATTAATTCTTTTGAGGACATTCCTCGGCAAGAAATGAATTTGAACCGAGAAAATGTGAATGTGCAGGAAGATAAACAGACCAGTCTCTTAGAATTAGTGATCGCTGGTTGCAGATATAAAGCAGACATGTCAGTAAATGATAAATCTTGGTCTACATGGAAAGACCCTGCCTTGAAAAAAGAGTTGCAGCAATGTGCTTTAGAATCTGCACAACAGACTGTACAGAATGTTTTTAAAATATGGTCAATTCAGAGAGGAGACAGTGAATTTGATGTGCCAGTTCAGGAGCAGTGTGCTATATTTAGTACATGTGAAACACAGGGAAAGAAAAGTATACTTTTAAAGTTGTGGACTGTAAGATTTCTTAATGCTAGACAAATACCGATGCGTTTGTGCTTTTCCGCATTGAAAGACACTGAGCAGAAGACAATAAGACATAATGTGATTCAAATGCAATGGGACGAATCAAATGTGATAAAATGACATATTCAGACAGATACTGCAGTTTTGCATGAACAGTTTGTGCAGGCCTCAATAGGAAGTCCAGGGGTGGCGTTTGAGACGAAGGATTCCCCAGTGAAGTGGCAGATTGTACTGCAAAGCGCAGCTACTGTGCATGACATAACCTTTAATTCCCTTACAGATAAAAAGGCTAAAATCTTGGAGACAGGGGTGGTGACACATGATTCAGATTTGGTGTACGTGACTAAATACGAGCACCTAGGAGAGAAAGACCATACAAACAGGTGGGCAGAGAATGAAGGGATGCATATTCCCCTAGATTTACCTAGAACTGTGATTCTTATGTGTCAGTCTGCACTAGCCAGACTAGTCCCACAGAAGGTGAGGGGCAAGTTGAAGAAAGGAAAATTACCAGAGCAGACAGAGCAGATGGATTGCTTGGGTTTCTGCCAACTGATAAAGGGAGGACGTATTCTGCAGTGAGTGGAAAAATAGTCAGGAAGGAGACTGCCCCAGCTGTTCTTACTGTGCAGGGAAAAAGAGAATTTCATCCTAATACCAAGGATTCAGAGGATATAGCGTTGGTAGGATTCTCAGATAATTCCTCAGAGCCAGCAGAGAGCCACGCAGACAAGAATGATAATATTGTGGGTTCAAACTCAAAACAGAGAAAAGAAAACGTGCGCTTTTTGAAAAATATTTTTTGCAAGAAGAGTGATGCTTGTTTCTTTTCCAGGTCATCATACTGCGACGTGTTGGTGTGCCTGATGTCCCTGTTCCGTGTCTGTGTACCCCGTGTGGCTGGGACCCCTCCCCTCCCTCCCCAACCCTGAAGTGATCACTGGACGGTGCAAGCGGACATCCTGGGGCTGACCAAACCAGACAGACTTTCAAGAATCATGATTTCGTAAACATGAAGTTAAACACTGTTATCATTTTAAATGCAAGAAGGCTGTGTGTCTTTCACACAGAAGGACATTATTTGTTCTGCAGATGCTAGTTACTTTGAAAAGAAAGGCAATTGTGCAATTGAACTTGCAAAATATGGTTTTTCACTTTTGAGATGATGATGTTGCATTTATTTTTTAGCAAAATATATAAGTTTGGCTGCTTCAACAGTAGAAGTTCCAGTATTAGCCATTTGAGACATTAGGAGCATTACTGAGTAAATATGCTTGATTCTATTTGCATCATTTATTTTGTGTATCCATCAAACATTTATTCTTGCTGAGTATCCAGATATACATGAGCTATTTTTACATGCTTTGAAATGATTATCACCTGCTTTTATGATTTCACTGTTTTAATTGGTGTTTCAATCATATTTGTGTTTTCAGTTAAGAAATGCCGTTTTTCAATCATAGTTGTGCTTTCAGTTAAGAAATGCAGTTCTTCAATCATAGTTGTGCTTTCAGTTAAGAAGTTCAGTGTCTCAATTAAAGTTGTGCTTTGAGTTAAGAAGTTCAGTTTTTGATATATGTAAGTGATGATGGCAAAAGGTCATGGGGTGGAATGTAGTGCTAGAGGCAGTCTTGTGGTTTGACACCCAGTGATGATCTTTGACTACCATTATTTTAACTGACTTTAGTGTGTTATTTATCCTAGCCTGGATGTTCGATGTCCTGCATATGCCTGTTTCTCTTACAAGTTTCTTTCTTGTAATCTTGCAGTCTTTCAGTGGGATCAGTCACGGGGTAGGACAGCCTTGCCAAGAATGGAACGTGTGGGATGTGCATTTGAAAGAGTGAAAGGGAGAGAGAGGTATGGAATGTACTTTTTGGTCTCGAAGTGCAGTGTTGTGGGCAGTCATGCACACATGTGCTCGGTGTTGTACATTGAGAGATGAGGTGTGTGAATCTATAAGCAGTTGTGCACAATTGTGCATTGTGTTGTACATTGATGAGAATTATGAAGTTCTTACTATTGGCTTTGACGTGGCCTCATGTCATCCTTTTTTCCTTATTTTGCCTTGCTTCAGCTTTTCTGCGTGCACAGCGGTGCTTGCAAGTTGCTTAGGTTATTCACATTCAAGGCCTTTTTGTTTTTGTGAGGGATTGTTTATGTATTCTGAAAGGCTTTGTGAGCTTTGTCAAGTAAAAGGTTGGAACATGCGAGATTTGGAGAAGGGGACGTGGGAACTCCTTCCTGCCATGGGAATGCTTGCTTGGAGCCTGACCAGTTCTGGTAAGATTCCTCTGGCCCAGGGAGAAGGGGACGTGAGAACTCCTTCCTGCCATGGGAATGCTTGCTTGGAGCCTGACCAGTTCTGGTAAGATTCCTCTGACCCGGGGGGAGGTCTTTCTCAAACCTTCTAGTGTGTTTAAAGCTGAGGGTTGCAGACTCAGAAACCGGGATTTTGGAATCCGAACGAGGACGGACGCATTGAGTTTGTAGAGCTCACTGATTTTATTGACAGCTTGCCAGCAGGAACCTTGTCAAAGAGCATGCATCGGTAAGTTCATACGCCAGACGCGTTTCAGGAGTGAAAATCCCTTCTTCAGTGGCGTTTGTTCAAGACGAAATCAAAGCGCGATTGTATGCGCACAGTTTAAATATACACACCTGCCCCAGTGGGCGTGGCCATCCTCATGGCCTTCTGGATGTTGTAGTGCGCACATCGTGATCCCAAGTGGGTGCGCTATCAAAGTCTAAATTAAAACGTATTGTCCAAGTGGGTTGATGCAAATGTCAAAGTAGGGACCTGCCCAGCTTTCCAAATGCCAATACGAGCCTCAAGCTGGCACCACCCTGTAAAGGCGCCAGCCCGCTTCCTTCCCATCTGATGCAGCACCATCATGGTGCCGTCACGGACCCCGCAACAGCAGGTGGGCTTCTCTTCGCGGCCGGGTCAAGCCGAAATAAATCCACACAAACAGGAACCCCAAAGAAGCGAAGCCACAAGGAAGTTTGTAGAGCTCACTGATTTTATTGACAGCTTGCCAGCAGGAACCTTGCCAAAGAGCATGCATCGGTAAGTTCATACGCCAGACGCGTTTCAGGAGTGAAAATCCCTTCTTCAGCGGCGTTTGTTCAAGACGAAATCAAAGCGCGATTGTATGCGCACAGTTTAAATATACACACCTGCCCCAGTGGGCGTGGCCATCCTCATGGCCTTCTGGATGTTGTAGTGCGCACATCGTGATCCCAAGTGGGTGCGCTATCAAAGTCTAAATTAAAAAGTATTGTCCAAGTGGGTTGATGCAAATGTCAAAGTAGGGACCTGCCCAGCTTTCCAAATGCCAATACGAGCCTCAAGCTGGCACCACCCTATAAAGGCGCCAGCCCGCTTCCTTCCCATCTGATGCAGCACCATCATGGTGCCGTCACGGACCCCGCAGCAGCAGGTGGGCTTCTCTTCGCGGCCGGGTCAAGCCGAAATAAATCCACACAAACAGGAACCCCAAAGAAGCGAAGCCACAAGGAAGTTTGTAGAGCTCACTGATTTTATTGACAGCTTGCCAGCAGGAACCTTGCCAAAGAGCATGCATCGGTAAGTTCATACGCCAGACACGTTTCAGGAGTGAAAATCCCTTCTTCAGTGGCGTTTGTTCAAGACGAAATCAAAGCGCGATTGTATGCGCACAGTTTAAATATACACACCTGCCCCAGTGGGCGTGGCCATCCTCATGGCCTTCTGGATGTTGTAGTGCGCACATCGTGATCCCAAGTAGGTGCGCTATCAAAGTCTAAATTAAAACGTATTGTCCAAGTGGGTTGATGCAAATGTCAAAGTAGGGATCTGTCCAGCTTTCCACATGCCAATACGAGCCTCAAGCTGGCACCACCCTGTAAAGGCGCCAGCCCGCTTCCTTCCCATCTGATGCAGCACCATCATGGTGCCGTCACGGACCCCGCAACAGCAGGTGGGCTTCTCTTCGCGGCCGGGTCAAGCCGAAATAAATCCACACAAACCCCAAAGAAGCGAAGCCACAAGGAAGTTTGTAGAGCTCACTGATTTTATTGACAGCTTGCCAGCAGGAACCTTGCCAAAGAGCATGCATCGGTAAGTTCATACGCCAGACGCGTTTCAGGAGTGAAAATCCCTTCTTCAGTGGCGTTTGTTCAAGATGAAATCAAAGCGCGATTGTATGCGCACAGTTTAAATATACACACCTGCCCCAGTGGGCGTGGCCATCCTCATGGCCTTCTGGATGTTGTAGTGTGCACATCGTGATCCCAAGTGGGTGCGCTATCAAAGTCTAAATTAAAACGTATTGTCCAAGTGGGTTGATGCAAATGGCAAAGTAGGTACCTGCCCAGCTTTCCAAATGCCAATACGAGCCTCAAGCTGGCACCACCCTGTAAAGGCGCCAGCCCGCTTCCTTCCCATCTGATGCAGCACCATCATGGTGCCGTCACGGACCCCGCAACAGCAGGTGGGCTTCTCTTCGCGGCCCTGACAAGAATTGTGGTTGCTGCTTGAATAGGGTTCTCCCCCCTCAACCATTACCCCAATTTCCTACAACACATATGTGACACTCGATCTCTGAGCTCTGCAAAGAGGCCAAGGATTGCATGGTCATGAAATCTGAAAACCTTGATGAGCCTAGAACGGGCATAGTGAGAAATGTGCACTGCCTTGTGCCATAAATTGAGATTTCTCAATCATGCCCAATGACGAATAGTCATACCCTGAATTCACTAAAACACCTCGAGGTGACTCAGTTCAGAATATGCGCTAAACAAGCCACATATGCTGCATGAAAAAATTAGAACATTATCTGGAAAAAATAATATTTTGAAGAAAGGCAAGTTGAAGTGAACAATGTGAAATGTATACAAGGACTGCATGACATGGAAAAGGGTTTACAGTTGTTGTTGAGAAATTAATCCATGTTCTTGCTCGTAAAGTTAGGGACCCATCAGAAAGTATGTTTTTAGGTCTTGCCTACACAGCCCATGTACCGTGCTGTGAGATGCATTGTTTACAATTCAGTGGGCTTAGGACCAGTCCAAGCATACCAACTGTTGTTTACGTTGTCGCTCATTTACAATATTTAGTTTGCTTAGCTCCCGTAGACTTCCCTTCCTTTCTTGTGTTAGCTCCTCCCTGGAGTATGGACAAAATACATTTGTTCTGCCTCATGTTTGTTCTTGCTTGTCTCTTTGCAATGCACTACTTGTTTTATAAGCATTTCGGTATTATTTCAGGACATGCAATGAGCTTTCCTACTTCTTTTAACACAGGCATATGGCTTCCTATTTAAGTTGCTTTCAACTTATCTGGCATTTCTATTGGTGCTTTAGATACTTACACCCACAAGTGTACTACTCTGCACCGCAGTACTCTGTTCTACTCCACTCTACGCCACTCCACTCCTCTGCACACCACTCTACATCACTCTACTCTATGCGACACCAGTCTATGCTACTCAACTCTACCCTACATCCCTTCACTCTATGCTGTGCCACTGCATGCCAAATCACACTGAACAATGCCACATGCCACACTAAGGCATTCTATGCCAATCCACACCACTCTACTCCACGCCACCCCAATCTACTGTACGCCACTCTACACCACTTCACACCCCTCTACACCATTTTACACCACTCCACTCTATGCCACTTTACTCCACGTCACTCTACTCTATGCCACTCTACTTAATGCCACTCTACTCTAATCTACTTCACTCCTCTCAACACTGCTCCATGCCTATCAACTCTACTCCACACAATGTCACTTTATGCCTCTCTATGCCACTCCACTCTATGCCACTCCACGCCACTCCACTATACGCCACTCCACTCTGTGTCATGCCACTCTACTCTATATCACTCTACTCCACATCACCCAGCTCTATGCCACTAAGAACCAATCCATTCTATGCCATTCCACTCCACATCAATCCACTCTATGCCAATCCACTCTACAACATCCACTCTATGCCACTTTACTCTATGCCACTCTACTTTATGCCATTCTACTCTATGCCACTCCACTTCACTTTATGCCACTCCATTCCACACAATGCCACTCTACTACACTCTATGCAACTCCACACTCTACCACCTCATGCCACTGCACTCCACACAATGGCACAGTAAGCCACACCACTCCACTCCTTGTCAGTCTACTTCATGCCACCCTACTCCATGTCACTCTACGCCAACCCACTCTATGCCAATACACTGTACACGAATCCAATTTATGCACTCTGCTCTACGCCATTCTACTCTACGTCACTCCAGTCCACTCCATGCCACTCTACTCCACTCTATGCCACTCCGCACAGTGCCACTCAATTCTACATCTCTCTGCACCACTTTACGCCACTCCAGTCTTTGCCGCTCCACTCTACACCACTCAAGTCTATGCCACTTTACTTTATGACACTCTACTGTACTTCAGGCCACTCAACTCAATGCCAGTCCACTGTATGCCACTCCACACTAAGCCACTCCATTCTATGGTACTTTACCCTACTCTCCTCTACACTACTCTGCTTTATGCCACTCTCCTCTATGCCACACTGCTAACTTTTTGTAATGCTGAATAGCAGCCATGCTGCTGTACAACATGGTTAAAAGAAACTGGCAAAGACAATCAGGGGTGGTTCCTCCGCTAAGGTGGAGGAGCATCGCCCCACAGGAAAAATAAAATGATAATCACAGTGTTATTATCATTTTATTTTTCATTATTTGCTATGTAAAGGTGGGGGAGGTGCAGGGCTGTGCTTTCCGCAGACCAGGCGGAGGAGTAGTGGGCACTCTCTTAAGTGCGCATGATGGTTTGGACAGCCGTCTTGGTTCGGCTAAACCTTCATGCGCTCTTTTCATGTTCTCCACCGGCTGTATTGTACAGCCTGGGTGGAGAACATGCACAGCCCCCCCTGCCCCTCTCTGAGCACTGAACCACGGTGATCAAACCAATCACAACACTGCTGTGAGGCAGTGTTGTGATTGGCTAGGGGAGTCAGAAGCCTGAGTGCTTCCTATGTCGTCGACCAAAGAGGACGGAGGAGAGGTGGCCGCCGGGAAAGTACGTGAATTTTTTGTCTTTTGTCTTTTTCTTTTCCTCTTTTCTTGTTTTCTTTTTTTAACCCTCCCCCCGGCACCCCACCACTACTGCCAGGTAGCAGCTGCTACTGAAGATAATAGGTCTCACATTAGTGAGACCTATTGGCTTTGCCAATGCTTATTAATAACTATTGGGTCTGAGCAATGGCAGGTCTCAACAAAGTTAATGCCCTGGCTTTAGCCTAAAGAGTTACAGCAGCTGCTGTTCACTATCTCTACAGCAAACAGAGAAAGCTTGTTTTTTCCTTAGAATGGAACCCCCTGCTAGCGTGGCATCTCGAAGTACAGGCCTTGGATACTAGACTCAGCTGCACTCCCAATGTGACTGCCCTGTCACACAGACATGAAGCATTCAGATTCATTGTACGCACAGGTGAAACATAAATGCACACTCTTGTGAATGGGCTTGGGTGGGCCGAGGGGCCCTCTTGGGAGAACCTGATTCTCCTCAGCTTTCTAATTTAGAATATGGCCTGTTCTAAATGACCCTGTGAAGGTATATAGCACTTACTGATTCAATTTGTCAATTTAAAGTTCTCATGGCAGGACTATGCAGAAGTCTGCCAACCAGGGAGTTTTGCTAGTTCACAATCTCCTACCTTAGTAGCAATGAGGTAGGCAAACAATCCATTAGGAGAGACCGTCCCCTGATAATCTGTCCCTTGGGAGGCAGACCAACCCTCCTTGGTCAGGCTCAGACCTTAGCAACATGGTTCGATAGGCAGCATGGCTCGAGTGGCCTATGCCCTAGACCAGCTTGTGGGCCAATTTGTTTTCCAATTGATGAAGTGCCTCCCAGCAGAGGCTCCTACGCTATGGCGGAGGAGTGTTGCTCCACCTGCCATCAGCCGAAAAAATGAAAAATAAAATGATAATCAACTCTTGTTTATTAACGTTTTATTTTTCTCTCTGAGTCGGGTCAGGTGGGGCCAGGGTGGTAACAGGCTGGAGGGAGAGTGCTTGGCACTCCCTTCACTGAGCTTGAGTTTGGCCGGCCGTCTCAGGCTGCCCAAACTCACATGCGCAGTGAAGCTCTCTCCAATTCCAGGTACATTGCTGGGCTGGAGAGAGCAGGCACAGGCTCTCAGTCTGTGTGGGAGCGCAAATCATTGGTGCATAGGCCAATTCTAACACTGTTTTCAGCAGCATGAAAGCAGCATCAGGATTGGCTACAATGCAATCTGGGACCCTGTTGCCTGGAGAATTTGTCTCCCGCCGTCTCCATTCCCAACCTCCCCCCGGACCACTACTCTGTCAACTCGCCGGCCGCTATTGGTGTCTCCACGTAATGGGGCTGACTCGGCTGCTGGCGCACAACCTAAAATGTTGCAGCTTTTCGGAGTGAGCAGCACATGTTGAGACAGGGTGTTAGTCTAAAGCACACAAGGCTTAAGGGCTCATTGTCATGTTGAGAATTTCAAAATGCCTGATATAACAGTCTCTGCATGAGGTATGCAAACACCAACACACCAGTCCTACAGGTAGGCCTCAGAGAGGTCCTGCATTGAAACAGCCTAACAGATCAGAAAGTAGCCCTGGTCGGGGTAGGGAAGGGGAAATGGGTCTGGGGCGATGGCAGTGAGGGAGGAGTTTCTTCTATTTTGTTCATCCCCCGTCGTGCAGGACTCTCCCTGGCTTCAGCTAAGCCTAGCATAAAAATAGGTACGGTAGCACCCCTCTCATGGGCGGCGCAAAGAACGACTTTGCTGGGGGTGAACGTAAGACCCATGAAACTGAGGGGGGGGGATAAGAACCTTAGGGAACACCAAGGGCATAGAAGACTCAAGGAACTGGAGGGGGAGTAGATAGCCTTGGAACAGGAAACTGAGGCTGAGAAAGAACCTGAAGGAACTACGAATTAGGCCTGGGCAGAGTTCACGGAGTTCCACTTATGGAACTCCGCAAAGTGACCAAAAAACTCTGCCGCGCTACATGGAGTTCCACAAGCGGTGGAGTGCATTAGGTTGCACTGTTCGTGCTGATTTTAAGTGCCGGGTGTTTGTCCCGGCACCATGCGCAGCGTAAGAAGGCACTGCATGTTTCTGCAGTTTGAGTAAATGTTCTACTGGAGCGGCAGCTTCCTAAACACGAATGGAAGGTATCTCAACGTGAGCGGTAGAGACCATCGGAAAACCTGAGCCTGATGGACATAAATTACAATGTGCCCTTGCTGGAAATATGAGACTCAGCAGGAGCCTGTGGGTCTTGGATGTGAGCTGGAGTCTCAGAACCTTAGAGTCAACAGGCTGAAGGGTTCCTGGTGGAAAACAAAATCCTACAAACCTAAGCATCATCCTTTTGGGCCTAACAAGGTCCCCCATGATGAGCAGGATCCTTAGGATGTGCTGGCGGATCTGGCATTCAAGTATTTGTGGCTTAGCACTTTCTGCGACCCAAAGGTTTGCATTGGACCCAGAGACATAAGGTGAGAATGGCATTTAGGGACCTAAAGCTGACCATTAGAAGACCTGTAGATGTATTCAATCTTTGTTAATGTTGCTGCTCACAAAATGTTCATGATGATACTAACAAAACAATATTTTACAAAAGGTCGCAATCTGCAAAACCAGGCCACGTTGTTTTTACAATTCCCAGGGTCTATGTTTGGTCCCAATCCGACCCTGCTTAGTAGTTTGTGGGTTTCTTATTTTGAGGGAGAGGTGGGATAGCCAACAAAATAACAGGGAATCCGAGCCGAGCCAATAGCCTGGCTCGGCTCTTGGAGCCCATACACAAGCCGAGCCCTGAAGATGTTTGTATGTAAATTATATAACAAGCATCAATTAAATTATGATAAAGTCACCTAAAAGTAAAAAAGTGTGTTTCTTTAGCATGTGGAAGATTTCACAATAATACGTCACATATAGCACTGCACTGAGAAGTACTTAAAAGTTTAAACATGAACCATCAGTGAGCCGGGAGGCAAGAAAGTTGCCAGGTTAACATTGTACACGGCCCAGATTATTACAGAGCACTCTTGTCTGTCAAAACAAATCAATAGGTTTTCACACAACTAGTATTCTAAACTCACATTCTTGCAAGTGCTTTATTATGCCATAACGAAGAAAAAGGAACTTTGGTCAAATAAAATATTCTGCTAAGATCATCATACAATCTAAGCAAGGAAGCCACGAATTTATACAAGTTTTCATTGTGCGGAAATCAGCCACTAAATGGGTCTTTTCTTATTTATGTTTACACTTTGGGCCTCATTTATGACGTTTTGCCATAGGGCAATGCCGCAGGCCTTCCTGCGGCGCTGCCCTACGGCAAAAGAAAAGTGCAGGAATGCACCGTATCTATCAGATGCGGCGCATTCCTGTCCTTTTCCTCTGCACTGGCGCACAATGGGTCGACATGCCCCAACGCAGGCACCTTTGCACCATGGTGCACGGATTATTTTTTTTTTGTGCATCACGAGAGGTGCTTTCTTGCTTGGGAACACCCACCCTGCATACATTATACCTGACGCAGATATAATGTGACGCAGGGGTTTACAAAGTGACGTATCTGCCTAGATGTGTCACTTTATAAATATGACGCAACGTGGCGCATTATTTATGGTGCAGCTGCATCACGAAAAGGGACACAACAGCAGCGCAAAAGTGTTGCAAGGGGCTCATAAATAAGCCCCTTTGTTTTTACTTCTTGCACATTTATAATATAGTGCGAACTCTACCCAAAGGTATTGGAGCGCTTTACAGGAGCACCAGTTACATCACACAAGGCCGCATCCATTTTTGTAGGCACAGGGAGATTAAGTGATTAGTTTAGAATCACAGAATCTTGAGCCGGCGCCGAGACTCAAACCTAAATCTTGAGCTTCGAAGTTTGCAGTGCATGGCTCGTTATGGGGTCCCAACAGGACCTCGAACTGATCCAGAGAGCCAGGCTTCTGTCTCGAGCCTGGCTCGCGCTTTCGGTGACTCGCCCACCTCTACTTTCAAGCAGCTGCCTGCTCCAGACCGGCTAGAAGGGCGACTAGGAGACACATCTGACGTGTAAATGCAGCAGGCGATGCGCTTCTACTTGTAGAATAGTCCGGGTGGGGGAGGGGCTATCGAACTGAGTCACTTCTCCGCCGGCTGCCTTCATAATCAAACTCATCACCTATTATGCGAAACAATTAGTGTTTTCTTTCTATGAAAGCTTTTGAGAGTCCCGTTAAACAGAAGGCCCTGTCATTGAACTCGCAGCATGCATTAAACTCGGGGTTCCCTTGGTAACAGCAGGGGACGCATTAGGTGATAGATTTGAGGCTGAGCCACCATGGTACACATTCTTGTCACCGCGCACCTGGGGAGATCTCATAGGAAGCATTTACCCAGTCACATTTGTCCCTCTCCTTACCCAATGCTCTACTGATAAGATGTGGATATATCAGCGGAAGCGTACCTCACGCTCCAAGATCAGTCTCGAATAATTTAATACAATAAACTATATAGAAATGATGTTAGTTTGTACTTATTGGCATTAATGTGATCGAAATGTTGTAGCTATGAAGTAGTTCTAATAATTATCAATCTAATATTCTTTTTTACAACAAATAATGTGAATTTTATGTCAACTTTATGCAGTTTAAACGTTAATGCCAATTAAATTAAAATAAATACTTGCATTGCAGATGTCGACAAGGACCCATGAAAAGGCTGAACAGTAGCCTTGGGGGTTTTCCGAGGCCCTGATACAACAAGCATTTACAATGCAACGGTCTCGGCATTATTAAAGTTAGAGCTATTGGCATTGCTCATTACATTATTTTTGTTTATGTTTTTGTTTTTAAAACATTTAAAGAAACGGCATTGTTATTTACAAAGTCAATACCTTAATCACTCTCAAATGCGAGACCTATTGCATTTGCAGCCACACACAGAGCCACACACACAAAGCCACCCACATACACAGAGCAAGAAAGACCATGAAAGGCACTGCGTGTTCTTTCACTGTTACGTATCACCATTTAATGGAACAACTTAGTAAAAACTTGTGACCATAAGAAGTAGGAAAATAAAACAATTTTGTGACATTAAAAACTCCAGTTAGCTCACTGTCCGGCTGGGTAAATGTTAAACAGCCACGCCCTGTTGACATGTTAACCCTAGTGATCTGCGGGTTAGCATGTCACCAGGACATTAAAGTCTAGTCAATGGCTTTCAATTGGCAAGGGTATTCTGGCATTTGCAGTTCATCACAATCCTTTGTAGAAGGAATAAATGGACTGGAAGGCTATGTCCTTGATGACGCAGTCATCTGTGTTTTTTCTTCTTGGTGAAACAGGTCCAGTTCACAAGAGTCGTGTTTACTGGACCACTGCATGATAGGTTTCAGAAAATCACTACTTTGTATGCTTGGATGGAGTTGGTAACTGCCATCGTGGTGTTTTAAGCTGGTGCAAAAAAGTTTACAAGGCATGGACAGTGGCAAAAAATAATAGCTCCATTTCATGTTTCACAAGCAAACTGGCATTCTCACTAGTGCATGGGTGGACGTTCGACCCAGGGACTGCCTGCTGGTGGTGGTGGTGGGGGGGTGATATTGCCCAGTGTGGTGCGCTGCACCGGGAGACAGGATTACTGCGTGGGTGAATTGTGGTAGCCCGGGTAGTTCATCGGTGACCAGAACACTGCATTTAACGGTCAGCAGTGCAGTGGTGCACGTGTGGCTAGCTGGAGTGCGCTGGGCCTTTTCACGTGCTCGGCTGGAGTACTCCCTGGGAACTTTGATATTGTGAAGATGCGCTGTACTTCTGGGAAGGAGGTCTCAAACGAGAAGAGGGGCGGGCCAAGCTGGCCTCGGGGCGGTGGGGTAGCAAGGTCAGATCAAGTTGCCACCCATCCTGACTCCTAAGGGCCCACCCCTCCTTGTTCCTAAAATGTTTACATTTTGCTCGTCAGGCCCTTCTTTCTTAGAGCCGCATGTCCCGTGTACTTCAGTGGTCTTGCTTTAGGACCGGCGAAGTTACATTTGCACCTAAAAACACTGCTTTAGAAAAGTGTTAATTATAAGTAACGAAACGGTCGTACCCTTTGTGTTTAGTCAACACAGTGAACGGCCTTTGTCCGCGATCTGCTACCTACATGCAGTGTCCTACACGTGTGTGCCCATACCTCTGCATGTATGTGATCAACAAGGCTTCTAAGCACGTGAGAGGAACACAGTGCGCTCCTTGGTGGGGAGCTTGGACGTACCTTGATTGACTCCATGTGTGCCACTATCACGTGGCACCAATGCGATGGGTTAAGAAGCATATACAAGAAACAGATAACGTTTTAGCCAAATGAATTATGTGTTTTGTAGTTACCATCATAAATATTTGCAATTAATTGCACGCGTACCTATTGCTTCCATGGTATTATGTCTACCGTAAAAAAGTGAGCACCTGGGTAGATGTCTCCACTGCTTAATTTGTAATGTATGCACGTTTTCCATCCTCTGGAAAAGTCTTGCGCGCCAAAAGCTTCACATTCCCAGGGAGCGGGCAGTAGGTTGCACCCGAGAGGTGGCTGCATCTGTTGCTTACAGAGGGCACTGCTCCGACGGGGGATGCCCTTTGAAGTCAATAAACATCGTGTGGATTACTGCACACTGCAAATCCCCCGGCCCGTGCTGGCGCCCTATAGCCCTTCAACATACAGCTTTTCACTGCAGGGTGCCAATAGCCCCGAAAGGCTAGCACTGAATACGGGCCTATGTTCCTTAATCCTCACAATACAGAATTAAATTGAACGACGGCATATGTGCTCCCCCTAGAACAAGTCCTGTTGGAAAGACAACACTTTAGCGTGTGCAATGTTAATGACGCTTTAAGACACATTACTTTTGGAAACTCGATTGGATCTGACACGTGCATCTCCCCCTCCCTTTCTTTCACCGAGCACATGCTTCTGGGCACCCCAGGGGACAGGGGAGGTAGATAAACCACTGAGTACAGACCTCTCGAAAGCAGCACAACACGAAATTCCTGCGGCGCAGGGGTTGAACAATGGAGCCAGTCGATGGCGAACCAGCCTGAACCATGTTTCAGCTCATAGCTCCTGTGAAGTACAGTCTGCCGGCGGCGGCAGTGCAACCACAACTCACCACCAGGCTGCAACACCCTCAGGGTCGATAAAACGTTAAATGTTAATGTGGGTGACATTCCCAGCTGCTGTTCAAAGTGCTACTAAATGGCTTGGAGAGGTGTTTTAGTAAAAACTCTGTCATTTTCAATAAAACAGTTAGTGTTAAGGATGCACAGTGTTTTACAAAACGACCCCTGGCTGCTAGAGTAGACGTTTCAGCCCCCACTCGGAGGAGAGCCAGTTCCCGAAGTAAAACAATTCCCTTTCTATTAACGTTCTCAATATAAGCTGGCAGGATTCAAGGGTGGGGGACTTGGGGAATATTTGTGAAGTTAGCTCAGGAAACACACTTCTGTTTTAAAAAACACTTTGAAATCTTTGGTATGTTTTAGGAGTTTTCTGTGTTACTGTAGAGTAGCGACACAGTCTGCCACCTTACACCCAAAAATGTGTTTCCGTGAAAATCTGGGGGATCCGAAGGGCGCCTAGAGTTCCAATGCGCACATTGCGCAACACGAGGCGCTTGAGCCCAGACAGGCCGCGCCAGCAAAGGGCAGAGCCAGTGGCGTAATACAGAATGATGGGGCCCTCCCTGCAGAATGTAACAAGGGGCCCCTGAATCCCCACTTCTCAGATATTCATCGGCCTTGGGCTGAGTGTGAGTGAGGCCTTCTGAAGGGCTGGGGGCCCTTCAAGTGTTAGGACGGGGCCCCGGCACCTCAGGGCCCCTACATCTGCCCGAGCCTAGACACGGGGTGCCTGTATTTCCGCTCAGCCCGGCTCGGTCCTTCCGGCCGGCTTGTTTAAAGCGCGGAGTCGAAGGGGCTGCACATCCAGGTATAGGGGTGCGGCAGCTCCAACATTGGCGCCCGGCTTCAGCTTAAACACCACAACTGTGGGAGGCTAGACTTCTGCGAAGGTTGTAAAGCGCCCTCCACCCGCAAAAAACAACTGCTGGTGCCCCCCCAATGGAGAAGAACGTGTGAAAAGCTCACACAGAGGGGCCGTGTGCCCGGTGCCCACTTTCCTATAACACACACGAGTAATGAAGGCAGAGATTTCCACCAACCCGGGCACTCGAGCAAGTCGATTACTTTTTAGGTGGAGTCAAGGGAAATACAGTCATTTACAGTGAAGAGAGGTAATGGCTGATGTGGGCGGACCCGCTGCCCATGCTGTGTACTGCGGTGAGCGGAAGGAACGTGTGAATGACACTTGAACAAACCAATCGATGAACTCGGCTGTCAAAAAACGTGTGTATGTATATATATATTATATTTTTTTTATATTTATATTAAGACTCACTCTTTATCGCCCTGAATACCACCGCCTTTCTCCGAGGCGAAGCAGAAATGCCTCGGAGAAAGGCAGCGGCGCTTTCGGATTCGGGGGCGTGTTCTCCTCTTGCCATTGGCTGGAGGAGATAATTAGAAAAGTTGCAAAAAACACGCCTCCGAATCCGAAAAGGACGGGGCCTGTTCGGAGTGATGAACCTCTTCTCCAATGGCTGGCCAGCATTCAAGAGGCCAGCCAATGGAGAAGAGGGGAGAAGAGGGGCGGGTTCAAGCCCCTCTTCTCCAAGTCATTATATCTCGTGAGCGAGACTGCGCAAGCGCAGCCTTCGCTAGCCGAGACCTAAAAACTGCTAAACGTGTTTGATCAATGTGTAGTCCTTGTCTCATGCCCCAATGTTGCTGCGGGGCTAATAACGATATGCTTTGTCATACCGATGCCGGAGTCCTGATTTGTTACTAATGTTGAATGATGTCAACAAGTGGGGAGTTCTCAATTTCCTATCAAAGCGTCGATCAGCAGCCTGCATTCTTGATATCGGTATGGACCACTGCAGTGTCAGGTACAATGTTCTCTCCATAAATGTGCCAGTATACCTGCATTGACAAACCTGGTAGCGCACAACACCATTTTCCTTAAGTGTTTTTGTAACCAGTACATTTTTATTGAAATGTATCAAGAACAAAATAAATAAGGGACCAGGTGCATGGACGAATACATACAGATATTTAGTATAATATACTGAGGTAAGGAAAACATATGTTAGCGATATAACATGGATGAAAATATTCAAAAAACAGAAGTAAAGAAAGATATAAAGAGAGTAGATAGAGATATTGAGAAGAGGGGAAAGTCGCTCACAAACATGCACTTGTAATCTAAATTTTGCGAAGATAAGACCCAAGAAAGGATCTCCCTGAATACTGATGAAATTGAAACATGTCATGGAGGTTTGATTGTTTGTAGATATACATCCATGCTGTTTCCTGAGGAGCTAGAGGAAGAAACAATAAATTTGTCATTATGCATTACATGATCCGCACTTCTCACGGAACAAACCTAAGCCCACCATGTATGATACGAAACACTGTTGTGATTCTCCCAACCTGAAATGATGTTTTTTACGTCAATTGTGAGCGGCAACTCCAGAAAACGAAAATCACATTTGTTGAGGCCGGGATGTGGTACGATTGTTGAGGTTTAAGGTGATGCCGATGATTGAGTTTAAAGAGCGCTCAAGCTGGTCCCAGAAGGAATTAATATATTTGCAGTAGAAAATGAGGTGTTTGAAGTCTCTTGCAGAATCATTACAGTGGCAAGAAAGATTTGAGTCAACCTTATTTTAATTTGTGTAATCTCCCGAGGGTCCTAAATGTACTATATAGAGTCACAAACTTGCACTGAGATATTAGTGCATATTATGGGGCATATCTTATATCTAGTAATATGATACCATATTTGATCCCACTGCCTGTGTTGGAGGGCAAATGTTGTTAAATACATATGCGTCTAACTACTTTCTTTGGATATGATAGATACTAGGATGAACACGTTTTCGAAGGAGTTTGTGGATTGTGGAAGCAATATGTCCTTTGCCGTAACTTGAGATAAGGAACTTTGCACAATCAAAGAGATATAATTTCCCAAGTTTACTAATTGCAGTTTTACTATTAAAGAATCTGTAGAATTATGAGGTGGGAAGATTGAATTTCTCAGAGATCATGCAAAACAGAGCAAGGAATTGAAGGAAATCCTGTCTTTGATGAGGACAATACCTGATTATGATCAAATTTCCCAAACATCAGGCTTTGGGATGATTTTGGCATGAAGATTAAACCAGATAGAGGGATGATCATATTTTATAAATCTAATTTCAAAACACCTATCCACGGAATACACTGCTGAGATGGCATCCTGAAGGATCTGGTTTGAGTGAGGGACCTTAAGATGTTTTAGAGTCAGTATGTTTGTCAGAGTTAGCATGTCAACCAGGGCACAAGTCCTAAAAAATGAAGTGGGGGGACTAACTAAGTTAGGCAGTATGTATGCAAGTGACATCATGACACGTGCCATCACAGCGTATGACGTCATAACACGTGATATTGCACGTTGCATCATTGGAAGTGACAGCAAAAGAAGTGACAATAGATATTAATACCTCACACATGTTTATTAAGGTGCCGATTCCGATCGGGTAAAAAATGTTCCCGTGCGACTCGTATCCGTATTTTTTTACGTACGAGTCGTACAAGTCCCGTACAAATGGCGAAGTACGATTCGTATCGTAAAAATACATACGAATTGCTTCGGGAAAAGTCTACAAGACGTCCCTGGACAGATTTACGTACGAGTCGTAAAACTGAAGTCCGAGCGCACAAGTCCGATCCGTACCGGCGTCCCGAATACACAAGCGTATGGAAAACGTCCCGTACGGAGCGAACTTTGTACGACCACTACCCCGGGTACACTTGGGCCCAGGGTACGAGTCGTACGGACCCCCCACCCCACCCGCGCATGTACGCGCTGTACCCCAGCACCCGCGTATGTACACGCCGGACTCCCCCACCTCAGCACCTGCGCCTGTACGCGCCGTACCCCAGCACCCGCGTATGTAAGGGTCGTACTCCCCCACCCCAGCACCCACGCATGTACGCACCGTACCCCAGCACCCGCATATGTAAGCGCCGTACCCCCACCACAGCACCCGTGTATGTATGCACCGTACCCCCCCACCCCAGCACCCGCGCATGTATGCGCCGTACCCCCCACCCCAGCACCCGCGTATGTACGCGCCATACCCCAGCACCCGCGTATGTCCGCACCGTACCCCTCCATCCCAGCACCCGCGTATGTACGCGCCGTACCCCAGCACACACGTATGTCTGCGCCGTCCCCCCACCACAGCACCAGCGCATGTACGCGCCGTACCCCAGCACACGCATATGTAAGCGCCGTACCCCCACCACAGCACCCGCGTATGTACGCCCCATACCCACCACCCCAGCCCCGTACTTGGATGCACCGTACCCCAACACCGTACCCCAGCATCGCGTATGTACGAGTCGTACAACACCATTGCACATGTGATCACTGTACAACAACATAGCCATGGACGCACCTTACATACGCGAAAAAGACTCGTACTAAACCAGGACACTGTAAAACAGCACAAGGACCGTCAATTCGACTCGCACAACACCACAAAACTAAAAGACTGACCTGGCACATCCAAACAGTCAAACAGAGGCCCAAACTCACAACCACCTCTTATAACACACCCACCAAAAGTTCAAACACAGCCGCACCCACAAATGGACCAATAAAAAGGGCCCACAATCACAAACCATGAGCCTTTACAACAGACCCACTGCTGACAGACATCACACACAAACAACTGCACCCATACACCTTAACTTACACACCTTCACACAACCTCCTTCACACAGACCCCCTCTACACATACACACACACCTATACATTTACACCCACACACCCACAACCATCCACACCCACACCCCACACCATGCCCACAGACAAGAATCCAAAGTTCACAAGGGAGGAGCTGGACATCCTTGTCAACGAAATCATCAGAGTCGAGCCACAGCTCTTTGGATCATTGGTCAGACAGACCAGCATAGCCGAAAAAACTAGCCTGTGGCAGAGGATCGTCGATCGGGTGAATGCTGCTGCACCCATCAGAAGGACCAGGAATGAATGTCAAGCCAGGTGGTAAGATCTGCGCAGGGCAGTCAAGCGCACAATGAACGAGGAATACGCCCAGAGTAACATCACAGGAGGGGGGCTGCCCCGCAGACCGGTACATTACCATCCCTGGGAGGAGCAGGTGATGGCCCTGCTTCCGCCGGTGGGAGCACACGGAGTCGAAGGAGTTCGAGAGCCTGGTGAGTACACAAACAACTCACGTAACATGGGGGGAATGGCATCCACACCCCAACTACAACAAATGCACCCCCAAGCCCCCAAGCCCTCACCTGACACAACCACGCTCTAAACAACGCTCAGGCCACTAAAATGAGTATGCCCCATTCACAAAGCAAGGCCATGCCATGTCCCAGCCTACACAAACTACAAACCCAAGACAGGATGTCCGGGATGCTGGGAGGGTGGGGATCACTAAACATATTGTACAACTCAGAAACAGACACCATTGCCCTCAGCCCATATTGCCCAGGTACATACCCATGCACCATGCGCAATGCACAGGGACTGGCAAAGTACTGACAAGGTAGCTGACACTTGGCCCTGCTGTAGGCAGCACAAGGCCCTCCTGTGACAACTGCAAACTCGAACACAAACACAACAAGCTCAGAAATCTAGGGCAGGAACTCACACACACTGACATGGCAGCATGCACCATGGTGGGACAGATACATCACCTGGGAGACCCACAGCCAAATCACACCACACCCACCAGCAGTCAGCGTCAATCAATCAACAATCGATCAGGGGACTTGTAAGGCACGCAATTTACCTGTCAGGGTCTCAAGGCGCAGAGGGTGGGGGGTTCCACCAATGCCCGAAGAGGCAGGTCTTGAGGAGTCTGCTGAAGGCAAGTAGGTCTTGGGTCAGTCGTAGGTGGGTTGGGAGGGTCTTCCAGGTCTTGGCAGGGAGGTAGGAGAAGGATCTGCTGCACGCGGGCGTACGTTGGATGCAAGGGCGAGGATGCCAGAGCGGAGCTGGCGGGTGGGGGTGTAGAAGCTGAGTCTGATGTGCAGGTAGGCTTGTCCGGCGGTGTGGAGTGCCTTGTGTGCGTGGCTGAGGAGCCTACAGGTGATCCTCTTGTCGATGTGGACCCAGTGCAGGTCTCTCAGGAGGGGGGTGATGTGGCTGTGGCGGGGGGCATTGACGATCAGTTGTGCTGAGGCATTTCAGAAGCGTTGTAGCCGCCGTTGGTGTGTGGATGGGAGTCCTGCGTAGAGTGCAGTGGCGTAGTCCAGTCAGCTGCTGACGAGGGCCTGTGTCACTGTTCTACTTGTTTAAGTCGGGATCCACCAGTAGATCCGGCGGAGCATGCGTTGGGTGTCGGAGGAGGAGAAGCCGTTGACCTGCTTGGACATGGAGAGGGAGGATGCGAGGATCAATCCTAGGTTGTGTGCGTGTTTGGTGGGTGTCGGTGATGTCCCCAGAACGATCGGCCATCAGGAGTCGTTCCAGGGTGAGGGTGTGGGTCCCAGGATGAGGACCTCCGTCTTGTCCGAGTTCAGTTTCAGATGGCCGCTCCGCATCCAGTCGGCGATGGCCCTCAGACCCGAGTGGATGTTTGTCTTGGCGGTGTGAGGGTCCTTGGTGAGGGAGAGGATGAGCTGGGTGTCGTCGGCCTAGGAGATGTCTTTGAGGTTGTGGTGGCGGGCCACTTGTGTGAGGGGGGCCATGTGGATGTTGAACAGCGTTGGGCTGAGTGATGATCACTCACCCCTCACACAAGCACACACCAATGGAGTCACACACTCTCACAATGGACATGTGACACAACAAGATCAAGACACAGCCAAAAAAGCATCCAACGCCAAATGCGACATGTCAAAGACCCTGGATAACATTTCTATCAGTCCCCTGCAACATACCCATCCACAAGTGAACATTGATGTGAATGCTAGGCACATACAACTACCTGGAGGAACTGTGGCAACCAGAACATGTATGAAACATGGATGTCGCATGAAACAGCATTAACATTGTCTCTCTCTCTCACACACAGGGCAACGTCATGGATCTCCCCCCGACACTGGGGGGGAACAATCACAGGCCCAGGCTCGGCAGGAAGATGATCCCACCGGCAGCGACGACTCTCAGCACTCTGTGGATGACCCCAACCAACCTGGACCCTCTGGTGCCCAAGCCCCTGCAGCACCTGCGTCAAGTACATCTGTGCCAACCACCACCCCCATTCTTGCCACATCCCAGGAGTCACCCAGGAGCCCTGCCCGCACAGAACAACTGAGCCAGTCTGACCTGGATGGACAAGGTTCTCCAGCCACCCAGGAGGAGGCAGACAACCCTGCAAATGCCATCCCTCAGGGGTCCCGTAGACCCGATGTGCCCACAACGGCAGGCCAGGCTCGTGTGGGCAGGGATGGTGGGAGCGGAGGCAGGCGGAGGCGCGAACCTGACCAGCCAGCTGAGGGAACCGGTATGTCACACATACGCCACATCTTGGAGACATACCGGCGTCACACCAGGGGCATCAGCCAGGTAGTGGGGACCCTCAACGAGATTAAGAACCAGCAGGCCGAGCAACACGCCAGTCAACAACAACACCAAGGACGGATGGAGGCAAGACTGGCTGAGCTCCTGGCGGTGCAAACGGACATAAGCTGTTCACTCCGTCGGATCGCCGACAACATGGCCAACCATCCCTGTGCCACCAGGCGAAGACAAGCACCAGCCACAGGGAGGGAGGAGGAGGAGGATTCGTCCGACGGAGCGTCCCAAGCATCGTCAAGGCCTGCATCTGAGGGTCCCGCAAGGAAGGTGGGTCGTACACGGAAAAGACCGTGAGAGGCAGCGGACCATCCACATCTCCCAGGTCACCTGGCGTGGCACCTGGCCCTCATGCACAACAGCAGCACCTCATCCAATGAAATTCTCTGCCACATGGACTTGCTGGTCACAGTCTGACCAATGATGACCAACACTGTGGTCTGGACTCTGATGACTCCAACTGACAAGGATGCCATCTCCCCCTGTGAACTTTGGATTCCATGCACACTGTATAGCACCTATTTGTCCACACTAAACAGGCCCCCCACCGAGAATAAATCTCATTTTCTACAATTACATGTTGCATTCATTTTGTATGAGTATACAACCTACGTGTGGGGAAATGTCAAACTATGCTTGAGTGTTGAACTAACTCTAGCCATCCATACCCTGGAATCTGAGTCTGGGACAGGACACACATGGGTCACAATGTATCATACTATACAGACATGGAGCACAATACTCAGCCGTGATGGCCTCAAGCTGCTGAGGGGGGGGCATGCATCACTGTGCGGACAGACCAATTGGGAAGAGTATCCTGAAGGCGTAGAGGTCATGGCTCATGTGGATGTTGCCGGGGAGGGAGTAGCAGGTATGTCTTGCCAGGTGGGAGAACTATGTCCTGCATGCTGGAGTACGGTGGATGTGAAGAATGGTGGCCAGGGCAAGGTTGGATGCACGGAGTTGGCACAACGGGGTCTCGGATGACAGACGGCCAAGGTTGTTTTGGGGTCTGGGGTTGTGGCCTGCCTTCTGAGTGTGGGTGAGGAGTCTGAAGGTCATCCTGCAGCACACAGTGATCCATTGCAGCTATCTCTGGTGGACGGTGATGTGGCTGGGGCGCAGGGTGTTGAAGCTGAGGTGTGCACATGCAGCCTGGATGTGGACTGGTTTCCCGGGAGTTAGGATGTACTTGCTCCGTAGAGGGCGGGGCAGTAGTTGACACGGCTGGTGTCGTGGGCCTGGGGCATGGTCTGTCTTTCCCTTGAGTGGATCTATCTGTGGATCATGTGCATCATGCAGAGGGTGTTGCACCCTGAGGTACAGAAGCTGGTGATTAGCATGGCAAATGTGAGTGACAAATCCATGATGCACACCATCTTGTGTGCGTGGCCACTGGGTGCAGGTGCAGGGTTCTTGCGGGTGGGACACAAGTAGTTGACCCACCTGTAAGGGGACAATCCTCAGTTGATTACCTCAGTCCTGTACAAGTCCAGCCTCAGGTGGCTGATGTTCAGCCATTCATAAATGGATCTCATGCCGTCTTGAATGTTGGAACTGCCAATGGCTGAGTCGTTGGTGAGGGTGAGGAGCACCTGGCTGTCAATGGCATACGAGCTGATGATGAGGTGCTGTGTGCATGTGATGCCGGTGAGGGGGACCTGGACACATTGAAGATTGACACGCTGAGAGATGATACCTGGGCCATGTGCCAGATGATGCCACTATACTACATGCTGAAGGCTTGAGTCCCACTCCCATGGCCTTGCTGGTGTACGGAGCCGGTGGGGAGTAGGAGGGACATTACCTGGTTGGTGTGACAGGGCCTGGAAGGCGGGGCAGCACTGTGTAGGCAGTTGGAGTTGCACACTCATCATGCAAAGGTGTCGTGTGTGCGCCTAGGGTATGCCTGAGAGCAGGCGGTAGCTCCTTGGATGGACAATGCTTGGAGGGTGGCTGCAACATCAGACTGTAGTGTGATGTGGGTCATGTAAGGACATGAGGGTCGTGCAATGTGCATGTTGCATGCGCTGACGGTCCAGCCTTTGGCACCGCGTGGGCGCAACAGTGGCACAGACAAGCTGATGCCAGCCAAATGAATGGGTGGAGGGAGGAAGGGAGGAGCATCTTTGAGGTGTGTGTGTTGCCGAATCTGTAAACTTTCTGTGCCCTTGCTGCAGGGGCCGCAGCAGCAGGCGGCATGTCCTGGAAACTATGCCACTAGTTGCACACAAAGACAAGGATGTCAGAAAGGACTACTGCAACAGGCTGATGTAAAGGAAGGAGTGTCCGGTTTCCCATGGCACACCCAGAGACAATGGATGCACAATCACCAAAGATGACTGGCACCGGAAACTGAAGGACGAGCTGCGCACAGGATACACACCCTCAGCAGGTGTTGACGGTCTGTTGTGGTCACCAACATGCCCAAATACATACACAACCACGGACATCATGCACAATGGATATTCAAATCCCTGAAGAACTGCATGCATGTTGCTAAACTACACATAGACTCATATGCACAATCTTTGACAACTATGCCAGAGATGCCGCATGCAAAGTGGCAAGAGACCTGCATTGACAGAGATGAGGTACCTTAGAGGGTGAGGAACACCTTTATTACTCAGGTTCACACCAAGGGAAATGCATCAATATGAACAGACTCACAGGTCATTTGGCAGAACATGTGGGACCTACACTGGACACCCCCTTCACAACACAGATGCTGTAAATCCATTGAACTGGCACACAAGTGAAGGGTGTGAGCCAAACACCCCCTGCTGCACACGGAGGGGCTGCAATTCCCCATTTATCCTCTCATGGGGATGTCCCACACTATGTCCACCCGTAGCATCCCGTATGTTTCAGAGGGAAGTTGTACACACATTGATGCCTTCATCAGAATCCACAGTCCCATCACAGATGACTGTTACGAAGGGTGACTATCAATACATGGGAGTCATGCAACATGTCATGTGCCCCATGGTGAGTCAATATGTATGTATAGTAACACAACATGCACAGAAGCAGTGCCCACACATTCCAAACACCTACAAACACCAAAATGCCTGTGCAGCAATCCTTAACCAAAAAGACTTTTCACCATGTCCGTGCATGGCACGCTGATTCAGCACACGTTGCAATACTCATGAGGAATAGTGGGAGGCCAACGATGACACGAGCAGACAGCATGCAAAACTACCTGGGGATGACAGACACACAAGAAGTCAGGGAAAAGATTGTCATCCGCATGCATGGTCATTTACTCTACAGGAATAAGTGTGTCAACATGCTATATTAAAATTGTGTGTCTAAGCTAAAATGTGTGGAAGGACATCATCACTCACGTGACACATCTGAACACACATCTAAGTCACTTAGCATACAGTCAGCTGGACACACACATTGCAACACATGCCACACAAGGCTCCAGGCGTGCACACTCAGACCCATGGACTCACCATTATAAGAAGAAGTTGCGTATGAGCTGACTCCGGATATCGTCGTCCTCCTCCTCCTCATCCTCACTTGCCTCGTGACCAAGCCCTTCATCCTCCACGGGTGGATGTTCCTGCTCATCCGGATCCAGGATGAGTGGCACAGCCTTCTCCACTGCCATGTTGTGCAGCATGCAGCACACGAGGAAGATCTTACGACCAGTGTGTACACGTACGTGTACTACCAGTGTGTACACTCACTGGTGTATGTTTAAAGGGATTGGAGGAAACGTAGGATGCAAATGAGACTGACCAATCACTCTGTACTCCTGTAAATGAAACAACCCAGCAAGGCAGATATAAGTCAGCCAGAACCCATGAGAGGGCACTTGCCTGCACTACCTTTCACTCTACACCACTGCTGCTGCTTGTGCTTCCTCTGGCACCATGTCAAGGTCTGTGGAGAGGGCCCAGCCTTTCACCCATGAGGAGAATGAGGCATTGCTTGATGTCATCCTCCCACAGTACCCCAGCCTGTATGGGAGACCAGGGGAGCAGGTGAGTGCTGACTCCAGTAGCTTTGACTGTGCACCTTTTTTGTGACTGTCACTTCTGGCATTGTGTCCAGGTGTGACAGACATGCAATGTTGTTTAGAGTGGGTCCCAGGGGGGGAATGGCTTATGTCTCCCATGCAGAGCATGATGTAGTTCCTGTGTGCACTCCTTACTTGCATCGTGCTTACTGTGACATTCACTGCATAGTGCATGGCACATTCAGCCTGCCCAATCCTTTGGGCAATTTTTGTTCTATAGTCCAGAGGTGATTCCCTGGCCACCCCGATGTGACAGGTGACTGTACCCACAGATGTGTGTGAGTTGAGTGGAGCTGTGGTGAGAGTGTCCAAATGATGTGTACGCCCCCTGGACATTGATGTGTGTGAATGTTCCTTGTCATGTGGGTGAGTGTCTATGTGGAGTGTTGCAACACAGCTGCATGGAGGAGGCAACAGCTCCACCCATCTGATGTGAGAAGTAAGCCATGCGGAGTGTCTGACTTGCTGAGCTAGCACCACACCTGTGACACCCCACAGGCAAGTAGCACATGTGCAGAGTGAGGTTTGTATCCGCTGTTGCCAATGGCAGGTGATTGATCTGTGCCTGTGTGTGTCTGTGTACTCTGCTGAGGTTGCGTCAGTGGCCTGGGGCATGTGACTACTTGGAGGTGCTGTCCATCAGCTTGGTGTTGCATGTGATGCACAGCGTGTGCCATGATCAGGGAGTGTGTTGCACCCCTCATGCCACCTGTGTACTTTCAATGCCATGTTGTGCATTGGGGCTTCCACAGAGGCTAATGTCCCTATGACAAAGGTGCTATTTGTTGCCAGCATACTATGCCCTGTTCAACATATCAAAGTTGTTCAAATATGTGTCTCTGTGACATGGAGCAGGTGTAGTGATGTTGTCTCACTTTGTCATCCTCACAGGTAACTGCCTACGCCAAGGGGGAGATATGGAAGCGGGCCGCCAGGGCCGTGAGATCGGTGGAGGGTCGCAGTCGGTGCCTAGCCCAGGTGAGGAAACGCTGGCAGGACATCCGGTGCTGGACCCGGAGGATCGCCCGGTGGCAGCTGAAGGACTCACCTCCAAGCAAGCACGGCGGGGGCCGACGCCTGATCCACCAGATGAAGCGTGTCCTGGCGGTGGTCTTCCCTGACTTGGATAGGCGGTTACAGGAGTTGCAGCAGCAGCAGCAGTAAGGGGTAGGTACATGTGTGTTTGTTGTGTTTCACCAGCTTTTGGAAGTGCTCAGTCGCCTGGATACACAGCGAGGGTTAATTTGTGCAGTGCATATCCTGTTCCCCAAAGTCAAACGGTGCTGTTCTTCCTCCCTTCCCCTCCTTGACATGTGTTCCCTGGTCTGTGTGTAATCACTATTGCACATGGTCATCTAGGCTGGCAGTTAATCCAAGTGCACATTGCTTTCTGCACCATGTTGGGGGGGGGGGGGTTCTGAGACATGTGTTGTTACCTTGCCTGTGCCCTGTCCTGTTCAGTCATTTGGGGGTCCATATTAGTTGGCACCGATGCTGAGTCTCAACATAGGAGTGTGAGTTTTCAAATGAACAGACTTGCAGCATGCATGACCGATGTTGTGGCCTCAGACATGATGTGCATGAGTGGGAGATATGCATAGTGCTGGGACGGTAGCTCATGTTACAGTCAGATAATTCCAGGACCATGGAGCAGTGTTCCCACTACAGTCCCCTAAGACACCCTTGCCTTGGAATCATGTGTGTCATCCAACACTGTGCCCATTCTCTGCGTGTTCAGCATAGTTAGGCCTCTGTGGCATTGTTCCCTGCCCTCATTTGTATTTATCTAAAGTGTGCTACATGTGCCCATTGTACAGGCTGACCCCATTTTGCTTGTGCATCCCCACACTGGGCAGTGCCTGTGTGTCTATGTACAACTATCTGTTGATGGTTGTTTGTCACAAATATGTGTTGGCAGCCTCACGAGGTGATGTGGAGTACATTTAGGAATCATTGATGCACATTTGAGTAAACCCAGGTGTAACTTCTGGATCTGTCTCAATAACATTGTCTCAGGTATGGGGGGTTTGTGCTGGCAAGGCCTACATGTCCAAACCTTATGTCTCCTTGCCAGGTCTGACCTGTGTGTGATAATTGTCTGGACAGACACTCAACATGCAGTGACCCAGTCATGTTGTGCTGGGTTTAATGTTTGTGCTTTGCAGCATGTGTCAAAAATGCAAATACATGGCTCATGCTCATCCATTTTTGCCACCAGTGTGTGGTCAAGATGCTACGTAGTTTGGTCTGTGTGTGCTGACATCTGTGTGGACATTCTTGCTTGCCATGAGGGTGTCTCCTCAGTGCAGGGGCTCCTTATCCCATCACATTGCAGGCCCATTAGCTAATGCATTGTCCTGTGTTTGGACATGTGTGCCACTCCACATGACAGGCAGTGGGTCAGATGTGTTGCCAACTGTGTAATCATGGTACGGATGGCTATGTGACAGGTGGCATGATTCAAGTTTTTAGTCAAGAAGTATTGTACCTTGGCACTCACTACACTTCTCAACATGTCTCAATTTTTGATATGCTTCATTTTGCTAGTTGGTTGTGAAGGACAATAATGTGCCTGCCTGACAGATGTCTCCCAGGGAAGTGCAAAAGAAAGTACTTTTACACTTTCCGTGGACACACTGGCACATTTTACAGAAAGGCACAGTTCGATTAGCACTTGTTTTCTGATTATACATATCCATGTTCACACAGTGTGTTTGCATGTGTGTAAGTCCTTGGTTGTTGCTGATACCAACTTACGAGTGTCAAGTCATCCAGACCACCGTGGTGCCATGTATATGTACTTACTGATACCCCATTTCTTCTTTACAGTGGCTTATTAGAATTCGGCTGGCAGCTCATACCATGACTGTGTAAATGTATTTTTGTGTGCACCTCATTGTGTGACTTCTGTCATACAGGCAGATGTGTCTTCTGTTCAGAAAATGGCACATTCACACATTCTAAACATGTACATTGTGTAAAGTGTTGTGAGTCCCAAGGGATCGCAATGTTTTTGGTTATGGTTTCCAAACTACTCACAGGTCTCAGAGTGTGGGGACACCTTCAGCATTGAGGTGTGTTATTTGGCCTTGGGTGCACCAATACTGTTTCGTTCACAGTGAACAAGAGGTGGCATGGCTTCATAGTCTTGCTGTGCTCAACTGTCCCCAGACACTAGCTTCTCAGTTTAATTCGATATCAAGTTATTTGCTGTTGTGTCATAATCTCCATTGTTTCCAAGTGGCATGGTGGGTCAACCAACTGGGGAGTGCAGGGTTACATATGTGCGGACTATTCTAGATGTTACTCATGATGCATTTCCTGATATGCACTGTGACATTTTTGTTTGGACTCATGTGTCTGTTGTATACAGGGGACTGATTATTTTTTGTCTCTTCACCTTGCCCACAGCATCATCGGAGGACACCGAGGGAGACACCTGCACGGACGTGGAGGAGGGATCCAGCACCGCTGCCACCACTGCTGCTGAGTCTGCGGGAGCAAGTGGCATGGAGGGTGAGGGGAGTCAGGCGGAGGACCTGTCTAGTGACAACACTGACTACGACGCTGACGGGTCCGAGGCTGAACTCCTCGAAGGAGCGGAGGCTGCTACGACACCTGGCAGCAGCACTACATCTGTCACCGCCCCCTCCATTCCCATCACCGCCCTCCCAGTTGCTCCGGTCCCTTCTGTCCATGCTAGGCAACACCGTGTCTCCTTTGTGCCAGGCACCGCACCCCCTGCCCCTGTCCCCCCTGCTGCCCTCACTGCAGAGTCTGTGGACATTCTGCGGCAGTTGCAGGTTGGCCAGACATCGATGCTGAATGTCCTCCATGGCCACACCCGAATGATGACACAGATGGTGTCGTACATGGAGGGCATGTATTGTATTGTATTGTATTGTATGAAGTATTTATATCGCGCAACTATCACCCCACAGGTATCCTGGCGCATAGAGACCATGATGACATAAGGCAACCAATCGATTCGGCCACTAAACGGGAACCTACTAGCTGTTTCTGGCAAATAGCCAGGTCTTAAGGTTTTTCCTATGAGGGTGATATGGCCAGTCATCAGCGATGTCTGGCCAACGGATGTTGCTGAGGTCCATGGACTCTTCACTGACAGCAGCAGTGAGTCTCCTGCAGCGCTTCATCCCCCTACCCCTGCACCATCCACACTTCCCACTCCCATACCTGTCCCAAGCACGCACCCCACCAGACACAGGCAGCACACCACCACGTAAGGGCAAGCGCACTCCTCCCGGCACGCACACTCAGGGGGATGAAGGCACACCAGCCCGCAATCGGGAACGGCACTCCACGGGTAGGGGAGTTGAGTCCCCCCTCTCCCCCAGTAGCGCTGCACCCCATCACTCCGACCCCCCCTCCTATGAGCCTGTGTTTTCTTCGGGTGAAGGGGAGACGCTGGATGACCTGGCAGCAGTGTGCAGCGCCGAGCTGACCTCCACCTTTGGCGCTGCCCCACCCCCTGTGGTGGAGGCGTCCGTCCCTGCACCCACCACACCTACCCTTACACCTCCTGTCCCTGCGGTGCCTGGTCCTTCCCCACATGATGCCCCCCCCCCAGTCGACAAACCTGAGGGTTCTAATGTGCAGGCAAGCTAGGGGAGACACGTGGCCATGTGTCCCCCCCAAGGACTTCTGATCTGGACTGGCCATGTGCCTTTGTAAATAGTGTCCTTTTATACATTTTAATTTAATGCTGAATAAAGCATTTTCTTTTCACTTTGAACACAATTGCATTTCAGGTATTGATGTGGGTGCTGATGGTCGCGGAGTTGGGGTTGTGGTAATGTGTTATGTTTCAGGAAAAAGTTGTAGTCTGATGCTCATGGGGTGGACCATGGTATCTGCGTGCATTCACAATGTCTCTGCAAAGTATCTTTGCTCGTGTGTGCTATTTGTGTTTGGAGACATTGTCCCAATGAGTGTTCCTTCCTCTGTGGCACCTGACATCTTCCCTGCAGGGAGTTGCACTTTTGTTGTGCTGACCTGGGTCTACATTTCCTTTGTTGGTGATGGATCCCTTCAACTATGTCTCTGTCCACTGCTGGTATTCCTCTGCACCCACCCCTCACATGTCTCTGTCCACTGCTGGTATTCCTCTGCACCCACCCCTCACATGTCTCTGTCCACTGCTGGTATTCCTCTGCACCCACCCCTCACATGTCTCTGTCCACTGCTGGTATTCCTCTGCACCCACCCCTCACATGTCTCTGTCCACTGCTGGTGTTCCTCTGCACCCACACCTCACATGTCTCTGTCCACTGCTGGTATTCCTCTGCACCCACCCCTCACATGACTCTGTCCACTGCTGGTATTCCTCTGCACCCACCCCTCACATGTCTCTGTCCACTGCTGGGAGTGATATGCATCCACCCCTCACATATCTCTGTCCACTGGTGGGAGTGATAGGCACCCACCCCTCACATGTCTCTGGCCACTGCTGGTATTCCTCTGCACCCACCCCTCACATGTCTCTGTCCACTGCTGGGAGTGATATGCACCCACCCCTCACATGTCTCTGTCCATGCTGGGACTCCTAGGCAGACACCCACCCACCCGCACCCTTGGTGCTGTACACTGCTGTTCTGGCCATGAACACACCCCAATATACTGGTTATATGCTGCACCAGGCCCTAAGCCAACATTCGTGGCGTGTGTACGCCTTGTATCACTAATGTACTGGTGCCCTAGAGGTACGGGTGATGCGGTCCGTACCCCCGCTCTGAGGGCATGGGTACGGCCCGTACCACCATAGTAGTGGTGATGTAGGAGTACGCGCCGTACCCACGCCCTGAGGGCGTGGGTACGGCCCGTACCACCATTGGAGTGGTGATGTAGGGGTACGCGTGGTACGGGCCGTACACACGCTCTGAGGGCGTGGGTACGGCGCGTACTCCTACATCACCACTACAATGGTGGTACGGGCCGTACCCATGCCCTCAGAGCGTGGGTACGGCCCGTACCACCATTGGAGTGGTGATTTAGGGGTGCGCGTGGTACGGGCCGTACCCATGCTCTGAGGGCGTTGGTACGGCCCGTACCACCATTGTAGTGGTGATGTAGGAGTACGCGCCGTACCCACGCCCTCAGAGAGTGTGTATGGCCCTTACCACGTGTACCCCTACATCACCACTCCAATGGTGGTACGGGCCGTACCCATGCTCGGAGGGCGTGTGTACGGCGTGTACCACTATTGGAGTGGTGATGTAGGGGTGCGCGTGGTACGGGCCATACCCACACTCGGAGGGTGTGGTTACGGGCCGTACCACCATTGTAGTGGTGACGGGTACGCGTACGCGGGGATTGGTGGACACGCCCCCCGAAGTGACCAGACCCTGGAGGTAATGTATGGGCAGTATATGGTATTTTTAAAATTAGGTAGAGGTTATGTTTCCGGCCCCTCGCCCCCCCCTTTGCCCCTGGGTGTTGTGCTGACCTTCTGCGGCGTGCACGGCGGTTTCGGTGCACCAGGTCGTAGGCTAGGAGGGCCGGGATGACACGTAGGATGGGGTCCATGGCTGTCCGTCGTGTACCGCTGCTCCTTCTTCGTGTCGTCCTCAATTTCCCGGGAGTTTTTGGCTGCCGTAAAAAATGATCTGTGCGAAGTGACGTAGGCACGAATTGTACTTGCTGGTCTGTAGAACGCTGCCTGACTCCGTCCGGACGTCACATACGCGATGTCCCGGATCGGAATTGTGGGTATTTTTTCATCGCACGGAGTTTTTTACGAATCGTACGGAAATGGTATTTCTGTACAAATCGTACTTTCTGGTTTGTAAGGTGCATTTCCCGGGTACGAGTCGTACGGAGAATACGCTCTGTACGACTATTCGTACCCGGGTTTTACAGGATCGGAATCGGCACCTAAGTATATCATGAGTACATTTAAGCACATTATGAGATTTATCAAATAAGATTTTGCGTCGGGTTGTACCAAAAAGAGGCGCAATTCCCGATGCAAAATCTGGGCCTCAACTAATACATTTTTTTAAAGCCCTGCTGCAAAGAAATTGGCATCAAGGAGAAGCATCGTAGTAGATCTGTTCTGCTTAATTGGTTCCAAAGTCTGCATTTTAAAATATTTTGTAAGGTTAAGACATCTGCTGCAAAGGTGCCCATTAATCTCAGGGAATAATAATAATGGTGGGCTAACTCTGGAAGTTAACACATTTGTTGGCGAGATCTGTGTTTTGTGTGGTCCTAGATGTAGTATAGAAGGTTAATGTGTCTCCTGCAAAGCACATCATGTAACATGCAGATGACATATTTTTATTTTACGTAGATGGGTAAGTATGTTACTGCTTTGAATACAGAGATTATTTTGTTACCTGCAGCTCATAAATTGTAATCCTTCTGATATAGCACAGTGAGCTATGAAGGACATGTGACTCCCACACCTTGTACTCCTCACTGTTTCATGTAACTCATCTTGTACAATGATTTACACACTTGCATGATTATTGTCAATGTATAATGTGTTTGTTAAATAAAGCCCTCAGACACCCTGCCTTGGGATGAATCACACTATAAAAGAAATAAAGTAGTGCTATTTAAATTGTTATTTGTGTAAATACTGACACAGACCAACACATCTGACATTCTAAATGTGCATGCACTTATTTACAGGAACTGAACAAAGTCAAAAGCGACAAAGCGTGCCTCTCTTAAGTACCTGTGAAGAGATATGCTGTGTGCTTTTGTTTCCTCTCTGTTGCATTTGCATTTAAGTATGAGGTTCCAGGCAGCGTCTGGTCAGGATACTCGATCAAAAGGAGGCCTGATGGCCCCTTAACTTTGACCTTTATCTTTGGCCCAGCTGGAGGTGAACATAAAAAAGCCCCCTAGCTGTTTGCACCATGCTGCTAGGAATGGAAAGCAGTCAACGTGTAGGCGCTGCTGAACGTTTTCCGGTACCTGAAAATTACAATGGGACAAGTTCAGCATATTTCTATGGTGCCCAACTTCTTGGCGGGGTAGAGGGCATCCACACTGTGAAAATAGTGGGTGGACGCCGTGTACCCGAGTACATCCCTGACTTATGCCCTGATGTTAACCAGGTCTGAATTGATGTCAGCCTATTTGGGACGACAAAAGAGCTCTGGATTTAACCAGTGTATAGCTTGTCTAGCAAGGAATGCTATTTGGTAGTTATTAAAGTTAGGGATCCCTAAACCCCCTGAACAATTATTACCTTTAAGTTTCCATAAAGATATTTGAGCTTTTTTTTCTTTCCATATGAAGTAGGAGATTAAAGTATCAATGGTTTTGTGAAACTTGTCAGAGCGCTTAAGTAGGAACGTTCTTAGAATAAAGTTTATTTGGGGGGCAACTATCATTTTATCTGTTTAAATGTGACCCCGCCAGGTGATATATTTTGGGGACCATGTCTCCAACATAGTTTTCATTTTGAATAATAGATTAGATTCCTTATATGATCTTGTTTCTGATAGATCTTTTTGTATGCAATTCCCAAGTATTTTAAGTGTAAGGTTGCCGCATTAAATTGGAATCCTGGGCCATATGTGGTAAACATGATATGTTAAGGGGAAAACGTTTGGTTCTCTATCTGTTAAGCGAATAACTTCAGACAGCGCAATAGTTCTTAATAAGATCTAAAATCTTGGGAATTGCGATCCCCGCCTCACTGGAGAAAATAAGAACATCATCTGCATAGGCAGCTAGTTTCTGAGTACCAGAGAGAAGGGGAATCCCTGTGATTTTCATATTCTCATGGATATTATGGAGCAATGGTTCTATAGTTAATAAGAAAAGTAAGAGAAATTTAGGGCAGCCTTGTCTAGTTCCTTGGTGGAGTTAAAAGAGTTTGAAACATGGCCATAAATTTGGATGCAAGATGATGGTTTTTGAACAGAGATAGAGCCATGCAAGTAAAACATGGTCCTAGGCTGAATTTACATGGAACTGCTTTCAAATACGCCATGATACTTTATTGACGGCTTTTTCGGCATCAAGTGCCAGGCTTCTCAATAATATGGCTGAATAGGCGGATGTTATCCGCAGCAAGTCTACCCTACAAAATCAGTTTGAGAAGGGTGGGTAATGAGAGACAGACTTTTTTCTAATCAGGATGCTATAATTTTGGCATATATCTTGTAGTTGGTATTTAGTAAAAAAAATAGCTCTATAGTTTTTATTTTCTAGAGGCTCTTTAATTTCTTTGTGTAGTACCACATTATAGACTTCAGAGGCATTGCCCTCAATCTCCCCAGAGAAGTTGAAGTTTGAAAATAACTTTTGGAGGTGAGATAATGATGAATCCTACTATGTTTTATAGAAAGCGTCTGAGAAGCCGTCAAGGCCAGGGGCTTTCTTATGTATAAGAGATATAATGTCTTGTAGGATTTCATTCTTATTAATGGAGGAATCAGAAAGTTTTGGGAGCTCTAGTCTGTCAAGATAATTATGACACCGGGAGATGTCAACAGTCCTAGTCAGATTATAAAAATCCTTATAGATGGAAAGGAACACATTCAGAATTGAATTGGAGTCTAAAAAAATTGAGCCATTTTTATCTTTGATTGCTGAGATATATGACCTCGTAATTTTTTGTTTTAACTAAAAAGCAAGGTGTTTCCATGCTTTATTGCACCTGAAAAAGTTAAATAGTTTCATTTTGTTCAATCATATATGTGCACTACAAATTTTTATAATATAAATATTTCACCAGTTTAATTTTGAGATAATTATCATGACTAAGCAAGAGGGCTCTTTCCGACTCAAGCTGTTTGATTTTGGATTCTAACTCTGTTAGTCTTTTTGTTTAGGTTCTTATTTTCCTCACTCATGATTGATAGGATGACACCTCCAACTCTAGCTTTCAATGCATCCCGGATCATTTCTAGGGAGCGGTTTTGAGAGGAAATGTCCCTGAAAGAATGTGTTAAGGATTCCTAAATGTGTGCCTTTAACAAAGGATCTTCCTGTACATTATCATTCATTCTCAATGTACTCTTTTTAGGATGGGTCTTGACTAGCTCAATGTTCAGGGAAATATAGGCATGATCAGAAATAACAATAGGTTCAATACATGGGTGTGAGGAAAAGGGAATAAAGTTGCTACTAGCCAGTAAATAAACAGTTCTTGATGAAGAATTGTAAATATACGAGTAAAGGTGAATTTACTACTCCAAGGGTTATGTAAGTGCCAGGCATCCACCAAATAGTAGTCCTCACATAGCTTACACATTTGCAGATGAGACAGGGTGGTTTGTATATGCAGTGGGATAATCTATGCAGAGTAGTTGCCCGTGGAAGCTTGAAGTCTCCACATAGGATCAAATAGCTATCTTTAGGAAAATCCGATACTCATTTGTCGAGATCTTACCAGAATGTGGGTTTGTCATTTGTAGGGGTATATATGTTAATAAGATAAACAATGGTTTCAGCTGTGGTGAGGTGTGTTATCAGCCATCTGACATTATCGTCTTATGAGATTGTGTCAAGAGAGCCTTCTACGTTTTCGAAGACTAAGGTGATTCCACCATTGTTTTTGTTAATAATTGGTGCACACACACCATATTGAACCCACAAATGCTGTATACTGTGCATCTCAATCTGCCCAACTCTCGTTTTGTGCAATAATATAATATCACCACAGAGTTTGTGACAATAGTCTAGTATCTTTTTACTCTTGATTCAATAGTTTAGCCCCTTAGTGTTAAAGGATAACATTTTAAGTGTTGAGTTCATTAGCTACGATAACTAAAAGAGAATAGGTTGGTAGCCTTTTGCAGGGTTCAAAACCCATGAGCAATAAACAGTGATGTTGTATGTACAACACAGCACATATGATGTTTGCATGAAAAAAGAGAGCAGCAACGCACAAGAGGATATAATAATAACAATAACAATAACAATAAGCTCCCTATCCACCACACCCTCCACACCCAAAATATACTTATGAAACAATGGAGGCTTCGACAGAGAAAGAAGAGAAGCCAGCCAAGGAGGATGAGCTTGATGGAAAAGAGGCTGACAAAATCATTAATAACTTATCGAAAGCTCCCTCCTTAATCGGTCAATTTCAGTTAACAATAGGTAACAATATATAACAATAGATAAGAGTTGAACTGAGTAGAAATATATGAACGTAACAATGCCATTTACATTTTGTGGAAGAAGCATACAGAAATTCTGAAAAGGTATAGTTTTTACTGATGGTAATGTAAGATAATCATTAACCATCTAGTGATATAAAGAGAGTTTATCTCTTATCAGGTAGGTGTAGAAACATATAGTAAAGGTATCACATAAGTGAGTGTACTTATATTTTGACCAATAAAAGACCAAAAAGTTGTTATAATTTGTATAGCAGTCAAATTGCAGTGTATATGAATGTTCTGATATTTGAAAAACAGTTTGAGATGATAAGACATACAAAGTGCCTATTTAGTGATTACAAGATGAATAATAGAATAATACAGACAATAGACCATTATCACATTCCTAAAAGTCCCACAGCAATGGAAAAACATCAAATCACAATGGTGCATATCTACAAGCCCCTGTCACCATGAGAACGTCACTTTTTACGACGTTCCTGTGGCGACAAGGGCTACTCCTTATTTACAAGACAGCATTAGGCCACTTAACGTAGCTTAAGGGAGGGAAATGGGTGTTTCTGTGGGCGTTCCACCTCAACACCCATTCTCTCTGACACTGCCCCCTATTTACAAGGGAGGCGTAAATAGGAGGCAGCGCCCAAATTAAGACCAGGGAAAACCTGGTCTTACCCTGGTGCAACGAGGAGAAATGTTTAATTTCTCCTCATTTTTGCTGTTTTCATGTGTGCTGCCTTGTGCAGTACACATGAAAACAGCAAAAGGCTAATGATTGTTTATGTACAGAAAGGTCCCCCTTCCTGCACATAAATATTCATTTTAAAAAAAAATGCAATTTTGCAACTTCTATGTGTTCTGCATTCAGCATCACACCCAGAAGTTACAAAACGGTATTTAAAGATTGTTTTTGTGCAGGTAGGAAGACCTTCCTGCACATAAACAATATTACCCTGCACACAGACACCCTTGCTCTATTGTGCAAGGGTGCCTGCGTTGGTTCTAGGCTGCTAAGTGTAGCGCCATTGCAGGGGGAAATGCAGGGCTGCACCATATTCTTGTATACATGGTGCAGCCCTGCGTTTCTGAAGGGGCGGACTGAGGCGTTAAACCAGAAAGGCTAACGCCTCACTCCACCACTTTCCTTGTAAATATGCCCCAATGTTGTAATTAGGTAGAGATCTTAGAATCCATAATGTTTCTCAGAAACAATTATAGTTCTTTAGAGTCATCAAACACTTTGATCGCCAACCTCGCCAACCTCGTCACAACACCCACCCACTCTGCTGGCCAAACACGCTGGACCCCGTCTTCTCCACAAGCCCCCACGTCTCCTTCAACCACACCACCAAACTCCACTGGACTGACCATCGCTGCATCCACTTCACCTTCCGGAAACCCACCACGCACCACCGCACCCAACAGTTCCATCGCCGCTGCTTGAGCAAAGTCACCGAAGACCAGCTAACCACCACCCTCGCCCGGAGCCCACCCGCCGACACCACCGACCCCGCCACCCACAACCTCAGACAGTGGATCGACGGCTGCGCCGACACCCTCGCCCCGTTCAAGAAACCCTCCAACAGCCACACCAGCAAGAAAGCCAGCTGGTTCACTGAAGACCTCCAGGCCTCCAAGCAAACCTGCCGAAAGCTAGAGAAGAACTGGCACCGTGAACAAACACCGGACAGCTACGCAGCCCACAAGAACGCCATTCGCAGACACCATCACCTCATCAGATCCGCCAAAAGAGCCTCCTTCGAAGACCACCTAGACAACAATGCACACAACAGCAACGAGCTCTTCAACATCGTGAAGGAACTCTCCAACCCCAGCTCCAACACCAACGACATCCCACCTTCACAAGACCTGTGCGACTCGCTTGCCACCTTCTTCCATCGCAAGATTGCAGACATCCATGACAACTTCAACACCACGACCGCCCCGACAACCACTGAGACCTCCGCCCCCACGACCACCATCCGCACCACCCGCCTGCTCTCCTGGACCAACATAAACGATGACGAAACCATCAAAATTATGAACACCATCCACTCCGGATCTCCATCAGACTCATGCCCACACCAAATCTTCAACAAAGCCAGCACCGCCATCGCACCCCATCTCCGGAAAGGCATCAACATTTCCTTCGAGACAGCAACCTCCCCGGAGAGCTGGAAGCACGCCGAGATCAACGCCTTACTCAAGAAGCCCAAGGCGGACCCCAAGGAGCTCAAGAACTTACGGCCCATCTCCCTTTCCCAGCGAAGGTCATCGAGAAGACCGTCAACAAACAACTGACCCGCTACCTCGAAGAGAACAGCATCCTGGACCCGTCCCAGTCTGGGTTCCGTAGCAACCACAGCACCGAAACTTCCCTGATCGCCGCCACTGATGACATCAGGGCACTGCTAGACAACGGAGAAACTGCGGCCCTTATCCTCCTGGGCCTGTCAGCCGCCTTCGTCACGGTCTGCCATCGCACACTACGTACACGCCTCCACGACGCCGGGTTCCAAGAGGAGGCCCTGGACTGGACCACCACCTTCCTCTCCGGCAGAACACAGAGCGTCTGCCTTCCCCCCTTCCGCTCTGAAGCCACCAAGATCATCTGCGGCGTATCCCAGGGCTCATCCCTCAGCCCAACGCTGTTCAACATCTACATGGCGCCTTGTGGATCACCGGCACCCCTGCTTTGTATGCAACTCGCACTCGGCAAAAAGGAAAGTCCTTTGTATGATTTTATCTGTGATATTAACCGCCATTTTTTAATTATAAAATTTGCTGTGTGCCTTATACTCTCCTGTGCACATTGATCCTTCTTGTGCTTTATTCTATATTTTGAATCCACTTACCTGTCACTCCTGCCTCGACCCCGTTCCGCCACGGCTTGTGCCGATTGAGCGGAGGGTCGATTGGCAGCACACACTTCCGGTCCCGGAAGTGAAGGTCGGCGTTTCAGTGTTCGAGCTCTCCCCGGTCATTACTATTTAAACCGGGTAAGGGCGCGGACGCGCGCAGCATCGCCTTGTGGATCACCGGCACCCCTGCTTTGTATGCAACTCGCACTCGGCAAAAGTGAAAGTCCTTTGTATGACTTGCTTTTATCTGTGATATTAACCGCCATTTTTTAATTATAAAATTTGCTGTGTGCCTTATACTCTCCTGTGCGCATTGATCCTTCTTGTGCTATATTCTATATTTTGAATCCACTTACCTGTCACTCCTGCCTAGACCCCGTTCCGCCATGGCTTGTGCCGATTGAGCGGAGGGTCGATTGGCAGCACACACTTCCGGTCCCGGAAGTGAAGGTCGGCGTTTCAGTGTTCGAGCTCTCCCCGGTCGTTACTATTTAAACCGGGTAAGGGCGCGGACGAGCGCCAAAGGCGCGCCAAAGGCAAGCCCGTCTGCGCCCATTCGCGCCTGATCGCCGCCAGCCGCCAAGACCTCTGTTCTTTTTTAGTTAATTTGGCTCCCTTTGTTGAAAATTGAATCCCCTTCATAGTTAACCTGCCGTTCATTACCAACAATGACTATTTTAAGATACTCGAGGAAGGAACTCATAGAAATTAACACTCTCACTCCGGTCAGCTCCGATTATCATATAGCGAATCCTGGTACAGTCTCTAACATCCCTTGTATAATTAGACCTGAAAAGGTGGTCCCATCTCGCGCTACAGATGGACGAATACACCGGCAACTCAGTGCCATTTACCTGAATGCTCGTTCCATCCCCAAGCACTCTATTGAACTATGGGCCCTTTTAGATCAAGAGGCTCCTGACATCTGTCTAATTACAGAGACTTGGCTTCATGATCATGCTTTGCCAGATATACATGTCGCCTTCCCTCCCCAATATAAAATAACAAGAGCAGACAGGACTCAGACAAAGGGAGGGGGTTTATTAATAGCCACCTCTGGTGACCTTGACTTAACTGTCTTGGATGTTCATGTTGAAAGTTACCTTGAAATTTGTATTTTTAAATTCAAGGGTTGCCAATATGGATCCTGGAGGGGGGCTCTGGTGTATCGTCCCCCCAGACCCAAAGGCAACTTTTCAGAAAAATTATTGGAACTCTTAGCCCCCCACGCCCTGGCAGCAGACAATTTTCTTCTGATTGGGGACTTCAATTACCACATTGATGCACCCTGTAACCCAGACACAGAAAAATTGATCTCCAAAATTAGTATTCTAGGCCTCACTCAACTGGTGCACGAACCCACTCATAAGGCCGGTCATATCTTGGATCTTCTTTTTACCAATCGGTCCGAAAGAATCGTATTATCTCCTGTTCCGCTATTATGGACTGATCACTGCCTCTTAAAATTTTTAATTCCCAATATGTTAAGGGAAAACAAGTCCTTGGAAATTGATCTTTCCTGGCGAAGACCTTGGCATAAAGTAACCTTGCCTCTCTTTTTAGAACACTTCCCCTGTGACCTAATAAGTTCCGACCAAAACGTAAACCAGACGCTATACTCGCTGGAGGAATCAGTTTTAAATGTGCTGGACATTATTGTCCCGCCGGCGTTGGTAAAGACCAAGATAAGAACTGCCCCTTGGTTTACGGACCAGCTTAGAGTCACAAAGACTATGTGTCGTACAGCGGAACGTAAATGGCGTAAGAATAAACGCTCTGAGGACCGCGCCAGGTATAAAGAAGTCCACCATAGCTATATGTTGGAAATCAAAACGGCAAAAAAACTGTTCCTCACTAACAGGATAAATAAGGCAGGCAATTCCACCAAGGAGCTTTATAAGGTCCTGAAAGAATTTACCATCCCTAGGAACCTGCCGTCTGCACCCGTCTCACCACATTGGGTGGACTCTCATTCCAAATTTTTTGAAGATAAAATTTTAACCATTCATCAGTCCTTGATTTCCAATATCAACAGTTTGGACTTAGTTAACGAGCCCGATGCCCCTAAGGCTCCGTCTCATCTTTTTGAGGAATTTACTGAGGTTGATCCAGCATCAGTCCTCAAGACTCTACAGAAGATAAAATCCGGTTCCCCCACCGATTTGATTTCTTCCAAATTACTTGTAATGATTTCCCCTGCATTGGTTGACAATATTACTGATCTTTTCAACAAATCATTATCAGAAGCTGTTTTTTCCCCTAAGATGGAAAACTGCCTGCGTGAAGCCTATTTTGAAAAAGCCCACGGCCGATCCCAGTCTCTTCTCCAATTATCGTCCGATCTCTCTACTCCCCTACTTAGGGAAAGTATTGGAATCTCTTGCCAATCAGCAACTTGTCGCTTATTTGGAGAGTTACAACTTATTAGACTCCTCGCAATCGGGGTTTAGAGTGGCTCATAGCACGGAGACGGCACTGGTCGAGGTCACTGACAACATCAGGCGGGCATTGGATAGACAACAATCGGTAATTCTCGTACTCCTTGACCTGTCGGCCGCATTTGACACCATCTCTCACAGCACTTAAAACATCGGCTGAGGGAGATTGGTGTCAGCGGTACGGACCTGAATTGGTTCAGAAGCTATCTCTCAGACCGTAGCACCACTGTTCAGTCGGGACTCAGTACCTCCTCCACTAGACCTGTCACGATGGGTGTTCCGCAGGGTTCCATTTTGAGTCCTACTCTTTTCAATCTTTATATGACTCCACTGGCCCCAGTGATTACAGCATACGGATTTGAGGTCATATCGTATGCCGATGACACTCAGATTATAGTTACACTGGGTCCTGACCCGAAAAAAACCATGATGCGCTTCAAAAACTGTATGTCCCATATCAACAGGTGGATGAAAAACAACCATCTTCAACTGAACGGTGCAAAGTCAGAGATTATGCTTTTTGGGAAAGCGTTAGAACACTGGTCTTCAGAATGGTGGCCCGTTGACCTTGGTGCCTGTCCTGTCCCCAAGGAGGTGGTCCGTAACCTGGGTTTTTACATGGACAATCAACTGTCCATGAGGGCCCAGGTTAATCATGTTGTCAGCTCCTGTTTTGGAATAATGCGTACACTACGGAGAGTTTTTAAATGGATCCCCATGGAAGCTAGAAAACCGCTGCTTTAGGGTTTGATCACTAATCGGATGGACTACGGTAATGCTCTCCTACAGTCCATAAACAAATCCTTTTTAAATAAACTCCAAACTTTACAAAACATTGCGGCCAAAATGACTTTGAATCTCCCTCAACGAACTTCTTCTGCCCCATGTCTTAGAGCTCTGCACTGGCTTCCAGTGAGAAAGCGCATTCTCTTTAAGGTTTTATGCCTCACCCATAAATATCTTTATGGGAAGAAACCACAATATTGGTCCAGAAAACTTTGCTGGTACAAGCCTCAGAGGGCACTGAGGTCTAGCACTAAGAGTCTGCTCACCCCTTTCAGAATATACACCACCAGACAGGGTGGCAGATCTTTTTCCTACTTAGCCCCGTCTTCCTGGAACAAGTTGCCCGCTGACCTGCGATCCATCCCCATTCTAGGGTGCTTTCGAAATAAGCTTAAGACCTGGTTATTTGACCAGTAATCTTTCCCAATTCTTTCTCCACTTCCAGCCGCTGCAAGCGCCATGAGACACTTTGGAGTGATATGTTTGCGCTATAGAAGTGTTGATGACTTGACTTGACTTGACATGGCACCGCTCACCCACGTCGCCCGACTGCACGACCTCAACATCATCTCTTACGCAGATGACATCCAGCTGATCCTCTCCTTCACCAAGGACCCCCACACCGCCAAAACCAACCTCCACGAAGGAATGAAAGCCGTCGCCGAGTGGATGAAGAACAGCCGACTGAAGCTGAACTCAGACAAGACCGAAGTCCTCATCCTCGGATCCACCCCCTCGGCCTGGGACGACTCCTGGTGGCCGACCACATTGGGAACAGCTCCAACACCCACCGACCACGCACGCAACCTAGGGGTCATCCTCGACTCCACCCTCTCTATGGCAAAGCAGGTCAACGCCGTCTCTTCCTCCTGCTTCAACACCCTCCACATGCTCTGCAAGATCTACAAGTGGATCCCCACCGAAACTAGAAGAACGGTCACCCAGGCCCTCGTCAGCAGCAGGTTGGACTACGAAATCACCCTCTACGCAGGAGCCTCGGCCAAACTCCTGAAACAACTTCAACACATTCAGAGCGCCTCTGCACGCCTGATCCTCAACATCCCTCCCCGCAGCCACATCACACCCCACCTGAGAGGCCTGCACTGGCTCCCCGTCAACAAGAGGATAACCTTCAAACTCCTCACCCACGCACACAAGGCAGTCCACAACACCGGACCAGCATACCTCAACAGATGACCCAGCTTCTACAACCCCGCCCGCCAGCTTCGCTCCGCCGACCTCGCCACATTCCCCCGCATCCGAAGAGTGACCTCCGGTGGCAGATCGTTCTCCCACCTCACCGCCAAGACCTGGAACACCCTCCCCATCCACCTACGGCAGACCCAAGACCTGCTGACCTTCAGAAGACTCCTCAAGACCTGGCTTTTTGAGCAGTAGCAGCATTCCCCCCCCCGCACCTTGAGACCCTCACGGGTAAGTAGTTTGCTTTACAAATGCTATGTTCGATTGATTGATTGATTGATTTGGAATTCTTCCATGGGGTATTTTCAATTTTGCCTAACCCAAAAACAAGAAAGGGATGTTAAGATTACGATGATATGGTCTGAAATTCAGGAAGCTTTTCCTATCTAACACAGTAGGCCTTGCAAAGTCTTGATAAATATCACTCTTATATTAATTCTAGATCAAGGACTTTATCTTTCTCATTCGGTCTGGAATCATTTGTCTGTGTTGATAACAAAGCAAACACAAGGAGATGATCGATGGAGTGCTGAAACTTTTCAAGCACTCAACCCCAGTCACAAATCTGGGTTGAATCCATCATCATTCTTTAGCTCACTTTGCCACCCCAGTTCCGACACAGCTATATGCAAATCAGTTCTGACCCTGTGCCTCATGAAAACAGTACAGCCCGAACTGCCAAGCCATGTCTTCCCTGGACTGGATACAAGCATCATGGGACCGATTTCGGGCTAACAGCCCTCTTCAGCCAGGCTAGCTTGAATCCAGTGGCAAAGTGAGCAAGGGACCCATGTCTGGGCATACCCTGCCAACTTAGGGCGAACAAAGCAAACACAAGGAGATGATGGACGGAGTGCTGAAACTTTTCAAGCACTCACCCCCAGTCACAGATCTGGATTGAATCCATCATCATTCTTTAGCTCACTTTGCCACCCCAGACACAGCTATATGCAAATCAGGCCTGGCTCTGTGACTCATGAGAACAATCCAGCCCGAACTGCCAAGCCATGTCTTCCCTGGACCGGAAACAAGCATCCTGGGACCGGTTTCGGGCTAACAGCCCTCTTCAGCAAGGCTAGCTTGAATCCGGTGGCAAAGTGAGCAAGGGACTGGTCATACCCTGCCAACTTAGGGCAAACAAAGCAAAGACAAGGAGATGATGGACGGAGTGCTGAAACTTTTCAAGCACTCACCCCCAGTCACAGATCTGGGTTGAATCCATCATCATTCTTTAGCTCACTTTGCCACCCCAGTTCAGACACAGCTATATGCTTGTTTCCGGTCCAGGGAAGACATGGCTTGGCAATTCGGGCTGGACTGTTCCCATGAGGCACAGGGTCAGACTGATTTGCATATGGCCATGTCTGAACTAGGGTGGTGGAGTGAGCTAAAGAATGATGATGGAGTAAACCCAGATCAGTTGAGTGGGGGTGAGTGCTTGCAATGTTCAACACTCCGTCTATCATCCCCTTTGCTTTTGCTATGTTCGCCTTAAGTTGGCAGGGTATGCCCAGACGTGGGTCACTTCCTCACTTTGCCACTGGATTCAAGCTAGCCTGGCTGATGACGGCTGATTAGACAGAAACCGGTCCCAGGATGCTTGTTTTCGGTCCAGGGAAGACATGGCTTGGCAGTTCGGGCTGGACAGTTCCCATTAGGCACAGGGTCAGACTGATTTGCATATGGCCATGTCTGAACTGGGGTGGCGGAGTGAGTAAAAGAATGATGATGGTTTAAACCCAAATCAGTTGACTGGGGGTGAGTGCTTGCAATGTTCAACACTCCCTCCATCATCCCCTTTGGTTTTGCTTTGTTCGCCCTAAATTGGCAGGGTATGCCCAGACATAGGTCCCTTGCTCACTTTCCACTGGATTCAAGCTAGCCTGGCTGATGATGGCTGATTAGCCAGAAACCAGTCCCAGGATGCTTGTTTTCGGTCCAGGGAAGACATGGCTTGGCAGTTCGGGCTGGACTGTTCCCATTAGGCACAGGGTCAGACTGATTTGCATATGGCTATGTCTGAACTGGGGTGGCGGAGTGAGTAAAAGAATGATGATGGATTAAACCCAAATCAGTTGACTGGGGGTGAGTGCTTGCAATGTTCAACACTCCCTCCATCATCCCCTTTGGTTTTGCTTTGTTCGCCCTAAGTTGGAAGGGTATGCCCAGACATAGGTCCCTTGCTCACTTTCCACTGGATTCAAGCTAGCCTGGCTGATGATGGCTGATTAGCCAGAAACCAGTCCCAGGATGCTTGTTTCCGGTCCAGGGAAGACATGGCTTGGCAGTTCGGGCTGGACTGTTCCCATGAGGCACAGGATCAGACTGATTTGCATTTGGCCATGTCTGAACTGGGGTGGCGGAGTGAGCTAAAGAATGATGATGGATTAAACCCAGATCGGTTGGCTGGGGGTGAGTGCTTGCAATGTTCAACACGCCGTCCATCATCCCCTTTGGTTTTGCTGTGTTGATAACAAAGCAGCTGAAAGATCATAGGTCTCAGTTGTTTCTGAGACAGACACCTTCTAGTGGGGATTCCATGTGCTTTCTCGGTTTCAACGTTTTTCAGAAATGTGACCCCCAGGATTGACAGTACTTATGAAGCCCGAGTCCAGATTGAACCTAATGGTATCTGAGACCTCTAATAGTATGGTTTCGGTGTTGTGATGTGCTCTGAACACAGATTGAGAGGGGTGAAGTAAGTTATTTTCCATCAAAAGGGTAGTGAGTTGCCAGTTTACCAATTTCTCCAGCACCTTTGATACTCTTGTTAGAAACAAGACTGGCCTAAAATTTGGTAAGCATTCAGAATCAGCATTGCCCTTTTTTATTACTCAAATCATCCTAGCTCTTTTCCAGTCATTAGGTATTACGCCTGTGGGCGCCGGCACATACTTTCTGATACACTGGAGCAATAATGTCTGAGATTGACTTTAATATGTGGTGGGAGGAGGGGTATTGGATCCACTGGGGCCCTGACCTGCAGTTCAAAAAAGAGGCATTCACCCTGCACCAATGGCACCAGAAAAGTAGCCAGTGACAGTTGCTGTATTCAATCCACTGTATCTTCTAGCTCAAGTCCTACCAGGATGTTATTACCCCCCAACAAGTTAGTCTGGATTCTGAGGATTTTTTTCCTCAAAAAAGTCACTCAATCTGGAGCATAGGGACTGACTAGATTCCAGCTGGGGGGGACGTAACTTTAGGATCAGTAAAATTTGCTACAAATGCAAGTCCTCTTAAGATTTTTATGATATGATTTCAGGAACAATTTATAAGTGGCTTTATCAGAGTACATATTCCTTAAGTATTTTTTAATTTTTATAAAGTTCCTCCACTTCACACCATACTCTCAGGTTGGGAACTGGCAAGGTTGTTCTCACATTAAATGTGAGAACAACCTTGCCAGTTCCCATGTTCTAATGAATGCATTAACCCTTTGCAATGTCTAACCAAACTGTGTGTTTCTTAATTACCTAAAATGTGTACAGGGATTCTCCATTTCCCATTCTTTGGTGAGGGGCTTCATTTAGGCTCTTCACAAGTCACACGTTCTAAATAAGCTTTTCTCACATAACAGAAGTACTCACCGTTTCCATCCTTCATAATTTAGACTACATTTGGATACTGCTGAAAATGAATTGGGTGGACAGTGATGTCAACACATTTTCTTAGACATGAGTGAGTCATCAATATAACAGGAAGAGGCTAGCCATCCATGAACTGAGACAATCATCACGTAAACCCTGTATGTGGCCCAGATTATTATAGAGCATTGTTATAGTCTAATAAATAAAACACAATAGGTTTTGTACAACTGGTATTCTGAACTTCCATATTTGAAAGTGCTTTCATATGCGATAATGAAGAAAAAAGAGTCTGGGTGAAATAAAACATTTGCCTAAGATCACACAATTTAAGGGGGTGGGGGAGTAGCCACAATTTAGCCAGGTTTTCTGATTCACTTTGTACAAATCATCCAGTAAATGGATACCTATTTGTCTTTCCTTTCGTTAAGGCTTTGTTTTCACCTCTTTGTGCATTTTCTTGCAGTTTTTATATAGTGCTTACTTGAGCCAAAGGTATTGGAGCAGTTTACATGAGCACCAGTTAAATTTCACAAGGTCACATTCGTTATCTATAGTCACGGGGAGATTAGGTGATTTGCCTAGGACCACTGGATGTTTAGCCAACTCCAAGACACAAACCTGGTTACCCAGTTCCAAATTCAGCAGCTCTGGGTATAAATGCCACATGCTAGTTAGATGGTGGCTGGCAGGCAACAGGCACATGAAAGCTTGGCTCATTATGAGCTTGAGGTTCTAACAGGACCATAGCTGAGTCAGAGACAGGCTTCAGGCTCGAGCTTTCAGTGGCTCGCCCACCTCTACACTTTCTTTTCCTTTGGGTAGAATTGGCCAGTGGAAAATGAGGTCTGCAATCTTTCTAAATGACACTCTGAGGGTGTGTGCTATTTAAAACAATGTTGCCTCATCATGATCCTGTGAGAGTTATGGACATTTAAATTGTCTTACACATGCTAATCTGTAGAGTTGTGAGTCTCCTTTAATTTTAAAATCTTTCTTGACTTTTCTGAGGACACTAGAGGCCTCTTCCTCTTCAAAGCTTTTAGGGCAAACTGAAATGCATTACGCTACTGAATGAAAAAAATATTACTGTTACATTTAGATGTGGCACTCTGGGACGAGGCACTCAGCAGGCAAGTACAGGTACAGATACTTTACACATCACTCAATAAACATGACTCACAACATTTCACACAGGCTAAGACAGAAAATAGGATACAACACATCTCCTGGCTCACCGAAGCAGTATTTCAACAAAGTAAAAGTCCTAAAAGAACACAGAAATAAAACACATAATGGGCGATAAAAATAGCACAAAACAGCAGTGGGGCGGGGTAAGGGGGAAGGGGTGGGGTGGTTCAGGTAGGAAAAAAATAATCACTTTCCTCCCAGCCAGCTGGCTGGCCTGCCACCGTTGCCTCTCCTGCGTCCCCTTCCTGGCTTCTAGGGGGAAACAGGAAGCAGGAAGCACCAGGGCTTTTGCACCCAATCACAACACTGCAATGCAGCGCTGTGATTGGTCTGAACACCGTGACACAGTGCTCAGCTAAGGGCTGGAGGAGTGGGAATGTTCTCCACGCAGGTTGTAATGCAGTCTGCATGGAGAACATGCTATTTGTGCATGACTATTTGGCCGGCCCAAGAGGGACTGCCACTCACTTATGCTCACATAGGGAGTGCAAACCACTCCACCCCCTGCTCTGAGAGAAGCTCCGCCCACAAAGACACTGCAGGTAATAATCATTTCATTTTTCCTTTTTTTACACTGCATTAAGTAGTGGGGCGATGGTCCTCCGCCTTAGCGTATTAGTCGCCACTGGTCGGTCTCCCTGATTCTTTGCCTTCCTATGCTGAATCAGTTTTTGCAGACCCTAGGACTCTGTACTCTTTACTCCTTCTACACAGTAGCAAAGTGCTTATGCACTCCTTTCTTCCTGTAAGCTGGTAAATTGGCACACAGGTAACAGGCACATTTAATTTACTTATAAGTCCCTTTTAGATGGTGCTACATGTACAGAGGGCCTGTAAATTAAATGCTACAAGTGGGCTGCCACCCACTAAACATGTCACGAGGCCTGCCCCTGCAGCCTGTGTGGGTAATTGTAAACTGCCATTTCCACCTGGCAAAAGAAAGCTTTTGCCAGGTCTAAACCTTTCATTTTAATACCTATAACAGACCCATGAAGTAGGCCTCATAGCCCTGGGTGCATGGTATTTAAAATAATTTAGGACATGAATATTTAATGGTTTACATTTCCCGGCAGTGGAAAACCTCCAAAGTCGTTTTTCACTGTGGCAAGGCTAGCCCTTGCATAGGAAAACACTGGGTTACATTATAACAACTAATAATGCCCAATTATGGTTTGGGAGCAGGAGGAACAATTATTCAAGGGCTTAGTTTAATAGTAATTTAAAATCCAATTTAATAGTAAAGTAGCAAAATGTCTGTGCTCTCCCTTCTTCCTTAATGTAGGTAAATTGACATTCAGCTATTCTGCACATTCAATTTCCTTATAATTCCCTAGCATACAGTGCTACATGGACTGAAGAGTTGTTACTTAATTGCTACAGCATCACTCAATGTTCCACCCACTAAACATGACTCAGGCCTGCCCCTGCAGCCTGCATGGGTAATTTTAAACTGCCACTTTGATCTGGCAAAATAGACCTTTTATCAGGTCCAAACCTTCCTTTTTATGACCAATAGCTGACCCTTAAGGTAGGTCCTCAATGTGCATAGTATAGGGTGCATGGTATTTAAAACATATGACATGTACAATTACGGAATAAATACTTTCACATGGCCTCTAAGCCTGGCTGCTTTGTGCCAAGTTACCAGAGGGTTAATCACAGGTTTATTTAGTGACTTTTGTGGTTCAACCTAAGAAGGACTGTGATGATTTTTTAGATATATTCTCGCACCCCTCCACCAATACTACAATCTCTTACATAGGTGTTCAGCAGTAAGATTCAGTACTTGTTTATTTATTTGTAAAATTTTGTATAGCGCGAACATGACCCAAGCGGGTCTCGGAGCGCTTTACATACAAGATGAGGAAGACATAGGTAAATAGCTGTGAGAGAAAAAGATTAAAAATATATATCAGGAACACAATAATATATTGGCAGGTGACACATTTAACAGCAAAACAAGATAGGAGACAGGAGGAGCGAAACTTCTAGTTCAGCGCAGTGTTCAACAGTAAGGCTTTCACTTCCCTTTTGAAGGCAAATGTTGAGGGAATCAGTCTTGTTTCCACAGGTAGGGAGATCCAAATTCTCGGGGCAATTCCAGAGAATGTACAATTGTAGGTTTTCTTTTTTTTTATTTCTTCGGCTTGAGCAGAAGTGTGCTGGTGCTCTTAGAGGGCCGGGATGCTCCTGATAGTTCGAGGTTATTTGCCAGGTAAAGGGGAGTGTTGTAGTGTAGCGCTCTATGAGTCATACATGCAATTTCTAACTGGATCCTTGAGTAAAACGGGAGCCAATTGAGCGATTTCAGGTCCGGAGAGATGTGGTTGGTTTTCCTAGAGCCAGTGATGAGTCTAGTCGCAGCATTTAGCGATGCTCTAATGGGGACTAAGCTGAGTTTTGGAAGCCCGCCTCGAGTAGCACTGCCGTATTCTAGTCTGCAGATTTGAAGTCATCTTGGGGAAGGTAGGGTTTGAGTTTTCTTAGGATGCTCTGTTGGTAGTTAGCTCCTTTGGTAGATGCTCTGATGTGATCCTGCATGTTTAGGTTCTTATCGAGCACAATTCCTAATGATTTCGTGGAATCAATGATGTGTGGTGTGCAGTTCAGAGCTGAGAGGTTTTTATGATATTTCTCAACAATCGTGGCTTGCTTAGCGGGAGGAATGAGGAGGAATTCCAATTTAAGGGCGTTTAGTTTGAGGTGGTTAGATGTTAGCCAATTAAGAGTTTTGTGCAGGGTTCCGTTGAGTGACTTGATATCTTCAGGGGAGGCGATTTTCATGTACAGTTGGGTGTCTTCCGCGTACATGTGATATTGGATGTTTGAGTCTTTGAGGATTACACTGAATGGTTCCATGAAGAGGTTGAAGAGATTGGGGGAGAGCGAGGACTCCTGGGGCACTCCCAGCGAGCAGGGACTGGAGTTGGATAGTGCTTGATTGGATTTGATTCTCTGAGTTCTATTGTTGAGAAAAGAGGCAAACCATTTTAGAACAGTGCCTGAGAGCCCCATACTACATTCCAAAAGACTCAGTAGATTGTCATGTTTGACAGTGTCATATGCTGATGAGAGACCAAGTAGTAGGAGTAGGCAAGACTCGTTCTGGTCAAGCAGGGTGAGCGCGTCGTCCAACATATGAGTGAAGGCCGTTTCAGTGCTGTAGCCGGGCTGGAAGGCCGATTGGAATTGATCAAGCACCTAAGGCAAGCCCGTCTGCGCCCGTCAGCGTCCCGGAGGGGACCGGGGTCGGTGATGCTGCCGGGTTTCCTCCTGAGCTGGCTAAAGCTATCAAATATGGCAGAGATAGCCTTTTGGACATGGTATGAGCTTGGTATGTAGACCTCACCTTGATATGCAGGGGAATAATGTCACCCTGGGGTGTAAAGATTGTGATTGTGTAGCTGCCCCCTCTTCGGGGATTGCACTGCAAATTCTGATACGAGTTTACTTAATATTCTACCGGATAATACAAGTAACTTCTTGAGGGCTTTCTTAGTGAATGCTCTCTCTATAAAAAAACATGAACTCGAAATCTATGATCTTTTAGCTGACTCCTCACCTCATTTGCTGTTCCTTACAGAGACATGGCTAACTGATGCCTCTAAACCCACTATCGCGAACGCGATACCCCAGGGTTGCCAGATTATGAAGAAAGATCGCCCTACGGGGATAGGCGGAGGTTTGGCCTTAATATTTAGGAGTTACCTTCGCTGTGTGCCTTTAGCAATTATGGAGATAGAGGGGGCCGAGAGTTTGGGTTTTCTCTTGGCTATCTTGGCCCATCAATCTATTGCAGGAGTAGTAATCTACCGCCCTACGGGACCAGCGGGGAATTGTTTGGAGTCCAGTATTTAGCCCTATAGCGGCTAAATACTGTCACGTTCTGGTCCTAGGTGATTTTAATATTCACATGGATAAGCAATCGGATCCTGATTACATGAGGCTACGTGAATCCCTTAATATTTTCAACCTGTTTCCATCCTGGGAACGGGGAAATAAGGCGTTGCGGGCCCCGAGCCCGATACTGGAATTCTTAAGAACGGGTAGTTGCTTTTGGGAGTCGGCACGGGAGGGTGTGACTCAGCAGTGATGGGGCACCTTTGGATCCTCTTGAGCAGGTGCGTGTAGTCAGGCAGGCGCGGCCCACGACCCTCAGCATGGCAGTGCGGGGGTCTCCTCAGCGGGGGCGGCATGGCCTGATCTCAGGTCGAGATCGCGAAGCGGGGTCACAGGGCACGGTCCGTGCAGCTGGGGACCTGGCAGGGGATCACGAGCGTCGGACCAGAATTCTGGCGGGAGGGGCGATAGCGCTTCAACGCGCTCCAATAGCAGGCGGTGGCAGAGGTGCCGGCGGCCTAGCCCGGGGTAGAGAGCGACTCCGGTCGGAGCGAGGCTCTCAAGGGGGGCAAAGGCAGGTAGGCTCCCGAGTGTCACGGCCCTAGGAGGGGCGATGAGGGGCGCAGTCTTCCTCAAGCGGGATACTCACACGGCTCGAGTTGCAGGACGAGCAAAGGCACAAAGAACCCACTGGTCCTGGGGTTCTGTTCAGGGGGCAAGCTCAGATCAAGCCCTTGGAGAATGTTTAGAGCACAAAGCAGCAAAGTCTTTTCAGCAAGTCTCTTCCTCTCCTTTCTCAGCAAGGCAAGCAGCAGGCCAGCTCCTCCAGCGTCTTCTTCTCCTTCTAGTCGGGCAGAGGTTCTTTGTGGTAAAACAGGATTCTGATTTCTTAGGAGCCAGGCTCCTACTTTTATACAGTGATTCTTTTGTTTTTTAGCGCCAGGGGGCCTGGGCCTGGCCCAGTCCAGTTCTGGAGCACTTTGTTATGGTGACTCTGCTCTTTCCTTTCAGCAGCAGGGCAGAGACATCAGCCGCTCCACAGGGGGCGGCGCCGGCTTTGTGGTGGCAGAGCACAGGTCTATTCAATCAAGAGTCAAGGTGTACTCCTCCCACCCATCCTGGTGTCATCTCTCTACCCACCACCTGGCAGCCAACCTGTCTCTGGGGATTCCCCAACCCTGCTCCTTACTGTTGCTAGGCAGAACACACACACACAGCAGAGGCGGACTGAAATGGCCAGGTCAGTAAATACTAACTTTCTAAAAGTAGTATTTACAATCCCAGGATATTAAAATAAACTTGACTACAAGAAGTATTTTATTATTCTGAGTTCAGGCATACTAAACTTGACATTCTACCATGCTCTATGAGTCCACTGGGGTCACAGCGTGTAGCGACTCCAGCAGCCCATTCTGGCCTATGGAGAGCAGGTAGCCTTCAATAGTGAAAAACGAAAATGGCTGTAATTCACTACTAAGACATGCCACACACATCAGGGCATGTCCTACCTTATGCCTACAATGCACCCTGCCCTTGGGCCTACCAGAGGGGTGGCTAATATGTAGGTAAGGGAAGGTTTAGGGACTGGCAAGTGGGGGCACTTGCGCAGTCAGCGCTACAGTCCCAGACTGCACGCAGGGTCTGCGGTGGCAGACCCTAGACACATTGTACAAGGCCGCTTTCTGTGGGTGGCGCAACCAGCGCTGCAAGCCCACCAGCAGCATTGGCATTCACAAGCCCTGGCACCCCTGGTGCACTTTACTGGGGACTGACAGTAAATCCAATAAACCAATCATGAACATCAATTACAGGTACACTTTACCTAGGGAGCACTTGCACTGCGGCACGGATTAGCCGTGGCGCAGTGCCCTGAGCGGACAACACCAGCAAAACATCGAGGCACACCATCAAAAAAGTGGAAGGGAAACTCACGCCAAGGTGCCAGGTCTAACACGTGTCCCCTCCAGCTGAAATGTGGGGAGAACTACCCTTGCCCAGGGGGTTCCTCGTCACTAAGGCGGAAATACCTGGACAGACCGTCAGCGTTGGCGTGATCTGTACCAGGACGGTGTTCCACCGTGAAATCCATACCCTGTAGGGAGATGGACCACCTCAACAGCTTTGGGTTCTCACCCCTCATTTGCATTAACCATCTGAGGGGCCTGTGGTCCGTCTGAACCCGGAAGTGAGACCCAAACAAGTAGGGTCTTAGCTTCTTCAGCGCCCAGACCACAGCAAATGCTTCTCGCTCAATTGCACTCCACCTACTTTCCCGTGGAAGTAACCTCCTACTGATGAAGGCTACGGGTTGGTCCCAGCCCTCCTCAGTCATCTGTGAGAGAACAGCCCCTACACCATGCTCTGAAGCGTCTGTCTGCACTAGGAATTCCTTGGAGAAGTCAGGGGCCAAGAGCATGGGCGCCGTGCACATGGCAGTCTTCAGGGTGTCGAAAGCTTTCTGACAGGTGTCAGTCCAGATCACGTTCCTGGGCTGCTTCTTGGAAGTCAGCTCTGTCAAGGGGGCAACAATCGTTCCATAGCCCTTGACAAACCTCCTGTAGTACCCAGTGAGCCCCAGGAAGGCCCTCACTGCGGTCTGTGTCTTGGGGGGCTCCCAAGCCAGGATGGTCTCGATTTTGGGTTGCAAGGGTGCCACCTTGCCACTCCCCACTTGGTGTCCCAAGTACACCACGGAACCCTGCCCGATCTGGCACTTGCTTGCTTTGATCGTGAGGCCTGCTCGGCGCAGAGCCATCAACACTTCCCAGAGGTGGCGCAGGTGTTCGGGCCAGGTGGCACTGAACACTGCGATGTCATCCAGGTAGGCGGCACTGAACGCATCCAGCCCAACCAGTACCTGGTTGACCAACCTCTGAAAGGTGGCAGGGGCATTCTTCATCCCAAATGGCATGACCCGGAACTGGAAGTGCCCATCATGGTGTAGAGAATGCTGACCTCTCTTTGGCCCCTTCGGTCAAGGCGATCTGCCAGTACCCAGACGTTAAATCAAACGTGCTGAGGAACCGGGCAGCCCCTAGCCGATCAATGAGCTCATCAGCTCTGGGGATGGGGTGCGCGTCAGTCTTAGTTACTGAATTGAGTCCTCTGTAGTCCACACAGAACCGGAGTTCAGGTGTGGCTCCCGGCGCAGCAGCTTTGGGGACCAAGACCACGGGGCTGGACCAAGGACTGCTGGAGGACTCAACCACCCCTAGCGCAAGCATTTTGGAGACCTCCTCCTTGATGCAAGCTCTGACACTGTCAGTTACCCTGTAAGCCTTGTGCTTCACAGGTAAGCTGTCTCCTGTGTCCACATCATGGACGCACCAATCTGTGACACCAGGAACCAGGGAGAACCTATCTGGAAACTGCCCCAGCAAGTGGCGGCAATCTTCCTGTTGTTCGGGCGTCAGGGTGGGTGAGAGGTTAACTCCATCCACTGACCCATCTTTCTCAGAGGCTACTAAGAGGTCAGGAAGAGGCTCGGTCTCCTCTTCCATTCCATCATCAGTGGCCAGCAGCATGCCCACTTCGGTCCTCTCCAAGTGGGGCTTAAGGCGGTTAACATGTAGGACCCTCAAAGGGTTCCTGGGAGACTGCATGTCCACCAAGTAGGTGATAGGACTTTTGCGCTCCACAACCTCAAATGGACCTGTCCACTTATCCTGAAGTGCACAAGGCTCCACTGGGGCCAAGACCCACACCTTTTGTCCAGGTTGAAGCTCTACCAGAGTGGCATTCCGGTCGTACCACCGCTTCATCTCCTCCTGGCTGGCTTCCAGATTTGCCTCAGCAAGTTGCCTGAAACGCCTAGTCTGGTTTCGGAAGGCCAGCATGTAACTGTATACATTCTGGGGAGGTTTCCTGGGAGATTGCTCCCAGCCTTCCTTTACCAAACTCAGAGGTCCTCTTACCGGGTGACCATACAGAAGCTCAAAGGGGCTGAACCCTAGAGACTTCTGTGGCACCTCTCGGTAAGCGAAGAGCAGGCATGGCAAGAAGACGTCCCACTTACGCCTCATTGGACCGTCTAGGCCCATGATCATGCCTTTGAGGGTTCGGTTGAATCTCTCAACCAACCCATTTCCTTGGGGGTGGTAAGGAGTGGTGAACTTGTAAGTTACCCCACACTCCTTCCACAGGGATTTCATATATGTGGATATGAAATTGGTCCCCCTGTCGCTCACCACCTCTAGAGGGAATCCCACTCGGGAGAAAATTCCCATCAGTGCTCGTCCCACCACGGGGGCCGTCACTGTCCTCAGAGGGATGGCTTCAGGGTACCGGGTGGCATGGTCCATCAAGACCAGGATGAACCTGTTGCCCAGGGCTGTCTTGGGGTCCAGAGGCCCCACAATATCAATACCCACTCGCTGGAATGGCGTACCGACCACGGGGAAGGGCTGCAGAGGAGCCTTGTGCTTCCCTCCGCTCTTACCACTTGCCTGGCAAGTCTGACAGGTTCGGCAGTAGGAATCTGAATTCTTGTGCATTTGGGGCCAGTAAAAGTGGGTGACAAGCCTGTCATAGGTCTTGTCCATCCCCAAATGTCCTGCTAAAGGCACATCATGAGCCAGCCCCAGTAGGAAGGTTCTGAACTTCTGGGGTACCACCAGCACACAGGCTGACCCAGGTTCAGCAGCCTTAGGCTCGGAATACAGGAGGTCACTCTCCCAGTACACGTAGTGTGTTTTGGCCTGAACACCATTGGCCTGGTCTGCAGCCTGCTGCCGCATACCCACGAGAGAAGGGCATTCTTTCTGCTCCCTGCAGAATTCCTCCCTGGAGGGACCTCCTTCTTGCTGCCAATGGGTCAGCTCAGGCAGGTCTCCCAGTTCGGCAATCTGTTCCCCGGTAGGCTCCAGGGCATCCCCCTCAGGGTCTGCTTCCTCCTGGGCCGTGGGAACTTCGGGGGGCGGTTTCCCGCGCCTCCTGCGCCTTCTCCCTAAGGCCGGTTCCTGGACCTCTCCCTCAGGCTCCAGGACCCTCTCAACACCCCTACTGGCTGCCATGGACCGGGTGGTCACGCACGCCCAGTCGGGTAGACCCACCATCCTCAGATGCGTGGTCTTCTCCACCTTTTCCCAAGGGGAGCTCTCCAGGTCGTTCCCTAGCAGACAGTCTACAGGCATGTCAGTTCTCACAGCGACTTGTAGAGTACCAGAGACCTCCCCCCACTCAAAGGGAACTTGAGCCATTGGACAACGACTCTCCATGTTGTCAGCATTGACAACCCTACAGTAGGCATTGGGTACAATCTGCTCTTGAGACACCAGGTGTTGCCTCACCGAGGTCACGCAGGCTCCTGTATCTCTAAGAGCCTCAACCTTCTTTCCATTGATGGTCACTACTTGCCCATATTTCTTAGTGTTAGAGGGCAAGTAGGTTTCAGGGACCATCTCACTGTCTCCTAGTGAGACTAGGGTCATATGCGCAGGACCCCCACCCCCCTGGACAGCTACCTCCTCCCCAAAATTAACATTAGCTACTTGCCGGGGTGGAGCACCAGTGGGTGCTGTCTTACCAAACAGGCGACACTTAGGATCAGAGGCAATGTGACCCGGGTCACCACACCTGTAACAATTGAAGGGCCCCTTTGGAACAGGCCTACCTGTCGGGGCCCCGTTCTGCTGCGGGGGTGGGGGAGGCTGAGAACCCTTCTGCTGGTTCCCTTGGGGATTACTTTGGGGGCCTTTTTGGAACCCTTTCTGTTTACCCTTGTCCCCCCCACTCTTCTGCTGGGGACCCTGCCCACCTTTGGCGGAGTCTCCCACTTGACCCTTGTGGACCCTGGTGCTGAGCCAGCGGTCCGCCTCCTCAGCAAGCTTCCTCGGGTTGGACAGCTTGCTATCAATCAGGTGCTGGCGTAGCTCAGGAAAACATTGACTGGACAAGTGCTCCCATGCAATTAAATCAAGCAGCCCTTGATAATCATTCACTTTGCTACCCTTCACCCAACCATCCAGTGCTCTGCAGAAAAAAGTTACATACTCCACATACGTACTCTCAGGGATCTTCTTAGTCTCCCTGAACCTCTGTCTATATAGCTCAGGAGTTAACCCATACCTGGTCATTAAAGCTTCCTTCATATGGGGGTATGAGGTCTGGACTTCTAGGGGCAAATCTAACCGTGTGTCCCGCCCTTCAGCAAGGAACCTTCCCCACAACCCCGCTCCCCAGTCTTTCTCAGGGACCCGGTGTGAAGACATGGCCACCTCATAGGCTCTAAACCACTGCCCTATGTCATCCTTTCTAAAATACTCCTTTACTACATCTTTGGGGATGTACACCTTGGTCTCTACCTGCACCGGTGGAGTGCTGCCACCAGAAGGAGCGGTGTCCAAATTTTTCGCCTTCAGCTCCAACTCCTTCAATCTTATATAATGATCCATCTGGCGTTGTTGTGCCTCCAAGGCCAACTTCTGCTTTTCCATTTCCATTTGTCCTGCCAACTTTGCCATCTCCATTGCATGCGCCCTGTCTGCTGCCCTGTCTGCCAGCTCCTCTGGTGACAGGACTCTGCTGGGCTCCCCAAGGTTGTCGGGTGGAACGATGTCCCCCGCATTCTGTGGGTCTCTTGACTCCTTCCAGGCTCTCAACGCCTTGGTGTACTGGACCTTCTTCTTGAATCCAGCATGGGGAACTCTGAATTTTACACTGTAGCCTTTCAATTGCTCCACTGTGTAACCTTCCAGTCTCTCCCAATCCACTTCATCCATTCCAGAAATCACAGAGAGTGCTCATCCAGCAGGGAGTGAGCCAGGCATGGTTGCAGTAATGGTCGATGTCTAAACAGTTCAAAAATAAAAACCTGCGGCTGCGTTACTTGGTCTGCTCTCACTATCTGGTGATTAATAATTCACTGTATGCAAATTACAAATGCAAATCCGAAATCCCAGCCGCTGCCAACAATGTTAGAGTCGGGGATCTCTGGTTGGCGCAAGGTTGTCCTTGTTTCAAGCAGGAACCCTCTCCTCTACGTCAGGGCGCAGGATAACCCCTTGTGAATGACCCTTGCTCTCCCTCTAGGTGCGTGGCGTGAGCAGCCAAGGCGATTCCTCAGGCGTTGTTGGTTAAGCACTTACAATCACACACACAGTAAATACATCAATCCTCCCAGAAACGGACACCAGACTTGGATATGTAGAAAAATACGCTTCTTTATGTAAAAATAGGTATTTATATCTCAGCAGACTTATCACAAGACCAATAACGTTTTCGCTATGCCACCAGGTTGTAAAGCAGGCAAATGTTCTTTGTTAGCAGGTTCAAATTAGATACTTGGTAGTCTCTCGCAAATGTTACTTGTGGTTCCAGTACTTACAGGGAATCGGCTCCTGCGAACGGGGAAATAAGGCGTTGCGGGCCCCGAGCCCGATACTGGAATTCTTAAGAACGGGTAGTTGCTTTTGGGAGTCGGCACGGGAGGGTGCGACTCAGCAGTGATGGGGGCACCTTTGGATCCTCTTGAGCAGGTGCGTGTAGTCAGGCAGGCGCGGCCCACGACCCTCAGCACGGCAGTGCGGGGTCTCCTCAGCGGGGGCGGCACGGCCTGATCTCAGGTCGAGATCGCAAAGCGGGGTCACAGGGCACGGTCCGTGCAGCTGGGGACCCGGCGGGGGATCACGATCGTCGGACCAGAATTCCGGCGGGAGGGGCGATAGCGCTTCAGCGCGCTCCAATAGCAGGCGGTGGCAGAGGTGCCGGCGGCCTAGCCCGGGGTAGAGAGCGACTCCGGTCGGAGCGAGGCTCTCAAGGGGGGAAAAGGCAGGCAGGCTCCCGAGTGTCACGGCCCTAGGAGGGGCGATGAGGGGCGCAGTCTTCCTCAAGCAGGATACTCACACAGCTCGAGTTGCAGGATGAGCAAAGGCACAAAGAACCCACTGGTCCTGGGGTTCTGTTCAGGGGGCAAGCTCAGATCAAGCCCTTGGAGAATGTTTAGAGCACAAAGCAGAAAAGTCTTTTCAGCAAGTCTCTTCCTCTCCTTTCTCAGCAAGGCAAGCAGCAGGCCAGCTCCTCCAGCGTCTTCTTCTCCTTCTAGTCAGGCAGAGGTTCTTTGTGGTAAAACAGGATTCTGATTTCTTAGGAGCCAGGCTCCTACTTTTATACAGTGATTCTTTTGTTTTTTAGCGCCAGGGGGCCTGGCCCAGTCTAGTTCTGGAGCACTTTGTTATGGTGACTCTGCTCTTTCCTTTCAGCAGCAGGGCAGAGACATCAGCCGCTCCACAGGGGGCGGCGCCGGCTTTGTGGTGGCAGAGCACAGGTCTATTCAAGAGTCAAGGTGTACTCCTCCCACCCATCCTGGTGTCATCTCTCTACCCAACACCTGGCAGCCAACCTATCTCTGAGGATTCCCCAACCCTGCTCCTTACTGTTGCTAGGCAGAACACACACACATAGCAGAGGCGGACTGAAATGGCCAGGTCAGTAAATACTAACTTTCTAAAAGTAGTATTTACAAACCCAGGATATTAAAATAAACTTGACTACAAGAAGTATTTTATTATTCTGAGTTCAGGCATACTAAACTTGACATTCTACCATGCTCTATGAGTCCACTGGGGTCACAGCATGTAGCGACTCCAGCAGCCCATTCTGGCCTATGGAGAGCAGGTAGCCTTCAATAGTGAAAAACGAAAATGGCTGTAATTCACTACTAAGACATGCCACACACATCAGGGCATGTCCTACCTTATGCCTACAATGCACCCTGCCCTTGGGCCTACCAGAGGGGTGGCTAATATGTAGGTAAGGGAAGGTTTAGGGACTGGCAAGTGGGGGCACTTGCGCAGTCAGCGCTACAGTCCCAGACTGCACGCAGGGTCTGCGGTGGCAGACCCTAGACACATTTTACAAGGCCGCTTCCTGTGGGTGGCGCAACCAGCGCTGCAAGCCCACCAGCAGCATTGGCATTCACAAGCCCTGGCACCCCTGGTGCACTTTACTGGGGACTGACAGTAAATCCAATAAACCAATCATGAACATCAATTACAGGTACACTTTACCTAGGGAGCACTTGCACTGCGGCACGGATTAGCCGTGGCGCAGTGCCCTGAGCGGACAACACCAGCAAAACATCGAGGCACACCATCAAAAAAGTGGAAGGGAAACTCACGCCAAGGTGCCAGGTCTAACACCTGTGATCACTTTGGAGCATTCTCTAGCACTTATGAAAGCTCTGAAATCCGTTTCGCCATCCGACCCATGTCCAGCTTAAGTGCTGTCCTCAATAGCAGAAGTGATTAACCCTGTAGTGAACCCGATCTTGAACACCGCCTTGCGGGATGGGCTTATGCCACTAACGTGGAAACATGCCAAGATTCTCCTGCTGCTTAAAAAAACCCACTGCAGACCCCGAGGCCGCCAGTAACTATAGGCCCATATCACTTCTGCCATTTTTCTCCAAGGTTTTGGAAAAGTATGTCAATGAAGTTAGAACGGACTATGTGGAGACTAATCATTTGTTGCACTCTAGTCAGTCGGGTTTCAGAGCTAATTATAGCACCGAAACAGCCCTGCTAGAAGTTGCGGAGACAATTAAAGCTCCGCTGGATAGAGGAGGAAATGCGGTCTTAGTATTACTGGACCTCTCCGCAGCTTTCAATACCGTGCCCCACAATAGACTACTGCAAAGACTTTGGGGCATATTTACAAGCCCCTTGCGACACATTTATGCCGCCGTTGCGTCACTTCAGTGACGCAGCGGTGGCGTAAACCATGCGCCATGTTGCGCCTTATTTACAACGTGATGCATCTAGGGAGATGCGTCATGTTGTAAAGCCCTGCCCTACATTAAACCTGCGTCAGGTTTAATGTATGCAGGGTGGGTGTTCCGTCGGAAAAAGCCTCGGAAAAGTGAGGCAGTGAAATCTACAAGATTTCACTGAGTTACTTTTCCGGCGCTGCTGCGTCAAAACCCTGCGCCTGCCTGAAGCAGGCGTAAGGCGCGACACAGCATGTTAGGTATGGGCAGCCCCTCAGTATTACTGGAGTTGCGTCGCGCTTGCAACACGACTCCAGCAATGCGCCGCCCTTACGCCATCATATGCGTCACGCAACTGTTTATCCTTGCACCACGATGCGCCGCATTGTAAATGCGGCGCATCTGTGGTGGCGGAAGGGTAAACTTGCGTGATGCATCTTACCTGGTGCACCCCTGCTGATATGCAGGGATGCGCCAGTCCTTGTAAATCTGCCCCTTAGGGAGAGCGGTATTGGTGGCATGGTGCTGCGATGGTTCACGTCTTTCTTTGCTAACCGCTCACAAACAATTTGGTCTCCTCCGTTTCCCGCTGTGATTCCACCCATGAATGTTGGGGTCCCACAGGGCTCAATATTGAGCCCAACTTTATTTAATTTGTATATAGCCCCCCTCGCCCTCCTCGCTGAGAAATATGGAGCTAAAATAGTGTCATATGCTGATGACACTCATCTGCTGTCAGGGCTGGCTTTAGAGCTGGTGGCGCCCGGTGTGGAAATGTTTGTTGGCGCCCCCCAAGGACCACCTCCACCACGGATTCCCTCACCACCACCCTTTAACAGTACCCAAGTCTCCATAACCACTCTCTCTCAGATGCATATATAGCACTCTCTCAGATGCACATATAGCTCCACTCATAACAGTGTAGGGTGTCAGGGCACTTTGCATCACACACACACATTACACAAAGACAATCAATCATATGTGTGTAACTCAGCATATAGGATACAGAGGGCTACAAGGTGTAGGAGTCACCTCCTCAATACTGGTTGGCAGTATAGTTTAATAGTTCTTGGTCTGGAGAAGCACAAACTCAGAATTTAAATAGGAATACAATAGTTGGGGGGTTCTCTTTAATAATGAGAATAGATTTCTGCCCAAATTAATCCTTTTTGCAACATTAATCTTTGCTCAATTCTGTACTTTGCAGCGTGCATGCAGTTTTTTAATAAAAGTTAATAGTTCAGTACAATTACAAAGTGTATAGATTGTAAATAGGTCAATGGGTTACTGCTTTTAAAGAAGACATCGGATTTTAACTTATACATTGCAAGCAACAAAATGATGTTCCTTTTAAAAGGAGTAACCCACTGATCTATTTATATTCTATGCACTTTGTAATCTGCTCAGTACTTGTTTTCTACAGCAGGCGTATTAACCCCCTGCGCTACTTTTTAGTGAGTCAGAACCCCAATTAAACAAAGTTCCGCTCTCTCTTCATGAAGGAACATTAATCACAGGATTTATCCTGACACTTTTTTGTTGCCTGGAAATAGCTGCAGGGAACTGACGTGTCAGCAGGTGCTTTAAAAATCACATAATTAACTTGCAAACACAGCGCTCTCTGGGAGCCAACACCCGGTGCGGTGGCACCGGTCGCACCGCCCTAGAGCCGGCCCTGGCTGCTGTTTACATGCGAGAAGGGTGTAAAATTCAACGGCAACTTAATCAATACTTGCCTCTCTGAAGTCTTCTCTTGGTTGAGACACAACCAACTAAAGTGTAACTCTGAGAAGTCAGAGATCATTTTCTTTGGTCCATGTCAGTCTGAAGCTTGGCATTCTTGGTGGCCTCAAGACATGTCCCCCCCCCCCTCGTCCTCTGTCATCGTTATGAAAAATGTAGGGGGTCAAATTGGATGCGGCCCTCTCGATGAAGGCCCAAGTCCAAGCTGTGGCTGGGGTTTGTTTCAGGATGCTGAGAATGCTGCGGAACTTTCTCCCCCTGCTCTCAGTCCCCTACAGGAAAACAGTGCTCCAGGCCCTGGTGGTGTCCAGACTTCACTTTGTTAATTCCCTGTATCTGAGCCTTCCTGAGTATCTTTTGGGCCGATTACAGGTGATTCCGAATATGGCAGCGAGGGCCATTTTTTTATCAGGGCCTAGGACTCATACTACCCAGCTTCTGTCCTCGCTTCACTGGCTTCCGGTGTGGAAAAGAATACGTTTTAAAGCCTTGGTCCTGGTTTTTAAAGCATTTCACAAGATTGGAGCTCCCTACCTTAGGGAAAGATTTCAACCTTATACCACGCAGCGCACCCTGAGATCTTCCTCTCAGCTTCTGACCTCAGCCCCGAACATCTTGCTCTCCTGGGTATGGGGTAGATCTTTCCAGGCAGTGGCTTCCCAGCTATGGAATAGTCTGCCCTTCTTTCTTAGACAGATTCCGGATCTACTTACCTTTAGGAGGAGTCTAAAAACATGGTTCTTCCAGCAGTGTGTTTCGGTGTAGTGGAATGCTTCGTCTGATGTTACGGGGTCTCTGTTTTCTCAGCGCCAGGACACTATGGGGAGTAGCCGTGCGCTCTATAAATATTAGATAACATAACAGTTTTGCCAGGGTAGGGTTGTTTGTGATTGGCCGATAGTTATTCAAGTCTTCAGGGTCTGCTGTGGGTTTTTTGAGAATGGGGAGAACTAGGCCCTCCTTTAGGCAGTCAGGGATCACACTTTGCAGGAGAGACACATTGATGATGGTGGACCAGAGTGGGACTAGTGATCCTATAATTTCTTTAAAGAAGTTGGAGGGGAGGGGATCATTGAAGTGATTTGACGGTTTCAGGGTTGAGAGAATGCTGAAGATGGCAGTGTCGTTGATGGGTGTGAATTAACTCCAAGAGGCACTGTTTTTATTGGAGTGACAGGGCGGAATAGGAGGGGATGAGTGTAAGGAGGAGTCAGGAGAGGGTAACAGATCGATCAGGGCAGACTTTATATCCGATTTGATCTTACTTGCCTTTTCAAGGAAGAAGTCGGCAACGTCATAGCAGTTAGGCTGAGGGCATGAGATGATAGGAGATTGAGTAGGAGTGGTATTGGATTGTGACTTAATCAGCTCAAACAACCTTTTCGGGCAATTTTTGGCTGTGTCCAGTTGTGATTTGAAGAAAGTTGTTTTCGCCTTTTTGATGAGTTTGTTGTATCTACTCCTTTTTAGTCTTAGAATTTTTAGTAGATCAATGGATGGAGTGGATTTCCAAGCACGTTCTGCTAGTCTCATGCTGGGTCTGTCAGCATTTAGGCAGTCATCGAACCACGGTTTGGAGTCATTGATGGCTTTTCTTTTTAGTTGCACTTGTGTTTTGCAGTACCACTCAGTGTTTTGTGTTAAAGCAAATATCCTTTGTTATAATCTGACATCAAAATCGATTTTTGATTTTTAAATTCTCCTCTAATTTTAATTTGGGATTGTTTGCTTTTTCCTAAATTTCACGCTTTTCCTCATACTTTGTACCTGTGATTTTTGTAAGAATGTAGATGGATACCAGCAATATTGAAAGTTTTATTTTGGCAGAGCTGAAAGAGTTGTGTAAGGCCAGGGTGCTGAAGTTGGCCATGGGCTCCAGTAAACTGCAGTAATACATAATCCTCCAAGCCTAGAAGGAGGTCCACATGCTATAGTCTGCAGCCCAGGAGCAAGGGAATGATGAAGCAGAGGATGATGAGGAACAAGAAAGAGATTGCTTTTCTGTGGCTCCAGATACAGATGGAGAGGAGGATGCTTTTGCATGTGGTCCTGAGCCAGAAGAGGAAAGGGGTCCCTAAGAGTGTTGTCACTCTCATGTCCTCCCATGGCCTGACTCCTAAAGAGTTAGAGGACAGAAGGAAGATATGGCCCTGATATAACATCTGGCTACCATAGCCCCGGAGGAGAAAAGGTTTGCTTCAGCCTTGAATGAGAAGAAGGCTCTGCTGGCCCATGAGATAGACCAGAGAGAACTTAACCTGAAAGCAAAACAGGCTTTTGAGTCCAGTGAGGATGGGAACAACAACAGTTAAGTGCAAAGGAAAAGTACAATTCTCCATTACCCTAAAGACCAAATGACATTGATAAGTGGTTTGCAGCATAGGAGGTGGCCCATGTATACATAGAGTCTTAGAGGAGGACTGGGGGGCTTTTCCTTGGATGCATATGTTGGGAGGGATACCCTGTTGGCGTTATAGGGAGCTGACTAGATAACCCATGCCTCGTGAAAGAAGTCCTTACCGCCACATTTGTTCTGACCCCTGAGAAGTATCACCTGATGTTCATGAATAGTCAAAATCAGTCCTAGCAGTCTTGGACACACTTTGTGGACTCATCAAGTAAGACACTGAATGGCTGGGTGAAGGGCAGCAAAGTGAATGATTATGATGGGCTTTATAATTTGAAACTATCAAGAATTTTATAGTGCTGCTAATCACCCGGTAGGGTATCCAGGCTCATTCCAACAGCCAGGTCTTGAGGGCACTTTGAAATTCCGGAAGTGAGGTGATGGTTCAGAGATGGACGAAGAGGTTGTTCAAGGGCTTTGTTGTGATGTAGGAAAAGGAGAGTCCTCCATGTGTGCTTCAGTGCATGCGGGGCATGTGGGCCAGTGGTAGGGAGGCGGAGCGCAGTCTTCTTGGTGGTTGGTGGAATTTCAGGTGGTGGTTAATGTAGGCAGGTCCTTGGTCGCGTAGAACCTTGTGTGCGTGAGTCAGTAGCTTGAATTGGCATCTCTTCTGTAATGGGAGCTAGTGAAGTTGCCTGGGGGGTGTGATGTGAGTTTGTCAAGGGATTTTGAGGTTGAGTCTTGCTGCAGCCTTCTGATGGTTTGAAGTCTCTGAAGGAGGTGTAAGGTGATTCCTACACAGAGTCAACTGGTGATGAGGGCCTGTGTCACCGTGCATCTCGTGTGCAGGGGTAGCCACTTGAAGATCTTCCGTAGCATGCGTAGAGTGAGGAAGCAGGTGGAGGAGACGGCCTTGATCTGTGATTTCATGTTGAGCTTGTTATTAATGACAATTCCAAGGATTCTGGCATGATCGCTGGTTATGGGTGTGAGTTCCAGGTCTGGGGGCCACCAGGAGTCATTCCAGAGGTTACTGTTGTTGCCGAAGAAAAGTGCTTTCTTCTTGTCCGCATTCAGCTTCAGGCAGTTGTTCTTCATCAAGTCAGCAACACTTGTCATGCATCTGTGGAAATTAGTCCCGGTGGCGGTAGGGTCATCGGTGAGGATGAGTTGGATGTCTACATTCAAACAACCAAACCCACTGCCTGAAACCTATTTCTTAAATAAAGCGACAAAGTCTTGAAATAAAGAAAAGGGGAATAAGTCACCTCCTCACTACAGAGCGGAGACAGCGTACAAACAGGAATGCAATAATTATTAACTAGGTGATAAGTAGTTTTTCATTTTATTGGGATATACATCCTTAATTTATTGTGCAAATAATAATAATCCACATTTGTAAAGCGCGAACAATCACCTGTAAGGGTCTCTAGGCGCTGGGGGCCGTCGGGAAGATTAAGCAAGCTATTGCCCAGAGTCACATGGTGCTGGGCTAATCTGCCTCTGGGGATCGAACCGTGATCCCCAGATTCCGAAGTCAGTCGCCCTGGCCGCGGCGCCACACCTCTTCCTCTTATAATATGCAATTATAACAATATACATAAATTGATCATACATAGTCAATAAAATAGATACAAAAGACAAATATATATATAAAAATTACAAAAACACCTCCCAAACAGACAAGTGAACCAAAAGTATTATACATGAAAGCCCCACATAGTCACAGATTCTAATCGAAACCACACTCATTCAATCACTCATTCAAACACTTGAACAAGACAAAGACAAGAATGGTCAACTCCACATGAACCCAATAAACATGATCCATGAATAATTGGACATATAACAAAACAGATTCTGTATAACAACTGTTTCCTTATACATTGCTGTAAAAGTATCAGTAATTGCTATTGTTATATCTTTTAAATTGTGGTGTACATTAAAAAAAATATATGTTTCCCCCAAGTAAAACCAAAAACATGTAATGGCATCCAATCTTGTAGGAAAGTTGCGCCAGTCGTGTTGGGAATATGTACCAATGTGCGTTTCGGTGAAAGACCCGGATACAAGGGTCACACCTTCTTCAGGGCGCTATGTGAATGAAGAGAGGGGGCAAGAAACGTCTGGGGAATCGGAACTGGGCTCAACAAAATGCCCTGAATCGTTGGCAACGAAGCGTTTTTAAGTTAAAAAAAACAAGCCAGGGAAAAAGCAACCTTAGAAAAAGTAATACATAAGATGCAGGGCCAAAAGCACGATGGAGGAGATATGGCCCTGAGCTGTCCAGGTGGGATGAATAAAAGAGGGATGTACATATGATTGACAAATATTTATATGCAATGTGGAGAATCAGAGAGCCATCAAAGTGAGAAATAGATCCAATATGGTAGAGTGCATGAATCGCGGGGCAAGTCCTAATCACATGGCCACCAAGGTCTCTAAGGGATAAAATATCCAGACGCGATGAGTTGGATATCATTTGCGTAGGATATTATGTCTGGACAAGTGGGGTCATATATGCATTGAAGAGAGTAGGGCTGAGGAATGAGCCCTGGGGAACTCTGCAGTTAATATATTTGGTATAGAAGTGAAAGATAGTAGGAGGACCCTCTGTGTTCTTCAGGGGAGACAGGAGATGATCCATGTCGATGTCGATGTGGTGGAGTAATTCGATCAGCATGTTGTGGGATACGGTGTCGAAGGCTGCCGAGAAGTCAAGCAGGCTCAGTTGGTGTTCCTCCTCAGTTGAGGAGGCTCCAGATGTCATTTGTGGCTGTGATTAGGGTGGCTGCGTTGCTGTGATTGCTGCAGAAACTGGAATGTGAGGTCTTGAACAGCTGGTTCTGCTCCACGTGTGTTGTGAGTTTCCTGTTGATCGACTTTTCCAGTCCATTGGCTAGGAATGGAAATTAGGAGATTGGCCAGTAGTTTTGGAGTTCACTGAGGTTGATGGAGGGTTTTTTGAGTAGTGGTCTGACTTCGGCATGTAATGAGGTGTCGGGAAATGTTGTGGTGGTGGTCAAGCGGGCAAGGGTGGTGAGTTCTTGCCCAATCCTTTGGTTTCCTAATTTGATCATGAAGGAGCACATACTGAGTAATTGTTTTACAGAGTTTCACCAGCAGCTTTTTGATTCTACATTCACTGTACCCAGAAAGCTTAGAAATGAGGCTAACCTCTGGCTCAGTACCAGAGTGACTAGGAAGGTTCCTGGAGGGACCACAAGAAGAGTGGGTCGGTATTCAACAACAGAAGGATGAGGAGAATAGGTAACAACCACAATAAATTCTAGAAAGGCCCAAAACATGAGTTTTCAGGGGAAGGGAAGAGTTGTCTTCTGACCACAAGTAGAGAGGTTTCTTTAGAAAAGGTCCCAGGGTCCCTTCCAACTCAAGTATTATGAGTGCTGTCGGCCAGGGCACAGGAAGGTTGATGACATCTGCCCCCACAGTCCCCCACTGGTGAGCAAACCTTGGATATTGCTAGTGTACTGCTTGGGAAGAAGGTAGCCCTGGTCAGTTTAGGGGGAAGGACAGATATTATTCTAGACAGAGAGATGGTGCCTACAACTCACATGCCTGACAATACTAAAAAATATAGTCAGTGGCTCACCATCAATGGGCAGAGGGTGAAGGCTCTGAGAGAGACAGCAGCCAGCATGGCTACACTCAGGTGTCATCTGGTGTCCTTGGAGCAGGCTGTTCCCATTGTTGGCCACTAGGTTGTGACAGCTGACAACCCAGTAAGCCACTACCCTGTGACTTTGGTTCCACTAGGATGGGGGGTGTCTCAAGTAGCCTGAAAGTAGCTGTGACTTCAGCAGTGCCTGTTGATTGCTTGTTGGAGAATAGCCTAGAGCTCATTATTTGGAAGGAACTGTAATTCTGGTCTCACCTAGAAATAATGGGGTTGCCTGAATGGGGGCTGATGACCACACGGTCCATGGAAGCCCGTCAGTGGAGTCAGAAGGGCCTGGAGCCTGAAACAGTGACCCAGATGTCTTCCATGAAGAGGAAGCGCATGGGATGCAGGAAAGTCACCCCGGAAGTTTCCACGGTCCGGTAGGAATTTGAGCCTAAGTGTGATGCCATGGAGCCCACAGGGGAAGACACTGCTACTCTGGGAGACCTGCCTGAGCAAGCCATGGGACAAGCAGCTGGAGGACCATCCAAGGCAGAGTGCTGCAAGGCGTAGAGAGTTTGTCCCGCTCTTTAGGGCCTATGGCAGCCACCCAAAGCCCAGGCCAATGGCAACAACTTTGGTTATAACCACATCTATTGGGAGAATAATTACCCGTACAGAGAGCCTTAGTTCTCTGAGCCTGGGGTAACCTGAGTGTTGGTGGTTCCCCAGTGCTATATGGCCTTCCTTTTTTGTATATCAATTCTTTATTAAGTATGTCGTGACTGATACAAAGATGCAGTACTGAAAACCCACCAGGGTCGCAGTGAAAAACCAAATAATCAGCCAGTACATCTTACAGTCTGTAATATAGGCAACATACCATGCACATCGGAAGGGACCAACCAAGACAGATGCTATGTCAATCAGCAGCAGAGTGAAAACCATAGGAGATAAAGCAGTGGTGGCCGGCATGACTTGCAGGTGGGGGGTCACGCGGGTTCACGCGAGGGGAGGTGGGACGGGTTTAATTAAACACATCTAAAACATACCTTCTGGGGTCCTGTGCCACCTCAGCTCCTAGCTAGGTCCCGCATTTTCCTGCTGCTCTCCTTAACAGGAAGCAGCCTCCCTCCCCTCCCCTAAGCCAATCACAATGCTGCAATGGCAGCGTTGTGATTGGTGGGGACGGTAACCAGCCAGGCGCCCATCGGGAAGCCATTTTCTCTATGAAGGCTGCTTTCAGACTACATAGAGAAAAGGCAGAGTGCACATGACTGGTTTGGTCAGCCCCAAAGGGCTGATCAAACAATCAGGAACCCACAGCATTGGGCAAGCCACTCCTCCCTGACCCGTCGACCCACCCGCACCTAACCAGGCATACCCTTCTGCTTTCTTGCACTGCAAGAAGCAGAAACATAATATGGTATTTAAAATTCCATTTTATGTTTCTGCTTCTCGCACTGCGAGAAAGCAGTGGGGTGACGCTCCTCCGCCCTAATGAAGGAGCCGCCCCTGAAAAGTTAGAGAATGGAGGAGAAAACTTCAAATGGGTAGGGAAAGTGGAATTCTCGGGGCTCTAACGGGGAGGAAAGTGGGATTAAAGTTCCTTGAGGAACATACGAAAGACTTCCTCAAAAATGTGTAATTTATCGCTCAGCTTGTAGATGATGCTCTTAAAGTGCACTATTTCATACATACTGACCAAGCAGGACTGGAAAGAGGGGACTTGTGCCATTTTCCAGTGGTGTAACATGACCAATTTGACCACACTTAGGGCTGTGGAAAGCCATCTGTTGATGTGCTGTGTCATGAGTGGATGTCAGTGTTGTTATGTAGGAAGACCAAACAGGAGGTGAGCGGTCTAGTCACATGTAAGTCCCTCTTCAATAGATCCCACAGCTGAGTCTAAAAATCACTCACCATAGTGCATACCCACAATATATGGATTATTTATGTCACAGTTGGTTGTGCCACATCGCCAAAAGTGGGAGTCCTCACTAAGGCGGACTTGACACAGTTTAGTTGGAGACCAGTGCCTTTGATGGAGGATTTTGAAAGAGCTATAGCTAAAATATGGTTCTGGGAGCCCCTTGTTATCGGCTAGGAGGAAGTCCCAGTCTTCCTCCATAGGTTGTCTGGTAAGGCAAGTCTCCCAACAAGCCCGCAGCGCTCTAGATGTTTGAGAGGAGAAGCAGTGGCCAATCAACGTGTTGGAAAGTCCTGTGCTTACTCCTCTGAAGTTTTTCGAGGATATATTTAGAAATGGGAGAGCTGGGCAGTTCCATCTGTGTTCTTCCCAGTATGCACATCAATGCACGTGACAGTTGCTTGTTTCTCCACAGTTGGGAATGGAGGATACCAAACTCACACTGCAAGTTGTGAAATGTTTTGATGGAGAGGTTAGAAATCAGGTCATCGATGTATCGAATGCCATGCGCAATCCACATGGACCGGTGAATTTCTTCCCCACCCACCGTAACAGCCACATTGCGCCCCAATGGCACCTTTGAATGAATAAGCAGGGCCGCAGCTAGGCAGCGGCCAGCTGGGCAGCTGCCCAGCGCCCCGCTCTCAGCACAAGAACACATGGCTCCACACCAGTGTGTCACAACCGGGCCACGGCACACAAATCCTCTCCTGACCCCACCTCATCTAATCTGAGAGAAAGGTAGCTCCTTACAATTGTGCCCACGGGAGGCGTCCTTCCCATGGGCCTCAGAACCATGGGAGAGCGAGGCTAGACCTAGTGGAGAGGGGCCTTCCTATTGGCCCAGTTGCAAGGCAACACCTTTTGCAGGTTTGTCCTGCAACCAGGCCTCCTGACCTGCTACCCATTCAGAGGCAACATTGGACGCCCATTGTCCTGCAGCAGATTTAAACCTTTCTGATGAAAAGCAACTTTCACACATTCAGCCCATTATGAGCTGCTAAGTGGTGCTTGTAGGTGGCTGAGAGGGAGGGGCTGCAACCCGAGAGGGGTCTGTACAAAAAAGCATCAGGACCAAGGTAATCTACTGAGATGCAAACAGACCCGAATGTGTAAGCTTGTGTGCAAATTAGAGGGGCCTCGCACATTGCGTTTCTGCCCAGGTTCCCCAAAATCCGAGAACCGTCCCTGTGAATAAGGTTTGAGATTTGGAGTCAATGTGAACCCGAATATTGTGAGGGTACAAGGTAAACCTGTAATCCCTGTCCCGGGGCTGCAACAATCACCAGGTGTTGGGTAGAGCATGGTCTTGCATCAGATCATGCAGGGCATGTCTGTCGCTGTCGTGATGGCGTCCGGCCTGCCCAATAGGTCCAGTAAAGGGTCTAACATCACATTCCAACCCCTGCCAACAATGACCCTGGAGGTGCCAAAGGATGTAAGCAGCCTACTGAGCTGGAAGACAAAATCGGTCTCAGCCGCTACAGTGGCATACACGGAGCTTACTATAACATGTGTCGCCTCAATCAAGAGTTTTGTGAAGAAAGATCTGTTGTCCGTGTCCATTCATGTTTGAAGTAACCTATACGGAAGGTGATTGTGAATGAGAATGGCGTGTTATCCCTCCCCAGCTTGCTCCATGATGTAGGAGGAATGATAGCTTGTAAGACTCGCCCCAACGAGTCCCTCTTTAGCTTGCCACTTTCTAGAGGAGAAAAGTGAGTTTCCTGGAGTTGTGCGACGTCTTACCTGTTGCAAGAAGGTGATGTTTTTATTCTGTTTGATGAAGTGGGTCAATATTTGTGTTTTGGAGGAAAGGGCTTTCAGAGACCTCTGTGGCAGAGGTTGTGTCATCATACGGATTGTCACCCAAGTGCTTAATGGCAGGTTACGGTGGGGGGGCCCTAGGAACAAAAGTGCCAGGAACGGGCTAGCTAGGAGTGGTCAGACAAGTGAGGGGATGTTGGGTAGAGAGTGCGAGGGAGAGGGAGCAGGCAAGTTATGAACAGGGCAGGATAGAAAGGCAAGGACCAGAAACTTGCAATGGATGAAGTGTAATTCATGTCAGGAAAGGTAGTGGGTCTTGGGGCCATGAGCAGGGTTGTGATAGATCATGGGTCTCAGCCTGTGGCTGGTATATGGGTGGGGGCGTTGAAACCTAGGGGAGCAGTGCCTCCCACCTATTCAATACGGATAGTGGTCCTTTGGGAAGTGGGTGGAATATCAAGTCTAGAAGGGGTGGAAGCAGCAATATCTGTGGAGTTAACCGGCCCAGGGTAGTATCGGAGGTCACCCCAACAGATGGGGCACGAGATGGTGAGCCATGTGGAACCAGAGGTGAATGTACAAGAATAAATCGACCTTCATCTCCTCTTCCTCTCAGACCCCCAACAATAACAATGAATTGCCTGACTCATATCAGATCTCCAAATGCACAAACGGAGGGGGGAGGTGCGAACATGGGGAGTACAAAGATTAGCATAGCATACACTACAGATTTATGCATTACGAAGCACGTACATCCATTCAGCCATGGGGATAAGCCGTCGTCAGGATTTGAGGGGTGATCTTAGTTTATCTCTAGTGTGGGGAGTCTTTCCAGAATCCAGTCTGGTGAGTTGAAACCATTTCTGCGTGACTGAATACCAGCATTTCAGTTAATCCTGTGTAGATCTGTCCACCTGGGCCATGTCCCGGTGGCTTCTAGAAGGAGGGGTGGGAGTGTCCTTGCCCTGGGCAATGTCGTCAAGCATATCTGATAATGATTCCAATTCCCTTGGATCTTGATTTTCAGATGTTCTGCTGTGGAAATTGATTATCATACTGGCTGGTTCTAACAGGACAAATTTGATTTCTTCTTGACTCGAGGTCATAGGTCCAGAAATTGCTTTCACTTGGCGGTGGCGGGTGCAGAAAAGTCTACTACAAACAGCAGTTGAGTGTTCTTGTAGCAATAAGGACTGTGTCTTTTAGCTTCTTGAAGGATCTGTCTTGTGTGGTGATGCCTCACACATCACGCCTATATGTGCTGGGGGCAGTGGTCTTAGGACAGTCAGTATGAGCGAACTCTGTGACAGCTATAAAATTTAAGTGGGTGGTACATTAGATTCAGAAGAGTGGGGATCATCGCACTCAGGAATTGAAACATATCATCATTCTCTATTTCATTCAGGAGCTGTGATTCCACCTCCGCCAGCCATCCTGCCATTGTAGTCAGTAGGGTTTGAAAGGTATTGATGTCAGCCTGCAAGTACTGCATCTCTAGATTAGTGGCGATGACTACCGAGGTCACCTAGGCGATTAACCCCTTTAATGTCAGCCAGTTAATTTGGAAGTTGCACCAGGGTTGTCTACTGAATAATCTAGGACAAAGTGAATCTGAGGTCATTGCTTTTGCCTGGGTGGTATTTACCATGGCTTTGGGAATGATAGTTGGCGAGGAGATTTCACAATGGGATAGCGAGAGTGTCATGAAGACGATAGGATGATGTATGTGGGCCGTGGCCGATAGGGGTGCCGGCAATGCAATGCAACTCTGATGTGAAAAAAAACAAACATGCTTAGGTCCACAATGCAAGAAGTGGCAGTGGTTTCAAAGTTTAGGGCCCACCCAGGGACCAATCTCGGTGGAGAAGTAGCCTATATGGTAGCAGGCCTTGTGTCAGGCCCACGGGGGGTCCTGGTTAGGGAGTCATCACAGGCCGTGGGGCTGTTGGTTGGGCGATGCTGCCAGGGGCAAGAAGTACCTGAAAGTGGACGTGCTTACAGCAGAAAGAGCTTTTTAAAGTTCACTGAGAGCACGCGCGGTCTGCGTGGATATCCCCCTGTCTGCCTCCCGTAAGTGAGATTTATCAGCAGCGAGACCTCACCCCAACTCCACATAGTTGAGATTCAGGAAGGAGAGGGAAGCAGAGGCCTGCAGTCGGGGATGAGTAAAGCCTACAGAAGCCAAAGATCTTGACCCAGTCAGGAAGGAGGGCCTGGGCACTGCCATCATCATCCCAGCATCCGCAGCCACTATTGCAGCGTGCAGGAGATTATGCCGCCCTCTATAGGGGCTGACGTGCATGCTCAAATCCGAAGTAGACGGGACTCACAGTGGTGGCCATAGAAAAGGCTCCGGATAACAGTGTGCACTACAGCGATTAGTAGAGCAGTGTGTGTGTTGTTCAGCGGCCTCTGGGGGAAGCCTTTGCTGTGTATCCCTCTCAGGTTCACCACTCTGTCAAGAGACGGTGGCTTCAAAAAGATTGGCTCCTTGTTGTGGTGGACACTCACCAATCAACGCTGGCCCCCTCCATTAAGAAGAGTCTGCCCTAGAGCAGGAGCTGCAATACAGGCGATGCAAGGGCATGATGTGTCGGTATGCATTGGAGCAGACAGCCACCATGGCATATAATGTTGTGTCCGGGGCCCCGATGCTGCCAGGAATCAGGTGCGGGCTTACGTCATCTCCAAGAGAAAGGCTGCTGAACTGCCTGTGCAACCAAGAGCCCTCAAGCCAAGGCATCTCCACACTGTCCTGGTAGCCCTGCCTACAGTTCTGTTATTGCAGCTCAGCATGTATCAAGCAAAGGGCACATATCGGGCGGGCGGTCCTGCACTATTTGGGAGAACTACAGGAATGTAGCCATTCTCATTGGCACCTAGCCCCTCCCCCTGCTATATGGCCTTCCTACTGAAACTGAATCATGAGATACTCCTGGCACGACATCTGGGGCAGGACAAAACCTTTGAACGCCCAGTCACTCACTTCTAATGGCCCAGAGGAGGATCAAGACAGATGCCTTTCTGACGGTCCTGTGCGGGAAACATCCTTTACATCGCATGCAATACATCACATGCCATTACAACGCGGTCATTACAACTACCGCGTTGTTACATCCCAAACCATTGCAACACAAGTCACTACAAAGACTTACTATTCCAACATCCAGCGCCCCCTACAGCAAGACGTTGTAATGACTTGCGTTGTAATGGTATGCCATGTCACAACGCAGTTGTTGTAACACCGTGTTGTAATGGCATGCGATGTAGCGCATGCGTTATAACATGGCCTATTCTTCCTGTGCTAGCTGCCAAGCCAGAGTCAGCTGTAAAGCGTAAGGGTTCCCTTGCAAACTTTCCCTGTGGCGGGGAGCCCCTTTGAGAGGGTGGGAATTGACAATGTTGGGCCTCTGGACCTCAAGAGGGCCCTGGCAACAGGGTGATACTGGTCTGCCACCCGGTAACCTGAGGACATCCGACTGAGGTCAGTGACGGCACTGTTGGCGGGCAGGTCACTGATGGGCATCTTTACCCTAGTGGGTTTTCCTAACGAGATGTTGTCTGACAAGGGCACCAACTTCATGCCTGCCACCATGAAGGCCATGTGGGATGAGTGTTGGATAACCTACACAGTCTCCACAACATAACCCCTCCAAACCAATAGGTTTTTTGAAAGATTCAATAAAACCTAGAAGGACATGATTATGGGCCTACCAGAACCCATTAGGCGTAAATGGTACATCTTGATACCGTGCCTTTTGTTTACCTCAGAAGGGAGTGGGCTTTAGTCCCTTTGAGCTTCTGTTTGGCCACCCTTTGAGAGGACCTCTCAGTCTTGTGAAGGAGGGTTGGTAGCAAGATATCAAGAAACCCCTGCAATGTGTATTAGCTCTCTGGTCTCAAATGAAGAGCTGTTGAAAAGAGGCCACTGACAACCTGGAAGCAAGCCAGGAAGTGATTAAATAATGGTACGACCAGAAGGCCACTCTGGTAGAATAGAACCCCAGCCAACAAGTGGAGCCAGTGGAGCCCCAAGTCTTACAGGACCGGTGAACATGGACTTTTGAAATCAAGGAGAAGAAAAGCGAGGTCACCTCCATGGTGGTCCTGAAGACATCCAGGAAACCCGTAAGGGGACTGCATATGACTTGTCTCAAACCACACTTTGAGAGGACCAAGTTGACAATGCTCATGGTGACTGATGATGGTGAAGAAAGTGAACTCCTCCCAGACATCCTGTCTTCTAAGTAGCCGGATAGGTCAGTTGAAGGGGTTGTCCTCTACCCTGCCCTGACCCCAGAGCAACAAAGGGACTGTTGACACTCGTTGGGACAGTGTGCCACACTTTACTCACTTGCTCTATGGATCACCAGCTGGTGCACCCATGCCAGCATGCCTGTGAAAAACTAAATTTACAGGCTGTTTGGCAAATGGAGGGCCAGTACCTTGGATGAGATTTCCCAAATACTGCTAAAGTTGGGGGTGATTGAGCCCTCACGTAGTCCCTGGTACAGCCCTGTGGTCTGGGTCCCAAAGGCTACTCCCCCCATCGGGTCAGAACCTGAGTTCTGTGTGGACTAAAGGGGATTCAATTCAGTCACCAAAACTGACTCTCGCCCCATCCCCAGGCCAGGTGAGGTCATAGACAATTTAGGGATTGCCAAGTTCCTGAGTACCTTTTGTCTTGACATCAGGATACCAGCAGATTGCCCTCACTGAAGGAGCCAAAGAGAGGTCAAGGGTCATCTCCCAAGAGGGGCAATATCAGTTTAAGGTGATGATCGTTGGGTTAAAGAATGCCCCTGCCACCTTCCAGAGAATGGTCAACCAGGTCCTATCTGGGCTGAAGGAATTTAGTGCAGCTTACTTGGATGGCATTGCTGTCTTCAGCTTGAGCTGGGAGACCCACCTTTGTCACCTCGGATAGGTGTTTCAGACCCTGCATCAGGCAGGTCAGACTATCAAGGCCAGTAAATACCAGATAGGGCAGTGCTCCAAGGTGTACTTGGGCCACCATGTTGGTGGAGGCCATGTGCAACCTCTCAAGCCCAAGATGCAACCCATCCTGGTTTGGGAGCCCCCACAAGACCCAAACTGAAGTGAGGGCCTTCCTAGGCCTCACAGGATACTACAAGAGATTTGTCAAGGGGTATGGCACCATGGTTGCCCGCATGACTGAGATTACTCCAAGAAGCAGCTTAGAAGGTGATCTGGATGGAGGAATGCCAAACAGCCTTATGCACCCTAAAGACAGTCATGTGTACAGCACCAGTACTCAGGCCACCTGACTTCTCTAAAGACTTCCTCTTGACGACAAATGCTTCAGAGTACTGAGGAAACTGAGGCCATACCTATTTGTGACTCATTTCTGGGTTTAGACTGTCACCAGACCAGAGAATCCACCTACAGTTTGTTCACCTTGGAACCAAAGAACACTATCTGTGGCATTCCTCAAGGTTCTTCCCTCATTCCTACATTGTTCAATGCCCACATGACTCCCTGGCCAACATCAACAGAACCCACGACCTGAACATCATATTCTATGCAGACGATACCTAATTCATCCCCTCTCTATCTGAAAGTCCATCCACCACAATGGGCAATTTCCGCCTGTGCATGATCATTGTCGCCGACTGTATGCCTCAAACTCAACACTGATAAAAACGGAAGTACTGATCTTTTGGGGAACAATACCTCTGCATGGAACGACTGCTGGAGGTTGCTGAACTAGGTCCCTCATCACTCCTACAGACCACACTCGGAATCTCAGCATCATCTTGGACAGCAAGCTTACCATGAAAAACCAGATCAGTGCAGTCTCCGCTGCCTGCTTCCTCACTCTGTGCATGCTGCGAAAGATCTTCAAATGGCTTCCCGTCAGCACCAGATACACCGTCAGTCAAGCCTTCGTCACTAGACGATTGAGCTATGGCAACGCACGCTACATAAGAATCACCACCCACCTCCGGAAGAGACTGCAGACCAAACAGAACTCAGCAATCAGAATTATCCTCGACATTCCCAAATGACTTGACCTCCCCAAACGGACTCACATTACCCCACACCTCAAAAAATTCACTGGCTTCCTGTTCACAAGAGATGTCAATTCAAGCTGCTGACCCACGCCTACAAAGCCCTGCACAATCAAGGATCCTGCACTCCGCTTCCCTCTCCCTCGCTCACACCCCCGCATCCACTGGAGTAACAGTGGAGGATGCTCCTTCTCCCACCTCGCCGTGAAGTCCTGAAACAGCCCTCCCCCTTCACCTCTGAACCTCTCTTCAGGAATTCATAAAGGGACTCAAGAACTGCCTGTTAAACTGATTCCACCCTCTGCAGTAAGGATACATGCCTGGACACCCTCACAGGTGACTAGTAGCGACATAAATCCTGATTCACTGATAGACACCTACCCAAGTGCCTAAATAACCTCTTGGGTGATTAGTGCACTATACAAATCAATATAACATAACAAGGTCAATGAAATGGTTGCATGTCACAATCACACATGCCTAAACCATGAGTCCCTAACAATGCGGTCGGAACAACGAATGCATCTTAACCACTCATTCCTTTACCACGCAAGTCTTACAAGGACTTGCCTTAGGGAAAGCGCTGGATTTTGGAACAGTATATTTTACTATACCAACTCCAGTCCGTGCAACACTAGAGAAAGCGTTGGACTTTAAAGTCCAATGCCGCCTATCCTCAGGCATGTCATTGTAACGACATGCGTGGTAAATCATTGAGTGGTTAAGATGCATTCGTTGTTCCAACCACGCTGTAAAGGCAATGCGTGGGTCGGCCGTTGTTGTAATTGCTGTTTCCCCAATGAAATTAATGCAGTTCAGGTGGGTTACAGACTCATCTTCTGTTAAAATGAAGCAAACACCAGGCAGGGTTTGAGCAGTATATTAAAATGAGTATTGGCAAAGCCAATAGGTCTCGCTGAAGCATCTGCAGTTAAAACAAGCATTTTCAAAGATATAGGTTTTGCAATTGCGAGATTTTAAGCTATTGGCATGGTAAATGATAATGCCTTTTATTTATGTGTTTTTCAAAGCAACACATATATAAAAGGCATTGTCATTTCCAATGCTAATAGTTCAAACTCTCGCGAATGCAAGAGCACTTTAATGGTAGCCACACCCCTTTCTTTAGAAGCTGCTTACCATATTCAGGTTACAGTGAGCAGTGTGAGAAGTTGGCCTGGCAACTGCTGTCCACTAGTTATAGTGGGCACCTTGCTCCAGTCCAAACAACCCTTATTGATGATCAGTTTAAAGACAACCTTTATTGAAAGCTATCCTAGTGGTAGCTATGGAGAGCAGCCTTCAGGCTAAGTCTTGAAGGAGTGTAAAGCAGCTTGGTTTACCAGATTATAACCTCTTGAATAACTAAATGAAAGGAGAACCACACAAGGTATATGTAAAGTAACGACGTCCAAGGAAGCAGGTAAATTTAAGTATTTATTAGAAATGTATGAAGAGAGAGACACAGTACGTCTTGGTACTGGAAAATAAGAGGCTAACTGCCAACTCTGGAACATGGAACATACGTTGTACAGCGCAGGTACAGCGTTCCATGTTCCAGTCAGGAAAATTACATGAGAAATAACATTGCAAAGGTAACATGAAATTGAGGAAGAATGTAACACATTCCCCCCCCCCCTATAAAAATAAAAGACAATTAATTCAAATACCTGACAGGTAATTTTTTTTTACGAAAATTACTCTTAACTCTAGATGCTATTGACCTTGTAGAATGAGAAACATCACTTGAAACATCAGTAGGTTTTTGTAACGCAAAGGATTTATCATGATGCAAAGTTTTACATTTTGCTACTCTTCTTACATTCCAGACCCTACCATCCTGGGTAATGACACTATTCTTGCAAACTTTCACGATCTTGATGGGATGGTAAAATTTGGAATAACCCTTAGTCAAAAACCCATGCTTCTTGATCCTGACCCATTCTCCTACCACAAAGTCAGGAATTTTGACATTCATTTTAGAGTTGAACCTCCTTTTCATTTTGTCTTGTTTATCTTTGACATGCTTGGCGACAAGATTGATATCAACCATGTCATTGGTTTTATTGATTTTTTTAATCCACCATGGACAAATTTCAGATGAAGGTTCTCTTCCCTTCAATAATCTGAAAGGACTTATACCAGTTACTGAATGTGGAGTAATACGATACATCCACAACGTCTTCCTCACAACATCCTACCAAGGTTCACTGGACATGTAAGCTAATTGAACGCCATCCTTGAGAACACGATTAAAGCGTTCTACTTGGCCATTTTCCCTTGGTTCATATAAAAAAGTAGTCCAATGTTTGATATTGCACATGTTTAAAAAATCCTCCATTTCATGTGATGTGAGTTGTATCCCATTATCAGTTACAATTATCTCAGGAGAACTCTCATGTGCACAAACTTCCTTAAAAAAGGTGATAATGACTTGGGGCATTAGCCACAAACTTGACTTCTGGCCATTTAGAGTGGTAGTCTACCATGACTAAAGCAAAACGAGCATTTGAGGGAAGATTTTTAAAGGGCCCAGAAACATCAAAAGCCACCTTTTGCCAAGGAAAATCTGGCCAAGACACAGGTTTAAGAGGGGCAGATGAAACATGAAGCATCTTATCGCTGTTTATGCATTCTGGACACTCTCTGACGGTCCGATCTACCATTTTGTCAAGGCCCGGCCACCAAAAATTGGCCCTGATCAGTCGCTTCATAGAGGACATACCTAAATGACCTTGATGAGTAAGTAACAAGATTTTGTTCTGCATGGAAACAGGAGGAATAATCGTACCTCCCTTGAAAAGCAAACCATCACTTTCCTCTAGGTCAGCAGATACACGACAGAAAGGAGCAAGATCAGCAGAAGCATGGTTTTCTTTGGGCCATCCATTTTTCACACAGTCAGAAATCTGCTGACACAAAGGGTCACTAGTCATTTCCATTGTACAGTCACTTTCAGATAAATTTATGAATTCATGAGACACAAAATCTTTTATCGTGGCAATAACATCTATATCTCGTTCAATAGATGAAACATACACATCATTGCAGGGAAACCTTGAAAGAAAGTCAGCAGTGACATTGTTCCTGCCTGGAACATATGCCACTTCAAAATCATATTCCTGTAGATGAGACGTGAGTCGGGCTATGCGAGCAGTAGAATTCCAACCTCCCCCTGGAGATAATATACTCACTAGGGGCTTATGGTCAGTTCTAAGTATGAACCTACTTCCCCATACATAATTGCGAAAGTGTTCAATGGCCCAGATACATGCCAACAATTCCTTTTCAATTACGGCATATCTCCTTTCAGTCTCAGAGAGGGTCCTTGATGCAAAGGCTACACACCATTCATCTCTACCAGCGCACTGGCTAAGGACTCCTCCCAGTCCATAAAGACTAGCATCCACTGTAATAATACACTTCTTATTGAGACAAAAGGATTTTAGAGTGGGGGCATTAACAATTTTCTCTTTGATCTGTCTAAAGGCTGCGTCCTGTTTATCTGTCCAGATAAACTCAGAAGATTTCCTCATCAATTCTCTGAGGGGTTCCATTTTGGTGGCAAAATTCTGTATATAAATTTGCTATAGTATTCACACAGCCCTGCAAAAGAGAGAAGTTTTTCGTTATTGTCAGGAGATGGTGCATTGATGATGTCATCCACCAAAGCTTTCTTGGGTACTACACCTTCACCAGAGAGTGTGTGACCTAGATACTCTACAGATTTACAAAACAATTTACATTTGCTAGCCTTGAGTGTTAAACCATAATCACTCAACCTGGTACACACCTCTTTAAGGTGATGGTAGTGTTCATCCTCACTTTTGGAAAATATCAAAATATCATCTTGGAAACATTTAACAAATGTGCAGAGATCTTTGAAAATGTAATACATAGCCCTTTGAAATACAGATGCGGCCGAAGCTAGGCCAAAAGGCATCCTTTTAAATTGGAAAAGACCATGGGTGTTATAAAAGCAGTGTAGTGTTTCGAATCATCTGTAAATTCAATCTGATGATCAGCTGACCGAATGTCAAGAGTGGAAAATACACACGCACCATCTAACATACATAGCATTTCATTAATGTTAGTGAGAGGATGACAATCAGTAACCAAATTGGCATTTAATGCCTTTAAGTCAACACATAGCCTAATACTCTTATCAGGTTTAAGGGCTAAAACAATGGGAGAAACCCACTCCGATGACTCAATCTCCTCAATAATATCATCTTTAAGCATGGTATCCAACATGTCCCTTAATTCCGTTCTAATACTAATAGGAACTCCTCTTAACTTTTGTCTTATAGGGACTGAACCAACCTTGACTTTGATTCTGTGACTGAAGCCTCTGAGTTTCCCTAAACTATCAGAAAAAACATGAGGAAATAAATCTGTAAACTTTGTACTAGATAAGGATAAAGCAAGTACAGAGACTGGTTCTTTGTTTCTGGGATTCAAGACAATACCTAACCTGGCTTGGTCTCGCCAGCCTAGCACATTGACTCCCTTGAATGCCACATACAATTTGATAGTGGCGGAATTACCTTTAAACTCAATAGATACCTCTTTGAAACCTATAAAATCAATTTTAGAACCATCAAAATTAAAAGCAACAATGTCAGGTTCGCATAGTAAATTGATATCAACAAGTTCTCCCAAGCACTGAGAACAATACTCTTAGTCCAAGGAGATCCAGAGTCTGCCATGAGTTCCAAATCCTTTCCTAAAATGTTTACAATACATTTAGGAGAACAAATTTTATCTGCCGCTGATATATTAAATGAATCTTGCATAGAAACCATAACTCCAGACTCTACATCTCCAAAAGAGTGATCATGTGAAGAATTATCACATGCAACATAGGAAACTTTTCCTCTTCCTACATTGGAAGAAGATGAAGAGAAGTTTTGGGAATCAGGTTTGGGTTTAGACACATTTTTACACATTTTAGAAAAATGTCCTGAACGTCCACATTTATTACACTCTTTGCCTATAGCAGGGCATTGTGGAAATGAAGCTATAACAATAAAACTGTTTGGATTTATTTTCTCCTTTGTAACTGGAATATCCTTTTGAAGTACTAGGGTTGACAACATTGACTTCATTAGGAGTGGCGGATTTTGTATCTTTGTCAAGAGATTTGATCCATTTATCAGATTGTTCTAAAGTTTTGGCTGTACTAATTGCCGTCTCCAGATTGGGATCGCCTAATATCCATAGTTGTTCTTGAACTTTTTTACTCTTAACGTGCACTATGATTTGATCCCTGATCATCTCGTCAGTCATCAGACCAAAGTTACAATGCAAAGATAACGCACGTAGAGCGGTGAGAAATTCATCGAAACTTTCATTTTCATCTTGGGCCCTCGTATAGAATTTAAACCTATTGAGTGTCACACTAGTCGTAGGTTTAAATCTACCTTCTATACGCAAAACGGCTTCATCATAAACATTGTAATCTCCACCAGACCTGACAGAAGGAAGGGTTCTGTAAACTAATTGTCCTTCAGAACCTAAGGAATGGAGAAAAATATTTGTTTTCCTTTCAGCTGACATGCGTTCTCCATCGATGGCCTTTAGGAAAGTGAAAAACTCCTCCTTCCATCTTGTCCAAGGAATTGGTGGTTCTCCTTTGGTTTGTAGAAATTTAGAAGGTGGGTCAAATTGCATATTTACGATGATGTTAGATGTTGGTTCAGAGAATTAAAAGAGATTAAATGTACAGAATAGTTGGAGACATGCATCTGTATGAACAGGAGTAAATTCACCTAAAATAATAAGGTACAGCGTGATATTTGAATAGAAAGTTAAGTCAAATTCATTAAAGGCAATGACTTGCAGTATGATATATATTTAAAAAAAAATAAAAAATAAAAAAAATAACCAGAAACTATTTAATAACTTCAGTTAGATGTGCACCATATATTGTGCACCGATAGGAGACATGAGCACATGCAACACGATGACATCAGAACAAATGCAAGCAAATAATCACTGTAGCAGAGTGCCGATGCGAAAACATGCAGATAAAAGATGGAAAGATTTCATGCATGTGTACAACAATTGATAAAATTATACAGACAAAGAAAAACATAAAGATAATAAAAGGAATATACACACAACATCTCCCTTTTTAACCAAACCAAGGAAAAGCTTAAAGGTAACATGAAATTGAGGAATAATGTAACAGTATATACATATAAAATATATGTATTTATTTCTAAACACTCTCTACTAATCCCTTTATGAGATTAGAGAGCAATGCACACAATAATACAGTTCTAAAGCGACAGTAAATAGCACAATATACAATAGGCCCTAGAGGCGGACCAAACCATATATTAAGAAAGTGGTATAAGAACCACAACTTGACTAGACACAGTGCCTAGAGCACGTAGAATCGCTGGGACCCCAAGGAACCACCCAAGGTAGTGACACAGGAGACCCACGGGGGACGTGTGCAGTGTGAGAACACAGCCGTGAGCCCCATACTATTCTATGGGAAAGTCGTGGTTCGAATTTTAGAAGTTAAGGACACTTAGGAGAGGACTTTGAGCAAACCCCTTTAGACTTAGGGGGTTCTAAGGCCAGCACCCATGGGAGCACTGGAGTACTCGAGTTACCTCACCCAGGGAAGCCGGGTGCATAGGTGTCAAATGGTGTCTGGAATAGTCGTTCATTTCAATGGCGATCTGCTGCAAAGTGCTGCTGCCGGGAAGGAGAGAAGTGTCCATTGTGATCCAAGCCTGGATCAAAAATCAGAAGAACCTGAAAGCAGAGGGGAACAGAGTCTGGGTCACTTGCCAGTGACCAGGGGCACGATAGACGAATGCCCACCGATGTCGGGTGTTTCAGGTGCGAAGAGATGAAGCTTGACTCTGCAGCCACGAGGACCACGAGGCGTCGACGACAACCAGGAGCTGGATTCGAGCTGTCCTACAAAGGCTGTCGAGTGCTGCAGTATCGGTGCCCGGATTGGACCCAACAAGCCTTGGCAACAGCAACCCACGCAGGAAAAGAAAATATGCTTCAGTACGGACCAGCAAGGTCCTGGGGACTTCCCAAGCAATGGAGAGTCAGGGCACATCTGGAGCAACCAGGTAAGCCTAATTAAAGTTAAAGTTACCTTCACAGGGACTCACCAGTTGATGGACCAGGGATCACGAAGGGACCTCAAGAGAAAACACAAAGGGCCAGCTCATGGAATACTCATGGAGTGTAGGCAGGCAATCTTTGGTGCAAATGCAGCTCGGGGTCAGGGCTACAAGTAACCCAAAGCTCAGCTGTAGGAGTTGTTGAAAAGCTGATGCTTCTGCAAAAGGTTGCGGTGTCCAGGGGTTCGGGTTACATGGTCTTCCACAAGGGATATAGGCCTCAGAATTTCTGAGTGTACAGATCAACCTCAGAGACCATGGAAACCCACCTCAGGTGTTGCAAAATTCTTTGGAGTCCGACGGGAGCTTAGGAGATGCAAACCAGACAGATGCGTCTTTGGTGCCTGCCAAGCAGGGGAGTAACTCCTTTACTCCAAGGGAGATTCTTCAGTCATCTAGTTCAGTGTAGATTGTTGAAGTTCCAGGATTCAGTATCAGAGTTTCGTCCAGGTGTAATCTAAATTCCTGTAGTCAGGGGTTCCTTCTTTATACCCAAGGAAGGGGTTGGGCATACTCTTGGGACCCACCTATGGGAGGGTCAGGAAAGAGGGGTGGCTACACCCATTTCCTTTGTCAAGTTTCGCGCCAGAGCAGGGGCTGGTAGCCCCTGTAACCGGCTTGAGCTGGACTATGCACAGGGACACCAAATGTGTCCCCAGTACTGACTTCAAAGCACTCTTGGAGTGCACCCACCCAGCCCTAATACACTAAAGCCTGTCTGGGAGGTGGTGACACCTCCCTGTGACAGTAAACTTATTGTCCATGCCTCCCCGGCTGGAGTTTCATACAGCAGCAGGAGGGCAGACACGTGTCTGTGGCTGGCAGCATCCATTTTGTGATGCCTGGGCTCTGTTAGCTGGTACCGGGTACACCGGTGATGTCACGTCTCTCCCTCTAGAAGGGTGGGATCATACTCCCACACCAGTTACTGGTGTGGGGGTATGATTCCAAGGTGTTTATCACCAAACACGACATGTTTCCGTGCAGCCATCCCAAAGTTAGCATTTACCATTTGGTTATAATGCACTTAAGAGTATATGGTTTGGCTGCATCACAAACAACCCCGGAATAAAGGTTTTGAAGCCTGCAGAAGGGCTCTGCTCATGCATGGGCACCCTCTCACATAAACCAAGCACCCTGCCTTCAGGATTGATACGGCCTGCCATAGGGGTGACAGCTAGGTTTATATCTGCAGTGATAGGGTGAGATATAGTGAACCTATATCTCAATAAGGGGTGCACGCACCACCTTAATGAGACTGCAGTAGCAGTCCTTTGGGGTCATTTTGGAAGGCTTCCCAGGGGTGGCATAATACATGCTGCAGCCCCTGGTAGGCCTCAGAATCCAATCTGGAGTGTACCTAAAGTACTGGTAATCAATTTAAGGGAGAAAGCAGATAGGCTGGGGTCCTGAATAGCAGGATTCCAGCCAGACTAAGTCAAAAACCAGGAAAAAGGTGGGGGCAACCAAGTAGTCAGATTCCACCTTCCTACAAGCAGCGTCTAAAGAAAGGGGCATGGCCAACATTAAAGTGAAAGCACGTATGAGGCGCTTTTACACAAGGGTGCCGATTCCGATCCGTTAAAAAAAAGTACCATCTGACTCGTATCCGTATGTTTTTTACGTACGAATCGTACAAGTACCGTACAAACTGCGAAGTACAATTCGTACGTGAAAAATACATACGAATTGCGTCGGGAAAATGGTCCGAGAGGGAGCCGTAAAATTTTACGTCCGAATAGCGTCGGGAAAAGTGTCCGATAGGGACCCGGACATTTTTACGTGCAAATCGTAAAACAGAAGTCCGAGCGCGCTAGTACGATCCGAACCGCCCGTCCGAATACACAACCGCATGTAAAAGGCCCCGTACGGAGCGAACGCTGTAGCCTACATGTACACGGGTAAACTTGTGCCCGAATACGAGCCGTACAGCCCCCCTCACCCCGCACATGTCAGCACTGTAACCCCGTACGTCAGCACCGTACTCTCCCCTCCGCACCGTACCCCAACACCGTAGCCTAGCCCGCACCAGTACGCGCCGCACCCCAACACCGTAGCACAGCCCCGCACCTGTACGCGCCGCACCCCAATACCGTAACACAGCCCGCACCTGTACGCACCGTACCCCAACACCGTAGCACAGCCCACACCTGTACGCGCCGCACCCCAACACCGTAGCACAGCCCGCACCTGTACGCGCCGCACCCCAACACCGTAGCACAGCCCCGCACCTGTACGCGCCGCACCCACACACCGTAGCACAGCCCGCACCTGTACGCGCCGCACCCCAACACCGTAGCACAGCCCCGCACCTGTACGCGCCACACCCCAACACCGTAGCACAGCCTGCACCTGTACGCACCGCACCCCAACACCCTAGCACAGCCCGCACCTGTACGCACCGTACCCCAACACCGTAGCACTGCCTGCACCTGTACGCACCGTACCCCAACACCGTAGCACAGCCCGCAACTGTACGCGCCGCACCCCAACACTGTAGCACAGCCCCGCACCTGTACGCACCGTACCCCAACACCCTAGCACAGCCTGCACCTGTACGCACCGTACCCCAACACCGTAGCACAGCCCGCACCTGTATGCGCTGCACCCCAACACCGTACCCCAGCACCCTCACCCAGCATCGCATATGTACAGACCGTACCAACGCGAAAAAGACTCGTACAGAACCAGGACACAGTAAAACAGCACAAGGAGGGTCAATTTGACTCGCACAACACCACAAAACACGTCAACATGACAAAATACATATCTATGACTGACCTGCCACATCCAAACTGCCAAACAGAAGACCAAATCACAACCGCCTCTTATAACACACCCACCACAAATTCAAACACAGCCACACCCAAAAATTGGACCAATAAAAAGGGCCCACACACACAACCCATGAGCCATTGCAACAGACTCACTGCTCACAGACACCACAGACAAACAACTGCACCTTACTCGCACCTTACTCACACCTAAACTACACCTTCAGTTACACACCTTCACACAACCTCCTTCACAAACACCCCCTCTTCACCTTCACACACACACCCTCACATTCACACACCCACACCCACAACCATCCACACCCACACCCCACACCATGCCCGCTGACAAGAATCCAAAGTTCACTACGGCGGAGTTGGAGCTCCTTGTCAACGAAGTCATCAGAGTCGAGCCACAGCTGTTTGGAACATTGGTCAGACAGACCAGCATACCCCAAAAAACCAGCCTGTGGCAGAGGATTGTCGATAAGGTGAATGCTGTTGCGCCCATCCGAAGAACCAGGCATGAATGCCAAGCCAGGTGGTACGATCTGCGCAGGGCAGTCAAGAGGAAGATGAATGAGGAATACGCCCAGAGTAACATCACTGGAGGCGGGCTGCCCCGCAGACCCGTACATTACCATCCCTGGGAGGAGAAGGTGATGGCCACGCTTCCGCCGGTGGGAGTACACGGAGTCGAAGGAGTCGCAGAGCCTGGTGAGTACACAAACAACTCACGTAACATGGGGGGGATGGCATCCACACCCCAACTACAACAAATGCACGCACCTACCCCCAAGCCCTCACAGCACACAACCACACCCTAAAAACCACGCTCATGCCACTAACATCTCCATGCCCCATTCACAAATAAAGGCAATGCCATGTCCCAGGCCACACCAACCACAAACCCAAGACTGGATGTCCGGGATGCTGGGAGGGTGGGACTCACACAACACATTGTGCAACCCAGAACCAGACACAAATGCCCACAGCTCATATGGCCTAGGTACACACCCATGCACCATGCCCAATGCACAGGGACTGGCAAAGTAATGACAAGGTAGCTAACACTTGGCCCTGCTGTAGGCAGCACAAGGCCCTCCTGTGACCACTGTACAATCAAACAACAACTCCACTAGCTCACATACCCAGCACAGGAACTCACACACACTGTCATGCCAGCATGCACCATGAGGGGACAGACACATCACCTGGGAGACCCAATGACAAATCACACTACACACAACAGGCCTGGTCACACCCCCCCCCCTCACACAAGCACACACCCCCAGGGCAGGCATCGGATTTACCCTCTCTCACAATTGACATGTGACACAACAAGACCAATCCATAGCCAAATAAGCATCCCAGCACAAAAACTACTGGCAAACACTCAGGAGCACATACCAATCTGTCCCCCGCAACATACCCATCTCCAAGTGGACATTGAGAGGAATGCTAGGCACATCCAACCACCTGGAGGAACTGTGACTACTTGAATATGTATGAAACATGGATGTGGCATGAAACAGCATTAACATTGTCTCTCTCTCACACACAGGGCAACGTCATCGACCTCCCCCCAACAATGGGGGGGAACAATCACAGTCCCAGGCTCAACGTGAAGATGACCCCACCGGCAGCGACAACTCTCACCACTCCGTGGATGACCCCAACCAACCTGGCCCCTCTGGTGCCCAAGCCCCTGCAGCACCTGCGTCAGGTACATCTGTGCCAACCACCACCCCCATTCCTGCCACATCCCAGGAGACACCCAGGAGCCCTGCTCGCACCGAACACAGCCAGTCTGACCAGGAGGGACAAGGTTCTCCGGGCACCCAGGAGGAGGCAGACGACCACGCTAATGCCATCCCTCAGGGGTCCCGTAGACCCGATGTGCCCACAACGGCAGGCCCGGCTCGTGTGGGCAGGGGTGGTGAGAGTGGAGGCAGGCGGAGGCGAGAACCTGACCAGCCAGCTGAGGGAACCGGTATAGCACACATGCGCCACATCCTGGACACATATCGGCATGACACCAGGGGCATCAGCCAAGTAGTGGCGACCCTCAACGAGATTAAGAACCTGCAGGCCGAGCAACATGCCAGTCAACAACAACACCAAGGATGGATGGAGGCAAGACTGGCTGAGCTCCTGGCGGTGCAAACGGACATGAGCCGTTCACTCCGTCGGATTGCCGACAACATGGGCAACCGTCCCTGTGACACCAGGCGAAGACCAGCACCAGCCACAGGGAGGGAGGAGGAGGAGGAGGATTCCTCAGACGGAGCATCACAGACATCGTCAAGGCCTGCATCTGAGGGTCCCCGGAGGAAGGTGGGTCGTCCACGGAAAAAACCGTGAGAGTCAGCGGACCATCCACATCTCCCAGGTCACCTAGCCTGGCACCTGACCCCCTGGCGCAACAGCACCACTTCACCCAATGACATTCTCTGCCACATGGACTTGCTGGTCACAGTCTGACCAATGATGACCAACACTGTGGTCTGGACTCTGATGACTCCAACTGACAAGGATGCCATCTCCCCCTGTGAACTTTGGATTCTATGCACCCGGTAGAGCACCTTACTTCATCCACCAAAAGACTTACCCCACCAAAAATAAATACTTAAGTTTGTCATGAGATGTTGCTGTCATTTGGCATTATTCACCAACATATGTGTGTGTAAATGTCAAACTATGCCTGAGTGTTGAACTAACTCCACACATCCATACCCTGGGAACGGAGTCTGGTACAGGACACACATGGGTCACAATGTATCATTCAATGCAGACATGGAGCACAATACTCACCTGTGATGGCCTCAAGCTGCTGAGGGGGTGCTAGGGAAACTGTGAGGACACACCTATTTGGAAGAGTAACATTAAGGCGTAGAGGTCATGCCTCATTCGGAGGTTCCCGGGGAGGGAGTCCCAGGTATGTGTACCCAGGTGGGAGAACTATGTCCTGCATGCAGGAGTACGGTGGATCAGAAGAATGGTGGCCAGGTCAAGGTTGGATGCACGGAGATGGCACTACGGGGTCTCGGATGACAGTGGTACAAGGTTGATTTTGGGTCAGGGTTGTGGCCTGCCTCCTGAGTGTGGGTGAGGAGTCTGAAGGTCATCCTGCAGCACACAGTGATCCATTGCAGCTATCTCTGCTGGACGGTGATGTGGCTGGGGCGTGGGATGTTGACGCTGAGGTGTGCAGATGCAGCCTGGATGTGGACAAGTGTCCCTCAATCAATCAATCAATCGCATTTATAAAGCGCGCTACTCACCCATCAAGGGTCTCAAGGCGCTGGGAGGGGGGGGGGGTCAGTGCTCGAAGAGCCAGGTCTTGAGCTGCCTTCTGAAGGAGAGTTGGTCAGGCATGGCGCGAAGGTGGCTGGGCCGAGAGTTCCAGGTCTTCGCTGCTAGCGAAGAGAAGGATCTTCCTCCGGCGGTGGCTTTGCGGATGCGGGGTACGGCTGCCAGGGCCTGTCCGGTGGAGCGCAGAGTGCGCGGGGGAGTGTAGAAGGAGATGCGGTTGTTGATGAGTTTGGGTCCGATGTTGTGAAGGGCTTTGTGTGCGTGGGTGAGTAGTCGGAAGGTGATCCGCTTGTTGACGGGTAGCCAATGGAGTTTTTTCAGGTGTCCGGAGATGTGGTGGTGGCGAGGGATGTCCAGGATGAGTCTTGCGGCAGCGTTCTGGATCCGTTGGAGTTTCCTCTGCAGCTTGGTGGTGATGCCGGCGTACAGGGTGTTCCCGTAGTCCAAGCGGCTGGTGACGAGGGCGTGGGTGACGGTCTTCCTGGTGTCGGTGGGGATCCAGCGGAAGATCTTGCGGAGCATGCGGAGGGTGTTGAAACATGCCGAGGTCACCGAGTTCACCTGTCTGGTCATGGTGAGGGAAGAGTCCAGGATGAAGCCGAGGTTGCGCACGTGGTCGGTGGGTTGGGGAGTGCTGCCTAGGGCGGGGGGCCACTAGGAGTCATCCCATGCGGTGGGAGTGGGGCCGAGGATGAGGACCTCCGTTTTGTCTGTGTTCAGTTTCAGACGACTGTCTGTCATCCAGTTCGCCACTTCCTTCATTCCTTCATGTAGTCTGGTCCTAGCTGATGTGGGGTTGTTAGTGAGGGATAAGATGAGCTGGGTGTCGTCGGCGTATGATATAAGGTCGAGTCCGTGTTTGCGTGCGATGTTCGCCAGGGGGGTCATGTAGTCGTTGAAGAGAGTGGGGCTGAGGGAGGATCCTTGAGGTACGCCGCAGATGATCTCCGTGGCTGTGGATCTGAAGGGGGGAAGGCGGACTCTCTGAGTCCTTCCGGAGAGGAAGGAGACGATCCATTCCAGGGCCTTGCTTCTGATGCCGGCGTTGCTGAGGCGGCGTATCAGGGTGCGGTGGCAGACCGTGTCGAAGGCTGCAGAGAGGTCCAGGAGTATGAGGGCCACGGTCTCTCCCTTGTCGGTCAGGGCTCTGATGTCGTCCGTTGCTGCGATCAGGGCGGTTTCGGTGCTGTGGTTGGCCCTGAAACCGAACTGTGTGGGGTCGAGGGAGTCGTTGGTTTCCAGAGCGTTGGTGAGTTGAGCATTGACGATTTTCTCAATCACTTTGGCGGGGAACGGCAGGAGAGAGATGGGCCGGAAGTTTTTGAGTTCGGTGGGGTCTGCTGTAGGTTTCTTTAAGAGGGCGTTGATCTCTGCGTGTTTCCAGCTCTCCGGGAAGGTGGCGGCGGTGAGGGAGGCGTTGATGACGTCTCAGAGGTGCGGTGCGATGATGTCATCGGCCTTGTTGTAGATGTGGTGCGGGCAGGGGTCCGATGGGGATCCGGAGTGGATCGAGTTCATTATGCGGGTGGTCTCCTCGGTGGTGGTAGGGTTCCAGGTGAGGATGGTGGTGGTGTCGGTGGCGGGTTCCGGAGGGGGGCTTGTGTCGGCGGTCGGGAAGCTGTTGTATATGTCGGTGAGCTTGTGGTGGAAGAAGGTTGCGATGGAGTCGCAGAGGTCCTGTGAGGGAGGGATGGAGTTGTTTTCTGCTTCCGGGTTGGAGAGCTCTTTGACGATGCCAAATAGTTCCTTGCTGTTGTGGGCGTCCCTGGATTTTGGATGTGGCTGCTCCGTAGAGGGCAGGGCAGTATTTGACACGGATGTTGTCGTGGACCTGGGGGATGGTCCGTCTTACCTTGGAGTGGATCTATCTGGGGATCATGTGCATAATGCTGAGGGTGTTGCAGTGTGAGGTACAGATGCTGGTGATTACCATGGCAAATTAGAGAAAGCAATCCATGATGCACAACATCTTGTGTGCGTGGACACTGGGTGCCTGTGCGGGGCCTCTGTGGGTGGGACACAAGCAGTTGAGCCAGTTGTAAGGGGACAATCCTCAGATGTTGACCTCAGTCCTGTACAAGTCCAGCCTCAGGTGGCTGCTGTTCTGCCAATCATCTATGGATCCCATGCAATCTTGAATATTGGAACTGGCAATGTCTGCGTCCTTGGTGAGGGTGAGAAGCGCCTGGCTGTCAATGGCATACGAGTTGATGATGAGGGCGTGTGCGCATGTGATGGTGGATAGGGGGGTCCTGGACACATTGTAGATTGACACGCTGAAAGATGATACCTGTGCCATGTGCCTCACGACGAGAGCATACTACATGCAGAAGCCTTGAGTCCCACTCCCATGGCCTTGCAGGGGTACAGATCCGGTGGGGAGTAGGAGGGACATGACCTGGTGGGTGTGACAGGTCCTGGAAGGCGTGGCAGCGCTGTGTAGGCAGTCGGAGTTGCACACTCATCATGCAAAGGTGTTGTGTGTGCGCTCAGTGCATGCCTGAGAGCAGGCGGGAGATGTGTGGATGGGACCTTGCTTGGAGGGTGGCTGCAACATCACACTGTAGTGTGATGTGGGTCATGCAAGGACATGAGGGTCGTGCAATGTGCACGTTGCATGTGCAGACGGTCCAGCCTTTGGTACCGCGTGGCCGCAACTGTGGCACAGACAAGCCGAAGACAGCCAAATTAATGTGTTGAGGGAGGAAGGGAGGAGAACCTTTGATGTGTGTGTGTTGCCAAATCTGGAAACTACGTGTGCCCTTGCTGCAGTGGCTGCAACAGCAGGCGGCATGTCCTGGGAATTATGCCACAATATCCACACAAAGACTAGGATGTCAGAAAGGACTACTGCAACAGGTGTATGTCAAGGAAGGAGTAACCGGTTTGCAATGGCACACCCAGAGACAAAGGATGCACAATCACCAAAGATGACTGACACCGGATCATGAAACTGAAGGCTGAGCTGCGCACAGGAAACACACCCCAGAAGGTGTTGACGGCCCGTGGGGGGGGGACTAACATGCCAAAACACATACACAGCCATGGACATCATGCACAATAGAGAATCAAATACATGAAGAACAGCATGCAGGTTGCTAATCTACACATAGACTCATATGCACAATCCTTGACAACCATGCCAGAGATGCCGCATGCACAGTGGCAAGAGACCTGCATTGACAGAGATGAGGCACCTTGGAGGCTGAGGAACACCTTTATTACTCAGGCTCACACCTATGCAAAAGCATCAACATTAACAGACTCACAGGTCTATTGGATTAACATGTGGGACCTACACTGGACACCCCCTTTGCACCACAGATGCTGAAAATCCATTGTACTGGCACACAAATGAAGGGGTTGAGCCAAACAGCCCCTGCTGCACACGGAGAGGCTGCAATTCCCCATTGAGCATCATATGGAGATGTCCCGCAATATGTCCACCCGTAGCCTCCCGTATGTTTCAGAGGGAAGTTGTACACACATTGATGCCTTCATCACAAACCACAATCCCATAACAGATGACTGTCACGAAGTGTGACTATCAATTCATGTGAGTCATGCCACATATCATGTGCCCCATGGTGAGTCGACATGTATGCATAGTAACATAACCTGCACAGGAGCAGTGCCCACATATTACAAACAACTACCACACCCAAAAAGCCTTGCTGCAATCCTTACCCAAAGGAGAATTTTCACCATGTCCGTGCATGTAACGCTGATTCAGCACACGTTGCATTACTCATGAGGAATAGCAGGAGCACAACGATGCCACGAACAGACAGTATGCGCAAATACCTGGGGATGAGAGACACACAAGAAGTCAGGAAAAACATAGTCATCCGCATGCATGGTCATGTACTCTACATGAATAAGGTTGACACCATGCCAGTTGTCAATTGAGTGTGTCAGCTAAAATGTGTGGAATGACATCAGCACTCGAGTGACACATCAGCACACACCTCAAAGTTACTTAGCATACAGTCAGCTGGACACACACATTGCAACACATGCCACGCAAGGCTCAAAGCGTGCACACTTAGACCCAGGGACTCACCATTATGAGAAGAAGTTGCGTATGAGCTGACTCCAGATGTCCTCCTCCTCCTCTTGCCTCGTGACCAAGGCCGTCATCCTCCACGGGTGGATGTTCCTGCTCATCGGGATCCAGGATGAGTGGCACAGCTTTCTCCACTGCCATGTTGTGCAGCATACAGCACACGAGGAAGATTTTGCAGACCTTCACCGGTGCATATGGGAGGGACCTGCCGGTCTTGTGGAGGCACCGGAATCGGCTCTTCAGGAGGCCAAATGTCCTCTCAATCACTCGCCTGGTCTGCCCATGGGCGTTGTTGAAACGGTGATCTGCAGCTGTTCTCGGGTTGCAGAGAGGCGTCACCAGCCATGGCATGTTGGGATAGCCAGAGTCCCCTACATGGAAACATCATGTAAAGAAGTGGATCAGGAGATGCCGTCACATACTAAGATAACGCTGAACACCGGACAAACAGAGGCTACTCACCAACAAGACATGCTCGTTCATTGTGCAGCTGCAGCATCATTTCTGGCACCCTGCTACACCTCATGATGTAGGCATCGTGTGCTGACCCTGGAAAACGTGCACAGACATGGGAAATCACCATGTTAGCAAGACACACCACAAGGGCATTAATGGAGTGGTAATGTTTACGATTACGGAAGGCTACCTCCTGTGCCTGTGGTGGTACCAAAGCCACATGTGTCCCATCAATGGACCCGATTACATGGGGCACCCTCCCAGGGCATAGAACTCACCCTTGATACCTGTCAACTGTTCACGCGTTGGAAAATGTATGAATTCATCCAGGTGCTCCAACATGGCTTCCAAAACATCATGCAGGACACGGCTGAACATGGTCTGAGACATGCCACCCACATCAGCAATGGTCAATTGAAACGTACCGGTGGCAAAGAAATGTAGGGCTGCCATCACCTTCATCTTGGGGGTCAGCGCAGTCGGATAACTGTGTCGCGGTTGGAGGTGTGGTGCCAGCCTGTTTGTCAGGTCCACAATTAACCGTTGGGGGAATCGGTAGCGGCGTATGCAGTCACGTTCACTCATGGCAGCCAAGTCTGGCATTGGTCGGGGAGAGGCGGTGCCCTGCAGAAAATAGGAAGGAATAACGAAGATTGAGTACATTACTACACCAATGTCAATGAACTGAGCACATGTTCAACAGCTAATACACATATGCCACATACAGAGTCTGGTCTGTGCAATACATCCTGCACACTTATGCCAGCCAGGTGCTACTCCTACCAAGAGCCAGCTACAGACATGGATTGTCAAGGTCTACATGACATGCCATGAAAGTAGCTGTGGGCCAGTGTGAGTGAACAGCCAGACACATTACAGGAGTGACATACATCCACATATGTGCATTTGAAGGATGTCATCTCATACAGACAGCTGCCGGCAAGCTAGACGCACAGGTCACATGTAATGGAAAAAGGACAGACCACACACCTTGCCATAAAGGGGTACATGTCAAATATGATCACACAGACATTGAGACTACGCAGATATGTCCTAAGCTCGCAAGTCCCTGTTATATGCATACAGACACACGTCACGTGTTATTCCACATGTGTCCTGGTGTGCGTAATAGTGTGACATTGGCATCTACACACAGACACATGTTGGATGCAGCTACAGCAGATGCCGTTGACGGAACACCAACAGCAAGATCATGGGAACACATGACACACACATGACATAGTCACATCGTGGCACGCTGGTAGTGAGATGTCAGGTGTCATCATCCGTGTACCTGGCATCATGGGACATTTGCGGGTGTTGGGGACTGTGCCATCCAAGTGATGCAGTGCTTGACAAGTTTGAAATACATGCACACATGTAAAATGTGTGAAGGGGAAGTGCGCCACATGATGCCCCATCACACATGACATGTGTACACAGGTATTGGGTTAAAACATGAGGAGACATGTGCCAGCTCACTGCCTGACACACCTAGGCCCTACACATGATGCACTGCACTGACAATGACTTGATGTCCATCCTTGTGCGAGTCATACACCTCCATTCCTTTCCTCTGCACCTCCTATCACCAGTGTAAGCTGTGAAACGCACCGTGCACACGCTCTAAGGGCGTGTGTACGGTCGTATCACAATATGGGGTTTGGGTAGGAGTACGCGTGTGTGCAAGGACCGTACACACGTACATGTACACACTGGTCCTATCCCCATGGTAGTGTTGGCGTAGGCGTACGCCATAGAGATGCGGCTCGTACCCGCGTATGTACGTCCCGTAGCACTATGGCGTACGCCTATGGCAACACTACCCTAGTGCTACGGGCCCTACACACGCGGGTACGGCCCGTAGCACTAGAGTAGTGTTACCGTAGGCGTACGCCATAGAGATACGGCTCGTACCCGCGTATGAACGTCCCGTAGCACTATGGCGTACGCCTATGGCAACACTACCATAGTGCTACAGGCCCTACACACGCGGGTATGGCCCGTAGCACTATGGTAGTGTTGCCGTAGGCATACGCCATAGAGATACGGCTCGTACCCGCGTATGTACGTCCCGTAGCACTATGGCGTATGCCTATGGCAACACTACCCTAATGCTACGGGCCCTACACACGTGGGTACGGCCCGTAGCACTAGGGTAGTGTTGCCGTAGGCATACGCCATAGTGCTACGGGCCGTACATACGCGGGTACGGCCCGTATCTCTATGGCGTACGCCTACGGCAACACTACCATAGTCCTACGAGCCGTACCCGCGTGTGTAGGGCCCGTAGCACTATGGTAGTGTTGCCGTAGGTGTACGCCATAGAGATACGGGCCGTACATACGGCAACACTACCGAAGTGATACGGGCCCTACACTCGCGGGTACGGACCGTATCACTGGAATAGTGGTGCCCTAGGGGTACATGTGTAACGCACCGTACCTGTGTGTGGATAGTGAAATTACATAGGGGACACATGAGGGACAAGTATAAGGGCCTAAATGCATGCTGGTTGTCATGGAGACCGAGTTTCCAGTTCAAATTTTTGCATCAGGTGGCCAGCAAAAGTCGGTTGGAGACAATATACTATGTTGCAAAGTGGTTGTTGACTTGACATCATGCTCAAATTTTGAACCATGCAAAGGCCCTCACTGGGGTAGGTTTAAAGGGATTGGAGGAAACGTAGGATGCAAATGAGATTGACCAATCACTCTGTACTCCTGTAAATGAAACAGCCCAGCAAGGGAGATATAAGGCAGCCAGGACCCATGAGAGAGCACTTGCCTACACAACCTTTCATTCCACACCACTGCTGCTGCTCGTGATTCCTCTGGCACCATGTCCAGGTCTGTGGAGAGGGCTGACTCCACTAGCTGTGACTGTGCCCCTTTTTTGTGTCTGTCACTTCTGGCATTGTGTCCAGGTGTGACAGACATGCAATGTTTGTTCATGGTGGGTCCCAGGGGGGGAATGCCTTATGTCTCCCATGCAGAGCCTGATGTGGTTCATATCTGCACTCCTCACTTGCATTGTGCTTACTGGGACAATCACTGCATGGTGCATGCCACATTCAGCTTGGCTAATGTTGTTTCCATAGTCCTGATGGGATTCTGTGGTCCCCCCAGTGTGACAGGTGACTGTACCCACAGATGTGTGTGAGTTGAGTGTACCTGTGGTGATAGTGTCCAAATGATGTGTACGGCCCCTGGACATTGGTGTGTGTGTGTAAGTCCCCTGTCATGTGGGTGAGTGTCTAGGTGGAGTGTTGCACCCCAGCTGCATGGAGGATGTATATGCCCTACCCATCTGATGTGAGCAGGGAGCCGTGCTGTGTGTCTGACGTGCTGAGCTAGGCCCACACCTGTGACTCCCCCCAGTCAAGTGGCACATGTGCAGAGTGATGTTTGTACCCGCAGTTGCCAATGGCAGGTGATTGTCCTGTGCCTGTGTGTGTCTGTGTACTCCGCTGAGGTTGCGTCAGTGGCCTGGGGCATGTGACTGCTTTGAGGTGCTGTCCATTATCCTGGTGTTGCTTGTGATGCACAGTGTGAGCCATGATCATTGATTCTCTCGCACCCCTCATGCCACCTGTGTACTTTAAATGCCACGTAGTGCATTTGGCCTTCCCCAGAGGGGCATACTATGCCCTGTTCAAACAAGCCCAATTGTTCTAATGTGTGTCTCTGTGACATGGAGCAGGTGTATTGATGTTGTCTCACTTTGTCATCCTCACAGGTAGCCACCTACGCCAAGGGGGAGATTTGGAAGCAGGCCATCAGGGCCGTGAGGTCTGTGGAGGGTCGCAGTCGGCGCCTGGCCCAGGTGAGGAAACGCTGGCAGGCTATCCGGTGCTGGACCAGGAGGATCGCCCGGGTCCTGCTGGGGGACTCACCAGAGGGCAAGAACAGCGGGCGCCGGCGCCTGACCCACCAAATGAAGCGTGTCCTGGCGGTGGTCTTCCCTGACATGGATAGGCGGCTACAGGAGAAGCAGCAGCAGGAAGGGGGTAGGTACATGTGTGTTTGTTGTGTGTCACCAGCTTTTGGAAGTGCTCAGTCGCCTGGATACACTGCCAGGGTTTATATGTGCAGTGCATATCCTGTTCCCCAAAGTCAACCGGTCCTGTTCTTCCTCCCTTCCCCTCCTTGACATGTGTTCCCTGGTCTGTGTGTAGTCACTCTTGCACAAGGTAATCTAGGCTGGCAGTTAATCCAAGTGCCCTTGCCTGTGCCCTGTCCAGTTCAGTCATTTGGGGGTCCATGATTGTTGGCACTGATGCAGAGTCTCAACATAGGAGTGTGAGGCTTAAAATGAACTGCCTTGCAGCATGCATGACCGATGTTGTGGCCTCAGACATGATGTGCATGAGGGGGAGATATGCATAGTGCGGGGACGGTTGCTCCTGTTGCAGTCAGATCTATCCAGGACCATGGAGCAGTGTGGCCACTACAGTCCCCTGAGACACCTTTTCCTAGGAATCATGTGTGTCATCCAACACTGTGGACATTCTCAGTGTCTTCAGCATAGGTTGGCCTCTGTGGCATTGTACCCTGGCCTCATTTGTATTTACGTAAAGTGTGCTACATGTGTACACTGTACAGGGTGACCCAATGTGGCTTGTGCATCCTCACACTGGCCAGTGCCTGTGTGTCTGTGTACAACTATCTGATGATGGTTGTTTGTCAATAATATGTGTGGTCAGCCCCACGAGGGGTAGTTAGAGTGCAATTAGGCTTTAATGGAGCCCATTAATGTGATCCCTGATTAAGAGGTGTAAGTCCTTCCTCTGTCTCAATCACATTGTCTCAGGTAGGGGGGGTTTGTGCGGGCAAGGCCTACATGTCCAAAGCATATGTCTCCTTGCCAGGTCTGGCCTGTGTGTGATGGTAGTCAGAACAGACACTCAACAAGTATTGACCCAGTCATGTTGTGCAGGGTTTAATGTTTGTTTAATGTTTGTACTTTGCAGCATGTGTCAAAAGTTAAAAGACATGGTTCCTGCTCATCCATTTTTGCCAACGGTGTGTGGTCCAGATGCTGTGCTCGACTGTCCACAGACACTAGCTTCTCTGTATAATTCGATATCAAGTTCTTTGCTGTTGTGTCATGCTCTCCATTGTTTCAAAGTGGCATGGTGGCTCAACCAACTGTGTAGTGCATGGCCTACATATGTGCGTAGTATTGTAGATGTTACTAATGATGCTTTTCATGCTATGCACTGTGACCTATGTAGTTTGGGGAGTCTGGTGCAGCAAGTGGCACGGAGGGCGAGGGGAGTCAGGCAGAGGACCTGTCCAGTCCCAACACCGACTATGACGCTGACGGGTCCGAGGCTGAGCTCCCAGAGGGGGCGGAGGCTGCTACCACAGCTGAAAGCAGCAGTACATCTCTCGCCGCCCCCTCAATTCCCATCACCGCCCTCCCACTTGCTCGGGTCCCTTCTGTCCGTGCTAGGCGACCACATGTCTCCTTCGTGCCAGGCACCGCACCCCCTGCCCCTGTCTCCCCTGCTGCCGTTAATGCCGAGTCTGTGGACATCCTGCGGCAGTTGCAGGTTGGTCAGACATCGCTGCTTAATGTCCTCCATGGCCACACCAGACTGCTGACACATATGGTGTCGTACATGGAGGGCATGTCATCAGGTCCATGGACTCGTCACTGACGGCAGCAGTGGGTCTCCTGCAGCGCTCCGTCCCCCCCTACCCCTGCCCCATCCACACTTCCCACTCCCATGCCTGTTCCAAGCACACCCAGACATCCCCATGCACGCACCCCACGAGACACAGGCAGCACACCAATGGACCGTTCGTTGGTCATCTTACCTGAAGGACGTTTTCACTCGGAGTTTCCCTGGTCGGTGGCGATATTCATTGTGCGCTTGTATCAGTCAGTTTAAAGGCCGCCACGGCATGTGCTATCTCGGACTTCTTTTTCACGTCCTGTCATCGTTACATTATTGACATGCCGACATACCGAGATTTGCTCAGTCAGCTCTCTGAGACCAGAACTACCTTTTGCCCTTGGAATTCGTTTAAGTCTAGACTTCGTCTTGTTAATATTCCTAATAGCGGATTCGTTTAATTTAGAGCATCTGCCGCCTGGACGCCTTTTTCCTGTGCCCTCATATAATCGAGCTTACTCCGCTTCAGCTTGATCAGAACGTCATACATATATTTTCCATACAGGTCCCAGTACATCGATAAAACTATTTTATATGGTTTTTGCACGCCCTGAGGAAGGTGGCACCCACATCTGGGTGCGATCTCCGAAACGCGCGTCGGCGCATTCCACGAGGCCCTTCCAACCTCTAAATTCTTAAATCGTGTACACTAATTTGAAACAACAATTTGCACAGCATTGAGTATTTATATATTGATTATCAAATATTTATCATTTTGTCTGAAGGGCCTCCAGACCTATTCGGTCTTCTGTTTTTGTTTGTACATGTGTGATGTTTGTATCTATGGTGTTGTATGACTGTTATGTGAGTTTGAGAGTAAGTTGTGAATGACTATGTCTGGGACCTTTGCCTAGTCTGACCTACCTTTGCACATATATATTTTGTTATAATTGATGTTTTATTCATAAATTGTTAATTAACTATTGCATTGAATCCATCTTTTTGACTCCGATAAAAATGATAAATAAAATTCATTAATGAATATACTCTGCCTAATTTGTTAAATGTTTTGTTTGTCGGTCTAGTTAAAGTGTCAGTCCATAAACAGATGATATGGTGTACATTTTGAAAGATACAGGTAGAGAAAGCAATTTTTTCCTTGTTAAGACACCAACAGGGAAGGCCAAGCGCACTCCTCCAGTCACGCACACACAGGGGGAAGTAGGCACACCCACTGGGTCGGGGGGCAAACGGCAGCCAGGCAGCCACAGTGGGAGTCCACAGTCCTTCCTCCAAAACCACTCCCCTTGGCTCTTCTGCCCAAGAGTCGGACAAAGAGTCCTTCATGGCCAGTCTGTCCCTCAGCCCCAGTGTGACACCACCCCGCAAGCGGTCGAGGAAGTCCCCGGGCAGGGGAGTTGAGTCCCCCCCTGTCCACGCCCTCCCCCACTTGCGCTGCAACCCATCCCTCCGACCCCCCCCTCCTTGGGGCCTGTGGTTCCTTCGGGTGCGGGGGAGACGCTGGCAGACCTTGCAACCGTGTGCAGCGCCATCCTAATCACCACCTTTGGCGCTGCCCCACCCCCTGTGGTGGAGTCGTCTGTCCCTGCATCCACAACACCTACCCTTGCCCCTCCTGTCCCTGCGGTGCCTGGTCCTTCCCCCCCACATGATGCCCCCCCCTGTGGATGGAAAGGAACTGTGAACTGTGCAGGCAAGCTAGGGGAGACGCGTCCCAATGTGTCCCCCCCCAGGAATTCGCATATGGACTGGCCTATGGGCCTTGTATATAGTGTACATTTCAAATCCAATTTTTTTTTATGCTGAATAAAGCATTTTGTTTTTCATTTGCACACGAATGCTTTTCTGGTATTGCTGTTGGTGCTGCTGCTCCCTGAGTTGGGGTGGTGATAATCTGTTAGGTGTCTGGGAAATGTTGTAGTGTGCTGCTCATGGGGAGGACCCTGGTATCTGCGTGCCATCACAAGGTCTCTGCAAATAATCTTTGGTCATGTAAGCTCTTACTGTATGGTGACATTGTCCCAAGGAGTGTTCCTTCCTCTGTGGCACCTGACTTCTTCCCTGCAGGGTGTTTCCCAATTGTTGTGCTGAGCTGTGTCTACAGTTCCTTGCTGTGTGAGGGATCCCTTCAACTTTGCCCATGCCTGCTCAGCAATGTCTCCGCCTGCATCGTCTGTGCCATCCTTGGTAGTCACTGTACTTGTGTATGGAGTATGTTGCCATGGCTTAATGTGGACATGGTCCACTTTTCCGCACTATGCATGTGTGTACTCCCAGCCTAGCACACATGTGTTACTTGTTCTGCAGGGTATTTGGGCACCTGACTGACAATTGTGGGCATTGTATCTGTGGGTACTCCACCCTTTTCCTTCCATAGGAGGCAACAATTTGTTCGCTGCCCCAGCACCTGTACATTCCTATCAGTCCTGGAATGTGGCTGACAGTGTGTGTTCCCTTAGGCTCTCTTAGTTTAGTGGGGCTTCACATGAGGATACAGTCTTGTTGCATGATCTCAGTGTGTGTATTGTGCTGCCACCTCCAGGGGTGGTTATGCATGTGTAATTTGTTATCACACCCACATGTGGTGTGTCATGCAGTGGGGGAAGGACATCCATCCTCATGTGAGTGGGACACTGCTGTCAGTGATGTGTTGTCATGGCACTATCAACATAGTCGCACATTGTGGCTGCCTTCATGCACCCATGGAGTTTTGCTAATGGGAGGATGATGTACACACCCCCATGTCTCTGTCCACTGCTGGGAGGCCTCTGCACCCACCCCTCATTTGTCTGGGCACTGCTGGGAGTGATAGGCACCCACCCCTCATATGTCTGGGCACTGCTGGGGGTCCTCTGCACCCACCCCTCATATGCCTGGGCACTGCTGGGGGTCCTCTGCACACACCCCTCATATGTCTGGGCACTGCTGGGAGTGATGGGCACACGCCCCTCATATGTCTGGGCACTGCTGGGAGTGATAGGCACACACCCCTCATATGTCTGGGCACTGCTGGGAGTGATAGGCACCCACCCCTCATATGTCTGGGCACTGCCGGGAGTGATGGGCACACACCCCTCATATGTCTGGGCACTGCTGGGGGTCCTCTGTACCCACCCCTCATATGTCTGGCCACTGCTGGGAGTGATGGGCACACACCCCTCATATGTCTGGGCACTGCTGGGAGTGATAGGCACCCACCCCTCATATGTCTGGGCACTGCTGGGAGTCCTCTGCACCCACCCCTCATATGTCGAGGCACTGCTGGGAGTGATAGGCACACACCCCTCATATGTCTGGGCACTGCTGGGAGTGATAGGCACCCACCCCTCATATGTCTGGGCACTGCTGGGAGTGATGGGAATACACCCCTATGTCTCTGTCCACTGATGTGGATCGTAGCACAACACCCACCTACCCGCCCACACGCTCTGAAGCCTTGGGTACGGGCCGTACCACCATTGTTGGGGTGACGTAGGGGTACGGCCCGCACCCAGGCCTGAGGAGCGTGGGTACGAGTCGCACCACGCGTACCCCTACGTCACCCCAACAATGGTGGTGCGGCCCGTACCCAGGCCTGAAGAGCGTGGGTACGGGTCGCACCACGCCTACCCCTACGTCACCCCAACAATGGTGGTGCGGCCCGTACCCAGGCCTGAAGAGCGTGGGTACGGGTTGCACCACGCCTACCCCTACGTCACCCCAACAATGGTGGTACGGCCCGTACCCACGCTCTTCAGGCCTGGGTACGGGCCGTACAACCATTGTTGGTGTGATGTAGGGGTAGGTGTGGTACGACCCGTACCCACGCTGTTCAGCCCTGGGTACGGGCCGTACCACCATTGTTGGGGTGCTGTAGGGGTACGGCCCGTACCCAGGCCTGAAGAGCTTGAGTACGGGTCGCACCACGCGTACCCCTACGTCACACCAACAATGGTGGTACGGCCCATACCCACGCTCTTCAGGCCTGGGTACGGGCCGTACCACCATTGTTGGGGTGCCGTAGGGGTACGGCCCGTACCCAGGCCTACAGAACGTGGGTACGGGCCGTACCACCATTGTTGGTGTGACATAGGGGTAGGTGTGGTACGACCCGTACCCACGCTGTTCAGGCCTGGGTACGGGCCGTACCCCCAATGTTGGGGTGACGTAGGAGTAGGCGTGGTACGACCCGTACCCACGCTCTTCAGGCCTGGGTATGGGCCGTACAACCATTGTTTGGGTGCCATAGGGGTACGGCCCGTACCCAGGCCTGAAGAGCGTGGGTACGGGTTGCACCACGCGTACCCCTACGTCACACCAACAATGGTGGTACGGCCCGTACCCACGCTCTTCAGGCCTGGGTACGGGCCGTACCACGATTGTTGGGGTGACGTAGGGGTACGCGTGGTGCGACTCGTACCCACGCTCTTCAGGCCTGGGTACAGGCCATACCACCATTGTTGGGGTACCGTAGGGGTACGGCCCGTACCCAGGCCTACAGAACGTGGGTACGGGCCGTACCACCATTGGTGGGGTGACGTAGGGGCAGGCGTGGTATGACCCGTACCCACGCTCTTAAGGCGTGGGTACGGTGCGTACCACAATTGTTGTGGTGACGGGACGCGTCCACGTCCACTTCCGTTGTGGCGGGACGCAGGCCTTGGTGGACACGCCCCCCCCGAGTGACCAGTCCCTGGAGGTACGGTATGGACAGGGCATGTATATATTTTGCCTTGGGTGGGGGGTTATGTTTCCTGCCCCTGCCCCCCACCTTTGCCCCTGGGTGTTGTTCTGACCTTCTGCGGCGTCTGCGTCGGTTCCTGTGCACCAGGTCGTAGGCTATGAGGGCCGGGATGACACGTAGGATGGGGTCCATGGCTGTCCGTCGCGTACAGGTGCTCCTTCCTCGCGTCGTCCTCAATTTCCCGGCAGTTTTTGGCTCCCATAAAAAACTACGTGCGGAGTGACGTAGGCACGAATTGTACTTGCTGGTTCATAAAACGCTACCTGACTCCGTCCGGACGTCACGTACGCGGTGTCCCGGATCGGAATTGTGGGTATATTTTAGCCGGTCGGTGTTTTGTACGAATCGTACGGAAATGGTATTTCTGTACGAATCGTACTTGCGGGTTTGTAAGGTGGTTTTCCCGGGTACGAGTCGGACGGAGAAAACGCTCCGTACGACGGTTCATACCCGGGTTTTACAGGATCGGAATCGGCACCAAAGTGTACAAGTAAATAAAGAAAGAAATCTTTTGTAGCGCAGCTGCTAAAGTGAGAGCAGTTGCGCTGTAAATTAAATAAATAGATAAGTGCGGCTGCTAAAGTGAAAACGACTGGCGCTGTAAACTAAATAAATAAGCATGGCAAAGAGGACCGCGCTGCAAATTAAATCATTAAATAAGCGCTGCTGCTATAGTTAAAGCGGACTGCGCTGGAAATTAAAAATTCCTGATTAATAACAATATAAAAGGTAGCGCCGTCCTGTTACGTCGTGGGTGGAATAGGGAAGATCATTATAGAAAATAGTGCTCACTGACTAGATAAAGCAGTCCGTGTAACTACACAAGTAAAAAGTCCAGTAGTTATGGGAGGTTACAAATGCAGACAGGGACTACTAAGCCTATTCATGAATGAAAAGCAATGATTTTGAAAGGACAGGAGATTCTACTCCATACCTCAATACAGCATGCCTCGCAGAGCAGCGCATGCGCTGCCCAGGCTCGACCTAAAAAAATGTGTCATGACATGACACAAGGATTAGTGAATATTCTGCATATGCTACTAGCACCTACATCATTTCGTAGATGCACATCACCATGAACGTAGGCGCCTACTGAATGATGCATGCTCCATTTATTTATATTTTTATTTACTGATCCAAAATGACAGCCCACACCAAGAAAAAAGAAATGTTCGATTGAACTAAGGTCTAGAGTTAGACGCATGTCGTCTTCAGTGGCAGCTGGTATGGCTCGCGGGTGGCGGGGCGGGCACAGGGAGGAACGTGTGTGGGTTCGCGAGGGTGGCGGGCGGAGGGTTGCGCTTGGTTCAATAATAACATATTAGAAAATACTTAACCTGCCGCCGGCCTGGTACTGCGTCTCTGCTCTCCTCTTGCACAATGAGGAACGGGAAGCAGGCCCCACTGACCAATCACAACGCTGCAATGCAGCGTTTTGATTTGTTTTGAGTTTCCTGGATCGACGCTCATCCAGGGAATGTGGGCTTGGGCATGTTCTTCATGCAGGCTGTAATGCAGCCTGCATGGAGAATGGGGAAAGTGCGCATGGCTGGTTTGGGCGGCCCGAGAGGGCTGACCAAACAGTCATTGCATACTTTGGAGTGGGCAAACCACTCCTCCTCTGCCCTGCTCCAAGAGCAGAGCAGGCCCGCCCGCAAAGCAGCAGGAAGCATAAAATGATAATAATGCAAAGTTATTATCATTTTTATGTTTCTGCTTCGCACTGCTTAAAACCAGTGGGGCCACGCTCTCCACCACTGCTCCTTTTACACTCCCAGGCTACTTCCGCTTTTGGCATCTAGGTCAAAATATACGTACGTGCATTTTGCGTTGCAATTGTGTATGTTATGCACAAGCCAATCCCACGAACATACATATAGAGCTGCACTATTGTAAATCGTCTGTAAAGTCTACATACATCTCTATTCCAGGCAAAAGCCTGCTTCCGCCTGGGAAATAGGTGAGTTGGTCCCAACACTTTAATCATGGCTTTAAAAAGCGAATCACGATCCAAACATCCACCTAACTGCCTCGAAGCACTGGAACAGAGCTCTTGGAAGGTGTGGGACACGACAGAGGTGTCTTTAACCCACAAATATTTAAGCACAAATTAGCTACTGCTTAACGGCTTGCACAAAATAGCTTATATATTGTACAACGTTTCCTAGATTTGGAGAAGAAACATATCTTAAACATCTTTAAGTACTTTTTAGTGCTTGCTGTTATGGGCGCTGAATTTGCGGGTGACCCTTATACTGTTGTAATTGCTAGTAAGCGATTTAAAAATGCAATTACAGTATAATTACAGTAGACACGGAAACTAAAGCACAAGAAGTTTTTCCAGTATGTGCAAGTGTTGAAACCGGGATCTTAATACTAATTCTGACGTCACTCCGTCAGCTAACCACTAAACCACGCCCCGTTCTTCTCATAGCTCTTGTCCCAGTCCTACCCTATTATTCTGGGACCGCTGGCTGAGCATTGGCCCCGGTCCTGCCACCGCCAGCTGATGTTCAGAGACGTTGGGGGATGGGCACGAGGGCAGCAGGCCTGTCAGTGAGCGCGAAAACCAGAGCGGCCACATCAATTAACATGTTGAGATGACATATCCACGGACTTTCAGCTGCAGAGGGAAAAATCTATGTAATGGTTCTGAACGTAAACTTTCAGGACGAAAACAGCGGTCGAATATTGAACTCCTTTTCCTTCAAATTATAGTGGCTGAAAAATACAGGCTTTCTGGCTCTCAATTACAGCCAGGAAGAGAAGGGGGGGGGGGGAGAGGAGCGGCGCTTAATCACGGGACCGCGATTCACAGAGCCGCTCTCTGCGGGTGCTTCTTGCGCCACAGTCTTCGTGTCCTCAGAAGAGTGGTACGGCAAAAAATCTAATTACTAGAAGAAAGTCGCGCAAACATATCCATTATGTATGCTTCACCCACTGCACATATTTCCTCCAAATCCCAGCATGCACCGTGTTGTGGTGCAGCATCTAGGAAGCAATTTCGATACTTTTACTACTATCCCAGCGCTTACACCATGACTTCATGACTTAGATCATGTTCATGTACTGGTGAGACAGGCACCTCACTGGCTACCTGAAAGAAGGCAGAGTCAAAAGGTCCGGGTTTAATGGGCTTCCACCTGCAGCGCTAGCACATTACAGAGGATGGAGCCAGCAGGGATGGACAAAGAGGACTATAGCTCTAAATAGTCCCTCATACGGTCAAAGCAAGCACAGGTGCGGTGGCAGAATCCTGCGCTCAACCAGCTTATACCAGAAGGTGAGAGATGAATACTCCACTGGGCTGAGCGAAGACGTGATTGACAAAGTCTCAAGCCAACAGTGGAGAGAGGCTGGTGAAAAAAGCCAATGGTTGAATCATGCAGACCCAAAGCTTATAGTACGCACACAACGTAACACTCACTCCTCCCCCACTTCTGACCCCTTTTCTGCCCCCACTGGGCCCAAGAACCTTAGGAATCAGGTTATGTTGTCCAAGGCGTAGACTTTTATTCACATCAAATCAGGTGACTCACCACAAACCATTACAAAAGTAAAAGTAAAAGTATTCTCTTTGAATATATATCATTATTTCACAGCATCAGACTTTAGCGACATCAACAGGGCCGGAATGGCCGTAGCAGGCACCGGGCAATCCCCCGGTGCGCCGCACGGGTGGGGGCAGGTTTTGGGCCCCTGGGGGCCATTTTTGTTACAGGGCCGTTTTTGCAGCATAGCTGCAAAATCGGCCCTGTAACAAAATCGTCCGAAAACCGACCCTGGCAAAGAGCTCGGCGGCATCCCCCCCGGCCGACACTTTGCCAGGGCCGGTTGTGGTTCCCAGTCCGGCCCTGCTCAGAACTGCAGTGGAGCACGTGAAAGCACTGACATCATCACACACTGGATGGCGTCACTTCTTAGTGAATAGTAGTATCGAAGTTATAACAGACCATTATCAAGGAGTGGTGGACATACTGGGGACCCTCCGTAAGCTGTACTCGCTAAACTAATATCACAATAGCTCGTCTTATCTTGCGTGTTTTGTTAGCATGTATCGCCAGGCTCAATAAAACTAAATTGTTGTTCAGAAGCAGGGCCGGACAAGGACAAAGAAATTGGCCTGGGCACCAAAATAAAAGTGACTCCTATTATTGAAAGAGATAGATAAGAAAAGAAAGTGTCACAGTTTGCAAATTGCGGCAGTTTTGAACTTGTAAAGACACACTCTATAAGTGGTTTGCAAGGATCGGAAGACTGCGTGGATTTGAGTTTGCTACAGGCAATGAGTGTGGTAACATTAGGGAAAACAACAGTAAAAACTGGCGCAGCAGACTATAAGAGAGGCCCACATATAGCCAATAAACTGGCCCATATAGTATCCTGTCAGTCCAGCCCATCAGGCACTGCCTGATTACCTTATAGGCCACTTTGAACCTGTTCAAAAAAAAGAAGCACAAGTGGAGGGATGGACCGGGGCGTAATGCACGTCTCTGTATCCCCTGCGATGTAGGAGGCACCACACCTAATGGCTAGTGTGGTCGACCTCAAATCTGGAGAACCAGGTTCGAGTCTCGGCAGGGATACTCAACATTCTGTTATTCTGGGCAAATCACTTAATCTCCCCTGTGCCTAACAAAATGAATGTGTCCATCTGTAACGGAACTGGTGCTCATTTACAGCGCACCGATACCTTCGGGTCAAGTTTGTGCTATATAACCCCCCCCAAAAAAACTCATGGGGGCCCCCATTCACCCAAGGCCAATAAATATCTGTGAGATAAAGGCAACTCAGGGACCCCTCTTCATGTTGCGTTAAATCACTATTGATGGATATGCATTTATTTTCCCTGAAAGGTGGCCTGACATCTAGTGGAGATCAGCGCTGCAGTTCATCGGCAGATGCCACTGGCAGTGAATCTCAATGTCAAGCCTGGGGATGCATTCTTCAAAGGGAGACAGCTGTATTCCAGTAGCAGTCACACCTAACAATGAGGCTACTGGCCATGCCGGGGATCAGGCGTTTCCCTGGGAGGCTAGAAGGGTGGGGGCCGGTTTTGTTGCTGGGGGCCGGTTTAGCAGCAGCGTTGCAATATCGGCCCGAGTAACAAAAGCAGCATGCAAGCGTTTCCACCCTCCTGGGGCCAGGCAGTGTCAGAGAAAATTGCCAGGGCTGCTTTGGGTTCCCAGTCCGGCCCTGGACATCAACCTGCCAAGGCAGTAGGGAAATTAGCAATGACATTACATTTGAACTTCAGCTTGGCCTTACACTAGAATTAAAATGTGTCCGACTCGGCCAACCCATGCAGCTACGCACATTGTGCCAGCAGGCCCCAACGCCCTATGGCAAACAGTTGTATATTAGGAGAGTAAAGCATTCTACTTGGATATATCATTATTCACAGCTTCAGACTTTTAGCGACATCCACATGTCAAAATGGCCAACTCGGCCGACCCACTCGGCTGCGCTCATTGTCCCGGCAGGCCCCAACGCGCTACAGCAAACCGTTCATTTACTTGAAATACAGGACACCGCATAGCTTGAATTTGTGCGACTCAGTGAGCTGCGCACATTGTGCCGGCAGGCCCCAACACGCTACAGCAAACAGTTCATTACTTGAAATCCAGGGCACCGCATAGCGCACCGGCCCACCGGGGTACCTGACCACAGGCAACCTCCCCAAGATTCTACTCAGTCCATATGTTGCGGGTTAGGACTGTAGAGTCCAGGACCACCGGCAGGTCAGTCCCCTCCCTGCCTACCCTCTGCACACTTCCATCCTACCCCCTCCTGGGGTCCAACCAGTCATTGATCCTCCATACCTGTGCATGCCCCTTTGCTGTTATCTGTCAGCGTTCCGCCACAGGGTGAGAAGCTCCCTGGCGCACTCGCCCTCCCCCCCCTCCGACACTGACTGTGCTCCACAATAGTCCAGTGTAGTCTGGATAATGATCTGCTGCCGTTTGTGGGACCAGATGCACCCCCTCTTTCTGGCTGTAGCCAGTTGTACCGAATTGTGCCAATTGCGGCACCGGCGACAATTGCTTTGCCAGCAAAGCTCAGGAAATAGAGTGCTGACTTGGAGGCTACCAAAGAACCTAAATTATCCCCTCTGAAAGTGCCTGCCTGTTTTATAGCGGTATTGAGAACCCTTTATCCATCAATTTATTCCCAACGGTTGGTTATTAAGCCGCAGCATGCGTCAGCATTATCCATAATCATCTTACCGTGAAGTGACCAATTACCTGGGGCAGGAATGATCCGTAAAACCTCCACCCCGGAGGAAACGACTCAGAACTGGAGACATGTCAGCAACGAAATGACCTCCTCTACCTTTCCGGTACCGTACCTTACTGAAACCTTTTAGGATCCCCAATTTTGTTTGATATACAGCTCCTCCCTTCTGGCTGCTGTGGCTCCCTATGTGGGGTTGGTGCTTTCCTCAACAGAGCTAAGACCCATGGCAAGATGAACCCATGAGGGTATAAAGTGTAGATTCACTTATGACAATTTACCGCATGATGCGTGATCACCCCGCACCCGGATAGAAGCCTAGCCCAATGGAACCTTATCACCACCTCTATAAATGGCCTCACGAACAGGCACTGGTCTGAAATTGTACCAGGAACACCACCGTCATCTCCCCCTTACTTTACAGCAGAAAATGCCAGAATGTAAAAGTGCCAGCAAGCCTCTTTTACCTTCCCCATAGCCAATGATTTAACTAAGGGCCCAGCCCCACATTCCATTTTTACCAGCACCTCCACCATGACACTGCCTAGCACCTCACCCCTGCCGGGGTACCTGTTACTTCAGCCAATCCAAGGGGAAAGTTTCGTATATTAACGACATTTTTTGGAAAGCCCCCTATTACTAGCGCCAAAATATGCACCACCGAGCGCAGAGTTCACTGGCGAACTCGTTGTTCCTTGAATTACCCCTGAAGGGCCTCCTCAACACCCATTATGATTGTGCGGCTGCGTAAAGCAGCTTTTTTTGTTTTTTTTACAGATGCACCCTTTCCCCAAGGGGATATTTACACCCACCTTTATATGGGTGTTTGTAGATATGGGCTTCCTTCCCAATTATAGGCAAATGTAAATATTCCGTAGCTAGGCCACTGAAGTCTATGGGTAGCATGAACCCTCTTGAGCCGGCACCAATGCGCTCCAGCGAACAGTTTTTTTCTTGCAAACCAGGGCACGTGGTTGAGCCTAGAACGACTAGTGTGTTTTATTGAATTGGAGACTAGTGTGTTTTATTGAATTGGAGACACTTTTCCAGTCCTGTACGCTTATTGTTTCTATTTAACCCAATTGCTTATCAATTGTTATTTAAAGTGAATGCCAAACAATAAGAATTTTTTTTATTGCCCTTGTTAAAGGCAAGCTGTAGAAGTTATTTATTTATTTATTCCGGCCCACTCACTGTGCACAATATGCACTACGCTTATTGCTTGTATTTAACCCAAGCGCTTATCAATTGTTATTAAGCTCTTATCAATTGTTATTAAAGTGAGTGCCTAATATTAAAGAAAATTGTGTTGCCCATGTTGAAGGCAAGAGGTCACTGAAGAATATATTGATTAATTTATTCCGGCCCACTCAGCTGCGCACATTGTACCAGCAGGCCCCAATGCGGTACAGCAACCAGTTCTTATGCTTTCGTATTTGGTTGGTCCTGCTACCGCGCTTGCGTACTGCTGCTATCGCTAGTAGGGTGGCACTGAAAGTTGTCTTAACCGCCCTTGACGGAAGGAATATATTCTGTTCAACCTGGTCACTGGCTGATTGTCCCAACTTTGGGAGAAAGGCGGTTGTCTGGAGTCAATTGCCTTGAGAAGGATCGCACACTGGCCCTGTGTCTCTATAGACTAATTAGAAGGACCATGAGAACCCCATGAACGGGCCTTTGTGCTAACACCTCAACCATGCATGTCAAAACAGTAATGAAAATTAGGCCAGACATTACACTTGATCTTCAGCTTGGCCTTACACTTTAACTTGCATCTGGCCGACTCGGCCGACATGTCAAGCCAGTACGGAAATTAGGCCATGCATTACACTTGAACTTCAGCTTGTCCGTACAGTACAGTTTTAACTTGAATTTGCCCAACTCGGCCGTCTCACTCAGTGCTGCGCATATTGTGCCGGCAGGCCCCAACGCGCTACAGCAAACAGTTGCATTATCTGAAAACCTGGGCACCGCATAGCGCACCGGCCCACCGTGGTACCTGTACACAGGCAGCCTCCCCAAGATTATACTCAGTCCATACGTTGCGGGTTAGGGCAGTAGAGTCCAGGACCACTGGATAGACTAATGAGAAGGACCAGAGAACCCCATGAACGGGCCTTTGTGCTAACACCCCAACCATGTGCTTAGCTGCAAGCATAGATATGGTACCAAGCTGCCCCAACTCACTCTGGAGAAAATTAACCATTATTGGTATTCGTAGGGGTAATGTGACCGAACATTTAGCAAACGCTAGTGACCAACATCTGGTGTTATTACTGGCATGGTGCTCAGCCCTGTAAGTTATACTAAATCTGAAAGCAAAACTTTGTTGGATCTGCTCCCCCAGCATTGTCTGACTACGTAATATGTAACTCAAATGGTACTCCACCTCCCCTCTCTACATGATGACCCAACCACCGAACCGACCCCTGATAGGCTTTTTAAGAGTTGTGAGGGAGGCTTTATATTGCATTTAGGCTACGCTACTCCACCGCGATGCTGACTATATGTACCTTGAGCCCATTTGCATATACCATATAAACCAGTTACCACAAGGGACACGTACTCCCTCCCATGTCTGCCGGTACCGATATGGTGGCCCTCCAGAAGTTGCTGCTGGTCACAGTCATAAAAACATGTTGCTGCCATGTCCGCGCCATGCGCCTCCCACGATCATGTAAGGGAAGAGAAAAAACAAGCCATCAATATTTGGTGCGTTTCCATCTTTAATACACAAACTCAGAAGCATTTATTTCCCCGCGACTGAGGAGGTTTGCCCTTATGATTGCCTGAATACCATATATACATTAAGCCTCAGACATGATGTGCGGATCCAGCGCCGAGACTTGAACCTTGTACTTCCCTAACTAACTCAGCATGTGTGGCTGTAATGCCACCTATTCTAAATTCCGTGTAACCTTGAAAGTTACTTATTGCAAAATATTTCCTGACTAAGTTCCAGTCTCTTATGCCCGCCGAAACGTTATGCATCCATCTGCATGTATTAGGTCGTTATTAAGTCGGCAAGCCTGGCTGGACCGCCACTTATTCTTAATTTAAAGGAAATTAATTAATGAGCCAAGTGATGATATAGTAATTAATAGGACTGAGATATTGTCATAAAGAGAATGTATTGCTATTTATGGAGCAATTAAGCTATGGCCTGGGAGAGGGTGATATGGAGCAAGCCTGTCACCTTCCCCCCCACCCTTCCCTTCCTTCGAGTATGTAGCAAGAATCCCCTATGGGAGTGCCATGGCTCCTGCACCCCCTAGGGCCCGGTGCCCCTGGCCGGCTGCACTATTGACAGTACTTCCTGGGCACCGCTTGCTGATAGCCTTGAATGCCTCTCAACTGACTCCCGCACCAATTACCAAAGAATTTCGCCAGTATACCTGCACTGAAGCCCTGCCTAGTGGAACTATCAGTGGTTGCTTTATTCAATGTGTTTTGAAAGCAATACGCATTTGTGCAAAAAAATAACCTGTCCTTTTTTAACTATGCCACGGTATACACCCAGTTAAGACACATGAAAGCCAAAGCGGTAATAACCTCCTGGCCCGCTATTGGGAATGCCATTATTAGGGATTTTTTGGTACCTGTCCGAGTTGTCTTTCCGCGCCTTGCACTTTATAAATGTTTTGTACCTCATTACATATCAGGTCTCAGCTTATTGGTTTGATACCAGAAACACTCATACAGGGACCCTCTTGGCATTCGTCTGTGCAGGCTTTGTATGGATCGCCACACAATATTCATGGTGGAATTAGGAAAAACTACGACTTCTTGTACTTGAATGATTTTTCTCTTTTGCACATTGTATTTTATAACGTTTTCGTATTATATTGTTGCACTTTTAGATTATGGTTATAGGGTCTGATATCAGGAATACTTTAGCTTTTTTTAAACTGTGTAACTGAAATGTACTGTTGTATGATATGATCACTTTTATGGCATTAATTTGTCGAATAAAGTATTCTTGAATTGAATTGAATAATAAGATAAATGTAAATAAATATAAAAAGAAAATATTAATGTTGATGCATTGCACTAAAATTTGGATTTGTTAAAATTTCTTTTTTATATACCTTTACCCCTCTCATTTAAATATGGCAGGAATCAAACCCCTCAGCACAGATTCCAGAGCTACCGGTCTTATCCGCGGCACTACAAGCATCATATTGTGCTTCCTGTTACTTCTGTACACCTGGATCCCTCTTATTGAATCCTGCCAACCTGTGAACCCAATGAGTACAGGGCTCGGGGACACCTATTTAGTACAACGCAGTCACAGTTTGGATTTACCGTCTACAGTGCAGTCACACTCTGAACTCAATGAGTACACTGCTCAGGGAAACTTTTTTGGTACAGCATAGTTGCAGTCTGGATTTATCGGTGGTGGGATACACTCACACTCTGAACTCAACGAGTACAATGCTCAGAGATGCTTCTTTGCTACAGCGCCATCGCAGTTTGGATTTACCCGTACAGTGCAGTCACACTCTGAACTCAAGGAGTACAGTGCTCAGGGACACCTCTTTGGTACAGCGCAGTCGGGATTTACAGTGTACAGAGCAATCACGAACCTAAAAACTAAATTTTACATTTCGCCTAACCCCCCTTTTTTAAAATAAATATAAAACTAACCTTCCACCCGCCTTAGCAGTACCAAGCATTGAAACCATGACTGTCGACTCCGGCACTCACTGGCTTGAACCACTGCACTACGGGTATTGCTTCTGATTAACCATGGAGCAGACTGCCATTAGTGGCCAATATTAACCACCGTAACGTTTACCGCTGCGTTTACCGCTGCAATACAGTGCCCACTACTGCTAAAGTGCCTATCTCGCTTTCTGTGGCCTACAACCGCTAAAACATATGCTGGTAATTGAAGCTGCGCCCTTAACGAAGAGGGGCGAGCCCCTGCACAACATGGCAGCCTGTCCGCTGTGCCGCAGCCCGCCGCGGCCCCCCACCGCCATATTTATTGTGCAACCTGAAAAGGAGCGTCCCCTGAGCACCGTGATCACCACCGCACCACCCAAGCGGATCTGCCTACCCGTGGCGCAAACCCCGGAGAAGACGACATTTAATCAGTTCATATTATTTAATTGAACGACATTAAACCAAAACACACGCTCACATGAAAATAGAACGCGTCTGGCTCGCTCCCCACAACGCGGCTAACTGAGTTCTGCTGCTGCTCCAGCCACGCATTGCCGAACATAAAAAAAAAGACGATTGATTACCCTTAGAAACCGAATACGCATAAAATTATCATTATTATTATTTGTACATAAACCACAAAAACAGGCTGGTACAAGGAATCAAACCTATGAGCCTACCTTTGGGTACTACGATTAGTTAGCTGAGCTAATAGCTCGCTGCTAACAAATTCTATGCCAGGCCTCCTGGAACCCACTGTGCCACGCCGCCTCACTCGCTCGCTTACGACGCTCCTGCGGCTTCCCAGGGATCCAAGGAGACAAAGAGGACGAGATCCCTGGGACGCAGCCTTTTATAACTTCACAGTTTCGATTTCATTTACGGGTTGAAGACAATGATATCCCTCCTTCAATCAGCCCCCCGGAAGAGGAGGCTCGGCTCCGTGGCGTGACTAAGGGCGCCCCTTGCCTAGGCACGGGGGTGCCTGCTCACTCTTTGTATATTGTAAGCAATATAGCCATTTGATAGCCATGCTGTCAAACTCCAGACCTAAAAATTTAAAACTCCTACATCTTAAGGTCCGTGGGGTAATATTAGACCCCCCCCACGGGGGGGGGAGGGGAAGCTCCAGGATGCACCCTCAGCAAATGTGGCAGGTGGTGGGCCATGGAAATTAGGCCAGCGCTGGACTGGCAGTACCGGGCGGCTGGAAGGGTGGGAGCCAGTTTTTAGGTCGAGCCTAGACAGCGCTTGCGCTGTCTGCAAGACATGTTGTATTGTATTCTATGTGTATTAAAAAATTAACTGCTTTCTATTGGCTGTTGGCTGTGCCATTCAAATATGTAGCCTTTGTATTCGTGTTGGGTTGTAAAAGTCCCTCCCTTCTCTCCTTCTGGCGATTTCACTGAGTGAGTATTTAGGGGCATACTATCAAGCACGGCGTTAAAATTATCGCCGCTTTAGCGGCAGAAAACTGCCGCTAAAGCGACGATAATGGGCTTGATAATATGCCGCATAGAATTCCAATAGAAGTCCATGTTGACACCAGAACTTGGGCTTCTATTGGAATTCTCTGCGGCATATTATCAAGCCTGTTATCGCCGCTTTAGCGGCAATTTTCTGCCGCTAAAGCGGCGATAATTTTAACACCGTTTCTTGATAATATGCCCCTTAGTTTGGCCATAACACTGTGTAGCGTGTGATGGCCCCTTTTTACAGAGACGTGCATCTGTTAGCAATTATCCTTATCGTAACTGCAGTCTGACTTCCATTCTGACCTAAAAAAGATCTGTGGCTTTGTTTCTGTTTCAGCGTGCATCTGTTAGCAGTTATCCTTATCTTAACTGCAGTTTCACTTCAATTCTCACCTAAAAAAGCCCTGTGCCTTTCTTTATGTTTTAAAGTGCATCTGTAATGAATTATCCTGATGGTAACTGCAGTATGACTTTTATTCCAACAGTCAAACTTAAAAATTATATTAAAAAAACCACGGAGCACTTTATTTTACTAATATTAAACATTGTGTGTTATTAATTTAATAATACGGTAAAGCGTTTTTAGTTTCCTTTTCTGTTGACATTGTCGGGGTTTGTTTTCCATTTTGCCAGCGGACATGGGCAGAGATGCTGGAGTCATGTAAGGTGTGGCTGGAAGTAAATCACAATGCATATGCACTTGTTTCGGCACCAGCTTTTTAGAGCTAATGATGGTGAGCACCGGCAGGTCCCGGGCCAATTAAATCTGGTGTTATTAAAAAATAAGTTAGAGCATTTTTAGTTTCTTTTTCTGTTGATGCTGTTGGGGTTTGTTTTCCGTTTTGCCAGCGCACATGGGCAGAGATGCTGGAGTCATGTAAGGTGTGGCTGGAAGTAAATCGCAGTGCTTATGCACTTTTTAGAGCTAACAATGGTGAGCACCAGCAGGACCCTGGCCAATTAAAGCTGGTGTTATTAAAAAATGCGGTAGAGCATTTTTAGTTTCCTTTTCTGTTGACGTTGTCGGTGTTTGTTTTCCGTTTTGCCAGCGGACATGGTCAGAGATGCTGGAGTCATACAAGGTGTGGCAGGAAGTAAATCGCAGTGCATATGCACTTGTTTCGGCACCCGCTTTTTAGAGCTAACGATGGTGAGCACTGGCAGGACCCGGGCCAATTAAAGCTGGTTCTCTTGGGCTCATTAATAAACTATATCAAATAGTCAAACTTAAAAAGGATATTAAAAAACCACGGAGTATTTTATTTTAGTAACATTAAGCATTGCATGTTATTAAAAAATACTGTAGATGATTTATTTTTCCTTTTCTGGTCACATTGATGGGGTTTGTTTTCCGTTTTGCCAGCGGACATGGGCAGAGATGCTGGAGTCATGTAAGGTGTGGATGGAAGTAAATCGCAGTGCATATGCAGTTGTTTCAGCACCAGCTTTTTAGAGCTAACAATGGTGAGCACCGGCAGGACCTGACCCATTTAAAGCTGTGTCTGTTGGTGTGATTAATACAACTATACCTAACAGTCAAACTTAAAAATACTATTAAATAAGCACAGAGCATTTTATTTTACTAATATTAAGCATTGCGTGTTATTAAAAAATATGGTAGATCATTTATTTTTTCATTTTCTGTTGACGTTGTCAGGGTTTGTTTTCCGTTTTGCTACCACTGCTCTTTAATACTTTCACTGCTCTTTAATACTTTTTATATACTAAACTCCAATATACGGCGAGACCTATTGGCACTGCCAGTGTTTGTTGTTATGGGGGGCTGATTTTGTTACTGGGGGTGATTTTGCAGCAGTGCTGCAATATCAGCCCCCAGTAACTAAATCAGCAGGCCAGCTGCAGCAAATCCGAAATCCATTAGGCCTCCTGTCCACTCAATCATTTTCTTGCCTCCATGGGACAGCGCTTCTTCATGCACGGACTTCTCTGCTACTGTTTTGAAAACCTTATAACATTTAACACTACCCCTAGACTAGGAATTAAATTTTATAATGTTTTCAAAACAGTAGCAGTGGTATGTGTTGTTTTCTTTGTTTTGCACACAGGGCCATCAATCTGCAGTGCAGAAAAATGCTTCCAATGAAGGCCCTGGTATTAATTACAACAAATTAGATAGGGTAGTAGTGGTTTGGTTTTCGCACTTCGTGAGGAAGCAAACATATCATATGGGATGTTGTAGATAATGGTGCTAAATGGTTGAAACACCTTACTACCCTGGGTGCAGTTAACAAGTGGGGTTAGTACAACCCCACCTGTAGACAGTATTTATGCGATCGAAAACCCAAGCACTCATGTTGTATTACAAGGATATAAAATCCAAACAGTAAGGATAATATTCATATGAAAATGCAGTTTATTAACATAATGAAATATTCTTGTTTTCTTCTATACATTCCACTTTAATAGTGTCTTGCTTCACAACAACAGCCAACATGTGTTTCGTGACTACGCAACTTTTTCAAGGCATAAGATTTTAACATGAGGAAGTCAAATTAAAGTAAAGGGAAATAGGTCTGAAGGATATCGTTTATATACTAAAGGATAAAAAGCAGGCGAAGCTTGTGAAAAGCTGAAGAGAGTTTAAATGGTGTTATTAGTATCGGGACAAGCAAAAATTATGTAAAGACTTTCAATTAAATCAAATTAGGTATTGTGTTCTAGATTAAATAAAATTTGGATGTGAAGATCCAGATGGTAAGATTAGAACATCACCTTTGATGAAATATGGAATGTGGAAAGAATATGAAAGAAAGACTGTGATATCATTTGACAATCCAGTATAAGCACAGAGTTAGGAGAAATGTCAATGTTGATAGTACTGTAATCTTTGTCAGACCAACCATCATATGTTCAAGGAAGCAGTCCAAAGAGAAGTGTAACCTGGTCCGAAAATTGTAATCAAAGGTCTGTAACAAATGTAGTCACCTCCAGCAACTGCTACAGTAAAAAGCGAAATGTGTAACTAACTAATTGAGGTCAATATCAGGTAAGACTGTAAGTAACCCAAGAGTAACACTCACATATCCCAGTTGAAACTCTAATAAGAGTCATTCAACTGCGTCATTGGTCAAGTCTGTTAGAGAGTCACAGATACCGCATCCAGTAAATAAGCCCTGTGGGAACACAGTATTGCACAAGAATATAGATCATAGTTAGGGAAGAACTCCAAGTCGTACAATAATGGTTATGTGTACTAAATGTTGCAAGGGGAAAAGTAAATGTTGTATATAACGGATCCTGTGTGTCCATAAGGGGATAGGAGGTATAGAATATGCAACATAATATAGTTATAGTACAAGAAAAGTTACAAAAAAGGTAAACGACGGGGAACTGCCCCACACACATTACCATTCGACCAGCTAGGTATAGACCTGAAGTCTATGGCTACATCCTATAGTGAAGGAAGCCCAATAACTAAAAAGCAGCATATATGTAACAGAATATTACCAAAAAATTGTTTTTTGAAGTACCAGGGACAAGTTTCCATGTTAATAGGTATAGGAGTGCATAGTAAGCTCCTACCTAGAAGTGACCGTAAAATTACAATTAGATATAAGGTGGTAGTGTATTAGCTGTTATTAGATCTCAAGAGCCTATCTGTTACACGTACCGGTTTGTTCCAAAATGTAATGAGGTAGTGTTAAAAGATATGGTCTAAGCTCACCGAGATGGGTCCCCCAGGTACATTGCTATGAAAATATGTGATGTATTCACATGAAATATAGTGATGAATAACGGTTCCCCAGATTCGAGTAACGGGTATAAATAGTTGATCAAAAAGCTAAACGGTAAGTATTGGAAGAAAATAGTTAAATGTCTGATCCTGTGTGGGCGGAGTCAACGGTGTAACAATGGACGATAAATGTCTTACCTGATCCAGTCTGCATTGAGTGTGTGGAAGAGACGAACCGGCCAGGATGGCATCCTAGTTAAAAGTAGGACGGAAATGAAGGTAAACAAAAGATAGAAGAGGGACACCTAGTGCATTAAACGCCTAAAAATCAAAAACCACGTCGGCAATTTTTGAGTAGACGAAGAATAAATGTTTGGTACTATACACCTTCATATTTGGTACAATGTGAAGTATAACAGCCTAGAAGGACCTGCGCCTGGTGCGTAGAGCACATGAGTAGATTTCAAGGGTTGTCACCATCACGTTGTTGTTAAGTCAGAAGAAGTTTTGGTGGCTATGCATGCTGTAGAGAAAGTTTAGTGAAAACAGAAAGTACATCCCAAGAGTAAACAATTGGGGTGTATGGTTGTAATCTGGTCATTAGTGAGCAAATAATGTACATGTATGAACAGATTGGGTATCATGAAAATTCGGTTCTTACAATTGCAGTTCCTTGTCATTAGGGAACAAAATAATGTACATGTAGAAATAGACTGAATATAGTGAAAATACTGTTCCTACATTTGCAGTTACTGAACAAATATGTACATGTACAAATAGATTGAATATAGTGAAAACTTTGGGTTGTGACGGGCATGTAACTAGCGCATAGCATGTTGCATAATGTGGTGCAGCTACTGTGTGTCATGGCTGGTTTCTGATTTATCAATTGACACAGTACCGGTTCTAGCTGTAAAAGATACCAATGTGTTTTTAGAACCTTGTAAACCTCATGGCTCTGTCGGCTATACTTGGTAACAAATGTCAATTTTTCTCCCTGCTGCTTTTTTTCTTAGTATTAGTAAGTAGAGGATGTCGCTCCTTTGTTAAAATCTTACTCCTAGCTGAGGACAAAGACTAAGTAGGGTAGCCTCTCTGTTTGAAACGGTATTCCAGTAAGTCAAGTTCCTATCGAAAGTTGATATCATCGCTACAGTTTTGTCTCAAATGTGTCATTTCTCCTAAAGGGATCACATCGATATGTGTTTTAGGATGCGCACTAGTGGCATGCAGAATTGAATTGCATCCCGTTGCTTTCCTGAACAGGCGTGAGGCTATATTATGACTGTCAGTGTAAATTATCACATCCAGCAAGTCTATTTCTTTGTCACCCAAATGGTGTGTAAAATGTAGGTTGTCTATGTTCCTATTCAGATACTGGTGAAAAGTTTCCAATTCGATGTAGTTACCTATCAAGATAACAAAGATTAGATCAATATAGCATCCCCAGTATATAATGTGGTGTGTGATGTCTGGTGAGCAGGTCATCCATAAGTGTATTTTCTCGAAATTGCCCATATGGAGATTCGCATAAGATGGAAAAAATGTCTAACCCATGGCAATGCCCAATGCTTGTCTGTACCAATCTCCATTATGTATGAAGATATTATTCTCCAGTACTAGACGTGTTAAGTCTAAAAGCATTAGTGTGTGTTCATAGAGTGTTGCATCTCTGTTTGAAAGAGAGGATGCCAAAGCCGATATACCTTTTTAAAGAGGAATGCACGTATGTAGTGAGCTGACATCTAGTTTTACAAATCTAAACTCCTCAGCCCATTCAATGTCCTCCAGTTGGTTGCGGAGATACTTTGTGTCTTGAATGTAAAACGATAAATTCTTAATCAATGTTTGTAGGAAGACATCTATGTACTCTGAGATATGTTCAGTCAGTGAGCCTATGCCAGAAATAATATAGCTACCTGGGGGAAAGTTACCTCCCTTGTGTATTTTGGGAAATATGTATAGACAGGGAGCTTTTGGTGATGGAATAAATAGGTACTTCGATTCAATGTCTGTTAGGAGACATTGTCCATGACAGTGAGTCAACTTGATGTCAGGGTCTTGTGAGAGTTTAGTTAATGCTGTCCGTTCGCCTGGAGTCAGATAATTTGTCCTCCAGTGTGTACAGATCATGTGTGGCTGCCCGGTAGGAGGAGTCAATTAGATTTTCTGGTGGCAAAGTAGGTACAAAAGTTGATTGGGATTTTAGCCCACTGTATAGGTTCAAATTGGAACTCATGTCTAGGTAAGATAACAAATCTAACATCGTAGGAGCAGAATGTACACTTGCATCAAATGTTATAAGTAAATGTAGATCTTGTACATCTTTAATAGTTCTATTACAAACAGGTGGTGGTACGACAGAAGATAAAATTGAACAAATGTTTATCTGCAAAGAATTTCGTTAATTTCATGCAACATATAAATTTGTACAGATCAATATGTATCTGTGTAAAGTCAGCATTGAATGTCAGACAAAAACTCAATCCCCTACTCAGTACATTCGTCTCTTGATTAGACGGATTATAATTAGACAAATTCACCACTGTTACGTTATCTATAGGTGTAATGCAATTGGTCATACGTTCATTGCCTCTTTCAGAAAGTGTGATGGATACTACTCTTAGTTCTTCTGATTGTGGGATGTTGACCTGGTGGTCACCCCCTCCCGAGAAATTTGTGTTTTTTAGAGTATTCGCCCCTTCTTATCTTTTGGTGTTTGTACTAGGTTTGTTAAAGTTCCTTCTTGTTACTTTCCTGTAGGGTTCCAACTCTACTAAAAGAGAAGACTTCAAGCAATTGGATGTACCTGCAGTAGCAGGATTTTGTTCTCGAATGTTTGTCTGGTCACTCGTAATGCTAGATACATCTGATTCACTGGCTCATATGGAAGTTGCAGGTGTTTTGGTATTGTCAGCGAATTGCTGCAGTCGAGTTTTGATTTCATCAAACTTTTGAGCGAATGTGAATATCCTGCCACTTTTGTAGTCATTATCATCTCCTTTTAACTTTCTACATTTTTGTCTTTGATGGACATTTGGTGTGAGTTTAATATGTCCTCAATAATTTTTTACCTTTTTTTCATTGGGTTCACAAAAGTTTAGGGCCTTGATTTCTTCTTCAAGTTTATCAATGTCTAATAGGAGCGTGATCTTCTACACTCTGCATGCCTGATTAGTATGTCCATCATTCTGAAAGAAGAGGACAACATTAGATTTTCCCATTCCCCTACTAGGTCTGTGTCAATGTCCTCAAAAGATGGGAAAATAATCACTCGAAGGCCTTGTGGTACCTGTTTGAGATCCATATATCTCTTTAATATTGTCATGTTCCACCATCTTGATACTTCTTGTATCTTAAGGCTCTCCAGCCTAACACATTTTTGCCTTAAGCCTTCTTGGCTGGTATTAGGTCTATTTTCTGTTCTGTTGGTCATTTGACCCGTCAAAAGTACCTGTAAAAACGTGTCTCTTTCATCGTCAAATCAAGCCATCTCTCTGTGTAATGTGGCCTGCCCCCACGCTCCATTGCTCCTCACCTTGTCACCACATGACGTGATGTCACGCAGCCTCGAGTGAGTTCTACTCTGGCCTCGTCGTCTTCATCGTCCAGCAGGGCAGACAGCTGCAGCCTGGCCGGCCGACTAGAAGTGGTGAACTGTCTGGTAGTCCACCGCCTGCGGCCACTAGCCTCTATTACTACTACAGCACCCCAGTGGAACCCTTACAAATCCCTTGGATAGTGGCTATGAGATTGATTGACAGTCACTGAAAGGGTAATCGTGATTGCCAGTCGATAAGTCTCTCACAATGACCCCTATCCTATAAAATGTCCATTGCAGAACGGCGTCACTGTAGGTAGCATTAACTAGTCAAAATATTTCACAGTCAACTTAAGATTGGTGTATGCGGAGGTCCCTGGCGTTAGTTCCCTGTGTCACCACTTTGTGGTGTCTTTTGGGAAATCACGAAGGCCTAGTCCCTGATAACACTAGATGTGCTGATAATAGAGGACATTGATGGATATTTCATTACGGCCTGCGTTCATTGACATAGAAAAGTCAAGGTGCTCTGACTTCTAAATCACCTAGTTATCGCTTAATTATGAGCTGGGGGCGGAGTGCAATGTGTAAGAAATTAGAAATCTCTGTAATAAAAAAAACACGACACATTTAGACGTCGGACAACATATGCACAATTTGTCTTTGCAGGCCTTTGCTACAATATTCAGTAATCAAATAATTCTATCTCTTAATCCAGGGATTCTATTACTGCCCTGCTGCATCTGTACTTGCGTTCTCTTTTTATAGTTATTTGCAGTCTGTACACAAGCCTCGCTTAATTCCACAAATATGAAGCCAGCCTTTGTGGTAGGAGGGGTGGGGGGGGCATTGGGTCCCAATACCACCAATGAGATTTTGCAGAATTAGCTGCAGGGAGCGTAAACCACTAACTGTGGTTCCCTGGTCACCATCTGAATACACAGCGTTGGCTTGATGAAAAGGCAAACCTTTGTGAAGGTGCTGAACGTCAGGCTACTGTGAGTGGCGGGATTAATGACCGAGAAGATTGAGGCATGTCACCTTGCCGTCTCTGTTTGCTATTTGCTGTACCTGGGAGCCATCTGCACCTTTAAACCACGTATGCCATGAATACAGGCCTCACCACAAGTGAAGCTGTTTCTCAGCGCTTTCTGTAATATATGTAAATTGTATCCCGCCTGTGATGCGTGCTGGTTTCTTTCATCTCCAAAAGATGAAAGGCTGAGTCAGTGCTGTTGGGGCTGAATCCATGACGTGAATTGTATTCATATATATTTCTGCAAGAGGCATTAACCTGCTGGGCTCTTTTTCTGTCACTTAAAGCAAACGCCCGGCGGGCTGCACAGGTCTCTGCAGGAGGTACATTGACGCAGCGCTACCTGGAAAAGAGCTGTGTGGAGAGTTTATGTGAATCTTTCCAGACATGTCTTTCTAGGTTTCAGGCTGATGATGTCCGAGGGCAGCACAAACAGCTGGGTGCACTCTAATGCTCCCTATGGGGTTATAAGGAAACGTATGGCAGCTAAGGACTGCAGTCCCATGCAACCTCCAATCCCCTGCCTACTAGAAAACGGGCCAAGATACCTGTAAAGTGCTTTGGGATGCAGTGCAGATTAAACATGCTTACAGTGATCCAGTGTCCACTGCAAGTGAAATGCTTTTAAAGTGTTCTGGGTACAGAATAACAGTGGCTTCTCGTTCTCACATGTTTCTTGTTAAAGTTTATATTAAGGATTTGTAAATTGCATTTAGATGCAGTGTTGCTGCGAGGCCTGAAAAAGTTCTGAGATGTTTGAGTAGTTTCTAAATTTCTTGATACAAATGTTATGGTTAAAGCATGTGAACCAGTCTGTCATACAGTGTTTATAGTGGAGGCTCGGTTTTAGAGTGCTCTGTGGTGTAGAGTTTTCCGAAGGGCTTGTAAAGTGCTCGATGGTGCAGTACATGATTGGCTTGTAACATGCTTTGGCAAACAGTGCCTGAGAGGCTTGTGGTGTTATCTAGGTTTCAGTTACCAAGAGCCTCAAAGTGAAAGCACCCCATAGGCACTAAAAGATAGAGAGCACCTTTCAAGCATGTCTTGTGCACTATGCCCAGGTGTACTCTGTTGGCTCCTCATATTCACTGTACAGAAGAAAGTCTAGGCGGCAGGCTTGTAAAGTGCTCATTGGTAGTGTAGTCCATGAGCAGCCAGTAATTACCACAGCATACCAATAGCATCTATCTTTAGTAAGTCGCTATGACATTGACACATTATCTTACTGTGAGTAGCAAAGCCCCGCACAAAGTTCCCTAGCCCATAAAACACGCCCAGGAGTATACGGTGGGGGATGTCCATTGTGCATTGCCTTTGTTACTCAGGGCTAGGAATGTAAGTGCTGAGATTTATTACGGCACTTTGTAACAATAACAACAGGTACCTTTGCACCAGCAGGATATAATATGAGATCGACCAAATATTTTAAGACTTGAAGTTGTCAAAGAAGAAAGGTCAGGCCTTTCTGGGGTGGGCCTGCGGTGTGTCCTCGCACAGATTGCGTGGACGATGTGTGGCACAAGAAGACAAAATTCCTTTACTGTAAATATGTCTGTGGGTATGACTGGCTATCCTGGCGCATTGTAAGGCCATCTTTTACTATGCTTTTGAAGCTAACACATTTGAATATATAATAAAAAGCGTTTGGTAAAATGCACAATTTTTGCCATATTTCCAGCTTTCCTTGGCACGAGAACCATCCTCCGCTCCCCCGCCCAGAAGCTCTCCTTGCAGGCTCGCTCGCTGTGATCTGTATGGGGACTGGTCTGTTTTATTTTTTGTGTTCTCTGTAAGAATGTCTATGGTTATGACTGGGTTTCCTGGTGCCATGTAGAGTCATCATTTACTATGTTATAAAAGTTCATACATTTGAATATATAATGAAAAATGTGTTGTGAAATGCACATTTTGTGCAATCTATTTCTAACATTTTCTCGAGGGGAACCTCATGTGCAGGGTGAGGCTCACCTGCTATGTTTGCTCACCACGCGCCGTGCAGACGTGGTCTGACACAATTTGCCAGGGCTGTTCTGAGTTCCCAGTGCGGCCCCTTCCATGTACTTCGCAAGGTGTCCCCTCTAATGTTGTTAGGCCATTGCTCAAGGTGTGCTTAAAAAGGACCACCATTACTCAAAATCTACCTGCTTCGACGAGCAAAGCAGCCTAAAAAATAGTCTCTGTGACAGAAGCCTGGCAAAAAGAGGAAAGGCTCAGAAGGACAAAGAAGAAGAAGAATGAAAGTACTGAGAATACAGCAAGTAATCGAAGCATTACTTCCACATCAGTTTGTTGTCCTAATTCTTACATTATGAGGATCTACTAAAGCCAGCATGATGACATTGATCACTCGCTAAGGTATTCAACCAGAAAGTGCAATGCCTATCCGTAAAGGAGGAAGGCTGGAACCCAGAAGATCAACATAAGGCCAAGTGGCAACACCCAGACAAGCCAGCAGGCACTAAAAACCCAAAAGGCAGAAGACATAACCCATGTTCCTGGAGTCACATGCCTCCAAAAGAGTGGGTGCTAGCAATACCCACCGTAGAGCTAAGGGAGCCAACCCCAGTTGAGAAGTACATCAAGCACAGCCAGCAATATGTGGAAAGAAAGCCAGAAGACACCAAAAACAGCAGCTTAAAGACAAGGCCCTGGTGTCACCAGTGCCTCTCAGCAGAGAAGGTGCACACCAGGCAAAGCAATGAGAGCGCTGAGAAAAGAACTCCACTGACCCGCATAAAATAGACCTAGTTTTGAGTACAAGACTCCCCAAAATACTCTACCACAGTCACCCTGCCAAGTGTAGGGTGAGAAGGATATAAAAGGCACCATGCAGCACTCAAAATGCAGGGGGATCTAGAGCACACCATCTCATTGTCAGTTTGTACATTAAGAGCTTTTGTGTCGAATGTGTCCTTTGTGATCAGGTATTGACTGGAAGCGCGCCACATATCTTTTATGCCTAGAGGTGGATGGTTGTAGAGTTGGTTAAGTTTCATTTCCGGTGTTGCATATATCTTATCCATCAGCCAATCCTCCTTTGTGGGAGTGGTCTATCTACAACAATTCATGGAGGCTCTGCGTTTGGACAGTAAGCGCCCCAGTGCTTTTAGTCATCTGGCTCTCTCTGGGGCCAGCTTTGCAATGCCCAGCAAAGCGCCCCACAGTCACATCTCTGTTCACCTGCCAATTATATCTGATACTGCATTCATAACTTCTCACCAGTAGTATAATATGGTTGGACAGACCCAAGCTAAATGGACAACCCTTGTATTCGCTGCACCGCAACGTGGGCAACCATGCGGTCTGGATGGGTCAATTTCATGTTGCTTGGTCGGTGTGAAATATGCCCGTTGTTGGATCTTAAAATGTAGTAAATTATGTAGATGATAGAGGACTATCAATCCGCACTGCGTATCAGTTAAGGCTACCCTCGAGTCTTCTTCCCAGGCTTCTCTATGCTTTGTGGAGCTCCCTGTTCCAAGCCCTGAAATCAACGTATACAATTTAGAAACCCATTTTGTGGGTTCTGATTCGTTAGGTTAATGGGGTATGTTCACCATGCTCCTCAGGGAACCATGTCATCTTTTCTTGTGTTGTGTGCTGTAGATGGAGATGTGTGAATGAACCCAATGGGGAAGGATTGCCTCTAGAACAAAATTAATTTACTGTGAGGAACTTCCTTTCTATATGTTGATGGCTGAGCTCGGACCTATTCATTTTATCTAGGGTTCGCTGCAATGTGCGCTCTTTAGTAAGTGGTAGAAGTGAGTTGTGGGCTAATTATAGCGTTGATGAATAGAAAAAAGACCCACCCATCTTGCTGCATAAGGTCCGCTACTCTCAATTGTTTTTTTTTTTTAAATTTGTAAAACATGCGCCATCTACATTTAGATAACATGTAAGCCATTGGCATCATATTTAACATAGAGCATATGCCATCTAGTATTGTATATGTGCAAGGAGATAATACATTCTGGCTGCTCCTCCCATACCCCCACACCTCCACTGATTGCCCACTTCATGGGTGCGAAAGCACCTAGAAACCAAGTCCCCGTTGACATCTCCGATGGAAACTGTAAGCTTATGCTTCTCACCTCTCCTATCTCGTGGCAGTGGCGGGCGCCATAAACAGAGGGTGGTGGGGTGTGGGATGCAGGGGGGGCGGGATGCGTCACGCGAGTGGGGTACAATATAAAAAAATAATAATAATTACCTTTTGCCGCTGGCCGCCTCCAGTGTCTCGTCGCGCTGCCTCTCCACTTCCTGTCTGGTCCCAGCAGCCCCTGGTACAGACTCCCTGTCCAATCCCCATGCTGCAGAGCAGCTCAGGGATTGGTCTTAGCACGCAGGAAAGACGCCCTGCTCAGACCAGGTAGTCTGTAGGGTTTCTCCAGCCCAACTGCTAATTGCAGCTGGGCTGGAGTAAACCTAAGTGCGCATGTGTGTTTTGGTCGGCCTGAGATGGCTGGACAAACACACATGAGCACTTAAGGAGTGGAGTGCACTAGCACTCCTCTTCCCCCCTTCCATGCCTCGGACCGCCCCTCCCAACACCGCTGGCTAAGAGCCGGCAAACGAAAAATAAAACGATGCAAGAACAATGTTTTAATTTACATTTGCTGACTCTGAGCCAGGCAGTGGGCCGACGCTCCTCCACCATAGGACCGTGCTGTTCTCTCCATCTACCCTGAACTCTGTCAAACGATTTGGGGCACCCTCTGCTTTCATACACTTCCCTCTCAGTCTCCATACACATGTCCATGCCCATGAGCCATTGTCTTTTGGTTGGCAAGTTAGGCTTACTCCAAAGCATGGCACTGTCTCCCTTGCCATCATAAAGCCTAAATGACAGAAGAGGAGATGAGCGTGCAGGATGTCAGCATCATATAGGACTCTCAATAGTATAAACTGTGGTGTTGTAGGGGTGCCTACATCAAGCATAGCTTATAGTTCTTCAACAATGGTGGTCCGGTCCCCAGCAATATGGTGTATTCCCAGAGAGTGTGTTTAAAAGTAGCCTCACCTACTCTGCATAGCAAACTGTGGGTTTGGGGACCTCCCTCCTTAGTACAGTTTGCTTCCGTTGTAGTAGATCATATGCAGGGTTTGTAGCTGTATCAGTCTAAGTTTTGACTTGATGGCTGCTTCTTTAGGATGCACTATTGTTGCCTCTCAAACCACATCTTCCATGGGGCCTAATTCTCTCCCCCTGTTTTGGATTTGTTATTTATTCTATTCTATTATATGCAGCATTAATAAAGTGCATAGCTACCCATAGGCACCCAAACACTGCTTTATTAAGGTGAAATATGTTTGTGACACTACCTTATTAATCATCTCCTCACTCAATATCCTTTCAGAAAATTGGGTTATTGGTACGGGGAGTGAAACCCTACGCAAGCAAAAATCACAATTCCTGTCAGGGTGCTGCACAGCAAACCCCAAATTAACCTATGCTCAACTCTCTGGCAGCTTGCCACAAAAGCAGTCAGGCTTACTATAGAGGCAATGCGTAAAGTATTTATGCAGCACCTCAAACAGTAATAAAGTGAGAGCACAACACAAGAAACATTTCACACCGATTTAGGACAATACAGTAAGTTTTAAAATATTATTTGACACCAAAACAACAAAAATCCAAACAGTAGAACTGGAGAAGTGCAATTTTAAAAGTTTAAGTAAAAATAGTGCTTGAAAGCACAAAACACCAACTGTAGTGATCTGGTTTCCCCGGACCAGGACACAGCTACAAGTTCTGGCTGACCGCGATGGAGTGTGGGCTGGACCCAGGGACCACATCTGGCCTACTGAACAAAGTACCTTAAATCCTGGTTGTGGAGCGTTGTGAGGTTCTGCGTTAAGGATGTGTCACATAGTGATGTTTCCGAGGAGCTGCGGGTCTGCGATGCGAGGTCCTTCATTGTGGATGTGTTTCACAGTGATGGTTCCGAGGACCTGAGGGACTGAGATGAGAGGTCCTGCATCGAAGATGCATAATGCAGCGGTGGTTCCAAGGAGCTGCGGGTCCTGCATTGGGGATGCAGTGCTCAGCAGCAGTTATGATGCGGAGCTGGAAGGCAATGCGTCAATCTGTGCCAGTTCTGCCAAGGCCATAGCTGTGCTGGCAGAGCACCTTCAGGCCCACTTCCAATGGTCCATGACTGTGGGGAAACCAGTTGTGGGGCAGGGCTCACAGCAGTCACAGTCCAAGTGCAGGGTTCTAGGTTGTTGGAGCCTTTTCTCTCCCAGTGGTTCTGATTAGGAGGCTAGTCAACTAGTTCTTGGAGTCACTCTGGTGGTCCTGGATTTAAAATGCTGGTCCAGACAGCAGGGCAGCTGGGCAGCAGAGTAGCAGCCCCCCTTGCAGCGCAGCAGCACAGCAGTCCTCCTTCTGAGTCTTCCACAGGCCCAGATGAGTACTGAAGAGGGGGGTTTGCAGGTCCAATATTCATACTTGGTGCCCACTTTTAAGTCACAGAAACGTCTGGAGTCCGCACCTTACAGAGGTGTCTGGAATTTCCTGCCTCTCTGATTTGGCCCCAGCTTGTCTGGTGGCATGAAAGACTAGTTTGAAACCCTTTGTGAGTGTGCTGAAGCAGAGTCTTTGTGATGTGCAAGAGTGGTACATGACAGCTCTGCCCCCCTATCAAGTCAGAGATGGCCCATCATGCCAACATCTCTTCACCCTTTGTCCACTGTCTGGGAGTAATACATAAAGAACAATTGCCAGCCACACCTAGTCATGTGACCCAAGAGTAGGAAATGATTGGGACAAAAAAATACACACTTTCTAAAAAGTTTGCGTTTTCAGAACTGTGATTTATAATCCAACTTTAACAATAAAAAGGGTTCTAAATTACAGTTCTTCAGGGACCAAGTCTGACTTTCCTACCTGATCCCAATAGAAAATGAAAAACGATTTAAGAGTTTTTCACTACCAGGACATGTAATAGTTAAAAGTACATGTCCAACATTTTAAATACAATGCACCCTGCCCTATAGGCTGTTTAAGTCCTACTGTAAGGATAACTTATATGTATTAAAGAAAGGTTTCGGCTTGGCAATATATATATTTTTTTGCTAGTTCGAAATGGCAGTTTTAAAACTTCACACACAGACTGCAATGGCAGGCCTGAGGCATGTTTAAAAGACTACTTATGTAGTTGACACAATCAGTGCTGCATGCCCACTAGTAGCATTTAATTTACAGACCCTCGGTACAGGCAGTACCACTTTACTAAGGACTTACAAATACATTACATTTGCCAATGTTACCATGTTTAAGGGAGAGAGTGCAAACACTTTACCACTGGTTAGCAGTGGTAAAATTCACGGAGTCCTATAAGCCAACGAAAATGGTTTCAGAAATCAGGTGGGTGAAGGTAAAAAGTTTGGAGATGACCCTGCAGAAAGGGCCAACTCCAATAATCCTATTTGCCAAAGGGCTGTAATCAGGAAACATTCTCCAATCTATTCTCTCTGTCCATAATGCATAATGTCATTGCAGGAATCTATATTTCTATGCAGGTCTCAGATCGTATGCTCTCAGTAGGACTTTGAATGGTTATGCCCCCTGTCCATCCATAATGTCTCCTATTGTAGAGATGTCTTTGGTATCCCAATGGGGTAGCCTAGTCAGCTTCCAGACCTCGTTTAACATATGCCCCTTCCACAGTGATGTGCCTAGTAGCTTTGTACCATGGATTTGAAGTTGCCTGAGTGCAGTGCAACAGACGTGCCTCCTCTTTTAACTCTGGGCAAAACCCCAATTGTTGATATTCTGTAACAGCGTGACCCATCAATATTCCCTAATGTCTGGTAGTGTGATGCCCCCATTATAGACCGATCGGTGCACGGACCAAAGAGCTATCAAGGGTATTCTCCCATTCCAGAAGAGGCTGTGTGTGATGTTATTTATTATATCAAAGCATGTCTAGGGGAGAGTAAACAGTCTATTTTGTAAGACATATAGCAGCTTGAAAAGTGTGATCATTTTAAAGATTGCAGCTCGTCTCATCAGGAACACTGGCTAGCCGTCTCCAAGGTTCTGCAGCCGCCTGGTATTTATGTATGACCCTATCTAGGTTTCTGTCTAGGAACCGTGTTTTGTCAAGAGTTACCTTAATTCCTAGCTATCGAAATTCAACCCTCTCCCCCCGGAGGCCCCTGTAGGAGTACTGCAATGCATCCCACTCACCTAGGGCATTTAGCATAGGCGGCCCCCAATTTATCCTATAGCTGGAATATTTTCAAAGGAATGAAATACCGACAAAACCATTGTGATGGGCATCTTTGGGTCGGAAAGGTGTAGCACAATATCATCTGTGTATAGCATGATTTTTTCCCTTTGTCTCATTACATCAGAACATCCTGTGTTACCCACTCGTAACCACACCCATCACGCCAAAGGTTCTAGACAGAGGGCGAAATGGAGAGGTGACAGGTGGCACCTCTGCCTAGTGCCGGACATCACTCCATAATCTTAACTGCCACGGCGACTGCCTTGTATAGCAGTGCCACCCATTTCCAGAATTGAGGACCAAAACCAAAGGCGAGTAGCGATTGGTGGAGGTATATCCAGTTAATAGAATCAAACACTTTATCAGCGTCTGATGATTTTATGATCAATAAATCCTGCATATGTCCCACTGTATCTAGCCAGTTATGCATTCTCATTAGGTTTTGTTGAGTCACCCTCAGAGGCATGAAGCCTTTTTGGCCAGTGTGCACCAATGTGGTGATTAACCGCACATGGCGGTTAGCCAGCATCTTGGTCAGCAACTTCACTTCTATAGGAGGGAAATAGGTATAAAGGAGCTTCAGATGTTCCTAGGCTTGTATAGTTTAGGCAATACCATTATTGTCTCTCTACGGAGGTGTGAGGGAAGTGCCCTTTCTATGTGTGCCCTTTCTATGTATGCTCCTTAGAGTATATTAAGCATATAGAGACAGAGAATTGGGGAGGGCCGCTTGTACATTTCAAGTGGGAAGCCATTAGGACCCGGTGCCTTTCCATTTGACATACCTGGAAGGACTTCAGTACGTTTTCTGACCGTGAACTCTTCTTCTAAGGTCATTCTATTTCCAATAGGTTGACCTGGGAGGTGTAGTTCATTTATAAATTCAGCTATGGCTAGTATCGTCCTTGATTACCTCCATCTGAATAACCATTGGTAGTCCCTCACAAACTCTTACGCTATCCCACAATCTGTTCTGATCGCCTGCCCTTCCCCTAGTTGGATTTTTCACCCATCTCAACACCTCCTCTCTCCTGCGCAATAGGCAGCCCGATTTATCCCCGAGATAATAAAACTGTTGCTGCTTTGCAATGTATTGTTATATGGCAGCCTGACTAGTTATGTGTTTGTAATCCTCCCTCCATACCTCCAAACATCAAAAGTTATCCAATTTGCCCGAAACAAAATGGGTATCCTTTTCTAATGTCTCTTGTTCTAAGACTTCTACCCCTCCTACACTGGGCCACCAAGTTCTGTGCTATGTCTCTGAGGACGGTTTTGTAGGCTTTACAGACAGTGACAGTGGAGTCCAATGTGCTGACATTGTCAGCAAAGTAGAGTTTTGAAGCCTTCTTTAGGCCCCTTACCACGTCCGTGTTCTGTAGTTCGCGGGTGCTTATTCGCCAAGTGGAGGCATCTTGATTCCCAACCTCTTGTCACCCCAGGTCAATTTTAAGGGGGGAATGATCAGAAATACCTCGGGCTGAATATTACACCTTTTGTAAAGCGGAAGCCTCATCATTAGGAACAAACACATAGCCACTTAGTTAGAAAGAAATGTGGGCTACGGAGAAATAGAACTCATACTTTTCACTGGCGTAACGAAACTCGAGGGGGCCTCCCTGCAGGGCATGTGGAGGGCCCCCCTCTGGGCTCAGTCAGGAACTCTGCAGCCAGAGTGCCCTGCTGATGGGGCTCCCTGGAGCTTGGGGCGCCCCGCACCGCGGGGGCTGCGGGGGCCTCTGTTACGCCCCTGATACTTATCCGTCGGATATTGAATCTCCAGACATCCATCAGGTCTAGAACAAGTATAAATTGCGCTAAGCTTATGGCCAGGTGTGGTGTCTCAGCAGGCAGTGTGGACTTATCTGCTCCTATGTCAAAAACATCATTAAAGTCACCTCCTGTTATGTGTGTTGAAGCAGTAGATTCCAGTAGTAGGCCCTATCACTTCTAGAACCCATTGTTGGGATCTGAGAGGGGCATAGAATTTGAGAATTAAGACGGCCGCATGGGCCTTAGAGTCACACATAGCAACCAGCTGGGTCTTTCCATTTTCTAGTTACTTGAAATGTGGGATTTCTCCATATTAGGATTGCCACTCCCTGTGAACCCTTAGTAAAGCCCACGTGAGCCAGGGACACATAGGGACCTCGTTGGAGACATTTACAGTGCGATTCCAGGAGGTACGCTACTTGCAACAGGACCAGGTCAGGTGTACGTCTGTGGCGATATTGGGGCACTACCCCACTCTTAATACTACTGGCCAGGCCATTCACGTTCCAAGAAAGGATTCTCATGGCGGTGGATTCTATTTTGTCAGTCGCCATTTGGAGGGGACCCTGTCTGAAAAACTATGAGATCCTTGCCAGGTCTCTCCCTTATTCTGTGTGCAATTGTACATGATTATGTGGCAGTAATAATCATAAAAAACCTAAACAACTACAAGTGTTCCCCTCCCCACATTTTCTATCTGCAGGCTCAAAAGTACCTGTTTCCCCAACTTCAGAAGGGTTTGTTGCTCACTCATATCCCTCTCTTGCTACCGTAAGCTAAGCATACAACTTCTACTGTATCGTTTTAGAACTCGCCAATAAACAAACTCACAAAAACAAAAAAAGGGGGAGGCACACTTCCTCCATTGCCAGGAGGTAAGCTGTAGCATGAAATGTTAATCATTCTGCCATCAGTCACATCCTCTAGGTAGGTGATAACCACCTTCCTGTAGCAGAAATGGGTCCACCCCACCTACCCAGCCACACTCCTTCTGGGGTTACATCACCCCAGCGTCATAGCGGGCTCTTCTCGTTAGCTGTGCGGGGCCATTTGGCTATCACATCTGTCTTCGCCAATAGAGTCCAATCCAGTCCTCCAGGAATTTATAAAGATAGGAGTATCCCGCTGTATCTGGGAAGCCAAGGAATCTTAAATTGTTGCACTGGGATCTATTTTCAGCATCCTTTGCCTGTAGTTCTAAGATTTTGGTAGCTAAGAGTAGATTAGACACATAACTTCTAAGGGTGGTCATGTCATCCTCTAATGTGGAGACCTGGTCCTATGCTTCCGAGACCCTGTCAGCCATATTATAGAGGTCCTAATGCAAGAGCAACAAATCTGTTCCTACTACTCCAATATTTGTCTTTACAGCCACTCTGGAGGTGTGGATCTCTTGCAGGATCATAGCCATGGTAATAGTGTCTGATACTGACAGGACAATGACACTAGGAAGGGCCACATAAGGGTGTTGTGTTTCTATTGATCTTCATCTGAGATGACAAGACAGGTCCCTTATTATTCCCCATTGGAGTCATTCGATGGGCTAAATTACCCTGTTCAGGGCTCTGGCCCTTTTTTGATAGTGCTATGGGCCTTTGGTGGCAGCTATCGATGGCATGAAATTCATTCCCTGTAGCCTGTATTGTCAAAGGAAGAGAGCAACTCAATGTTCCTTTATTAAGAACCGTGGGGTGGAATGGGCAGTAAACAGACACAGGTCAATTTACTAATTCGGCCAAGTGAGCAATCTCGCCCATTTCCACCATCCGCCCTCTACAGGACAGGCAGCACAAGCAGCACAAGCAACTGGAACAATCTGTTTCTGCCGGTCCCGACAGTAGTCACTCCAGAAGGGCCCATCAGCCACAACGAGGTTCTGCCTCTCCGCTGCTGCGGGCCCCCACCACTTCACCCACCACACCAGCAATCAGCCACCAGTCCCCATGTAGCAGCGATGGTATGGTGCGCTGAGGGGGCACAACAGCAGTCAGTGTGTGGGAGTGCCATTCCCCGTCCCACAGCGTGATGGACGATGCCTCCCATGAACTCTCCCAGTCTGCACCACCAAGACCGCTATTTCGAGTGGGAAGGCCTGGTCGCCTCTATGCCCCCCAAGGCTGGGCTGCAAAGATGTATCTCTTCTGTGGCCACTATCCTTCGCCCTCAGTGCTGCATTTAGAGGCAGCCCCCCCAGCCATGATATGTTCGGGGTCCCATGGCAAAAGGATGAGTCAGGATTATGAAGGACGTTGTAGGAGTGCAATCACAGTGAACCTTCCATCTTGGCCAGCTCAGCCACATCCCCCTCCATCTGTGGTCTAGATAATCCTTCCAGTAAGAGGGAGTTCATAGGAACTGCATCTGTCTACTTCCTTTATGATACAAGATAGGGTAGCCGAGTGTTGGAGTGGTACCAATACCTTGAAAAATTATGCTGCGCTACTAAATAGTTGAGCTCAAGTTCCAGGACCTCAAACGTGCCATGCACATATGAGAGCATGATGGTCTCACAGTCAAGTTTGGACTGTTTATCTGCCCATATCAATTTGGTCAACAATGTTTTCAGGGTGTTGAAAAATCATTTATTCAGGGGGATGTGTATATTTATAAGCCAGTAAAGGAATTTTGGTGACACAATCAGTCTATTTAAAGCAACATGGCCTACTACTAGAAGTAGATGTTTAATCTAGGTAATTATCTGGTGTATTAGTCTGTCCATTGCTTGACCATAGTTTAACCTCTATATCTTGTTGTACGATAACTCCTAAGTATCTAAGTGAGTCTTTCATCCACCTGATGGGAAATTCTAAATCACATCAAGGGCTTTTTGCAGTGAGCAGGAACATGTCTGTCTTCCCCCAGTTTATTGCAATGCTGGAACATGAACCAATTCTAATTATTTCTCTTAATAAGGGGAAGATAGTATCTGCTGGTTTTCTAATGAATATCAAAGAATAATCCATGTCCAAGGAAAGTACTAAGCAGCCAGAGCTAAAATATAACCTAGTGTTAAGCATGCGATGTTCCTGATGTTGGCGAGCTAGTGGGTCCATAGCTAGTATTAAACAGCAGGGGTGATAGTGGTCATCCTTGTCTGGTTATTGGGAAAGTGTCCCACGTCAGGCCATTCATATGGATGTGAGCCATTGGCTGCGAGTATAAAGTATTAATAGGTTTATAAAGGTATACCAATTTATCACTATGTTGCCATCACAAAGGGCTAATAAAGGGAGTCAAAGGCCTTTTTGGCATCTATCCCAGACTTCAGCTGGGGTAGAACTGCAAACGTCATTTGAAGACTGATCACTGTGGCTCTATGAGAAATGAATCCTTGAAAGTGTAGGGGAAACTATATTCTCAAGCAAAAGGGAAAAACAGGTTGCAATCACTTTCGCTAGGCTTTCATTATCACAACTAAGCGATGATGTGGGCCTGTATGATGTGCATTTATTAGGGTCCTTCACTGGTTTTGGAAGTACTGATAAAATGACTTTGTGTATGGACAGTGGCAAAACTCCACCCGTCAAGGATTTAGTGTATACCTCTAATATGTGTGGAGCTAACAGATTTTTATATTTTTTTATAAACCTTAACAGTCAATCCATCTGACCCTGGAACCTTACCACCACTAAACTGTCAATAACTGCCACAATTTTCTCAGTGGGACTTAGATGGTTCAGAAATTCCTGGGGCTGACTACCAGCCAAACCATACCTTTTGCATTGGAGTAATCTCCACTTGCTTCTTCCATCTCAAATGCGTGCAAGGTGTATAGTAGTTTGCACTACTGCACAAATTCTTCCGCTACATCCTTGTTACTTATCGCAGTCTCTCCTCTCCTTCTCTAACTGTAGGATATAGTTAGAATATTTCACCCTCCTAACCAACCAGGCCAGTATTTCTTCAGGTCGTTTCCCCTCATCACATCTTCTAGCTAATGTGTGTTTTCCCAAAAAGACCACCTCTCTATCCCAAGTCCCGATATCTCCCTAACAATTGATTCTACTCTTTAGGGTAACTTGATCAGGACATAGACTTAACCCTGCTTCTAATAATTGTATGTCCCTCTCTAGATTCTCCAGATGTGTCCGTGTGTCTTGTAGGATGCCTGTATGTTTCACAATACCTATGTCATGTATATGAGTATTAAAGGCCTCAAATAAGGTTCCATAAATAGACACACTGCCTAAGTCAATTGAAAATATTTTTCTGGGACAACACAAAGCTCCCCCTGAAATATTGGAGCCACGAGTGTTCCCTCCGGGAATCTCCTACCAGACAGATTTAACCGGGAACTTGTGAATTCTAACATCAATTTCACCAGGCTGTGACTGGACAATGTACAAAGAAGGTGTGTGATCTCAGTGACATGAAATGTTAATTTGGGAGCGGTTAATCAGAAATCTATTTGTGATGATGAGTCATGTGGTGAGGAATAGAACGGGTATTCTTGCCTATATCAGTCTCAGGTTGTACAAATTCATGGCTAACATTTCTTCTTACTAAGGGCCTGATTATGAGTTGCTCGTAATATTCAGATTAATGCGTAAACTCCTGTTTATGTATGGGTCAGAATGAAAAATGTCCTAGCTATCGTAACCGATAGTTTCAAATCTATTATGGACGTGGAGGCGATGATTATGCTTTATCTTTCTATGCTTTATTAACAGCAGCCATAAAGAAACAAAAAGCACGGACTTCATTTTCCAGAACCCTTGGGGAAAAAGTCAAAGTTCAAACATCAGCATTGCCCAATCACTTGGTTCCACAACATCTCCATAGTCCCTTGTTGCCTCCTCCTCTTTTTTCCTGCGACTGCAGATGATTAGTCCTGCTTTGACCCCTTGGATCCTAGGGAAATGGAATGGAGATGCATGAAACCACATCTGGAACTTGTCGGTAAGTAAAGACATAACCACTATACATTCGTACAACAAAGGAAAACTGCACTTGTAACAATAACTTCACAGTCACATCAATTTATTTACAAATTTAACCTCAGAAGAAGTGCGACTACTTACACATGAATAGATCAATGACATTTGGATGGGTATATGGTATACCGGGTTGGTTAAGCCTCACCTCTGCATCCTTAAAAGAATTGAAACTTTACGTTACGATAGCTAGGACATTTTTCATTCTATGTCAGGATCAGAGGAAAGGATTATGCTTGTTCAAAGCTTATCCACAACCAATGAAGCTATATTCGAGAGTGGCTTGAAAGAGAACCTTTCAAAAGTGCAGTCCGAAGACCAGTCTGCTGCATTGTATCCTCCAATTGAGCTCCGAGGGAGAAAGCTGTAGATGTCACGACTCCTCTAACGGAGTGAGCCCCAAACAGTTTGGTATCTATACCAGCTTCCTGCATTGCCCATCTGACCCACCTGGCAATGATGGGATTAGAAACTGCCCAGAATGACTTCCTCAGGGCTATTGGGTGTTGCCTCTCCTCGTGTGGGTGGAAATCCACCCTCATTGTCTCATGGCGTTTTATGCACCTTACCGCACAAAGATTTGGGCAATCTTGAAAAGAAGGGTAAGTAACCACCCAAGAATGACATTTTGTTCATCTTGAGATATTGAAGGTATCCCCATCTGTGGTAAAAACTCTACCTGTTGGATCCAGTGCCTATACATCAGAGACTTGTTAACAGAAGACCAAGTGGAGTAGGGTAGCTAGTTTAGCTTGCGGCAGAGATATTTGTTAGATTTCCAAGACAAAACATGTTAAGGACTTTGTTCACATCCCTTAAATCAGAATATTGGGGTTCCGATGGAAGGGATAGGTGGATGCCCCATAACAGCTTCCACACCAAGGTACTCTCACCAACCAGCACATGACCAGCATAAATTGCTGACCTGCAGGTGTTGACTGATTTGTATGCAAGTGCCTCCAAAGCTAAGAATGCAACTAATTCAAAACATGAACAACATATGTCCCCAAGGGATTCAGGTGTCTCTGGTGGCACCAACCCAGCCATCTAGACCATGCTGATTTGCAATGTTTGATGGTGCTATCAGCCCATCCCTTCGAAAAAAGGGAGGCAGTCTGTTGTGAAAGACCCAGGACTTTCCAACGTTACCTTAATCCCCTAAGCCATAGGCAACAGAGATCCTTAAATGACCAGATGATGGGGATTCCCCTCCGGATTCTTGAGGAGATCTGGAAACAGGGGCAGAGGAATTGGAGATTCTGAAGAGCCGGAACAGTAGAACCAGATACAAAACTTGCGATCTACAGGTTGGGGTCACAGTGAACACATTCGACGTCTATCTCCTGACCTGTGCTGAAAGACGCATGATCATCGCGAATGGAGGGAAGACATACCCCTGTTTGGCACACCAATCTTAAAGGAAGGCGTCCGTGACTGCCATCTCCGGATCCCGACGCCAAATGAAAAACCTTGTGAGCTGGTAATCCAAACGAAAGGCAAATAGATCCACTGAGAACAGGCCCCATCTGTCGTGGAGGCTTGAAACACTGTTGAGTGGAAACACCATTGACTCGCATCCTGAAGAAGATGGGAATGCCAAACCCGCTACCTGATTAGAAACTCTTGGGAGATGCTCAACCGTCACAAGACGTGATTTTCCAGACCGCAGTCCCAAAATCTGCAGGCCAGGTCTGAGAGATTCTTGAAATGGACCCCCAAAATGATTTTTGTAGTGTACCGCTGCCAGTTTGTCTATATTTAGGAGAACACGGCTCCCGGGTCCTTGGTCCAACATCTGCCTATGAAGGACACTTCTAGAAGTTTGAGGCAGTTGATGTAAATGGATCTTTCTTGTGTTGACCAACTTTCGCCTGTGGATAAATCCTCATACCCGAGCCGCTTGCATCACCAGGTCCGGAAGGGAACCGAAGACCACTTTGACCATTCCAAGCCTCCATGTGAGCGAGCCACCACTGAATATCCTCCTGAGCCTCCTCCAAGAGGGGAACTACCTGGGAGGCCTAAGTTAGACCCTTCCTGAAGTGAGAGGCCTTCAAACGCTGTAGGGCTTGATAATGGAGAGGGCCCAGGAATATGGCATGAATGGATGAAGACAACAGTCCTACCACCAGTTTGATCTGTCTCAGGGAAGTGAAAAGCCGGCCCGTGAGGCATTGTAACTCAAGCCTGATTTTGGTCAACTTGCGGGAGGGGAGGCTAAGGGTGTCCCGGACAGAGACCACCACGAAACCCCAAAACAACAGGGATTGAGAGGAAACAAGGACTGATTTGTTCTGATTGATAATGAAACCCAACGACTCCAGGGAAGACTGCCATCTGAAGGTGCACCGACAGGGCTCGAGGACACTGGTCCATGAACAGTACGTTGCTGATGTATATTATTAAGCGTATGCCTGAGCCCTTATAAATTCCACCACTGGGTGCAGTACTTTGGTGAAGCACCACAGGGCGTAAAACAGACCAAAGGGAAGCGTGGAGAACTCAAACATGTCCCCCCCACCACTGAAATTGGAGGAAGCGTCGATGAGGAGGAAATATTGGGATGATTATGTTAGTGTCCTTTAAGTCTAGGTACGCTATCCAGTCGTTGGGTTGGAGGAGGTCCCTGAGTAGATGGATACCCTCCATTTTGAAATGGCAGTAAACCAAGAACTCACTGAATTCCTTGAGGCTTATTACAGTATGTTGGCCTCCATCCCGCTTGTCCACCACAAAGTGATTGCTCAAAAAAACCCTTTGATGTGGAAGTGTACAGACAATTGCACTCTTGTGGAGAAGTTCCTTCACCTATATGCCCACCAGCTCGGCATGTGTGGAAGAGCAGATCAAAGGGACAGCCAGCCTCTCCTGGATGGGTCAACCATAAAACTTTATGTGGAACCCCCCTACTGTTTTGAAGACCCAGGCATTGGAGGTAAGGGCTTCCCATTTGTAGACAAACTCCTTCAGTTTGCCCCCAGAGAATGTAGAGGAAACTGTTGCACACTCACCTCCATTGGTTTCCTGGTAACTGCCGCCATGGAGACCACCTTTTGCACCTCTTTCCTGAATTTGGAGTCGTCTTGGAACTGCCCTTGTCTATTGGAATATCCTCTGGCGGAGGCTTGGTGTTGTGCGCGGCTGGCCGAACACCCCCTACTGTATAGACTTGCCCAGTTCCTGAATAAACTTGTCACCAAACAGTCATCCAGGGGCAATGTGGCCTGCTTCGGAAGTTGCAAGCTCTCCCAGCTTGGGCTCAATTTTAATGAGAAGTGACCTAAGCTATCTGTGGAAAGGGTGTAGTTTGATTTCCCCAGGAGGATGATGGCCTCACTGAGCTCAACTCAATAGAACCTCAGGGGAAATCAGCAAACCTGAAGTCTTGCCATCTTCCGCCATGTCGAGGATGTGGGTCAATGTGCTTGCAAGATCCAACATTTTGTCCTGGCTAGCCCGCCAGGACCGGTCAAACCCTTTTTTGGGGTTGTGTACATATTTCTCAAGGAAGGTAGCCATGCACTCATCTATTTCCGGAGTTAGAGCTAGTTTGTTCTCTAAAGAGGGGGGTTGTGGACCTCCTTATCTCTCAGCTGTCTAGGCCATTCCACAACGTAGGTTGTGACCTTCTCTGATGCTGTCCACTCTGAAGAGCGAGGATGGATCAAGGTGTCCGGATCCAGCATGTCAAAAGGTGCCTGAGCGTTACCCCCCATAGATGTGGTCGGTTTGGGGTCCCCGGGGAGAAGGACACCATGGGCAAGGATTGGGTTCCTGCTCTGCGTCTGTGCCAGATGGTGACTCTAATTCCTGTGGGAGGGGGTGGGAGGCGGGTGGGGGGAAAGGAGATGGGGGATGTGGGTCAGAAGGGTCCAATGATTGGAGTCCCGAGGGACCTGGTTGTGGGAGTTCCAGTTAGGTGGACTGATCGTGGGTCAAGAAAACATGTTTCAATCTGTCATATGGCATTCAGATCTAGGCCAGGCTCTGTGTCCCTTCTGCTCTTGGGTGTGGTGTGGGTGGTTCAGGCCTGTCCAGAGACAAGAGGGGTCTGACCCCCATAGGGTCATCCTTCTCAGTGAGGGGTTTGAAGCAGCGCTCCATGTACTCTAATAACGTCTTCTCCAGGGGGACCACCTCCTGCAGAACCACCTTAGAAATGGAGGCGTCCATGACCTCGCAGAAATGATAATCTATCGGGAGGTAAGTAAGGCTCTCCTCCTCTGCAGAGGTTTCTTCCACATAACTCATCCTGAGCAGTGGGTAAGTGGATAATACAGGTATGTAGAAGTGTGCACACTGGGGGGTCCCAGCTGAATTAAGTGGGTAGTTATGAAGACGGTGGGAGTATTCCAGCCCAAAATTAAAGCCTAGGGGACCAAATACCAGGTAGCAGGCTCTGCCAACACCTTACACCCCTTTGAAATCCATGGGGTAAATGGATGTGCCTGGGCAGGTGTCAAGGTCAGTAGGAGCCGCTGTACACGCACTAGGAAATGCAGACTGTAGTAGTTTCTCATTAGCGTGATGTTCATTATGATGTCACTGTCATGACAATGGAATGCTATGGTTTGAATCCCAGGAGGATTAGTTCCTGGAAGCTGTGGAGACGAACAGTCAATAAAGTATGTGCTCTTACAATTACCTGTCTGGTGTAATCAATACAAATTTGGCGACGAGTTTGACTGTTCCTCTCTCCACCTACATGTGCAGTGACGGTCTCCTGTGGTCAATGTCTTCCTGAGACATTCTTCTCGCTCTGTGTGGATTTTCATCCTTCAAGACATCTCCAGTCCAAGAGGATCCATCACTTCTGCATTGACACCACCTGTATCTTTGCCACATTTGAAGTAACTTGCCTGCTTTCCCTATGTGCTGTTGGTGAGTTTTTTCTGCAGTGTTCAGCTGATTCTACCTTTGCGCTGGAAGGAGTCTACAGTTTGTGGTGAAGATACTGCCCCTTGTTGTTGTGCGTTTTCCAAGTGTACAGGCGTGGTTATTTTTCGAGTTTTGGTCGAAATTCAGGCCTGTAGGAGAAACGTTCGTGCCGACTTGTCCGTTGGAATTCTTTGGGGAGAGATCTTTCCTCTACTGCAGCTTTGCCCATCTGATGATGTCCCAGAATCAACTGTAGGATTCAGTGGAGACGGACTCTACGTCACAACGAGCTCTTTACAGGCGATGAGCGTGCTACGCGATTTCATCCCCTCCTGAGGCAGGACTTGAAGAGGACGAGAAGGAGAGTGCTCTGTCTTCTCCAGCGGCTGTGTGCGGCATCTCCGATCGTCCAATAAATAGCTGGTGAGGAGGTCCGAGGGAGAGGTGAGGGGTGAAATGCATTTGCATTCCACCGGCATCGTGGATTACAGGCTTAAAGACTGCTGGAACGCATCTGCGTACAGCAATAGTGGAGTATTCAGCGTGCCTACGTGTGACGTCACGCATGGGCACCATCTTACTCTGTTGGGATGAGTTTGAGGTGTGTATTTCGGCAGCGTCTTGACGTGCGTCATCACGCAGGGTGGCCATTTTGAGTCTTTGGGAAGGATTTCACAAGGGAATACTGCCATCGTGATCAGTTTCGTCAGTTTTGTCTCGGCATTAAGCATTTTAGTGAAGGATTGCCGGCAGTGTACAAGACGTCCTTCAGGTATCGTGACTGTCTTCTTTATCGCGTTGTGGACAGAAAAATAATCAATAGAGTTCAGCGGTGAGTGGTTATCATCTACGTTGTAGTCATCATCTCTTCTCCGGTTTTGATATTGTTGCTGACTGGCACACCTCCAGCTAGTTTCACATTTATTGAGTCTCTGGAAAAGTCAAAGGAGTCTGCACATCCTGAAGAGATTTAGTAGCGATACTCCACTGTGACATTCTGTTGCATTGTTTTGTGATACTTCACTGTTTCATTCTGCTGCACTGTTGTCCTGAAATTCTTTATCAACAACAACAACATTTAAAAAAAAAAAAATTCACAGGTAGACTATTTAATTATTTATTGTAGTGTGTTAGAACTTATTTTATTCTCTTCACAGGTAGTTTCGTGAAATATCTAGGTGCTATAGGTGGTTCAAGGTTCAGCGCTGAAAGGAAGCGTTTCATCCTAGAACACAATTTGAGGTTTGAGGGTCAAGCTGCTTGGGAGCATCTTCCTCTATTAGTTGTAGTTCAGGGTGAAGAGGAATTGAATGTGTATGATCAAGCTGTGGGAATGTTAGAGAAACAGTTTGATGTAGAGAGCAGCATAGTGGTTGCTGGCACACGTTGTTTACTAGGAAGCAAGAGTATGTAGAAAGCATTGTGTCTTATGTAGCTGCTTTGTGCATCCTCGCTTCTGAATGCGAATTTGAACATTTTACATCTCAACTTATTTGGGACTAAATTGCTGTACATTGTTGGGAGAAGAAAGTTCAAGAGAAATTACTCACTTTAAAAAATCTCTCTTTAGATGAAACAATCACCATTGTCAAGAGTATTGAGCTCTCTCAAAAAGCATCAAAAGAACTCAAATCTGAGAAGAATGTAGTAGGTGTAGTTAAGGATTATACAGAATTGAGTGAAAAAAATCAGATAGACAAAGCTAAACCGCAATCTGAACAGAGAGGGAACAGGTTTTGTCTACTAAGGTTGAGACTAAAGGTTCTTACGCAAAAAAAGTATATAATAAGTGTGGGTTCCATTCGCATTTTCCCAACTCAGAAGGTGTGTCCGGCTAAGAATGCTTCTTGTCGCAAATGTAGGAAATAAGGTCATGTGTGGTTTCCGGGGGAGTATAAATGTTGTGTATTCCAAGAGTGATTCTGCATGTGAAGTTGTTAGCTCTCTTACCAATTTTGTAGTGGTTGTTAAAGATGATTCCGAAGATTGTGTTGACCTCATTGTTGATGTGTTGGTGGATGGGGAGTGTCTGCACCTATTAGTGGATTCGGGGGCACAGATGACTATTATTACGGAAGAGTTGTTTGAGAGCACTTGGGGGAACAGACCCCTCAATCCTCCTGACTTTGTCCGGTCTCTCATGAAGGGAGAAAAATTGATTTGACAGGGTTTTTCATGAATTCTCTTGTTTTTAAGGACAGGCACATCCAAGGGAGGGTTTATCTGGGCAAAAAGGGTCTCAACATTCGGGGGTTGGTACCACCAGGGGTTGTTCAGGATGACTCTTAGGCCTAGCACTTCTGAACAGGTTTCAGTAGTGGGTGAACAATCTGAAGAGGAGAGTTTAAGTTATTGGTCCATGAAGTTTCCTAAAGTTTTTGGTGATAAACTTGGCTGTGTTAAAGGTTTCAAATATTTTATCAAGGTCAAGGAAGGGGCTCTTCCAATTATGTAATGTGCCTTTCAGTATCAGGGATAATCTCTCATTGGAACTTAAGAAAATGTGTGAGTCTGGAGTCATTGAACCGATTGAGTCCTCACTCTGGTTGTCTCCTTTGGTGGTTGCACGCAAAAAGAATGGCACTCTTAGGGTTTGCATTGATTTGCGCAGTCTCAATAGGGAGATTTGGGTGGATTCTCACCCTCTTCCCCGTATTGATGACATACTTTCTAAATTTGCTGCTGCAGAGTACTTCTCCAGGATTGATTTAGCATCAGCATACCATCAGGTTGAGCTCGATACAGCTTTCAAGCATTTGACGGCTTTTGTATCACCAGTTGGTACTTTTCAATTTAGGAGGATGCCTTTCGGGCTAGCATCGGCAGCCTCAGTTTTCCAGCGTGTTATGGAGACGGTTTTGGAGGGTGTCACTGATACTGTCGTTTTCCAAGATGATATTTTGGTGGCTGGGAAAAAACAAGGAGTCGCACGACAAGAATCTTGCTGATGTTTTGGGAAGGTTGGAAAGACAAGGCATTGTGGCTAACAAACTCAAGTGTGTTTTTGGTGTTGACCCTATTGAATATCTGGGACACCGTATTTCAGGAGACGGTATTGTTCCAAGAGAAGGTCTCATCAAAGCTATTTCTAATGCTCCTTGTCCAACTTCAAAAGAGCAAGTCTCCTCTTTCTTAGGTTTGTGTGAATTTTACATGAAATATATTTCCAATTTTGCTGCGAAGACTGTCCACATGAGGGGTCTCCTCAAGAGAAAATCTGTGTTTCTCTGGGATGATTCTTGTCACGAAGAGTTTTTACAGATCAAAAAAGAGATGGGGTCATGCAACATTCATACCCCTTTTGATCCCCTTTTTCCATGTACCGTGTCCGTAGATGCTAGTCTTGACGGACTCGGTGGTATGATCTCCCAAGTCAAGCAAGGAAAGGAGTTCAGCATAGGATTTGCCTTGCGAGCATTACGGCCGAGTGAAAAAAACGACTTGGTCATTGAGCGTGAATTGCTTGCATGTTGTTGGGCTGTTGAACGCTTCAAATGTTTTTTGTGGGGGAAGACGTTTACACTTCTTACTGACCACAAGCCCCTCATTGCCATTTTAGAGGGTAAGATTGTCAAAGATCACACTCCCAGGATCGCTAGGTTGAGTTCTAAGAAGCAGCAATACAATTGTGGAGTAGCACATATTCCTGGTGGGCGAAACACACGTGCTGATTATCTTTATTGGTCTCCCTTACCTCTATGGAAATCTGAATATGACAACGATGCAGATGAAGATTGCCTGATTGCTGCGGTTGATGCTTGTGGTGTGAGTTGTTTCACTGAACGTGATTGGGTTTGTGGTATGAAATCTGATTCTCTGCTTAAGAGGGTGAAGGAGTTAATCATTTCTGGTTGGCCTAAGGAAAAGCATCTAGACAGTGATCTACATGCTTTTGCAAAGGTCGTGGATGAGCTTACCTTGGAGGGTGGAGAGATAATCATGCATTGGAGATAAGTTTGTTCCCCCTGAGTGTCTTAGAGGTCGCATCATCGACTATGGCCATGAAGGGCATCTTGGGCAGACGAACACTAAGAAAAGGATTTGCAGTGTTTATTGGTGGCCTTCCATGGACCGTCAAATCAATCATGTCGTGGAAATGTGTCTGACTTGTTCTACAAGTGATAAGGTTGTAAAAATTGTTTCACCTTCAGTACAACAAATCAAGGCATCTGATGGTCCTTGGTTGAGGTTGGCCATCGATTTTGTGGGGCCTTTTAATGTGCTGAGGAATAAATACAAATTTGCTCTGGTGGTTGCTGATTTTTTCAGCAAGTGGTGGGAGGTTAATTTCATGACAGATCCCAACTCACAGGAGGTTATCAGGTTTCTTCAGAGTCTCTTTGCCAGAGAGGGTTTCCCCAAGGAGATTGTATCCGACAATGGGGGTACAATTTACTTCTAAGGAAATGTCTGTTTTTCTGTCTCAGTGCGGCATCACCCACCGGCGTGTGGCTTTATATCACCCACAGGTCAATGGTTTGATTGAGCGCAACAACCGCATTCTGGTTGAGTGTGTTCAGTGGGCTGTTTCGTCCAAGATTGACATCAAGGAAGCTGTCCAAAGTATGTTGCGGGCACATTGCACTACCTCAAGTTCCATCACGGGTTATAGTCCATTCGCTTTACTCAGGGGTAGGCAAGCTACTTTCCACATGTGTGCTGGTTGGATGAAGAAGTGGGTTTAGTGTCAAGGTACCGGGAGACACAAGGAGACAAAGACATACAATCTCTTCACACGGTCCTGACACAGCCTGTTGTTCCTGATGTGGCCAAATTTAAGTTCTCTGTCTCTGTGGGGGATTGGGTCAGGATTAAGTCTCCTCTCAATGTTCCTAAGGGTATCTCAAAGTTTGGTCCTCCGGTTAGGGAGGATGCCACTTCTCGATTTGCTGTAAGAGTCAACTGAAAAAATTGGTTGAATCTATCTAGGATTTATAAGATTCCAATGAAGGTTGTTATGCAATTGGGTCTTGAGACGAGCAACACCGTTCAGTCTGAATCTGTTCCAAAAAAGGCCAATGTTCATGAGAGTATGTTGAAGTCTTCTCAGCCTTCTCAGGTTGGGAAATCCTCCTTGAAATATGTTCCTCCACGGAGGAGTGGTAGGATGAGTGTTCCGCCTAAACGTTTAAACCTTTAGTCTATTCTGTACTATTTCTGCATTGCATTAATATTTGGCCCATTTTTCCTGTATGCATTAGTGGTAGCCTTGTTCATTTTATTTTATTTTGGTTCTCTCTCTACCTGTCTTCTTTCTCTTCTTGTTTCTTGGTGTATGTTTTCCTTCTTTCCTCTTTGGTTACCTTTGTCCTCTCTTTCCCTTTGTATATTTATGGAAAGAGAGAAGATGTTGTAGTAGTTTCTCATTAGCATGATGTTCATTCTTATGATGTCACTGTCATGACAATGGAATGCTATGGTTTGAATCCCAGGAGGGTTAGTTCCTGGAAGCTGTGGAGACGAACAGTCAATAAAGTATGTGCTCTAAAACTTACCTGTCTGGTGTAATCACTACACAGACCCAATCTGGGTGTCTTGACTCCAGGCAAAGTGGGGTTTATGGCACAATAATTACCCAGCCAGCCGCTCTACGTTCTAGACAAAACTGACAGTGTGGGCGGGTTCGGGGCAGCGAGACATGTCGAGTGCGTCAATTCAGGGGCTCCGCCTAGTGGCTGGAGGACCATGCCGCACTGGCCCCAGGCACTGCTGTGAGCACTTATGAACCGCAGAAGTGGCTGCAGAGGAGCGACAAGGGTTTCCGCGGCTGCATAACCAATATGCACAAAGTATAACTGAAAAATAAGTAACAACAAAGCAATGAGCATAAAGTACAGAAAAACTTAGAGGTAACAGCATTAAAACGGCACAATAATGAAGGAGAAATAGGCCAAAGGCCAAGGCACTCTACTCAACTGCTGGAGCAGCAAAGAAAGAGGAGGATGAGGAGACAGCAACAAGGGACTATGGAGATGTTGTAGAATCAAGTGATTGGGCAATGCTGGTGTTTCAACTTTGACTTCTTCCCCAAGGGTTCTGGGAAATTAAATCTGTTCTTGTTGCTTCTTTTTGCCAGCTGTTTATAAAGCGTTGGAAGATGAAGCTTAATTCTCGCTCTGATCCTGACATAGAATTATGAGTTTGAAGGTATTTAACGCCGCCGATAGTTATCGGATGTGTTAAATAGCTCAACATTTGTTAAATGCCGGCAAGTGAAACCTGCCAAAATTTAACAGGGGGAAACATGCAGTATTTACCATATCATACGGATCTTGGTGTGTTAAACACCAAAATCTGAATGGTATTCCCCATGTGTTGGAAACCCACTCCCACACTAGAAGGGGTGGTGGTGGTCTTCCGAACACACTGTGGTAGCTTGGCTCGAGTGGTCAGGAATCAGGCTCCGTGCTAAGCATACAACATACCCAAACAATAACCATGCGTGCATCCGTTCCAAAAACAACTCTACACCGTAAAAATTATGAAAATATCTGTTTATCTTCTTTTTCTCTTAGTTGCTGATTGGAGAAAATAAATAACAATCACAATATACAAACTTTTTAGAAAGTGCAGGACAAATAAATACTGGCTTAATGATTCAATAAATAGGGGTGATCATAAATACTGAAGGCATAAATAAAAGTGCAATACAGACAGGCAATTAAATATTCTGAGGCAATAAATACTGTAACCAATAAATATTGTGCATCAATAAATACTGTGGACCAATAAATACAGTGGAACAATAAATAGGTTAAATACAATAAATACAGTGCCCCTAATAAATACTTAAAAGCTGACAGTGACACTCATGAAATCAGATCACTTTTGATTCCTAAGGGCTGATTTGGCCCAGGCACAGCTTGTGGGGATGTGGAAGGCTTGGGGGTGTTTACTCCCTGGCTTGGACAAGGCTGGGGCCTAAACTGAGGTAGATAAAGGGGGAAAATACCAGAGACCTGGCTCTCTCTCTCCACACAGCTTCTCTAGATTAGTCCCAGTTCACCCCTGGCACAGTCAGGTTGGTTCCAGCACCTCCCTAGCCCCTTAGAGCAGTCTCTCAGGTCTCCACAGGGCCTTAGGCGCCCTCTACTCCACTTACTGCCCTTTTTCTGATGCTCCGACGCCGCTGGAGTCGTATCGATGCCGTGAGGCGGTTCCGGTTCGATGTCAGCGGCCTCGGCACAATGTCAGTTCTTTGACGACGCCGGCAGGCGGATCCGGTCTCGATGCCAGCGGCCTCGGTTCGATCTCGACCTCCGATTCGATGGCGTCGGGCAGTCTTACTCGATGTCGACTTCGGGCGGCTCCGGTCCGATGGCGACCTCGGCTTCGATGACGTCGGCCGGCCTTGCCTCGATGTCGACTTCCGGCGGCTCCGGAGTGCGATCCTCACTCCCGACCTCCGGTGCTCCTCACCGGTTTCCGGCGACTCCGGAGTGCGACCTCCACTCCCGACCTCCGGCACGATTCTCACAGGTTCCGGCGACTCCGAAGTGCGATCCTCACTCCCGACCTCCGTTACCCTTCACCTCGGTCTCCGACGACTCCGGAGGGCGGACTTCACTCCTCCGATGACGCCGCTCACTCGACCTCGGGTGACTTCCTCCTCGACCTCCGGTATTCCTCACGACCTCTGACGGCGCCCTCTCTCGACCTCTGGCGGCTCCGGGTACGACGTCTGCTTTTCCAGTCAGCGCCGCTTCTCCACCTCGGGCTCCAGGTCTTAGGCTACTCGACGTCGGACTTCAGGGAAACCAGCTTCCAGGTCAGGATCTTGCTGTTCTCTTGTTTCTAAGGCCTGTTCCTGCTGTCCAGGTCCTTAGGATGGTTTTTCTGACTTCTTCCCCCACAGGGCTCTAGGCTGGGCTCCGTCAGTAGGGACTAGTATCAAGGGTGGGTTTATGGACCCCACTCCAGGCACAAGTTTCCACCCCTGCTGCTTCACTCCTTCCTCCTTCACGTTTTTGCTGCTCACTCCTCACCAGTCAGGTGCCAACTGCCAGCTCCAACTGCCAACTCTCTGTCTTAGCTTCCCAACATTCTAAACCGCCTCCAACGGTCACAGGGTTCTGGAATGTTCTGGAAGGTGCTAGTAGGTTCCAGTGGATGCTGGTGATGTCACAGGTGGCCACCATTTTGTGCTTCAGGCCCTCAGACAGAAGTTTCAGGGGTAGGTAAAATGGCTCCCTGAATCTGCAGCAACACTAAAAAGTCTGGTGGTTCCCAAAAAGGAAAAATTCAAACAGGGTTTGAGGCAAAAGTGGGACAAAATAAATAATGATGAGGAGGGACCACCCAAAGGGCTGACAGGTCTAACACCATGAACTTATAATAAGTGTTATTTATCGCACCCGATAAATAACTTACTCAGTGGTATCATTATTTATATGGGTGATAAATAACACCTTAACTCATGCTCAGGCCCAAAGTGTTATGCGAGCTGCACGTTTCAGAGCAGTCCAGTGTTGGAGCCAGCATCAAGTCAAAATTACCCCAGCCCTCCCCCAATGTCACCGTATCCACTCTGGTGTGCCTCAAAGTAGTTAGTATGTCATTGAAAAATAGTGATATGTCAACATTTGGTGCATAAGCGTTCACTAATACTACCCTTACTTTTTCTAATGTTCCGGCCAGTCTAAGAAATCTGCCTTCCATGTCTTGGTATATCCGAATTAGATTATAATCTACATGACCACGTGTCCCTCTAGAAGTCGAGCTGCAGGATAAAAATATCTGTGAGTTCCCCATCTTCCAGCAAAGTTCTTAGTGCGCCATGGTACCATGTAAGTACCGCTCCCTCACCCACACTGATCTCTCAAGCTATCAGTGCCATTTGAGCCCTATTAACTAAATACCAATCCATGTTGGTAATGCAAGGGTGTTATCACCATCGAGTGTGACCTTTAATCGCAGGTCGCATTTTGTGAAATGTCCCTGTCCATTATTGTAAATGAAGAAGTGGCCCAGATAACCCAGTAGCATCATCAATTTACTACTACAGTTTCACAATTATAATGCCAAGTGAAGTTTGGAATAGCAACACCTTAGGCCTAAGCGGCCTGTCTTCATGTGCACTTTCAAGCATTTTGAGATGTAAAACAAATTTGCCATTCTGCTCAGTGCCTCACAGGGTCTTGACTTCCTTCCATGAGTGGCATGTCTTCTACATGCTTAAGCGAATTCCTAGAACTGAAACAAGTCTTACAGAATTTAGTCACCTTTGCCACATTGCAGAAAACTTGCGCTCTCCCATATACGTAAACTTTTAATTTAGCTGGATATAACATTGCATATCTGCTCTTCGCCTGGAGTGTATACTTCACCTCTGAAAACTTGCATCCGGCCTCCTGGCCCGCCACAGTGAAGTCCAGGAATATGGGAAGAGCAGACCCTGGCAATGGCCCCTTTTCACGTGCTAGGCATAGAGTCATGAGGTGGTCCAAATAATTAATCAGTGTGGTTATTATTGTCTGGGGGTGTGCCGGGAGGTGGCCTAGGGCTAGGCGAACAATGGGCACACTCCACCAGGTATGTCTCAGACAAGCTAGATCTCCTGAACAGATCAGACAGCAGACCTTCCACAGATATGTCTGGCAGGCGGATTCAACCACTTTCACATTCCTCATATTGTTACAGCGTGGTCATTCTTCCAAATGTTTCTTTTTTGGCAGTTGTGGGCTGACCACTGTTTCCATTTTGGTCAGTCTGCTCATGTTTGTAGTTGGCCTATTTTCTATGTCGGATATTATGCACTCTGCTCCAACCAATCTGTCTGTCTATCCGTTTTGTGAGCTGATCAAGTTCAAACGTCACAGAATGAATCTTTGCATCCATATATTGGAGGCTTGCTTTGAGTTTAAGTGGTAGGGCCTTAGTGTCTCTGCTGGAGTCCAGCACATACATTTCAGTTACCACCTCTGCTAATTCATGCGCAACACTTTTGTTATGCGCCTGAGTTCTGCCCATGTAGCAACGCTGCCTATTTTATTAAATTGTCCTCTTTCGGCACAAGAGCATTATTGCTGTGACCTTTTGCACGTATTTGTGTGTGTGACAATGTTGGATTTGTTTCTCTGAAAATGCTTTGCTTATACATCTGGCATCTTGGAACATTATCTTGATGCCTCGAACACTGAGTACAAGGCCTTTACTCATGATGTGCAAATGTTTTTCTATCGTCATCCACTGGGCGACAGGGCTATCTGCATATCCATAATAATGCTAATTTGAGAATACATCACAAGGATGCTTTTTATTAATAATAAAGAAGTATTTCTGGGGTTGGCAGAGGAGACACTTCTGCTGACATTGAAAGGTCCTGCATGCCGAAGCTTCGCTAAGCGACTGTCTAACATCTCCATGAGGGGGTCCAGTTTGTGATGAAGATGGGGTCCTACATTCTTTCCCGCCAGGTAATGGGGTTGGATCATCCTGGGGGGGACTCTTGGCTTTACACATACATACACTCTAGACATATACAGAGTAGGGATTGCATAGTAGGAGTATGCCTGATTACTACCTTGTACTATATGCCTGCATCTATACACTGTTTTAGCACCATGGCGGACCTATCTCAGCTATATACTCTTTTGGTGCTTGTAATCACTTTCATCTGCTTCTGTCTACTGATTATTGCAACACATGTATTCTATACAAGAATAACGTTGATTCAATAAGTATATTAAAAATATCCCATTGTGTATTATCTGTATGCTTCTCTGCGAACAAGAGTGCAAAAGTGACTGAGCACAAGGTTTCAAGATCTGTTACCACAATCCCTCAGGGGTCAGGGTTGTGATGTTCAGTTGTTGCCAGGAACCATTAGCTCCTTGTTTGGGTTAGAGGGGCTTATAGTGATACTGTGAGCTCGCTGGTCTCTAGTCCAACATATAGTGTGGGGGTACATGAAACCAGTCTAAACACCTCACCCAAACTTTATGTTGTCCACAAACGTGCAGATCCTATTGATTAGTGGGAACTACACAACACTTTGTGCTTATCGAACACCAACTTGCCATGTTTCAGGTCCCCCTTGCTTATCTCTCAAATCTGCATGGTTCTCCTTTGTCATCCCTATCAGATCTACAGTCAACAATGTGTATTGCGGGGGAGGAGCTTAGCGCTTGACCAAGATGGCCGCGTGAGCCTTGAGCTCCCGCTACCCTCGCGCCCTCCGGCACTCATCCTGTTCTAAATCCTGATTTTCATGCACGGAATCCTGCTGATGAGTCACAGCTGGGGCGATTGACGTTGTCCGGGTCAAGATCGCCCACCGGGGACCGAAGTTGTGCATGGCGGAAGATTGCGGCCTACCTCCGAAGGATACCAGGGGCTTGCGTTGGCAGGATGCCCGGCCACTAATTGAACAACAGTGGCCTTGGGAGGTGTGAACTGACGGACGGATGCCGTGGCACTTTCACTTTCGCTTTCTCGCCCTTTGTTTGCTCCGGGTTGGGAGTGCGTCATACAGATCCTCTGTTGTCTGGAAGACCTCCACCCGGTCCTGACTGGCTGTTGAAGACCTAGTCGTACCTGTCTCCTCTACCGGAGTGAGGGACGTCCTCTTGCGACTGACCGTCCTGCTGTCCGAGATGTCGACCAAATCGGAGGCAGACAGGTCGAAGTCTAAGACTACCAGGCGAGGAGGCTATGTCCAATCCAACAATATGGATCGCTATGCCCAGCAGAAGGGGTCGCCTGGTGGATCGGGACAATCGCTGGAAGTACAGAAGGCCGATTCATCCCCAGCCTCGGAGTTATCATTGCAGGATATCAAGGGGGCGATAGATGGGATGCAATCTTCGATTGGGCGACAGTTCGAGACCCTGGCGCACAAGGTGGACATGATTTTGGTTGATGTCAACTTGATTCGCGCGGATCTGGGGAAAACCAATGAGCGGGTCAAGTCCCTGGACCTCAAGACCACTGGCCTCGCGGACGATGTCTCGGAACTCCAGGCTGAGGTCCGCAAGCTACGAACCGCGAATGACCTCTCCGCTCGCCGGCTCGAGGACTTTGAAGGTCGGGCCCGGCGCAATAATGTGCGCATTATTGGGGTCCCGGAGACTTCGGATGAGCTCTCCGTGGACCTCCTCGTCGAGGACCTGGTGGTGAATCATCTTGCGCCAAAGGGCCTCGGCAAGTTTTTCGCGGTGGAGCGGGCTCACCGAGTGCCTGGCGGGCGGCCTAAGGTGGGAGCCCCCCGCGGCCGATTGTCGCCCGGATCTTCCACTTTCGAGATCGGGACGCTATCCTGCAAGCATCGAGGGTGACAGGCCCGGTGCCTTTTCAAAATGCCTCTGTGAGCTTTTACCCTGATTTCACCCAGATGGTGCAGAAACAGAGGCAAAGTTTCCTGGGGATGAAGCGGCGGCTTAGGGATATGGACCTGAAGTATGCCATGCTCTTCCCCGCTAAGCTGCGTGTGGTATATGAGGATCGGACTTTCTTTTTCGAATCGCCGGACATGGCAGGGGACTGGCTGGATGCACTCCCTCGGCGACAGCCAGGCAGGGACATCGTGGATGGGGTGGAAGGCGACCGGGATGGACAGAAGTGATACCTTCGGTGCTGGCCTGCTTCGATTCGGCCCTGGACAGTGACTCGCACCTTATTGCAGTAATGGGAGGGCGGCGGGGGTGAGATAGGGGCTCTTTCCTCCCTTGGGGTGCTTTTTGTAGATTTGTTTTTGGTAGGGCGACAGGCACACTGCAAGTTGGGGGGGCTTTGTAAGCTGACGCAGGGGTGCAGGGTGGGGGGGGGTTTCAGGATGTTGGGGTTGTTGTTTGGGGTTGTTGTTTTTTCTTGCAAGGCGTAGCAATGACTGTCAGGATTGTCCGATTGTGGTTCTCTGGGGGGGGGGGAGGTCTCTTTGTGTTCAGGGATGGGGGATAGGGGCTTAAACGTACTCAGCTGGAATGTTAATGGCTTAGGGGACCGTATAAAACGGGGGATAGTCCTGCAATTTTTGAAACGGACCTTGCCAGATGTGGTCCTCCTGCAGGAGACCCACCTTATAGGGAATATGTGTTATGCACTTAACAGAAAGGGCTACAAATTCATTGCTCACTCGGGGTTTTCCTCGGGATCCAGGGGTGCGGGCATACTTGTCAGAGCTTCCCTACCATTTGAGGTTGACTCCACCATTGCTGATGATAGGGGGCGCTTTGTGGCCGTGTCGGGGACGTGGGAGGGCAGAACGTTGGTTTTGGTTTCTGTTTATGTCCCTCCTGCCTTGCAGGCCTCCACGTTTGCTGATCTGGGCAAGGCCTTATTGGAACTCCCCGAAGGGATGCTAGTGGTGGGAGGGGACTTCAATGCGGTTGGTTCTGGAATGCTAGATAGGTACCTGCCCAGAGACACCGGGGGGGCTCAGAAGTGGCTTCCCGACTTTATTGATACTTTTGGCCTGGTAGATTGTTGGAGGCTGCGGCACCCCACTCAGCGACAATACACCTTTCACTCCGGGGCCCACGGGAGTCTCTCCCGGATTGATTACCTGCTCACTCTGGCGGCACACGCCTCTTTGGTAACTGAGGTTAGGCACATGGCACGGGGCATATCAGATCATTCACCGGTGTGGGCACATCTGGACATAGGCCGGGTGGCGGGGGGCAGGGTGGCTCCCGTTAACCCCTGGTACTTTCGGGACCCCAAGCTGCGCAGCGCGTTGCTGAAGACAGTTGACCACTATTTTCGAGAAAACCAGGGCTCAGTTGACTCCGCGGTGTCCTTGTGGGAAGCTTCTAAGGCTGTACTGAGAGGAGAAGCCTTGTCCCTGGTAGTGGCCGCCAAGCGGCGGAGAGACGCCGAGGTGATACAAGTGGAGGACGAGATAGCGGCTTTAGAGTTGGCCTTAGACGGGGATGTTGAGACGTCCACGCTGCACAATTTGAGCCTGAAGCAATTGGAGTATAGGGATCTGGTGACAAATGCCGCCAAGACCCTTCACAGGGAGCAGCAGGGGCGGTTGTATGATGTTGGTGATAAGGCCGGGAAATTGCTGGCATGGCTGGACAAAAAGGAGCGTGTTAATCGTGTGGTGCCGGAGTTGTTGACGGATGGGGGAGAGGTTGTCACTGATCCCGACGGTATAGTCCGGTGTTTCTCAGACTATTTTCGTACGGTATACGCCTCGGTCTCGGATAGATCGACTGAGGACTCGTGTGATCTTCTGCGTGACATCGCTCTGCCCCGCCTTTCCGCCATTGATAGGGAAGACCTCGATGGTGATCTCACTGTAGACGAAGTGGCAGGTGCTATCCATGCGTTGCGCTCCGGCAAGGCTTCGGGCCCCAATGGTCTGCCGATAGAGCTGTACAAGCTTTGTCCGGATAAGTTTGCTCCTCACTTGACCGCCATGTTCGTGGAGGCGCGGAGGAACGGGTTTCTTCCGCTTGATCAACGGCTGGCGACGATCGTGGTAATACCTAAAGACGGAAAGCCCCGGGATAGGTGTGGTTCCTATCGGCCGATCTCGCTCCTCAACGCCGAGCCGAAAATCCTTGCCAAGATTCTCGCGAACCGCCTGGTCCGGGTACTTGGTGACTTGATCCACCCGGATCAGTCGGGCTTTATCCCGCACCGGAACACTGCACTAAACCTTAGACGCCTCCACGGAGTGATTGCCAGGACGGGTACGATACGAGAGCCGGCTATTGTGGCGTCCCTTGACGCCACGATGGCCTTTGACACGGTAGAGTGGGCATACTTGTGGGCGGTGCTGGCCAAATTCGGCTTCGGGCCTGGATTCGTGGGGTGGGTGAGGCTGCTCTATGAGGGGCCTCTTGCAAGCGTCGTGGTGAACGGGCGGGCGTCGGCGCCTTTCGAGCTCGGGAGAGGCACACGGCAGGGTTGCCCCCTGTCGCCGTTGCTGTTTGCCCTTGCTCTTGAGCCGTTGGCGGCGTGGATACGGTGGCACCCGGATATACGTGGGCTTCGTTGGTCGCCTGACCACGAAGACCGTATTTCACTCTATGCTGACGACATTCTGTTATATCTTGCCTCGCCTAAGAAATCTCTGATAGTGGTTTATGACGTCTTGACATCTTTCGGTAGAAACTCGGGCCTAGTCATTAATTGGGGGAAGTCACACTTGTATGTCCTGTGTGGGGATGTCCCGCCTGATCCGCGTAACTGCTCGATCCAGATAGCCCAGCAGGGCTTTTTGTATTTGGGGATCTATATTTCCACCGACCCCATCTTGCGCTACGAGAAGAACTTGCTCCCTCCCTTGGCGCGCCTGCGGCGGGATGTGGCGGGCTGGCGGCGATTGCCGCTCTCCCTCCTTGGCCGCGCTGCACTGTTTAAAATGATGTCCCTTCCCCGTTTCCTCTATGCCCTGCAGAATACTCTTGACCTGGTCCCGGCCAGCTATTTCCGTGAGATCGAAAGCCACCAGCGCGCGCTATTATGGGACGGGCGTCCGCGTATCGCAGTCGCTAAGTTGACGCTTCCGTGGTATGACGGTGGTATAGCGCTTCCAGACATTCGACGTTATTACTGGGCCACCCAGTTGAGCGCGATTAACCATGGTGTCTATGGTCCGGCGCTCAGCCCTGGCTTCGCCATGGACCGCTGGTTGCTCCGTGGGGGTGGTTACCACAGAGCGTTGTACTCGAAATCGTCGGACCCCACCCTCACGGGGCCCACCAGAGTGGCCGTCCATGTGTGGAAGGTGGCGACGGATTCGCTGGGCTGGAGGGGTAAGCTTACCCTTGCCACCCCCCTGTTTGACTCTGAGATTCTGGGGAAGCTTTGGCGCACAAAAGGGTTCGAGAAATGGGATTTGATCGGCATATCCAGGGTTGGAGACCTTTTGGTTAAGGGTAAGATAAAGTCGTTCGAGGAGCTGCAGAAGGAATACGAGCTGGGGAGCACGGAGTTCTTCCGATACGCACAAGTGCGCCACGCCTTGCGGTCAGTCCTTGTGGAGGGGGAGAAGGTGCCCGAGTCCTCTCCGTTGGAGGATCGGATCCTGGATGGTCACATGCCTGAGAGCACAATCTCACTCATCTATAAGAAGCTTATCAATGTTTGGGCGGATCTTCTCTTAGGGTTGCGCGCCCAATGGTTAAAGGACGGCCTTGAACTAGATGATGAGGATTGGCAGTACGCAGTTTCTTCTCCCAAAGAGGTCGCTATCCCCGCGCGCCTGAGGCTGGTGCAGCTTAAAATACTCCATAGGGTCTACGTGACAGGGCCCAGGTTGGTTCACATGGGTTTCTCTGAGGAGGGCCTATGTAAGAGAGGCTGTGGTTTGGTGGGTACCTTCCTCCATATTATTTGGGAATGCGGTGCGATTATGGAGTTCTGGAGGCAAGTCCACGAGGTGATGGGGGAGGTGACAGGAATTGTTATGCAGCCTGAGGTGCGCTGTTGTCTCCTGAATGTCTGGAGTCCTACTGACCACAACGCGGCACAGACTCAGTGGGTGACCCTGGGGAACATGGTAGCCAAGCGCGATATCGCTCGGCTGTGGGGCTCCAATAGGCCGCCCACATTGACAGCGTGGATGGAAAACATGGACTGGAGCATGTTTAGGGAGAAGACAGTGTATTGTGCTAGGGGGCGCCCTCGGAAATGGCATGCTGTGTGGGGGCCATGGAACCAGTACAGAGGGGACATATGCTTGCCCCCCGACCCGGACCCGCCTGAGGAGCAACTTTCCCCTTAGTCCTTTTCCGGCTTTGACTTTCCCGCTGATATGTGATTGTTTCTAGAGTCTCTGCCTTTCCCTCCTTTCCCTTACTATAGATCAGTGCCTGTTGGACGTGATGGGGCTCGTCCCCCCTGACGGGAACCTCTCTTGGTGCTTACGGTGCCTTTCGCCTTGCTTGTGTTTAGGGCGGTATTTATGTTTGTGCAAAATAAAACCTTTGTAATATGTGAACGCAAGCATATGTTGAACTTCTAAAGCTGCCGTACCTCCGGGATGTCGGCTGAATAGCTGTGTCACTGATATAAAATAAAGGTTTTTAAAAAAAAAACAAAAAAAAAAACAATGTGTATTGCACATTCAGGGAATCACATTGTCAATCTGCCAACAATATATAGCTGGACCTGAACCTTCCAACTGAATAAATCCAAACGTGAGTAATGTGGTGAAAATTGCATCAGCTATTTAATTTACTGCTTTTTGCCATGTTTTTATGCAGATTCTGTAATGTTGTACGTTGTATTGTAGTCCATGTTATACCACAGAGTAATGTATCTAGTCGTACCTAGCCGGGCCCAGGGACTCCAACTCTTCATGATGCCAGAAAAGACAACATAAAGTATGCGGCATAATGTTTTTGTTGCAAGGTGACCAGCTCACAAGCACCGAGCTGTTCACTTCCTGTGAGGTCAGATTATCTGGACCTTCAGAAGAGGTGGGTGCCATGCCATGCGGGATATGGTCCATTCTGGACCTTAGACGGAATCCCCCCATCCTGAGCAGGTCGCCTGCCTTTCTATGCCATGGACTCAGGCAGCGGCATAAGAGAGTTGCAACGGGGGCAGGTTATGACAACCCCACCAATCACAATAGGTGACCCGAGGAGAGCGCCTTTTGCTCCCTGGTGGAACGGGTCACTGAGGCATGTGTACTTACACAGCTGCAGGTATTACATGCATGCTGTGAGGAGGACAGTGAAGAAATGTGCCTCCCCCCACATACCATTCTAGTTGATACAGCCTTCCATAGATTATGGACTTTCTGAGGGCCACTGCCTCCTTCAGGAGTGAAAGCATTGCTACAGAGCTGCATGCTAGGTCGCCATCTTGCCTGCCAGTGTGACCCCCCCCCCACGTCATGTCTCTTTAATCCACCATCGGACACTCCTTGGCTCTCTTTATATCTCTCTATAAAGTTCTTTTTCTTTCCTGCTTTCTTCCTTTATCACTGTTGTTCTCCTCCTCCTTCTTTCCCCTTTTAGCGTTTTTCTCTGTCTTGCTTTCGACCAAAGTTTGTTGAGAAAAAGTAAATGCCAGCCCCAAAATTCAGTGATGACAGGCCCTACGGCTACGCCTGGCTCAAATTATTCATTGCACACATGCCATCAAACACCAGAGCACAGACAATGCCAGTGAAGTGCAGAATCCTCATACAACAAGCCTGGAGCTGCAAAGCGTGGTGCTCCATAATCATTGCTAATCATATGCTTAACTGTGCAGCAAAATGTTAAACCCCAACTTAGAATGTGTTAATATATGCGTGTAAAGAAGCCACATGTAATATATCCTTAAAATAATCATTAGCTTATGCTTATGATGTATTGACACGAATTAGAATGCATCATTAACATAGGCCTAACAGTGACTAGGTCTTGGTGCCTAAAGTTTTTTTTCATTATACATGTTAATGTTGCTTTCAATCTGCTTTCACGTGTTCTTTTCTTTGCATTTGACTGACAATCTAAGAAAGGCAGAAGAGTAGCGCTTTGTTTTCTTTTAGAAAAGTTAGCTCAACACACCTATTCGGATAATTGTTATGATTTACACGCGGTGTTGAGATGGGAAAGATCCTTCTGTACAAGGTGGACCGAGGTTACCTGCTCCCGAAGGCAGAACGACCCGATTTGACTCCATCAGTTGAGCATTAGAGAGAGAGAGTTCCCGAAAAACTCAGTGTGATTTCATTGTGTGTCTCTCTGAATGGTTAGCACACCCTAACCTGAATGAGCTGAGGGAAGACCTTTCCCTAACTGCTGGTTTTCCTGACTTTTGGGTTTGAGCTCGTCTTTGAGCCCCACGCACATCTTCCTCTGAACTCCAAGTTGCTTTATTTAAGGCTGACACCTTCCACTTAGGGTTGGTTTCCCTTTGCTTTCTTGATGCTTTATTTTGTATTAGGGAAGTTCTTTTATGGAACCAACTTATACATTGTTCCGCTTTGTTTCTTGTGATGATTTGCATTGCCATCTATATAATGTACAACTTCATACTGAATAATCATTTTGAAATAAAGGCCTACTTGATTAATTGATTTGCCGAATTATCAATGCTTGTAACTCCACTAATTCGATAACAACCCTTAATGGTTCTGAGCCACCCTCTCTGTTGTGCTTGTGAAGTCAAATAGGTTTAATTGTAATTTGACTTGTTGTGCTGAGGCTATCTCCCACACTACACTGCCAATCGATCATAAAAGGCACATACGATCAGTGGCGCAACTTATTTGACAACTACACCAGAGCCAACGGGTATAGATAGAGGAGTCGAATCAAGCCCAATTGAACTGAGAAACACCAAAAGCAAAGAAAGAAAGCTACAGTAAGTGGGAGGACAAAAAGGCGTGCACCATTGTTCAAAGCTCACCAAAGGCAGATCAAGCTCCAAGGTAAACAAGCAGCATTTAGAATTCACTTCGAAGTGGGGGGTTGGGGAAGGTGGGGGTGGGGGGATAGAGGGGAGTGGTGCAAAGAAAATGTACACCAACCAGAGAAAGCATGCCAGGGGCACTACAGACCACGAGGCACAGGAGCCATCCAGGATCATTGAACTTCACATGGACTTTAAGAGGCCCCCAGGAGGAGAACAATAACTGAAAACAAGAATTCGGAATGGGAGGGATACCCACCTTCAGCAGCCGAAACCTTGGAATAACTGTAGACATGGTAGGGCCAGACCAGAACAGAAGGTGCCAACACCCCAACCCCAGCACACTTTTGGGGAGGGCTGGCTTCCAGACCCCACAGCCAGGGATCAGAATCTCCATCAATAGGGGGGGGCAGCATGAGAGCAAACATCTCTACTCCAAGCTAAGCAGGAAGTCATGGAATTGCAGGTTATGCAGTGAAATAAGTATCAGATAACTTCCAATAAACCCTACAGGGAAACATGGATGCATTCAATGCCAGTTGAACCAAGGCCAAAAGTCCAGAAGTGTCCCAGGAAGCCACCAAAATACAGGAAAGCAAGAGAAAACAAATAGTTGCAGAGAGAAACAAATGAAGATGATGCCCAAACAGAGCAGTTAAGGTAAGCAAGAATCCTCATCCAGAGACAGGAAGCAAGAGGCAACTTGCTTAATTTGTGCCCTTGGTTGCCTGGAATCTTTGCCCCTTCCTTTAGTGATCTGGTCTGCAAGTGCCTTAATTTCTGCAAAGGTAAATAGAAGGAGGACAGCCAGCACTGTGTTTCTTCAGCATTCAATTTACTGTCAGGTCTTCAGGCCAGCTCCCCATTGCTGCTACAGACTGAGCCCCCTTCTCGAGCCGGCAACGAGCTGCCAGTCCTTGAGCCCAGCGCTTAAACCATCACTTAAACTGTCACCTTTGCCTCCGTTTTCCCACTTGTAACTTTGCATTTTTTCAGCCTTAACTTTTGCCTTTGTTTTCCCCCTCATAACTTATTACTTTTTTCCAGCCTTACCTTTCACCTACATTTTCCCCCTTGTAACTTTATCTTTTTTCCAGCCTTAACTTTTGCCTATATTTCCCCCCTCGTAACTCTGCCTTTATTCCAGCCTCTGTCTCCAATGCTCTCCCTCCCACCTTCTCCTGACCCTGCCAAGACCCTCTCCCCTGCCAGGAACCTACTTAATGGAGGCCGCTGGCACACCAAAGGCAAGTCTATCTGCACCTGGAGCGCTGCCAGCTCCAGGAACCCTGGATCTTCACCCACCTACAGCTACACAGGTGCTGAGATAACAAACTTGAAACCTGGACCCCACAGCGACTTCTGCAGCCACCAGTGACGGCCCTTGTAGGGCGTTTTACCAGGGCGGTGACGTGGCGCAGAGGAGGGGCAAGGTGGGGGGTTGCAAAATGCGGCATACGGACGAGTTCAGGTAAGTTACGAAAAAAATTAATAAAACGAATTTCGTTGCGCGCGCTGCATCGCCAAATGCGATCCACTCACCACGACTAAGCCCAAAGTAATTCAATGCTTCCTGCCCAACTCTCGATCAGTCTACAAGCATGCCTCCGAGATCTGTGACACCATCACCTCCTTCACCCTGACGTCGTCTTCCTCACCAAGACCGGGCTCAACCTAACATCAACACCTGACCCCGCCAAACCTAGCCGATACAAGCTCCTACACCAGGACCACATCAACAAACATGGAGGTAGAATAGCCATCTTCCACAAAGAATCCCTCCACTGCCGGGCTGCCACCGATGACACAACCCCCATCATGGAACACCTCAACTTCCAACTCAACACAGATGGCAAGTACACCATCAGAGGCACCCTGGCGTACAGACCGCCAGGACCACGCCAAACCTTCTGAAAGGCAATATCCGACTTTATTGCTTCTCTAGCCATCAACTCCAAGAACTTCATCCTCCTTGGTGTTAATATCGAAAGGCCCTTCTCTCTGTATATCTTAGCATTCGCAAAACCATCTTGCGATTTGGACACCATTTTGTATTATTATCGAAACTGCTGCTTGGTTATTTTCGAGAAACGGTCTTTGGTAAGTTTCGTTTCCCAAGGTTGAGCTTTTCTCTCTATGATTACAAGTGCCCTCATTAGTGCATGCCTTTCCCGTTAGATACAGGACTTCTCCCACCTGTTTGGTGGGGAGGATAGGCCAGACGACCTTGGGCAGTAGCTAGCTTGTGCCCGGCTGCAGAATCGAAACTTATGTTCTGTACCCCCATTGTATTACGACACCTACCAGTGTTTTTTTTATATAGTAAGCGGGTCTTTGTGGACTCTGCAACGTACATAATGTAATGTTATGCTTATTGGAGTCAGTCCCTTGACAGCCATGTCAGGAGGCTGGTCAGATTGGGCTCCGCCGCAGCGTAATATAATAAATAATCTGGTTTGTATTCTCTATGGTCTGACCGACTCTTCATTTGTATGGAAGGCTGAGAGGTGGTCGTGAGTGACCCGAGTGACGCTTGTTGGGTCACTTCCTTCATTGGGGACCTCAACTTGCACATTGACGACTCCAGTGATGCAACACAGCCAATCTAATTGAGAACATGAGCAACCTTGGCCTCATCCGACTCATTACCGACCAAACGCACATCGCTGGGCACACACTAGACCCCATCTTTGCAGCCAGCAGTAAAATCAGGTACTGCCATACTGCTGAAATCACATGGTTGGACCACTTGATCATCCACTTCTCTGTCACAACCACCCTCAACATTGCCACCAACCAGACCAGCACCTCCCATAAGAAATGGAGCAAGGTAACTGAAAGCCTATAGACCAAAACCCTCAATGCCTCCCTTCCCGGACTCCACTTCCAACCTCAAACTGGCTGACAAAAACCTCAACTTATGGATCACTGAATGCACTGACATAGTCGCCCCCTCAAACTCGCCAAAGCAGCCAGAACCACCAAATACACAATCTGTTCACACCAGAACTTAAATCCACCAAACACAATTGCAAATGGCTGGAAAAGATCTACCGCACCAGCAAAGTGTCCAATTACCAAACCAACTTTAAACTAACTCTCAACAAATACTACCAACACCTAAATAACGAAAATAAAGCCTTCCTAGCCGCCCCTCTCGAACCCAGCTCCAACTGCAGCTAGAAACTCTTCAGCCTCGTCAAAGAGTTCTCCAACCCCTCAGCAACCGATAACATTGTCACCCCCTCTTAGGATCTCTGTAACACCTTTGCAGACTTATTTTACAGCAACATTTCCACCATCTATGAGCATTTCAAACCCCAAGCACCCATCGCAAACATCCACAGCCTCCTTACCACCTCCAACACAGACTCAAGGATCATAACGTGGGACCAACTCACCACGCAGACCACTGCTACCATCATGAGCTCCATACACTCAGGGGCACCCAGGGACCCCTGCCTCACCACATGCTCAACCTTGGGAGCAGCACCATCAGCAAGCAACTCACCGCAATCCTCAACTCAACCATCATCTCTACCTCCTTCCCAGAGGGATGGAAACATGTTCTAGTCAAACCACTCCTCAAAAAACCATCTGCAAACCCGAAAAAGCTCAAGAGTTACTGGCCCATATCCCCGCTCCCCTTCCCTGCAAAAGTTCTGAAAAAAGCAATCAACCAAAAACTACAACCTCCTGGACCTATCCCAATCTGGGTTCTGCTCAAATCACCGCTCAGAAACCTCCCTATTCACAGTCACGATGGCATCAGTGCTTTCCTAGACCAGGGTGAAACCGCAGCCCTGATCCTCCTCAACTTCTCAGCAGCCTTCGACACCATGTCCCACTAAACCCTCCTAAAAGGATTCCACCAGATGGAGATCAAAAATAACGTCCTCAAATGGATCTCATCCTTCCCCACTGGAAGATCCCAGAGCATCAGCCTTCCACCTTACACCTCAGGCCCAAAGAACACTGCCTGCGGCATCCCCCAAGGATCTTCACTAAGCCTCACCCTTTTCAACACATACATGGCCCCTCTGGCCACGCTGGTCAAAACCTATGGTATGAACATGGTATCATATGCCAATGACACTCAACTCATTCTCTCCCTATTCACAGACCCGACAAACACCAAAGCAAACTTCCACATGTGCATGACCAGCGTCACCAGCTGTATGCAAAACAACTGCCACAAACTCAACACCGATAAAACATAGGTACTCATCTTTGGGAGCATCACTTTCCTGTGGGACGACTTCGGTGGCCAGCAGAACTGGGCCCCTCTCCCACACCCAGAGGGCACACAAGGAACCTCTTCATCATCGTAGACAATGGCTCACCATTAAACAACAGATAAATGCAGTGTCATCAGCTTGCTTCCTCACTTTCTGAATACCCTTAAAAATCTTCAAGTGGCTCCCCTTCAGCACCAGATGCACCGTCACCCAGCCCCTCATCACCAGCCACCTGGACTATGGTAACACCCACTATGTAGGGGCGCATCCCAGTTCATAAACAGAATTCAGACCATTCAGAACGCAGCAGCTAGGCTCATCCTCAACATCCTGAGGAGACCCACATCACCCCCATCTCAGAACACTCCACTGACTCCTGTCCACAAAAGGAGTCAGTTCAAATTGCTAACCCATGCCTACAAGGCCTTGCGCAATGAGAGACCATGCCCAAGTGAATCACAGTTTGAACTTCAATCAACCCCTCAGGCAACTGTGCTCCACCTCTTTCTCCCTCGTCCACATTCCCCGCTTACACCGAAGCAGGAGCGGAGGCTGCACATTCTTTTACCTGGCCCCCAAGACCTGGAAAGGACTCCCCCCTCCACCTCTGAACCTCCCCTACCCTACAAGAATTCAGAAACAATTTAAAGACCTGGCTGTTCGACTGACTACACCCAGAAGCAGCAACCTTCAGGGCCTGGATAGGTAGCGCTTTACAAATCCAATTTAATTGATTGAGAGATCTTCGAAGATGTCAAAAAGGTATGGCCTGCCTCTTCTGATCACACCTCCTAAGCAGGCTGCCCTTCCTTTTTATTTTGTTTTTTTTACTTTTACAAATTAAGCACCGAACAGGAGCCTTCTGGATAGAGGTGCTATGCTAGTCCCCCTATTCTGCACCAACTCCTCTTCAAAATGATAGCTTTCTGACCTACTCGTGTTACAATTTGTAGTGTCTTTAAATTATGATAATGTTCCAAGAAGTGCTTCTGGTTCTTCCTTTTGGCTGGCACCAGACACCTCGCAATAGCTGTTATCTAGCCCGATGTGTTGAGTATGACTGTGAGAAGTTGGCCTGATATATGATGTTCACTAGTTAAAGCGACCACCTTGTACCATGCCAAGCAACCCTTATGGTGTGGTTGTAAGTCAACCTTTTCGGACCAGCTGCCCTAGTGGTAGCGTAGGCTAAGCAGTCTTTGAGGCTAAACTCGTGAAACGTGTTAAGCAGGCTGTTTTACCAAATGTAACCCCCTTTTATACCAATGAAAGGACACCACACAGATATATATTGAAAATATATATGTATTTATTTCTCAAAGTAACCCCTAGACTCTTTATGAGCACAGGAGCACAAATCGTTAAACAAGAATACGTTAGAATACACAGAAGTTGCACTTTATATGGATAGGCCCTGGTGGCCGCTCAAACCATATACTAAAATAGTGGTATAAGTACCACGAACAGAAAAGGGAAAAGGCCTAGGGCCTCTAGAATCGCTGGGCCTACAAGGAGCTAACAGCAGTTAGTGACCAGGAGGTCCACGGGTGGCGTGTGCAGAGCAAATAGTCACACGCGTGCTCCCATAGGTTTTCAATGGGTGCGTAAAAAGTACAAAGTTACTGCAAAGAGGATCTTCCGGATGGACTATGAACTCAAGATTTGAAACACAGGCACTAGAGATGTAATACTACACTTGGGCACAGGAGTGCCAGCTTTACCTCACCCACAGGAAGCGGGTGCATAGGCCTCGAAGTGCGTCGGGTTTCTTCTATCTGTTCAATGGAGCCTGAAGACAAAGATGCTGCAGGCGGTCGGTCCGGAAGAGATGCGGTGGATCCAAGGGTGGATCGGAGTTGTAGAAGACCTGTAAGCAGAGGGGACAGTGTTCCCAGTCACTAGCCAGTGACCAGCGTGGCACCAGGTGGGTACCAGGCGATGTCGGGTGCAAACAGGAAGAAAGGTGTAGCTTGTCTCTGCAGCCACGTGGTCCCTGAAGGTCGACGACGTCCAGGAGTCAATTCACGAGCTGTCCCACGCAGGTTCTCGCTGCCGGCGGTGTCGGCGACTTGATCGAAGCAAACAAGCCTTGGCAAAAGCAATTGTAGTGGAAAGTGAAATAAGCTGATGGTTCTGACCAGCAAGGTCAGAGGGACTGCTCCTTTGGAGGGGAGCAAGGACCAGTCTGGAGCAACCAGACCAGCAGTGTGTTTCTTGAAGTTCGTCGCCAAGATGGCCACTAGCCAGCGGGCCAGCAACCGGTTAGGCGCGTCGAGTGGCAAAATGCAGAAGGGCCCCACGCAGATCGTGGAGATGCTGGAGGGCTCACCTTTGGTGCAGATGCTGCTCGGGTGTTGGGCTTCTCAGATCCCAAAGCACAACTTGGAGGGAGCCTCGGTTGTTGCACTTGCAGCTTGTCGTGGTCGTTTCAAGATGGCTGGCTCCACATGTCTCGGTGCCTCCACGGGTCTCCTCTTTTCAGGGACTGTGGATCGGGCGGTGAGAGGTCTGGAAGTCCAGGTCTTGTCAGTCTCTGGGCTCGGGCTCCGGCGGGAGGCGGCGGCAAAGCAGACGTTGATTCGCTGGATGGTGCTTGCGTTAGCAAGGTGGTCACTCCCTGACCACAGGGGAGATTGGCTTCAGTCCTCTGTGCGGCAGAGCGTCGAAGTTCCCGTCTTCTTCTTAGTTTCAAGTTGATTCCAGGATGTCGAAAGTCTTAGGACACAGCTCCTACCTTTATTCGGATTCTAGGGGCCGGACTACCTGCTAGGTCCCTCCCTATGGGTGGGACCCGGAAGGGGGGTGGTTACACCCCCAATCCTTTGTCCAGCTCACCCCAGGTCCAGGGCTGGTGTGCCCCAGGACCGGTTTGAACTGGCATATGCACCGAGGCTCCTTGTGAGCCTCAGGCATGTCTCATTCTATTCAAGCCCTACCTGACCAATACACAAAATCCTGTCTGGGGTGGTGCACGCACCTCCCCTGGCAGGAAACCCTTTGTCCACACCTCCCAAGCTGGAAGGACTCCCAGCAGCAGGAGGGCAGACTTGTGTCTGTGGTGGCAGCATCCATTTTGTGGAGCTGAGGCTAAGTCTGATTTTACCCGGGTTTCAGGTACTGTACATGTCGTGTCCCTCTAGAAGGGTGGAATGCTATCCCCGTCGCCAGAATTGGCGAGGGGTTAGTATTCCAATTCGTATGACACCTTACTCGACATGTTTTGATAAAGCCAAACCAAAGTTAGCATTTAACCGCGAGGTTCATAATGCACTTAAGAGTATATGGTATGACGATATCTGGAAACAGTAGAAGGAAGTTGTTCCGACCACTGCAGACAGGCTCAGCTCATGCCAGAGCACCATCTCACATGGAACCAAGCACTCTGCCTTCAGGATTGTCAAGGCCTGCCATAGGAGTGACTTATAGGTTAACATGTGTCCCATTTAAGGTTAGGTATAGGTATACTACACCTAAGTAAGAGGTGATTACACCAACTTACCCCAGCTGAGTGACCAGCCAGTTGTGTCAAATTGTTAGGCCAAGCCTGGGGTGGCATAATACATGCTTCAGCCCCTGGCAGGCCTTAGATACACCAATGCCCTGGGTACCTAGTGTACACTGGTACAGGGGCTCACAGGGTGATCCACTTCCAATTGGTTATGCACCTATGGTGCATAGTGTAAATTTAGTAGAGAGAACAGCAGGCTGGGGGTCTGATTGGCAGACCCACAGCCTCAATATGTCAAAAACCAGTGAAGCAAAAAGCAAAAATTTGGGGTGACCATAGGATAGCAGACCCTACTCTCCTACACAACCCCCCCCCCCAAACGCAGGGACATTAAACTAGCCTTGACCAGTCTCGTCTTCATGTCCTAAGTGGAAGTACCTGGAGAGACCATCTGCATTCCCATGGTCAGTACCTGGCCGGTGCTCCACTGTAAAGTCCATCCCCTGTAGGGAAATGGACCACCTAAGCAGTTTGGGGTTTTCACCCTTCATCTGATTTAGCCACAAGAGGGGCTTATGGTCGGTCTGAATCTTGAAGTGAGTGCCAAACAAGTATGGCCTCAGCTTCTTCAGGGCCCACACCACAGCAAAGGCCTCCCTCTCAATAGCTGACCAATTCTTCTCTCTGGGGGTCAACCTTCTGCTAATAAAAGCAATGGGTTGGTCTTGACCATCTACATTAAGTTGTGACAGCACAGCTCCCACACCCAACTCAGAAGCATCTGTTTGGACAATAAACTCTTTGGAGTAGTCAGGACTTTTCAGGATAGGTGCAGAGCACATGGCCTCCTTCAGGTCATCAAATGCCTTTTGACAGCTTACAGTCCACTGAACCTTTTTGGGCATCTTCTTGGATGTCAGATCATTAAGAGGAGTCACAATGGACCCATAGTTCTTAACAAACTTCCTGTAGTACCCAGTCAAGCCCAAGAAAGCTCGAACTTGTGTCTGGGTGGTTGGAGGAGACCAGTCCTTGATGGATTGTATCTTACTCTCCAGTGGTTGAACTTGGCCTCCACCTACAAGGTGGCCCAAATACACAACCTTACTCTGCCCTATCTGGCACTTAGTAGCCTTGATAGTGAGGCCTGCCCTTTGCAGAGCCTCAAGAGCCTTCTTCAGGTGGATCAGGTGATCCTCCCAGGTGGAGCTAAAGACAGCAATGTCATCAAGATATGCTGCACAAAAGTCATCCAACCCAGTAAGGACTTGATTCACCAACCTTTGGAAGGTGGCAGGTGCATTCTTCAGACCAAAGGGCATCACCACAAATTGGTAGTGCCCACCTGGGGTTGAGAATGCTGTTTTGGCCTTAGACTCCTCAGCTAATCTGATTTGCCAATAGCCAGCTGTCAAGTCAAATGTGCTCAAAAACTTAGCAGAAGCTAGTTTGTCTATGAGCTCATCTGCCCTTGGAATAGGGTGTGCATCTGTCCTGGTGACAGCATTGAGACCCCTGTAGTCCACACAGAACCTCATTTCTCTCTTGCCATCTTTGGTGTGAGGTTTGGGGACCAGAACCACTGGGCTAGCCCAGGGGCTCTCTGAGGGTTCAATGACACCTAATTCCAGCATTTTATGTACCTCAGCCTTTATACAGTCCCTGACGTGGTCAGGTTGTCTGTAAAGCTTGTTCTTTACAGGCAGACTGTCACCAGTGTCCACCACATGGGTACACCAGTCAGTTTGGCTAGGTATTAGGGAAAACAGATGTTGAAATGATTGTAGAACTTGTCTACATTCAGTCTGCTGATGGGCAGTGAGGTTGCCTCCAAGGGTCACTCCTTCAACTGAGCCATCTTCAGGGTTCTGAGACAACAGGTCTGGGAGAGGGTCACTCTCTTCCTCCTGTTCCTCATCTGTAGCCATGAGCAAGCCCATGTCTGCCCTGTCAACATATGCTTTTAACCTGTTAACATGGAGTACCCTGTGGGGACTCCTGGGAGTTCCTAGGTCCACCAAGTAGGTGACCTCTCCCTTCTTTTCCAGGATTGTATGGGGTCCAGACCATTTGTCTTGGAGTGCTGCTGGGGCCACTGGCTCCAACACCCATACCTTCTGTCCTGGCTGAAACTCAACCAAGACAGCCTTTTGGTCATGCCAAGCTTTCTGTAAGGCCTGGCTTGCCTCAAGGTTGTTGGATGCCTTCTCCATATACTCAGCCATCCTGGAGCGGAGACCAAGTACATAGTCCACTATGTCTTGTTTAGGCTTTTTGAGAGGTAACTCCCATCCTTCCTTCACCAAACACAGTGGGCCTCTTACAGGGTGCCCAAACAACAATTCAAAGGGGCTGTAGCCAACTCCTTTTTGTGGGACCTCTCTGTAAGCAAACAGAAGGCAGGGTAGAAGGATGTCCCATCTTCACCTGAGCTTTTCAGGTAATCCTTTGATCATACCCTTTAGGGTCTTGTTGAATCTCTCAACAAGCCCATTGCATTGTGGGTGATAAGGAGTGGTGAACTTGTAGTTGACACCACATTCATTCCACATAGCTGTCAAGTATCCTGACATGAAGTTGGTACCTCTGTCAGAAACTACCTCCTTAGGAAACCCCACTCTGGAGAATACTCCCAGCAGGGCCCTGGCCACAACAGGTGCTGTAGTGGTCCTAAGGGGAATTGCCTCTGGATACCTGGTGGCATGATCCACTACCACCAGTATAAATCTGTGCCCAGATGCAGTGGGAGGATCCATGGGACCCACTATATCTATTCCCACTCTTTCAAAGGGGACCCCCACCACAGGTAGTGGTATTAGGGGGGCCTTTGTTGTGCCACCTGATTTTCCACTGGCTTGGCAGGTCACACAGGAGTGACAAAACTCCTTGGTATCTTCATTCATATGAGGCCAGTGAAAGTGAGGGACAAGCCTGTCCCAAGTCTTGTTCTGGCCTAAGTGTCCTGCTAAAGGAATATCATGGGCCAAGGTAAGAAGGAAGCCCCTAAATTGCAGAGGTATGACCAACCTCCTGGTAGCACCAGGCTTGGGGTCTCTAGCCTCTGAATAAAGGAGCCCATCATCCCAATACACGTTATGGGTACCTTGAGCATTCCCAGCAGCCTCAGCAGCAGCCAGCTGTCTGAGGGGTTCAAGAGAGGGACGGGATAACTGAGCCTGCCTCAAGTCAGCCCTTGAAGGTCCCCCATGTCCCCAGAAACTCAACCTGATCAGGTTCAAGCTCTTCAGGGACAGTTCCTTCAGGGTTCTCCAGATCAGCTTCCTGGGAAGGTTGATCATCACTCTGAGGCAGGGGGGAAGGCACAGCCTTGACCCTCCTGTTCTTCTTCTTGGTAGGTGCTTGGTCCATTGTTCCAGGATCCAAGACCTGAGGTTCAGTAAGGCACTTTTTGGCCTGTGACCTGGTCACAGCAAGGACATGTGGTGATATACCTAACATCTCTGCATGTGTCCTGTACTCCACTTCAGACCATAGAGAACTCTCTAGGTCATTGCCCAACAAACATTCTACTAGGAGGTCTACACTAACCACAACCCTTTTGAGGCCAGTTACCCCTCCCCATGAGAAGTTAACAACTGCCACACTATGTGAAGTAGTGGCATTGCTGGCATTGGTCACCAGGTAATTCTCACCTGGTATGTACTGTCCAGGATCCACAAAGCCTGGTGTCACCATAGTGACACTGGCACATGTGTCCCTGTAGGCTTGAGCCACTTTTTCATTCATTAAAGGAGTCTGTCTGTACTTGCCCAGGTTACTGGGGCTCACAGTCAGGGACAAATCAATGTCCCCTTCACAGATCAAGACTGCCTGTGTAAGGGTTCTGTCTAAGTCAGAATCTCCTTCAGTTCCCATAGTGATTCCCACTACACCCTTTGTCTGGGGACCAACACTGCTAACAGTAGTACTGGGAGCAGGTGCCTTAGGGGCAACAGTGTTGGGGGCTCCACCCTTCTTACAATCACTAGTCCAGTGAGTTGTATTCTTGCAATGATTGCACCAGGGTTTCTTTTGACTTTCTTTCTTCTTTCCCTTGGATTGTTGTTGGGACCCACCCTCCTTAGCAGTAGTTTGGGGCCCTGTTGAAGACTTCTGGTCTTTAGATTTCTGATCTCCACCCTTCTGGTCTGTTTTCTTCTGATCACCCCCTTGGCCTTGGTTCTGGTTCTTTTGCTTAACCCTGGTTCTGACCCATTTGTCTGCCTTCTTTCCCAATTCTTGGGGAGAGGTCAGATCAGAGTCAACCAAGTGTTGATGCAGTTGCTGGTTTTGACAGTTATTTAAAATCTGTTCTCTCATCATCAAATTGTACAATCCTGTATAATCAGATACCTTACTTCCCAGCAACCAACCCTCCAAAGCCTTAGTGGCACATTCAATGTATTCAGACCAGTCCTGAGTCTGTGTCTTCTGGGTGTCTCTGAACATTAACCTGTACTGTTCAGTGGTTAAGCCTAACCCATCAACTAGGACACTCTTCAGGACTCTAGTTTCTGACATCCTCCTCCCTAACAGTGAGGAGTCTGTCTCTGCCTCTTCCTTCAAAGGAGAGCCAGAGGATTGCTGCACACTGGTCTTCAGGAACCTGCTGCACTTTGCAGGCTCTCTCAAGAGCAGTCATCCATTTGTGGATGTCATCCCCACTTTTGTAGGGGGGCACAACCTTAGACAGGTTCCTATTATCAAAGACCCTATCTTTGTTCTTAGGGACAATGCTGCCACCAGTGGGTATAGACCCACTCTCTCTAGGTTGCCTAGCCTTGTTCAGTTTCTCCTCCATCAGGGCTACCTCTAGCTCCTGCTTCCTGATCCTCAGCTGAGCTTCCTGCATTCTGGCCTCATGTTCCCTCCTCTGAGGGGTGGTCATCCTTCTCCTGGAGTGACCTTGAGAGCCTCTAGAGGCATGAGAAGCATTAGAGTCACCTGAGCGATTCCTTTGCCTCCCAAGCCCCTGGTTAAGTCCACTGGGGAGATCCAATGGGATGATCCCATTGTCAGTCCCCGATAGCCTTAGTTTAGCTGGGCCAAGTATAACACTTGGCACTGGGCTAGTTCTCCCTTCATCATCACTACTTTCTGTATCCTCCCCACTTTCCTCCTCTGTAGTATGATTCTCATCTAAGGGATGGCTATTGGAAAGGGGCACTTCAGTAGCAACTTCAGAAGGGGGGCCTCCTGTTCCAGTCCCTGAGGGGCCTAACTGGGAAGCTTTCTTGAGCTCTCTCTGATTTTCATCATTTTGCAAGAGTTCTCTGAGCTCAGCAGAGGTAGGGTTCTTGGGCTGTTTAAGGCCTCTAAGAGTTGCCAAATGCCTGAGCTCATTCTGGTTAAGGGTAGCAAAGATGGATGGTGCCCTCTGGGGGTCACTCTCAACAGAGATGGGTACATTGGACCCCTCTGCCCCAGCCATTGCTCTTAAGTGTGGGTGGATGTGTTGCAATCTACCTACACTTGGGTTTACCTACTAAACCTATCTAGTAGTTGTAGTCAGGGTGTGCTACTCCCTTTGCTCTCCAACAACTAAGTTCAGTAGAACTTAAGTATATCTATTCTTGTTTTATATGTACCTAAATGTACCTGTATGATCTTTCAATTGGTAACAAAGAGATTACAGAGGTAAAACACAGCAAGCTCAAATCCAACCGCTGCTCACCAATGTGAGAAGTTGGCCTGGTATATGATGTTCACTAGTTAAAGCGACCACCTTGTACCATGCCAAGCAACCCTTATGGTGTGGTTGTAAGTCAACCTTTTCGGACCAGCTGCCCTAGTGGTAGCGTAGGCTAAGCAGTCTTTGAGGCTAAACTCGTGAAACGTGTTAAGCAGGCTGTTTTACCAAATGTAACCCCCTTTTATACCAATGAAAGGACACCACACAGATATATATTGAAAATATATATGTATTTATTTCTCAAAGTAACCCCTAGACTCTTTATGAGCACAGGAGCACAAATCGTTAAACAAGAATACGTTAGAATACACAGAAGTTGCACTTTATATGGATAGGCCCTGGTGGCCGCACAAACCATATACTAAAATAGTGCTATAAGTACCACGAACAGAAAAGGGAAAAGGCCTAGGGCCTCTAGAATCGCTGGGCCTACAAGGAGCTAACAGCAGTTAGTGACCAGGAGGTCCACGGGTGGCGTGTGCAGAGCAAATAGTCACACGCGTGCTCCCATAGGTTTTCAATGGGTGCGTAAAAAGTACAAAGTTACTGCAAAGAGGATCTTCCGGATGGACTATGAACTCAAGATTTGAAACACAGGCACTAGAGATGTAATACTACACTTGGGCACAGGAGTGCCAGCTTTACCTCACCCACAGGAAGCGGGTGCATAGGCCTCGAAGTGCGTCGGGTTTCTTCTATCTGTTCAATGGAGCCTGAAGACAAAGATGCTGCAGGCGGTCGGTCCGGAAGAGATGCGGTGCATCCAAGGGTGGATCGGAGTTGTAGAAGACCTGTAAGCAGAGGGGACAGTGTTCCCAGTCACTAGCCAGTGACCAGCGTGGCACCAGGTGGGTACCAGGCGATGTCGGGTGCGAACAGGAAGAAAGGTGTAGCTTGTCTCTGCAGCCACGTGGTCCCTGAAGGTCGACGACGTCCAGGAGTCAATTCACGAGCTGTCCCACGCAGGTTCTCGCTGCCGGCGGTGTCGGCGACTTGATCGAAGCAAGCAAGCCTTGGCAAAAGCAATTGTAGTGGAAAGTGAAATAAGCTGATGGTTCTGACCAGCAAGGTCAGAGGGACTGCTCCTTTGGAGGGGAGCAAGGACCAGTCTGGAGCAACCAGACCAGTGGTGTGTTTCTTGAAGTTCGTCACCAAGATGGCCACTAGCCAGCGGGCCAGCAACCGGTTAGGCGCGTCGAGTGGCAAAATGCAGAAGGGCCCCACGCAGATCGTGGAGATGCTGGAGGGCTCACCTTTGGTGCAGATGCTGCTCGGGTGTTGGGCTTCTCAGATCCCAAAGCACAACTTGGAGGGAGCCTCGGTTGTTGCACTTGCAGCTTGTCGTGGTCGTTTCAAGATGGCTGGCTCCACGTGTCTCGGTGCCTCCACGGGTCTCCTCTTTTCAGGGACTGTGAGGTCTGGAGGTCCAGGTCTTGTCAGTCTCTGGGCTCGGGCTCCGGCGGGAGGCGGCGGCAAAGCAGACGTTGATTCGCTGGATGGTGCTTGCATTAGCAAGGTGGTCACTCCCTGACCACAGGGGAGATTGGCTTCAGTCCTCTGTGCGGCAGAGCGTCGAAGTTCCCGTCTTCTTCTTAGTTTCAAGTTGATTCCAGGATGTCTAAAGTCTTAGGACACAGCTCCTACCTTTATTCGGATTCTAGGGGCCGGACTACCTGCTAGGTCCCTCCCTATGGGTGGGACCAGGAAGGGGGGTGGTCACACCCCCAATCCTTTGTCCAGCTCGCCCCAGGTACAGGGCTGGTGTGCCCCAGGACCGGTTTGAACTGCCATATGCACCGAGGCTCCTTGTGAGCCTCAGGCATGTCTCATTCTATTCAAGCCCTACCTGACCAATACACAAAATCCTGTCTGGGGTGGTGCACGCACCTCCCCTGGCAGGAAACCCTTTGTCCACACCTCCCAAGCTGGAAGGACTCCCAGCAGCAGGAGGGCAGACTTGTGTCTGTGGTGGCAGCATCTATTTTGTGGAGCTGAGGCTATGTCTGATTTTACCCGGGTTTCAGGTACTGTACATGTCGTGTCCCTCTAGAAGGGTGGAATGCTAACCCCGTCGCCAGAATTGGCGAGGGGTTAGTATTCCAATTCGTATGACACCTTACTCGACATGTTTTGATAAAGCCAAACCAAAGTTAGCATTTAACCGCGAGGTTCATAATGCACTTAAGAGTATATGGTATGACGATATCTGGAAACAGTAGAAGGAAGTTGTTCCGACCACTGCAGACAGGCTCAGCTCATGCCAGAGCACCATCTCACATGGAACCAAGCACTCTGCCTTCAGGATTGTCAAGGCCTGCCATAGGAGTGACTTATAGGTTAACATGTGTCCCATTTAAGGTTAGGTATAGGTATACTACACCTAAGTAAGAGGTGATTACACCAACTTACCCCAGCTGAGTGACCAGCCAGTTGTGTCAAATTGTTAGGCCAAGCCTGGGGTGGCATAATACATGCTTCAGCCCCTGGCAGGCCTTAGATACACCAATGCCCTGGGTACCTAGTGTACACTGGTACAGGGGCTCACAGGGTGATCCACTTCCAATTGGTTATGCACCTATGGTGCATAGTGTAAATTTAGTAGAGAGAACAGCAGGCTGGGGGTCTGATTGGCAGGCCCACAGCCTCAATATGTCAAAAACCAGTGAAGCAAAAAGCAAAAATTTGGGGTGACCATAGGATAGCAGACCCTACTCTCCTACAATGACTTTCAGGGAGTTGGGTGGTGTTTCAGGGTGAAATACCACCAAATGCATCTGTGAATGAGAAATGAATGAGACTCCGCCCCTTGCGTGAATCTGAGAACGTACTTTGTGCTGGGTCAGAGGCATGAGTGCAAGTAAATTTGAGCTCATTCATCTCATTTTGAGGATCTACATATTTGCTCTGAGAAGTAGCTGATGGGAGGAAGTTACTTTTCCCGATCTGTGCTATAGCAAATCGAGTAAAACATTTACTGAACAGTGTTCATGATTTTCAATGGCATATTTTTCTTTGAAGGCCTTTACAAAAGGCTATTCTGCTACGCGCCCAGTTGTCAACAAGTACATATAATTTATCGATTAAAGATATCTCAGCAGTATTTTGTAATGCTTTCCGCAAGATTGAAAAATGCTTTGAGGAAAAATAATTCTCAAAGTGGCATTAACAGAAGAATCAGAAGTAACTTTATATATGTCGAGGCATAATAATATAGAAACATAGGGGCTCATTACGATGGTGGAACAATCCCCGCCGGCCACGGTGGCGATCATTCCACCATCGCAATGTGATTTACCCACTGCCATATTAGGATGGCGGTGGGTATCGCGGCGGACGCAAAGTCCATCTGCCGCTTTTCCGCCTGTGGCAATCGTAACGATTGCCTGGCGGACAAAGCAGGGCCACTAATATGGTGGCAGTGCCTGGCAGGCACCGTCCTCCATATTAGGATGTGGGACAAGAAAGGCCTTTCCGTGGCAGCAATGCCGCCATGGAAAGGCTGGTGGGGATTGGTTTTGGGGGTCCATTGTGGGCCTCCCTTGTGTATGCGGGAGGTGGGGTGCACTTGGAGGATACCTATGGTACCCCCTACATTTCACTGCACCAAGTGGCAGGCACCGTGTGGTGCCTGCCATGTAGTGCAGTGGAATGCCAGACATGCGATTTTAATATCGTGGTGGGTGCTGCTGTCAGCAGCACCCGCCGCAATGTTAAATTGCAGAATGCGGCCGCCATGGTGGCGGTCGCATCCTAATTCGCAGTGCGAGACCGCCGCATGTCTGGCAGCCGGTCCCAAAACTGTGGGGATGGCGGGCAGACTCAGGTACGCCCGCCACCCTAATGAGCCCCTTAATTCTTGTAATTGAAGTCCTTTAAAAGCATAGATGTTAGAATCTGAATAATTTGCATGTGTGTAACTGCACCACTGCACTCATTCCCTGGTCCATGTCAGATAATAGTTCATTGTTATAGTTATTTCGCTTTTATATAGCACACAATTGGCTGTCAATAAGGCATTGCAGAGCATTCATCAATAACCCCACCTCTCTAGGGTAACTGCTTAATAAACCATTTAAAATTTGGAAGAGCGCAGCCACCCTTTATTTATATACGCTATTTGCACAGCATACAGCTATTCCTGCAGTCTCAAATAAATTATTTTACAACAGATTTAAAAATCTGATGAAATATCATATGAAAAAAATCGAAAATATGATATTAAACATAAACTCTGTCACAGTAACAATTTGGATCAAATGATTTGCGAGCGATATCCAAGTTTCTAGGTTACCCGGACACCCAATCATTTACATCTTTTACTCATCATGAATATTCCAAGTTTGCTATAAATTAGTTTCTGCATTAACCTAATAGCTACTGATATTCACAATTTATCAACTCTTATACCATCATACGTCTCTTTCCCTTTTCAATCCTCAGTGCAGAACAGCAGATATTGGGCATGCAAAGATATCTTATTAAAAATTCTCCCATACTGGTATCCACTTGGATTTAATTCAATTACTTTATTCGAATGCATGTTGTATCCATAAAAGTACAATGAAAATCATACAATTCATTACTTTAAAAGGTAATCATAAAAACATACAAAAACATGACATATAATAATTAAAATGCACCCCCAGTCAAATGTGCATTAAGTGCATATTCATACAGCAGACCTTTACCTTAGTCATTGAGCAACTTCCTCTTACAGCTGCTTTTAGAAAGTCACTCAAACAAATGGTTTTGCCTTCATCTACCAGGTGAAAAAGCAATTCTAATGTGTCTTTCAGGTATCTGTCTCCTCTTTTAAAATGTTAAGAATACATAAGATAAAACCCACAGAAGAACATAAAATGTGACATAGATTGTCCGGAATTCCCATCACATGGACATGGTAGGGAATCCAAGTTAACATTAAAACCCATAACACAGATATTTTGCTGTACCTGCTCTATACCCAAACAAAAGGCTTTGTTCCCACCGCCCTTTAACTCTAGTCAAGTACGTTGCTATGTTAAGTGGAGAGGTAAACATAGTAAAAAATGGCCACACACTTCTTCACAGATTCCTGGTGTAGACAATTAGAGGCTGCCTGATCGTTTAATACCTGGCATAACTGTTTTTTGTTAATATCTAAGTTATTTAGTGGATCGGCAAAAATAGATTCAAGATTAACTGAACAAAATGTGGACCGTACGCCGGCAAGCCAGGGAATCTCGAGCCCCTTCTCACATTTAAGGCCATCATTAATGATATCCCTGATTAGACATGCTTTCTCATTTTGTTCAAATATCAAGCCTTAGTAAGGGCGGTCTTGTCTTAATGTTGTCCTCAATGTATAGGATGCCTATTTCTGTATGACAAATATAAGCCGAAGACGAGATGGGAGCCGACAGGGCCTTTCTACAAAATCTGTTTTCCTCCAGCTACACTGGGTTACAAACCAGCAACATATGTGGGCGAGGGCAAACATTGTGTTTTCATTATTTGCACTACAGGAGAAAGAGCACTCCCGCCCATAGGTTCCGGTAAAGAAAAGAAAGTGGCAATAGATTTTGGTAATTTTAACCTGCTTTGCGCAACCTGGGGAGCCTACGAGCCTGTGGTTGCCGATGACACTCCCAAATACGAAAAAGTGCTGACGTATGATAACTCATTTTTTCCTGCGGAAATAGAAGATAAACGGTGTTTCTGTAGACCACAGGCAATGATAAGAGATTTCTTAAAATTTGTTTGTAAGTCTAGAGTGGCCATAAAATCAACAAAGCCCTGCACCAGTTGCTGTAAAGCATTTGGCGTACGCGCCTTTAAAAATGCATCATCTGCATGCAGAAGTGTGGGTAAAGGAGAGCTATTAAGTAGGGGAACATCTGAAGTCATATTTGTTAAGATTGGGTAAATGTTGTTTATACATCAAAAAAATAAAAGTGGTGCGAGCACACACCCTTTCCTTACTCCTCACAAGACATGAATTGAGGCTCATGCCTCACCCTTAGCAGTAATTCTGACCTTAGCCTTCATACCTGTGTGCAAAACAGCAAGGAAAGGGCATCAGTGTAACATCCAATTCCTGGACCAAGAGGATCACCCAAATCTTAGACAGTTTTATGAAGTCAAAAGCTTGGGATAGATCCATAAAGGCTAAATATACTAGTGTTTCACATGCAATTATATATTTGCCTATTATCAGTGATAGATTTAAACATTGCTCGACTACCACCATTACTCCTGATCCCGTATTGGCAGGGTTATAAAACTGACGATACTTCTGCCCAATCCTTAATACGGTTATATAAAGTTCTTCCAAGAATCTTGGCAATGGTATCGATAAGAGAGATAGGCCTATAACAACTAGGTTGAGTGCGATCTCCCTTTTTAAAAATCAGGACAATGATGGACATTGACCAAGATTCAGGAGGTGGAGAGTAGTTAAAGCCATTAAAAACATTCGCTAACAGGGGTTCCCAAAACTCAGTAGAGTGCTTAAAGAGATCTATTGGTATGCCATCCTGTCTGGGTGCCTTGCCACCCAGGCTTTGAGGGATTGCAACCTCCACTTCCTCTAGGAAAACAGATAAATCATTGCAGCGGCCCTTCACATCATCCATACTAGGATCACCAACAGCTACATAGATTTTGGAAAAGTGTGCCTCCCAGGTGGCACTAGCAATGTGACATGTTAAAGGTTTTACTGGTTGGCTAGCTCTCCTTAATGCGGATACCTCTCTCCAAAATAGGTGGCTATTTTTTGTAGCCGTAGATAGTGCAAGTGAGTCCCACTGGTTCTGCAACATTACTCACTTTCTGTTTGTTGTGACCTTTTTATATATTTTTCGGCATGCGCCCACTTCTATAGGATCCCTGGGAATAGATGTAAGTGCCTTACTTAAATTGTGATTGGCCTTTGAACATTCATAATCAAACCATCGAGATTTAAGGCATTTAGCTTGTGGGGGATTAAGCAACTTACTCCCAATGTTTAGGCACAATTGAGTGAAAGCCTGGATCACACCAGGACTAGCACCATCAATATCCAAGCACGCTTCCACCAATACCATGTTTTCTCTGACTATAGTATGGAAGAGTTGTGCTTGGTCGATTGCTCTCCATTTCAATCTTGAGCAACCAATATTAATTTGTAGGCTAGATGCCCCACACTCCTTATTGGGCAGAGCAAAAGTTATCTCAAGGGCATTATGGTCCCCGTGAGCAGAGGTCAACACTCTCCCCTGTAATGTGAGATTAACCGAATTGTCTGTTAGAAAAAATAATCTATCGTGGAGGAGCGGCGTCTGCACTTGGATTCTTCTGGATCTGTACAGCAAGTGGTTGTATGTTTTAGCGGGACTCTGATGACAGTATTTTGGAGCTTAGCAATTTGGAAGACATCTGAAAAACATCTGTTCATTTTCACCTAGAAGACTTTCATAAAGTGGCAGGATACTAGTAATTAAACTTGCACCAAAACCAAATTTCAGCAGATTGATTAAATGCTTTTTATGCAGTAATACTGCAAGTGCAATTTCCTCCTGAGCTGCTCAAAAATAAGTAATACACACAAGAGTTTCATCAGAGCTATCTCTAGATTATGTAGAGCCCTTTTATTCCTTGGCTCCCAAATGAGGAGTACCATTAGGCGAAGGTGAAAAAACATCAGGGTCAACAGTCAGTAAGGCTATGGGCCTCCATTTGCTTTATTAGGAAGATCTTGTTGACTGAGTCAAGTTTCAGAACTCTTGAATTTTTTTTAAGTCTCTGATTGAGCTATTTAATGGGACGTCCCCAGACTTGGATAATCATCTACCATATTTTCACTGGAAAATATCCTGCAAGGTATTGGCTTCCAATGCCTTCCAGAATATATATTAGACTACAACAAGCATTGGCAAAGCCAACAGGTTTCGCCTGTGCAAAATCTATTGGTTTTGTTAATGTATATTTAGACATGTAGCACGCCAGCCTGAGCTGAAGTGTAACAAATATTAAAGTTTAAAAAAGTGTTATGATGCGTCATAGTGCTTTTTTCTTTAGCTTTAAGCCATGTTGCCCTTGTGTTGCTTAACCACCCCTTTTCACCTGCTCTATTGTTACACATATTGCACAGCAGCATGTCTTTATTAAATATTTTTTGTAGAGAGATGTGTGAAGAGTGGTGAATTCAGAGTACTAAGGATGGGACTGAAAAAGCAGTGGAGAAGATAGTAAAAGTACAGTTATTAAAGGGGAGGAGGCCCAGTCTGATGCTGGAGTCCATTTTTGGCAGAGCCAGAAATTTTCCATATTCAAGATCTCAGTGAGGCACTTTTTAGTTCATATCAGAATTTATGCTTGGATTTATGCATTAAACAACTTTGGACCCTACGCTTTACGGTGCTGAGACACAATATCGATGTCGACTCACACAAATATCGAGTTGGAAATATCGTGATTCAGGAATATCGTGGTCAAGAATATCGTGGTCAAGAATATCGAATTTAAGGTAAGAAATATTGTTTTTAAAAATATAGAAGTCATTAATATTGTTTGCAAAAATATAGATGTTTAAAATATCGATTTTGTAATTAGTGTTATGTATTCTAGTTTATATGTTAAATATATGTGATGTATGTTTTTTGGTATAAGTATTGTTTATGCTTTTTAATATATGTGTTGCATTTTTTGTAATTATGAATATTATTTTAATAAAATGTTGCATTTTTTAGATTTGTATCAGGTTGTGGGTTTATAGGGGAATAGAATGGGAAGTCATTTAATCATAATAAATTAATGATTATTTTTTTATTTATTTAATTTGGATTTTATAGTGTTAATTGTGGGAAGTAATTTATTTTTTATTAATTATTAATTGGTTGTTAATTAATTAATATTAATTAATTGATAATTAATTAATTATTGTAATTGTGTCCAACTATGCAAGAATTTGGGATTTGTGCGCAGCATCGAGGCCTACAGAGTTTTAAAATATGACACTCACCCACCTATTGTTTTTGCTGTATCTCGATTCCTAAACTGCATGTGGCACATTTGGCGGGCCTGTTTAAAGTAGCTTCTACAGGGAATACCAAGGTGCCGATTACGATCCGGTAAAAACCGGGTACGAACCGTCGGTCGGAGCGTTTTCCCCGTCCGACTCGTACCCGGTCGTAAAACTTTACAAACATGGAATTACGATTCGCACGGAAACACCATTTCCGTATGAATCGTAAAAAACACCGACCGACGAAAACATACATACGAATGTGATCCGGGAATGCTGCGACGTGACGTCGGGACACTTTCAGGCAGCGTTTCACGACCCAGGAATTACGATTCGAACCGACAGCAGTCCGGAGGGGTTCGACTCAAACGTACACAGGGGGTTCGACTCGAACGTACACGGGGGGGTACGCACCGTACATACACGGGTGGGTTCGACTCGAACGTACACGGGTGTACATACACGGGGGGGTTCGACTTGAACGTACACGGGGGGTTCGACTCGAACGTACGGGGGCTGGGGGGGTCGGCGTGTACGTACGGGGGCTGGGGGGGGGTCAGCGCGTATACGGGCACCTCTCCATGGTTGCTATGGGAGTTCGGTGCGGACGGTGTTTTTTCCATCCGGTTATAACCTCGGACGCACGGGATGGATCGTGATTCCTCGGTCGGACTTCACCTTTCACATTTGTACGGTAAATCGTCCGAGGACGTGTCGGACACATTTTCCGACCCGAGGACGTGTGGGGAATGATTCCCAATGCGGTTCGTATGGACTTTTTACCATGCGAATCGTGATTGCCAGTTCGTACGGCACTTGTACGATTCGTACGGTAAAAAGACCGGATACGAGTCGCACGGGGAAATTTTTTACCGGATCGTAATCGGCACCAAGTGTATTGAACTCGCGTAGGTTGAGCAATTCTGTCCCCATGCTCTGAGCTCCGCACCTTAGTCCTACAGTTTTATTTTTTGCAAAATTTTAGACTGCAGCTTATCCCTGGATGGTTGTTTTTATTCTGTTTTTAATGGGTTGATGATAGTAATATGTATAATTTCACATCCCTGCTGCACTTTTACGTACATAGGGGCAGATTTATATCGGACTTGCGCCACTTTTACGCCGCCGTTGCGTCACTTTTGTGACGCAGCGGCGGCGTAAACCCTGCGCCATGTTGCGCCCCATTTACAACGTGACGCATCGTTGTAAAGCGTGCGCCACATGTGGGCGTACCTGCACAGGGGGGGGCGTTCCGGCGCAGGAACGCCTCCGAAAAGTGGCTGAGTGAAATCTACAAGATTCCACTTAGTCACTTTTCCGGCCATGCTGCGTCAAAACCCTGCGCCTGCTTGAAGCAGGCATAAGGATTGACGCAGCATTGTAACAAGAGGGCACCCCCGAGCCTTGCTTGCGATGCAACTCCAGCAATGCGCCATCCTTCCGCATCAGATGCGTCACGCATCTGTTTACCCTTGCGCCACGATGCGCAGCCAGAAAACAAACACACGCGTTACGGATGGATGCCGGATTTTGAGCGGCATAAGATTTGGATTGACTCCACTGGAAAAAGATTCGGATCGCAAGTGGGTGGCACCACGCAATTGAGGCCCCACCAGTACTACTGTGTGGCACCCCACATACGGAGGCCAGCCATATGATGTACACCACTGAATATTCATAAGCAGGAACTCGCTTCATACATCGCAGCGGGCAATCTACCAGGCCCTATACCACCTCCAGGTTGTTCCCTAAGTCCTGATGAAGATCCGCACGGCCAAGGTTCAAACTTCCGCATTAGGCCATTAAGACGGATCGAAACGTCGACGCCCCCATACATGAACCTGGGATACGTTTACTTACCCACGTGCCTATTAAGAATTGACTTCTAATGAATGTATATCTGCCTGATTTATTTATCGCATAAACTGATACACGTGACCAGGTCTATGCACTTGGATGGTGAATGACAACCAATCCATTGCTCAACTTGTTTAAGTTTTCTATGTCACAACCTCCAAAATATCTTCTTCTCTCCTTTTCACTCTTCCTTACTTAAAGCACCTTTACTATTTGCACGTTCCCCTTGGAACAACCTTGAAAAAATTGATAATGGAAATTTAAAAAATAAAATGCTTTATTTAATTATTGATATTGGTTTATTGCATGGTTGACCGTATGAATAATATTGTATTGGATACTAAGAGCCACCAAAATAGATTATAGGTAGCACAGAATATGTGAATGATATCACTAAGTTAGGAACTACGGCCTACCTTGATTCATGGTCCAGGACCATTGTTTTTCGTACTACATTGCACCCAGGTCCTTGACCTTTTTTGGGTTACCCTATTGTTTGTAATGGTTGCATTGTAAATGCGGCGCATCTATTGTGGCGCAAGGGTAAACTTTCGTGACGCATCTTTCCAGGCGCATCCCTGCTGATTTGCAGGGATGCGCCAGGAAACATAAATCTGCCCCTGTGTGCTTTGTCCTTTTCATTTTCAGGATGATCACTGTATTAGAAGACGATAGTGTTTTATCCTAATTTTTAACCGCAAGTGTATATCATTTGCTTTTACTGTTTGCACATTTATGGCCCCAGTGGCCGAAACAAAGTTAATAAATGGAAATGGCAATTGTGTAATTCTTTTTAGGTGAGGGTTGTGGGGTTTATAGGGTTAAAGGATGGGAAGTAATTTATGTTTAAATAATTAATAATTAGATGTTAATTCATATTAACTAATTAATTGATAATTAATTATGGTAATTGTGGTATTTCTTTAGGTGTGGGTTGTGGGGTTTATGGGGTAAAGGGTGGGAAGTAATTTATGTTTAATTAATTAATAATTAGTAGTTAATTAATATTAATTAATTGAAAATTCAATATGGAATTTGTGTAATGAATTTTAGGTGTGGGTTGTGGGGTTTATAGGGGTAAAGGGTGGGAACAAATTTTTGTTTAATTAATTAAAAATTAGTTGATTGTTCATATTAATTAATTTATGTTTAATTAGGGTATTTGTTTATATTTTGTTGTGTGTGGGTTTTATTTTCATAGAGGTACAGTGTAGGGAGTAAATTAATTTTACTTACTTTATAATTAGTTGTTCAATACTTTTAGTTTTTTAATTTAAAATAAGTTTTAATTATGTAATACATTTTTTTACAGTTCGATTTTAGCTGTGGGTTGTGGGGATTATAGGGGTAAAGTGTGGAAAGTTTTCATTTGTTTTTTAATTAATAATATTTCTTTAATTGGTAATTAATTATGTTAGTTTAGGAAGTACAGTTTGTTTTTAATTTAGAGGTGGGTTGTGCCTTGTGTGGTATAATAGGGTAGGAAATAAAAAAAGTACATTTATGTAATAATTAATGTTTTTGTTTCTAAATGATTTTCTTTTTTTGTGTCCCCATTCTGCTAACTCTCTTGCTGGTATTACTCTCGTCCCAGTTGCAGAGAGGGAGAGAAGAGCATTTTCATACAAGAATCTGCTGTTTCCACCTCCATCTCCTTCACAAGTGCACCAGAGCGAAGAAGAGCCGAGACCAACAGCATATATGGCTTAATCATCCGACCTGCTGGAGAGCCGTCTCCACTCCACCAACAATGCCCAAACCTACTCCAAACTCCTAGTGTCGCAGGCCATATCGGATTGACTTGTACAAATTATACTTTTGAGACACTCGGAAAAGCATGGAGGGCTTTTAGATTTCCAAAGCCTACATATCTCCCGCCTTGCCAGGAGACTCACATAGAAAATAAATTTAGTGATGACTGTGTTTGTTCATGCAGGACCTTCTTGGTAGAGCCTGAAAAATATAAGTTGAGGGCTTACCTTTATCCGTTCTCCCGTTACTTCACCAAGGAAATTACACACCTCTGTCCAATAAGGGGCGTTCTTCGGACACATCAAGAACAGGTGTATGTCCTCTGCCGATGAAAGCATACAACTTGGGCAGGCATATGAGTTCCCTGTAACTCGTGAGAGCTTGGTTCGAGACCAATATACCCTATGGGAAGTAAATAGATGGTTACGCTTAAGCAAGGCAGGTTTCACCACTGCTCCAAAAATAACAAATGAGTCAAACCAGGCCTGCTTAGGATCTTCTACCTCAAGCTCTTCAACCCACAGTTTAGAGAAATCAGAGACACTGTTATCATCAGCCTCCAGAAAGACCCAGTACCACAAAGAAACTTCCTTTTTCAATGAGCCAGTTCTCATCACCTGGACTATCCAAGAGTCATCTTCCTCATCTACCCACTCTTGTGTGGCCCACCAGGAACTAAGTTGGTAATATTTGAACCTCGTCAATTGTCCCATAGTACAATTACTCAGTACTTCCCAACTCGCTAAACTAGATGCCGTTTTAAGATCTGACCAATAGTGTAACCTCACTGATTTTAATGGCTGACTAAGATGGTCACTCAAGCAATCGGGGGTTCCCGGTGAGTCCCAGATCGGCGCCCGAGACGAGTAATATGGAACTCCCAGTCTTTTCCGAAAATACATCCAGGTTCTTAAGGCAGACTTCAAAAGCTTCAACCTCACCTTTTTGAAGTATTTCGGGTGTCCATATTTAAAAAGGAAGTGACTCTGGCCTTGACACACATCCCCTAACATTGCCCCGAAAAGTAATCCCAAGGTAGACTGATCTACCTTATTAGCAAGCATATGGAAGTTCTTAAAATGGAAGGCGTTGCAATATGCAAGCAAATCCGGTAAGGCCAAACCCCCCACCTCCAGCCTCCTCCTCAACTTTTTCCAGGATATCCTGGGCCCCTTTGAAGCCCATATAAAGCTGCCTATCTTCCCCTGGAGCTTGGCTATGTCTTCATTCTGAAAAGTTAAAGGGATGGAATTAAAAAGAAAAGTAATTTTAGGGAGAACAATCATCTTAATAAGATTTACACGACTGTAAATGTTTAAGTGTAACTTAGCCCACCTTACCAACAAGCTCACTATCTCCTTTTTCCAATTTATTCTGAGAACATCCTCCAGTTTCTGCGTAATTAATACACCCAAGTAACACATTTGGGATTTCGCCCCCGGACTGTTCTTAACCTGATTCCATTCCATAATTTCTGTTTTTTCAATGTTCACCTTATAACCTGATAGCATACCAAAGTTCTACACCTTTGCCATTAAGTTAGGAATTGCTGCCTGAGGGTTGGTGGTGTAGAGAATCAGATCATCCGCATACAAAGCCAATTTCACCACCAAACCAGGAGATTTAAAGGGAAGGATAGTAGGGTCATCTCTAATCAGGTTTGAAAATGGTTCTATATACAGGTTAAATAGGAGCGGAGACGGGGACAACCTTGTCTCGTGCCCCTAGTGATATCAAACCAATCTGATAACTCCCCATTCACCAGCACCCTGGCCCTGGGAAGATAGTATAGATTTTGCACAGCCCTCATCATGTTCTGCGGGAACCCAAAGTTTCTTAAGGCTTCCCAGAGATAGGCCCAGTGTACTTGGACGAAAACCTTAGCGGCATCTACCGCCACTGCAGTCAAAGGAAAATTCTGGGCTTCCGCCATATTTATGACCCCCAACATCAAAAAGGTGAGCTCATTAAGCTGCATCCCAGGAATAAAACCTCTTTGGTCCAAATGAATAACTCCTCTTATGACCGGCACTACTCTTGAGGCTACTATCCCTGAAAAAATCTTGTAATCTGAGCTCAGGAGCGATATTGGCCTGTATGAATCAACTTTCAACGGGTCCTTATTAGGTTTCAAAATTAAAGTTACCGTGGCCTCTGCCCAAGACCGAGGAACTATTTCACCCTCTATATATGTTGCATTAAATAGATCTTTCAGGACCGGAGCTATTTTATCAATAATTTGAGAGTAGATCTCTACTGGGATGCCATCCGGCCCGGCTGCCTTCCCCCCTGCCATTTTCCTGCATTGCGCCCTGATCTCTTCCTCCGTAATCTCAGCCTCTAGAACCCTCTTTTGCTCAATTGTTAATTGCGAAATCTCCGTCCTCTTTAGCCAGGCCTCTTTACACTCTTTCCTGGGTTGTGTATCCTCTCTGTATAGGCTACTCATGTATCTCCAGGCCACTCCACTAATTTCCACGTTGGTATTCAACAACGCTCAAGATTCTTCATTGATCAGGTTCCGTATTGAGTTTTTGGCCATCTATTTTAGCTTTTCAAGCCAAAAGCGAGCTACACCTTTCCCCATATGAAAAATGCTGCAACTTACTCACTTTCCAACTATCGAATAATCTTTTATCCAGTTGCCCTTGATATTCTACCTGTAGGCGCTCCAATTCTTTACTAAGCACTGAAACTCTACCTGATCCCTGCAACAATGCCTTCTGAAGGTTACATTCTCTAGCCTTAATCTCTTTAATTCAATCTTTGTCTTCCTGCCTCACCGCTCGCCTCTTGCCTGCCATTATAGAACTTAATATTGCCCTTAGATATGCTTTAAAAGCATCCCAAACTATTTGTATTTTAGCAGAACCTCTATTAGAGTGAAAAAAAGTTGACTGTCTTATCCGCTAAGTTTAGTACCACCCTCTCATCTAGCAAGATATTCCTATCTAGGGTCCACCTTTTCTGTTCTGTTTTTTGGTGAAGTCTTAAGGATAGAAAAACTGCAGAATGGTCTGAAAGAACGGCAGGGGAATGTTTAACCGCTTCGACTTCTGCATACAATTCCTGATCTACCAAAAAATAATCAATATGGGAGTGATGCCCATACTTTTTGCTATAAAAGGTAAAATCCCTTGCTCCCCCCATCTTGCTGCACCAGATATCAATCAAGTTGAATTCGGCCATCATATTTTTCAAAGTAGCGGATGTTCTCGGGGGACTAACATATTTAACTTTTAATGTTCTGACTAATTCTTTATTTAGGACTATATTAACATCCCCTCCAAGTAATACCGGGGCCGTGGCATCCAAAAGGCATGATTCCAACTTCATTAGGGCTTCTGGAGCATCGTTATTTGGACCATAGTAAGTAGAACATGCCACTGGCATCCCCTGGATCAATACATTAGCCACTAGCCATCTGTCGGAGAGATCCGATTCATATTTTACCAATCTTATTCCTGAGTTAATTCTAATAATTAAGGCCACTCCTATAGTACAGCCTCTCTGGTCTGAACACACTACCTCCTGGACCCAACCCAACTTACTGAAAGATAACCCACACTCCTTCCGTTCCAAATAGGTCTCCTGAAGCAGAATAATTTGCGCCTCACTATTCTTAAGATAGTCGATCACCCGAGCCAGCTTCTTCCTACACCTCAAACCATTGACGTTCCATGATATAAAATAAACTAAATTTGGTTTATTCATACTTAAACTCAAACCTCCACCCTGTACTCCCAAATAACTCCTTCTGCATAAATTCATGTTGGAAACGTCTTGCCTGATAAAACCCTAAGACGACTATAACTGTAACCATACAAAAGTATAGCAAAAAGAGGACAATTTATTTCTTTTTTTCCCCATGCTCCCACCAAACTGTGCATCCCACCACCCAACCTCTTCGGGAAAACCCCTTTCCTAACCCTGGGCAATAGAATCCGCCCTTCGCAACCCCCCTTTTGAAGAGAGAAAATTAGACGTGCGTTTAAAGAAAAAACAGAAGAAAGCCTAACTACATGGTACGATTGTATTGATGCACCTATGCTATTTCACATCTTAAAGGACACAGACAGAACCCTACAGGCCTGCATTGGAAACTGATCCCTCCATCTGAGCCAAAAAGATGTCCACCTCTTCAGGATTGCTAATATTGTGCATCTTATTTCGCCACATTATTTTCAACATCCCTGGAAACTTCATCTGGACCTGGGCGCCTTTACTCCGTAAATCATTCATCCTTGTGCCCAGCTGCCATTGCCTCTGTGCGGTTCTCTTACCAATATCCGATCTCACTTGGTAACTAAAGTCTCCAAATTACAGCAGATGTTCCTTCAGAGCACGACCCAACACTAGCTCTTTGACGGCATTAGTAAGAAAATGTATCAAAATTTTCCTAGGAGTCATCCTAGCGGGATTTAACTTGAAGGGATCCCTATGCACTCTATGGATCCTTTACAAGATCAGGATCCAGACGATCCTGGAGTATCCCTTCACTAAGAAGTTTACATACAAAGCTCTTAATGTCACTCTTTTCGGTACCTTCCGGAATATTAAGGAGTCTCACAATATTGCGCCTGGTCTGAGTTTCAAGCCTCTCCAAGTTCTCCTATAACATTTTATTTTGAGATTTCAAAACTACAATATCTCTTCCATTCTCGGACACAGCTACTGACAGAGACTTCACCTCGCCTTCCAAGATTGCGTTACGTTATGCAATTCCATCTAATTTTTCCTCTAATATCCCACATTTTTCTTGGATACCTTTTTGGTTACCCTCAGAAATCTCAAACTTCGTGAGAATGTCATGCCTCAGGTTAAGTAGCATCTTTTCCAGCTGATTCTCCAACGGCCCTTCGACCTGAGAACCGGGCTCCACTTTACTTGGATTACCTGTCCCAGATGATCCATTACTATCCTGGGACTGTCTCAAATTCAGACATAAAGCCCCCCCATCTTTGGCATCTTGGGCATCGACTACCAGGTTGGCCAACGGAGAAAAGCGATTTTCAAGCGAGAGCGCCTCTGACTGGGACTGCATCTGGGTTACACTACTCCCCCTCTCCCCCAGTTTAGACTCAGCAACCTGCTCCATAATTCTGAAATAAGAGCTGAGAGATGGTGAGGGTTTCGAAAGTGGGCGCACTTCTTTTGGCCCACACCGCTTTGTTCTCCCTGCAGCTTTAGGCACCTTTTTTACATGGGACACAGCTATCGTCTCTCGCAGCGTCAGCTCCTTTATCCTTCCGCTTTTTCCTTTTCTCTCAGGGACCGACCGCAATTGGTACCGGTTCCTTATTTGTGGTGGTTGTGGTTCTCTATCTGCCGGAGTACTACCAATATTGACCTTCTCTCTAGTGCCCTGTTCAATATTTGCTCCAGCACTCTATTCCCCCACCTTTTCCTTTGCATAAATCTTAGAGGAAAAAAGTACCTCTGGGGGGAGATCCTTTTCCATCAGCCCCTGCTGTACCTCCTTTGCGTTCAGGAACTGTGCCTCATTCTCTCCTGCATACTTCACTGCTGCACCGGAACACTCCGTCTGCCCAAAGAACTTTTGCACCAAGCCACCAGAGGCTTCAGCACACTGTCTGCCTCCCGGGCACGGCCGCCCTGTGCTGCCTCCACCACGTCCAACCCGGAAGCCGGCAAACACAGTTGCCGCGCGAAACCTTCACCAAAGGGCCGCCGCCCAGCACCAGAGCACCAGATCACCTGACAGAGATACAGAGATGCGGGTGGAAACATGGCGGCGGGCTGACGTTGGGCTGACGTCGGTCACGGGAGCTCCTGAACGGATGAGGGAGAAAACTTTAATCAGAGAAACCCAAACTTGCTGAAAATTTGCAAAACTGAATGTGACACTGAAGTAAGGAGGTTTACCTGGTGAAGGAGCACTTAAATCCGTGGGGGCACGGATGTTTCTAAATAATTTTTCATTAAAAATATTTATTTGTTTGGAAATTATTTTTAATTTTATTTAATATAATATTTGTAGGTATTTGGTATATGTATTTAACATTATAATATATTTTTTTAATTTAATATTAAATATATTTGTATTTGAATTTTTAATCTTTTTTAATTTATTTTGTTTTTTAAATATTTTTATTGTTGTTAACATTTTGTTTGTTTTTAATTTTGAACTGACAGGAGTGAAAATAATAATTGTTTCTCATCTGCAATCCAACACTTTCCCTACTGTTGCACTCACTGGAGTGGGAATAGTAATTTTTACCCCTCCGCTATCCAACACTTTCCCACCTTTTACAATTATTAGAGTAGGAATAGTAATTTTTACCCCTCCGCTGTCCAACACTTTCCCTACTGTTGCACTCACTGGAGTGGAAATAGTAAAATCTACCCCTCCGCTATCCAACACGTTCCATACTGTCGCACTCACTGGAGTGGGAAATTTAAGTTTGTAGATTTTTAAATAGCATTTAATGTTTATAATATGTTATATAATAATGTTTTAATTTATAATAGAATGTTTATTAAATAAGATTGTATTTTATTGGTACATATATATATATATATATATGTACATTTTTATATAATTTAAAATTTATAAAATAAATTAAAATGTATAGTTTATTAATTGTTTTAAAGTAAATATATGAAAATATGAATTATTATATGTGTCTTTAACTTTTTTAATTACGTTTATTTATTATATATTTTTAATTTATATTAAATCTACTTTCTTTTTTATATTATTTTATTATTTAACATATTTTATATATATATATAGATAGATAGATATAAATCACGAAACGGAGTTCCAGTCGTGTGCTCAGATCTTCAAAGAATATATATATATATATAAAATTGGATATTTTGTACAACTATATCTTTTACTTCGATATTTTTTTCTGATATTGTTGTACTTACCTGTTTAAGTATAGGGAGTCGATATTTTTGCAACAATATCTTTTACTTCTATATTTTTAACATCGATATTTTGTCTGTGAACCGGATACCCTTCACATCCTACCCTCTATTTTTCACCTTTTTAAAGATTATTTGTGTGATCGAGTGGGCAGTTGTTGTTAATGAGGCATTATGTCAGTCAGAGGGACCTGTTACAAACAGTTAGGATTTCCGTGAGGGGATTTAGAGTGGCTGAAATTTCTGATACCGTCTGTAATCTATTCGTTAATGTGCTGCAGTTGCTATTTAGACCCCTTGTTAGGGGAATACCTGTGTGGTCCTAGAATTACCAGTCAGAATTCCTCCCATAATTCATGATTCCGGGAGGCAGTAGTCCTGGAGGGTGGTGAAATGAAAGAATGTTGCCTGGCTGAGGGAAGCTTTACATACTCCCACTGTGCCTTAGCAGAGGGTTGATTGGGGTCCAGGGACCAGGGCCAGACTACAATGCAGACCTCGCCCAAGGAGATGTTACTTGCTGGATTGTTCTGGCCCTGTCAAAATGGGTCTGGTACCCCGCACCTTGAAAATCTAGGTATGGGAAAATCACCTCACTTACTGCATATAGAATTCAGCTCCGTGCAAAAGAGCCTTAGTGGGGGCGGGTGAGTGCCTGTAAGTACAGTTGTTGATTTTCCCATTATGTGCAGTAAAGAGAACCTTGGATTTAATTTCCTCATCCACCTAGTACAAGTGAAATGCCCTCTCACCTGTAGCCAATTTGGCAGCCTGGCTTTGGAACTTTTGCAACCTCTTGGTGAGTTTCCTCCAGAATCTTTCTGCATGATGCTGTAATAACCTAGGCTTGTCATCCTCAGATCTTATACTTAGAGGTGTGGGAGAAGATTCGAAACAGGGAAATCTTTAAATTGATGCTCTTGGCCATTACATTCACTTGGGGATTGAAAGGGTGCTTGAAGTCAAAAAGAATTCCCAAATTCCTCACTTTTGCTGTCATTGAAGGAGGTGGACCTAAACTGCAGCAGCAGATGGAGGGAAATGTCAATTGGTCAGAATCAGTGTGTCAGTCTCGTCTCTGTAGCTGCTTAGGAAGATCCCTTTTATACAGTAGAACATGGGATTATGGTGGGTAGTTATGCACCTAGCTTTACTAGCCAATTTCTAGTAGGAGGTGGATTTGGTTGACACTACAATTCATGTAAATTGCTTTTGTGTAATTATGAAAGATGCTAATCTTACATTTAACCCAATATTTTAATGTGTCCATGCATCCATTTTGTAATTTAACAAATATAATACCCAATTCCCTACACTATGTGAATTATGCTTGTGTATTTAAATTTTGCTAGAACCTCGTTTTCCCCAGTGTACATCTGCCAGGCATAGTTTTGCACACCAGAGATGTGCCCTAGACAACCAGATGCATACCTCAACAGTGAGACTTCTAAGGTTATGTACACTAGTTATAGACGACTGGGAAAGTCCGACGGTTTGTCTATGAATAATAGTGGAGTTGGAGAAGATTGGTCTATTCTATTCTATACAGGATTAAGGGTGTGAGGTAGCTAACATAACAGTTTGGTTTCACACAATGAGAGAGAGGCCAAACGAGCAGGATGGCACCGACCATAACTCAGTCATGTAAAGGAGTGTTGGGATGCAGAACAAATTGATCTTAAAGCCAGTGCTAAAGCTTACAATATGTGCCTTTTGAGGAGCATTAATAGTGCCATTATTGACAAACCATATAGGGGCATATGCATCAACATTAGCATTTGCGATTCCTTATTAGCGAAAAATAAGGAATCGCTAATAAGGAATAGCAAAAGGCTATGCATGTAGGAATCGCTATTCAAATAGCGATTCCTTAACATTCCTTATTACCGAATCGGTAATACCGAATCGGTAATAAGGAATACCTACCCATTCATTCCTATGGGCTTGGAGGCCCATAGGAATGAATGTAAAGCCATTCTGTATTAGCGATTCGGTATTACCGAATCGCTAATAGCTGGAGCACTTTCAAGGGTGCCAGGGTGTCAAAAGGACACCCTGTTGCACCCCTGAAAATGACATGTGCACATATGTTGCACACACACATGCTCTAAGGGCATGTGTGTGCGCAACATGACACTTTGAAAAATGCACAAAAGTGCATTTTTCAAAGTTTTTGCAAATTACCATGCAGTTCCTCTTCATGGTAATTTGCTCCCCTTATTAGCGAAATCGCTATTTTTTTAACTTTGATGCATTGCATTTAAGGAATCGGTATTTAAGGAATCCCTATTTAAAGAATCGCTATTTAAGGATTCCTTAAATACCGATTTCTGCTTTTGGGTTGATGCATTGGGATTGGGTATTTTTTCCTTAATACCAGGAGCTATTACCGAATCGATATTTTACCGACTGGATTTTGGGTTGATGCATAAGGGTGATAGTAGGCAATGGCATGTGCAATTGCTAATATTCTCACACTACATGGCAAAATATCATACTTATAGGCAGTGTCCTGTTCACTGCACTATGTATGAAGCACATCTGTAAACTTTACATAGCAATCGCAACACAAGGCAGTGCATTAAACTGAACTATAGAAGCAGGTAGTCGATCTTTCGATTACCTGTGTGCTCCTGAGAAGTGCTGATAATCGCCCATTAAATGTATTGCAGCTGGTCTGAGAAGTGTAGGTACTCATTCTTTCAAATTAAAGAAGTGCACGTACTCAGTACCCAACAGTACCTGCCTATTTAAAGCACTGTCTTAAAGGACAAACTGCATCCCAAGCCCAATCAACCAGACAGGTCGAAAGGGCGCCAGGAATTCTAATTCCAATTGGGGCCCTTTGTGTCCTTGCCAGGAGTGCGATGCATGATATAAATCCGAGTGTACATCACAATGCAGAAGAACGAGATACAAATACCACAAAGCGCCCGGAGTGGTGGGTGTAGAGAGTGAAAGGTTACTGTGGTTCACAAGGAGTGAGATGAGGATGAGGGGTAGGTAGACATAGACCGTGGGATAGAACCCTGGCTTACATAAGGAGCGTCGGGGAAAGTTGTTATGGCTCACCAAATTTGGAAAGAGGATTTGGGGCCCAAAAGCTCAGTGAATCTGAGGGAAAGTTCGTGAATATCGTTTCTCACAACTAGGACACGTGCGCATCAGGCCTCGAGTTGTGAAGTTAGGGACTCCCACGCTTTTGGCTGGAGAAGCACACGGACCACAAGCTGTCAATGTTTGTGAGAGGGGCGCCGCACCATGAGAACCACGGACTGGTTGTGGCGCAGCACTCTGTCGCCGGCGCCCTGCCTCGGCGCGAGCGCTTCCCATTGTGTGCGGGAGCAGCACGACCCGCGCACTTCCGGTCGCACTTTGTGGCTGCAGGGGAGCAGAAGGCACAGCCCCGGCCGCACGCGCCAGCCTGAGCGTTAGACGGCATGCTTCAACCTTAAGTAAAAGGTGGATAATCACCAAACGAGATCAGCTCTCATTTCACTTGTCTGCCGAGATGCAGTCTGATGGAGATACCCCAGGGCGACCCGGCTCCTGTTTACTGATAAGCGCAGTGACCGGCCCTGCTGCAGAGTCACAAACATCATTACTTTGCACAGAAGCCTCTCGGTAACGATGGTACCGCTGACAAACAATGCTTCACCCTCTCCCTAGAGGTTGGCGGATTCTAGGCATTATCACCGAAATCTGGTTTATATTGAGCGCCTGTTCGTTTCCGACTGAATTCTGTGCTTTCTTTTGCAATGATGCTGCCGTCTGCAGGATCTTAAACTACATGTATCAGAACACACGTACTCAAGCCTCACTCGCTGGGCGCGAGCCTCACACTTTAAAACACACTCCCGTTCTTGGCCAATTTCAGGAGAAGAGCGCTTCTGTCTTTAATTGAGTCGTGCACGTGGGAATATTCAATTATATTTAAAATAAGAACCCTTGTCCAAAGCCTTCCCTTTTCACTCCTGAGAAGTCACAGCTCTTGAGATGCCTGCGCAGACGCATTACCTCATTGTGAGTTAGGTGGGACCTCTTACCATTACATTGCTTAAGAACAGTGTTGCTTCATTGTGCATCTGCCAAATGCTATCCTTTCCTAAGTAACAGAGCTATACGCTAATATCTTCTAAGTGAGTTATTATTTTACAGACTCGCTTTGCAGCTGGTCTCTTTTTTCATAGCATAGTTTGTAGTGATATATTATTGTACTTTTTTGACCATATTAGTTTCATTTTATCAACTTACTTGTGACACTAACAGTAGGAAGAAGCATCTTATCATTATTTAGTATTGTTGCCTGTACCGAGGTAAAAATGCCAGAAGAGAAGTTTATAGGTTTGAAGACTTTATTTAGTCTTTTAAAAGTATTGAAATACCGCACCCACAGCAGAGCGGCTGTTAGCTCCAAGGAAAGAAAGGCAGGAATGAATCCAAGACGGATCCTAGAATATTGAGATAGAGAACATTAAAGGAAAGAGAGAAAGGGCAAAGATAGAAATAGAAGAAAGATAAGAATGTTACACATCTTCCCCTTAACGGAGGAACATAGACAAAACAGAAAATTTCAAAAACTTAAAATTCAAGGATTCAATCAGAATATTCTATTTAAACATTTAACACATTTTAGATAAAACATGTCTACATATGTTCTTCACAATGGAGAAATTATGACATAACAAAATCTTTAAAATGAGCAGGTAATCTACAAATTCTCCTTGAAGGTAAAGTAGAATCACAGCAAGAAGTATTAGAAGGAGTAGTGACAACATTATCATGAGAGACAGATGTAAGCATGTTTGAGGATAAACAAGGAGTTTCAAATAAAATAGAATCATCTGAATCAGGAATAAATGCAGTTTTAGAATGAATCCCAGCTTGTTCGTCAGAGATGGGAACAAGTCTACTTTTGTTCCACTATCTTCCATCCTGAAGTAAACAAGCACTAAGTCCAACTTTCAAAAATTTGTAAGGAGAAGTGAAAGAAGATTCTCCTTTTTTTACACAAAAAGGTTTCTTGATAAGCACCCATGAACCGGAAATAAAATCTTTAGTTTGAACATGTTTGCGAATATCAAAATGAAATTTTTGTTTACTTTGTGCTAAAGCAACAGATTGACGCAAAATAACATATTTGTTGGTATTATTGGAATTGTTGAAAGTCGAAGAATGTCACTCCAACCAGGAAGGCAGAAGTAAAGTGCGACATTTTCTGCCTCTCAACAATTCGAAAGGAGTGAAACCAGTTGTTGAGTGAGGTGAATTATGATAAGCATTGACCTTGTCTTTAAGAAAGAGGTTAAAATCTAAACCAGAAGAAAGAGCAGTTTGAACTTCTTCTTTAAGAAAACGATTAGCTCTTTCAACGAGGCCATTTGCAGCAGGACTATATAAAGCTACTTGAATGTGTCTAATGTCCATACATTTAAAAAAATCTTGCATGGCATTCGATACGAAATGAGTCCCATTGTCCGTGACTAATTCTTTTGGAGGACCCTCAAGAGAAAAGACATTCTTAAGAAATTGCAAAACTGAATGATTGGAGGCTGACTCAACAAACGAAAAATATATCCATTTAGAAAAGTAATCAATGAGTACTAATACAAATTTAGAAGAATTAGGCAAAAGATTGAAAGGTCCAGCGAAATCTAAAGCAATTTTCGTCCAGGGACTGTCTGGTAAAGAAACTGGATGAAGGGGATTCTGTGTAGTCTTCCAATGTTTATCAGAGACAACACATTGGGGACATACATCTACAAAAGAGGACACTTGAGCATTCAAGGAGGGCCACCAATAATTTTCTCTGAGTTTTTTACAAGTGGCAGTAACTCCTAGATGTCCTGCATGTGCAATTGAAATGAGTTTATTCCTGAGAGAGGACGGAGGAATAAAGCAACCATTTCTGGTACAAATGTCATTTTCTAAAGACAATTCTGCAGAAACTTGAGCATAAGGTTTTAAATCATGAGAAATATTGCGAATGGGAGGCCAACCTTTGACGATGAAATTTGAAATTCTTTTTAAGTCATGATCAGTAGAAGTAGCTTCAAGCCAATCTTTTTCCGATATGGCACCATTTGAGGGAGAAGAGGCATCAATAGAATCCACAACGCAGTCAAACTCATCAACAGTGTCATCAATTAATGGTAAAGGTAGACGAGAAAGAAAATCAGTCCTAAAAATGTTTCCGCCCTGTATGTATTTAATAGTAAAATTGTACTCTTGCAATTTTGAAAGAATACGTACAAGACGAGCAGAAGCTTTGCCTAAACCGTCTCCTTGTAATAGATAAACCATTGGTTTGTGATTGGTGTATATCGTAAAAGGACTACCCCAAAGATAGGTTTTAAATTTGGAAACAGCCCAAACACAGGCTAATGCCTCTCTTTCAATTGTACTATATTTGGACTCTGCATCAGACAAAGATCTAGATGCAAAAGCAACAGTATGATCCTTACCAGAATTTTGTTGACCAAAAACAGCACCAAGACCATTTAAACTGGCATCAACTGTGACAGTGCAATGATGACAATGAACAAAAGGACTAAGTGCAGGGGCATTTACAACTAGATTTTTGATGTTAATAAAAGCTGTGTTAATATCATTTGACCAAACAAAAGCAGTACCTTTTTTGAGAAGAGATTTCAAAGGTTGAACAAAAGAGGCATAATCAGGTACAAAGCGAGCGTAAAATTCGCAAAGACCTAAAAAAGATCTGAGGGCATCTTTGTCAGATGGAGGTGGAGCCTTGAGAATGGCTTCCACGTTGCAAAACTTGGGTTTGATACCTTCGGGTGTAATGGTGTGACCTAAATAGTCAATTTGTTCAGCTAAAAATTTACATTTATCAGGTTAAACAGTAATACCCCTTGAATTTAAAATGGAAAAGCCTTTATGTAACGTGTCCAAATGTGCTTCTTTGCTTTCAGGAAAAACAAGGATATCGTCCTGAAACGCTTGAACATTTTCAACATCTTTAAAAAGGACATCCATGACTTTTTGAAATACTGAGGCTGCCGAAGCTAAGCCGAAAGGCAACCTCAAGTATTTGTATGCTCCAAAAGGAGTGAAAAAGGTGGTAAGTTCCTGAGAATCAGCATGCAAGGGTATTTGGTGAAATGCCGACTGCAGGTCAATGGTCGAAAAATATTTAGAGTGACCAATGTTTGAGAGCATTTGTTGGATGTGAGGTAGAGGATGGCAGTCAACAATAATGTTGTGATTTAGGGACCTGAGGTCTACACATAGACGAAGATCCCCATTTTCTTTTTAGCAAGAACAATGGGAGATACCCACTCAGAGGAATCAGTAGTGGTAATAATGCCATCTACAGTGAGTTTCTCCAATTGTTTTTTAAGATCATTTTTTACACTAATTGGAACAGGTCTGACCTTTTGGGTGACCGGTGTAGCATTGGGCTTAAGTCTAATGACATGTTCAAAACCTTTGATATTACCAATGTTACTACTGAACACCGAAGGAAATTCTTTTTTGAGTAAATCAATAGGACAAGATTTTTCAAAACAATTGTCAATGGCAAGAATAGGAAGATCTCCTAAAACAATAGGATTTTTATGGCCAGGTTTCAAAATAATACCTAATCTGGCTAGATCTCTCCAACCCACCAAATTTCTGCCTCTGACTGCAACATACATCTTAGTATCAGTGGATCTGCCAAGAATTTGTAAGGAACCAATAAAGAAACCAAGAAGATCAATATCCTTTTCACCAAAAGCTTTGGTAGAGGTGTCTGGAGCTTGAAGTGGAATGGAATGACCCCAAATGTTAAAGAAAGTGGTATCAGCTAACACAGTGATGGGAGCTCCAGAATCGGCCATGACTTGTAAGGATTTGTCATTAATGAAAGCCTGGCAGAGGGGCCGTTCATAATCACTAGAATCAGAAGGTTCATCTATGGATAAAAGAAGATTAGAAAATGTATTAGTGCAGTCAGAGACAGAAGAAACAGAGGCTGAGGTGGAGGGGTTGAGTTCCATTAAGCTATCTAACATCAAAACATCTTAAGAAAAGTGAATATAAACCGCTAAAGTCAGTTATGAATTGGTATACCAAAAACAAGTTATCAGTCTGCTGGGCACCTAATCCTTCTATACTGGAGTAAGACAGCTAAGTTCTTCACTTTAAATATGGTGTTAAAAGGAAAGTGAACTTGCACCTATAGTCAGGGTTGGACAGAAAGAGAAAATATGGCCTATACACCCAATTAAAAGTAGCCCCCATTAGCGAATGAGATAGCTAAAAAAGTTACTCACAATTGCAAATGAGGACAGTTGGGCATTTTTAGTAGTATGGATTTTTTGCAAGGTATAGGTGACTGTATGTATTTGTGCTTGCTGCAGGCAATGTTTGTGATAATGTCATCAGTAAAAACCGGCACACCAGACCAAAGAACTGGCCCACACAGTGGCCTGGCAGACCAGCCCTTCACGCACTGCCTGATTGCCTCATAGGCTAGTCTGACCCTGCCTATACTCAACACCCCAGGGCAACCTGTAAGCAAACAAATAGCTACTTTCTTTGATATATGGTCGGGGAACGACAGGTAAACTATTTATCAAAACCATAACCACAATGTGTGCCCATAGATTCAGTCACAAACCACATACTAGCTGAACCCAAATTCACAATCGTATAATACGGAAGGAATACAAATATGACATGAACTGAAGCCTTTATCTCTGCTCCACTTCGATTGGAGCAAGCCAGGTGAACGGTGGAGATTAAAAGGCTCGTTAGGTTGATCGGGGACAGTCTTGGGTCAGACGTAGTCGGGGAGGAGGCCCACAATCAGATTATAAACTTACCCTAGCAGTCACCTAGATCAAGGTGCAGTAGTGAAGTAGGGCGAGCCTAGGGCTCCGGTCATTTAGAATCTTTACAGTGAGGGATCTGTTTTGTGACAGGGTTTGTCTGGGGTATCTGGGCGCGGGGGAGCTTATGGGAACTTACTCTTTTTTTGATAATCAATTTTATTAACATTTTTAAACCAAGGACATATGAAGACAGCCAAGGAGTGTACAATATAGCAAAGACCATCATCAGCAGACAACAGGAGGCGTGAGCCAAGGAGACCGCCCATAAACACAATGTTTCCTGCAGGGTAGAAAAGCAGCCATGGAAAAGGAAAACAGACACAAAATTCAAAACAATAGATTTAACCATTTGCCCCATATCTTCTCAAACATTTTGGGACACCCTCTGGCCTCAAAAAGGGGCTCCTCTTGGGCCTCACACCAGTCCACCCCTCTAAGCCATTTACGAACCGTAGGAGGCTAGTCTTGGGACAAGGCAGTGGCGATGTCCGGCTTGGCGACCGCCACTGCCGTACCCAAGAAATGCCTGTCAGCCCGAGAGCCGTCCAAGCCATCAAAGACTCCTATGAGGAGGCATAGGGGGTCGTGGGGGACCTGCCAGCCCAAAGTGTGTGTAAGTTCAGACTCTACACCCGTCTAGAAGGAGGTGAGACCGGGACATTGCCAGACCATGTGGTAAAAATCGGCCAGGGCATGGCCACAACGGGTACAGTCAGCTAAGGGGCGCAGGCCCGCCTTGTGTAGGCGTACCAGAGTCAGGTAGGCTGTGTGAAGGTAGTAGAGTTGAATAAGGCGTAACTTAGAGGAGGTAGCTAGGGTTTTGGGAGCCATTAGGGCGTCTCGCCAGTCTCCTTCTTCTAGGGGACCCACCCCTCCCTCCCAACGGGCTCGCCGCGTATCTAAAGTGGCAGGGCCGTTGTTCACCAGAGAGCGAAAGATTGGCGTCACTCCCCCTTCCCCAAGTTGCCCATCATGACCTGCGCCTCGAGCGGATTGAATTTGGGGAGTGAGACACTGGGTGGGACATGTGTATGGAGGGCGTGGCGGAGTTGCAAATATTTGTAAAACTGTGACGGGTAAAGGGAGTGGCGCTGCTGCAGATCCGAGAAGGCCCGGATGTGATCACCAACCCAGACATCCCCGAGAAGTGTAATCCCGATCCGGTCCCATTGTTGAAACCCTCGGAGAGCTGATACCTCAAGTAGCCAAGTGCCATGCCACAGAGGTGTGTGTTGGGTGAGTTTCTTGTCCCATTGTGTGTAGCGCAGGGCAGAGCGCCAGGCCGTTAGGACCGCTCTGGTAATGGGTGGGATAGTCTGTGGGATAGGGGAACCGTTCAGGTATGCCTGAAGTTGAGGAAAGTCCATGGTCCCGAGCTCGGTCCCGTAAGCCGGATCAGACCAGCCCCCAGCAAACCAGTCATGGATAACAATAAGCCGGGTGGCCAGGTAGTAGAGATAGAGGTTGGTCATCCCAAAACCCCCATCAAAGGGAGGTATCCGACAGCGGGCTAGGGCCATACGCTGTCTGCCGCTCCCCCACAGAAACTTGGTAATGACCCCATCAAACTCACGAAATCAACTACCTGGAAGATGAAAAGTAATGTTCTGTAAAATGTATAAAAAGCGGGGAAGGATCATCATTTTAAAAAGTGCCCCTCTGCCGAGGGGGTTGAGCGGGAGGGACTGCCAATGTTTGAGATCGGATTTGGCTTTCGTGACCAAGGGGGTAAGGTTGAGAGCCCATTCCAGTTTAGGGAGCAGAGTTATCCAGAACCCCAGATTTAAATGATTGTCTCCGCAAGGGGATTGTAGACTGCCAGTCAAAGCAGGATCGCGAGGGGTGAAGGGGGACCAAAGTGGACTTTGTCGGCTTGAGTCGTAGGCCCGAGACTTCCTCAAAGGACCGGAGCACCTCTAGGCAGCGTGGGCCGGAGATCTCCGGGTCAGCCAAGAAAAGCAGAACGTCATCCGCGTATAAGGCGTTTTTGTCGGTCTGATGGGGGTCCCAAGACCACCCTCGGATCCGGGGGTCAGCGTGTGTGAGGCACGCCAATGGCTCCATCGCCAGTGTGGATAAAAATGGTGAAAGAGGGCAGCTTTGGAGAGTGCCTCGTCCGATGGGGAACGCCTCAGAGAAGGCACCATTGCTTGAGGGCTGGAGTACAAAACCTGAATGAAGCACCGGAAGAGGGGGCCGAAGCCCATCTCGGTCAGAACATCCCCCAAGTAGGGTCAGTCGGCCGTATCAAAGGCCTTCTCAAAATCTATTAGCAGCAGGGCTAGGTATGGGGTGAGCCGGTGGCGATGGGCTAGGGCCAGATGGAGGCGGCGTATGCAGTGATGGGAGCCACAGGCAGGCATAAAGCTGCATTGATCGGGGTGGATCAAGTCATGTAGCAAGGGGCGAAGACGTTGAGCTAGGACTGTAGCAAAAATTTTCATTTCGGTATTAATAAGGGAAATTGGGCGGTAATCCGCGCAAGAGAGAGAGGGTGGCTGAGTCTTTGGGATGACACGATGGTGGCCACGTCAGTCTCCGAGGGGAAGGACCCTGTTTTAACCATGTGTTGGAAGAGATCAGCAAGATGAGGAACCAACAAGTCCCGATATGTCACTTAGTATTCCTGTGGAAATCCATCAGGCCCCGGCGTCTTTCCGGAATGTAATAATGTTTTGTTTCAGGCCTTTAAGGGACTTCCTCAGCCTTCCCTTGTGTATTTCTCGTCCCCCTGTGACTGTACATACTATTAATGCTGCCCTGATTAATGCTCGCTCTATGGTTAAGCATGCATTGGACATTTTTGAGCTTCTGGTGGATAATCGGCTAGATCTTTTATTCATTACCGAAACCTGGCTTAATGAGTTTTCTGCCCCGACTATCTCCTTAGCCATCCCTACGGGCTTTAAAATTGCTAGGCTGGACCGAAAAATAGGAAGGGGGGGAGGGTTGCGGATGTCCATAGAGAATGTTGGGTTTTTACTCAGTTGAATTGTCAGGAAGTGGTGGGAAGTGAAGCTCTCAATTTTTCCCTCTCTATTTCACCTCATTTTCTGTTGGGAGGCACACTAATCTATCGGCCACCCGGGCCGTCCAGCTCATTTCTTAAGATGCTGGATGAAGTTGTTGCACAGAGATCCCTAAAATATTCTAACTACATTTTGCTAGGTGATTTTAATATTCACCTTGAGTGTAAGGAAGCTCCTGAGACATTTTCCTTTTTAGAATCATTGGACTTTGCCCAACTAACTCAGTGGATCAAATCCCCTACACACAGTGGAGGGCATATTATAGATGGGATTTGCTCTAATTTCCCTCTACTAGTGTCTGATTCTTTTCCTGTTACGTGGACGGATCATTTTTTAATTCCTTTTTCTTGGTCCACTCAATCGTCCTCTGTTCCCTCAAGTGTATTAGTGAGTATACCGCCCCCTCGTATCGAACCTGAGACATTTCGGACAATTTTAGATGACACTCAGTTGGATTTGCCAGGGAACCTCTCCGAAGCTGTAAATGGATTTAAGCTATGGCTTTCAGCTGCAGCGGAGAAATTTGCCATTCCATCTGATCGTAAAAAAGGTAGAAATTCACCATCCCAACCTTGGTTCTCCAATGAACTTAAATTGCAAAAATCTGTCTGTAAAAAGTTCGAACGGGCGTGGAGACAGGTGTATAGTTCCCCAGCTAAATTAGCTCTTAGAAATGCTCAGAAAATATATTGCGCTATGGTAAAGACGGCCAAGGGGGTCTACTTTGCGGAGCATATCACACAATCAAGAAACAACTCTAAAGAAATCTTCTCAATCGTGCAGAGTTTTATGGATTCTAGAGCTGAACACAGGCCCCTACCTGGCTCGAATGACTGGTGTGAAAAACTTTCAGGTTTTTTTTTGCAATAAAATTTAATCCATTCAGGATGGTTTAGGGTCTTCTAGCCAGCCTCTGGAGACACAGTTGTCTCCCATGATGTCTAAGGCAACCATGGTTGGTCCTTTTCTGACCACTTATTCGGTTATATCCCCTTCCGACACTCTGGTGATACTTAAATCGCTGAAGTCAGGCTCTCCTACTGATCCTTGCCGTGCTAGGCTTCTAGCAGCGGTGGCTGAGACAGTGACCCCGGAAATTAACAATATGGTGAATCTGTCTCTTCAGACCGCCACGATTCCATTTGAGTGGAAGCAAGCTAAGCTCCTTCCATTATTGAAAAAACCCTCCCTTGATCCTGAATGTCCTGCCAGCTACCGTCCCATTTCCCTCCTTCCGGCTGTGGCTAAGATCTGTGAGAAAGCTGCCCATAAACAACTCTTTGAGTTTGTTGAGACCCCTGGGGCTCTCCACTATGCCCAGTCAGGTTTTAGAGCTGCACATAGCACCGAGACAGCTCTAGTTAAGGTGACTGAGGCAATTAGAGATTGCCTGGATGCGGGCGGCAAAGCAGCACTTGTGCTTTTAGATCTTTCGGCCGCATTTGACACCGTGCTACACCAACAACTTTTGGCACGGTTGTCCCAGATTGGCATCTCAGGGCTGGTGTGGAAATGGATCGAATCGTTCCTTGCCAATAGATCGCAACAAGTGTGGTTGCCACCTTTTTCTTCGACCCCGCGCACTCTGGATACGGGGGTCCCGCAGGGTTCTACACTTAGTCCTCTTCTTTTTGATGTCTACATGACTCCCTTGGTTTATCTAGCTGAGGAGCTGGGTGCGAAAATTATAGTCTACGCTGATGATACCCAGCTCCTCTTTACATGGAGTAAAATGAATTTCTCTCCCTCGATTGCTAGGGCATGCCTTGCAGAGGTCTTTAAGTGGTTAGCTAAGGCCCAATTAAAGTGCAACGAGGAGAAATCTGAAGTGCTTCTTTATGGGACCTTTCCTTCCAATTTTAGGGAAGAGATTTGGCCTGTTGGCTTTCCTCTTCCGAATGCCTCTGGCTGTCCAGCGAAAAACCTGGGGATCTGGTTTGGCCAGGATCTGAGATTTAACACCCAGATCAGCAAACTAGCGGGGGCGTGTTTTGGGATGCTCAAACGACTTAAGAGGTTCCTGCCGCTACTTCCTAAAGATGCCAAGGAAATGGTTACACGGGCTCTTATTCTGTCTAGGCTGGATTATGCCAATGCATTGTATTTTGGACTTCCAGCCTACCAATTAAAAAGGTTACAGATCGTACAGAATGCGACGGCTAGAACCCTACTGGGCTTGCCAGTTAGATCCAGTGCTAGCCAGAATCTTCGTACACTCCACTGGCTCCCGGTTGAACAGCGAGTTCGGTTTAAGGCCTTGGTGCTGGTACATGGGGCTCTTTATCAGACGGGCCTTTTTACCTCAGAAGGCGTTTTGCGTTTTATGAGGCCCCTTCGGCAGCTTCGCTCGAAGGGTCAATGCCTCACGGCGGTCCCTAGGTTCCGTCTGATGAGGCTAGGTGGCTGCTCTCTCTCGGTGAAAGCAGCCAGATATTGGAACACCCTGCCCTTTGAGTTACGGAACATAGATAATCCTAGGCCATTTAAAAAAACAACAAAAAACTTTACTTTTTCATTAAATGCCTTTTGGATAGGAGTTCTCGGTGGCTCACAAGCATTCTTTCCTCTCTTGCTATTAGGCTCCCGCGCCGGGACACTTTTTTAGTAACATAACAAATAGCGCCCTGGATCTCTTCTGGAGTAAAGGGAAGGCCAAGATCCGTCGATTCGGATTGGGAGAGGCAGGGGAGTCGGACCTCCGCTCGTTCCAATAGGCCAGCCAACGGTGTCGTGGGGGGTCGTGCCGAGTAGAGCTGGGCATAGTACCCCGCGAAGGCCTGGGCAATGGCTGAAGAGGTACAATGGCGGGTACCAGTAGCATCCCAGACTTCAGGGATAAATCTATTAGCTCTGGGGAAGGAGACCAGGTTATGAAGTAGTTTACCGTTTTTGTCTCCCCACCCATAGACACGGGCCACAGAAGAGCGCCATAGCATCTTGGCCGAGTCAAGGGAGATCTGGCGAATCTCTTCGCGAAGCAGCGCAAGCTGTCTGTCCGAGTGGGCATCCTCCACATCATCAGAGGTCACCTTCAGCCGTGTGGCTTGCGCTTCGAGCTGAGTCAAGCGAGCGGTTTGTTCTGCCCGTTTCGAGTGGACTAGGCCTCTGGCCACCCCTCATACTGTGGCTTTGCCGGCTTCCCACAGTGTGCCCACGGAGGGGACTGAGCCTGTATTAGCCAAAAAGTAGTGTCTCAATTCTATCTTGAGCGCATCCCTGATCTCTGTGTCCTCCTGCAGAAACCACGCATTAAACTGCCAAACCGAGCGCGTCCCTCCGGAAGAAGCACCAAAGCGGAGAGAAATAGTGGAGTGATCCGAAATTCCCTGTGGAGGATAGAAACACCGGAGACCAGTTGGCAGTCGGTGGTGGGAAGAAGAAGCAAATCAATACGGGAATGGGTGTGGTGAGCCGTGGAAGTGTGAGTGTACTGTTTCTCCCGGGGGTGCCAGAGCCTCCAGGCATCACAGAGCCTGTGTGCAAATGACCAGTCCGAAGGGGCGTTTTGAACAGGTGAGGCGTGAAGAGGAGGGGTTCCCCGTGGCATCGCGGGTTGGCTGCAGAACCTCGTTAAAGTCCCCTCCGATTATGGTGTGGCCGTGGGGCAGGGCGGAGATCCCCTCAGTAAGGCAGTGGAGGGTAGAGGGGAGCGTGGCCGGGGGGATTTATACTGAGAGGAAGTTAAAGACCTTTCCCTCAAGCCTACCGGAGAGGGACACGTAGCGCCCCTGTGTGTCGGTCGAGACATGTAGAGGTGTGAAGGGGAGCCTGTGCCGGATCAGTATAGCCACCCCTCGGGAGTCCCACGCGAAACCCGAGTGCCAGACCCTATCAAACCCATACCGGGCAAGGAAGGAGCATTGGGTTCCCAGGAGGTGTGTCTCTTGCAGGAGGAGGACGTCAGCGGACTAACGCTGAGTGCTTCTAAGGACGGCAGTGCGTTTAATGCAGTCTAACAAGCCATTGACATTCCATGACAGGATCTGGAGGGACCTACCTTGTATGTGCATCTGGGGAGTGACTGGCGCGATGTGTGAAAGGCCGGGGGAGATCTGTGCCTCAGGCAAGAGGATGAAAAATGGCCAAAAGAGAAGGATGTGGCTGGTGCCTTGTGTACCTCCTGTTGGTGAAGACGGTACATGTGTGCAGTGGGCTGTCATGGAAAACAAAAACCAACACCGTATGCAGAGCTGCATACAGTGACTCAAACAGAGTCAAACTAGACAAAAAATGGAGGGCAACACCCCCCCGAACCCCTCCCAACACCCTTCACCCTATACTTCCAAGCCTGAAGCATCTGTCGCCCAGAACAAAAACAAGAAGCTATCCTAAAACGGTTAGCAGGGCAAGTCGTGGCTACGGCGGTGGACCCCTCTATTTAGTCAGATAATGCATTGTCAGCATTTGAATATCACTGCCACAAGCCCCATGAGTTCCAAATCACTGCTATCTCCATGGGACCTCCTGGCCAGAGCCCAGCATCATCTCCGGTCTCCCGGAGCACCTTGCTCCGAGACAGATCCGAGTCAGAGAGAGCCGGGCGCAGCGTCGAAGTGGTATCCTGCTCGTGGGCTAGGTTCATCAGAGAACTGGCCCGGCTGCGGTCATCCAGGTTCGGAGGGTCTTCTGAAGAGATCAATATCTGCGAGCCCATCCATGCCGCTGTCCCCTCCTACGGGAGCGATTGTGCCTCTGCTGCTGTTTGGGAGGAGAAGAAGGCAGTCGGGAAGGGCCCGACATGGGAGGGGGGAGGCAGGTTGGGCTCTCAGAGGACGTTCTTCCATGAGCCATGTCCAGGCTGCCTGTGGCGTGTCGAAGAAGATTGCTTTGTCCTGAAAAATAGCTCTGAGGCGGGCCGGGAAGAGGAGCCCATAGCGCAAGCCTAAATTACGGAGTTTTTACTTAACCTCTGCGTATATATGACGCGGGGCCTGAACGTAATCTGGGAAGATCATTATGGTACTGTTCTGGTATTTTAAGGGACCATGGATTCGGGTTTCTCTCAGGATAGCGTCCCTGTCTCGGAAGTTGAGGATCCGGATGATAACAGGACGAGGAGGGGCCCTGGTGGGAGGCTTGGCTGCCAGAGAGCGGAGTGCGCGCTCAATGGCAAACCACGGCGAGAGGGCTTCTTTAGGTATCCATGACCTGACCCATGTCTCGATGAAGGTGTCCGCATGGCCCTGTTCGACATTCTCAGGAAAGCCTATGAGGCACAGGTTGTTCCGCCTCGAGAGATTTTCTGTGTCCTCCGCCCTGTGGTGCAGCTCCAAGGTCTGAGTTTCCAGGAGGGCCACCTGTGTTTTCAACTGGCTCAGGTCGTCTTCAGCAGTAGAGAGGCACGACTCCGCCTCCTACAACCACGCCGTAGCATTGCGGAGGTCTTGGCGGATAAGAGCCACATCGACCCACACCTTGCTGATCTTGCTCTCCACAGAGGCCTGAGAGGTGCCAATCGCCTGCAGGATAGTCGAGAGGTCTCCCTCAGCCAGGGAGGGGCCAGCGGACGCCCCCCTTGCCGGGCTTCGGTCGGCAGTAGTGTATTGGTCCATTTTAGTTTGAGTTTGCGGTGCCGGTGTTTTCGGGGCACTGTCCCTGCCCATCTTCGCCGCAAACACCGGGCCTGGACGCCCCTCAAAGGTAGATGAAAGGATCGTAGGTAGTCGACTCCCGCCACCGAGGGGGGCAGACAAGCACCCAAGCTGTCGATACTCAGGCTCGGGTGCCAAATCCACTCCGGCCGGAGATCATAGGCCCCAGGAGACGACGGCACTAAGGGATGTGGCACCTACCCCTGCCGCCCGAATTGACGGCCGATCCAGCGGGGGGACCCCATGGCAACTTACTCTTATTCATCACTTCTCTTTCTTGGTCACTCTTTCAAGAGCGAGGGGCAAGTCCAAGCTTCTGAGTTTGAGTCTTCACTGGGCAGCAGGGGAAACATCAAAATGGGAATGCTGAACCTTCAAAAGTAGCAACAGAAGGAGCATATCAGCAACGCGAGAGGTTGCAAAACATGAACTACACTCCAAGAAGTGTGGAGAATCTAGGACATTCTGGGACCAAATAAATAGGGGCCTGGTCTTATGTTTCTGCTGTCACCTTTTTCTGGGAATAGGTGCCGTTTAAAAGTGCTGCAGTACCCACCATGATGTAGGCACTTCATGCACTCGACCACAGATGCTTACTCTTTCTGGCGTCGCTATCAGTGTATTTGTGATTTCGCTATTATTTTAAATACTGGTATTTTAATACAATATTGACTCATGACCCCAGCAACGGATACTGGAGAGAACAGACTTGTCATGGATTGACTTGCCATGAATTGACCTTGCTTCAACTTACCTCCAAACTTTAACAAAGATGAGATGACCTTGGCACGTCCATAGTGCAAATGCTGTGCTAGCAGATCAGAACAGCAGGCATGGATCCACTGGCTCCCTTCAGAATATTTAACTGCTACACTGAGAACATTTACAGTATTTCCATGGTACGTTTGCCACCATAAGCTTGATTTCCATTGTTGAGAAGCAATTTAAATAATTATGTTTTTTTTAGATTCGCTATTTATCAATGTCCATTGTTTTCTTCACGTTTAGCAATTAAATCCCCATCACCCATTGTCAAAGGGTTAATGTATAATTTAATTTTCACGCCCCACCCACATCCTCCAGCTATGCCAGGAGGGCCAAGGAAATGGAATTTAGAAATCTAAAGACAAGAAAATCATGAAGAAACTGAAAAAAAATCAGCAAGTATAAAGAAATTACTAAAAAGCTTGAAATAATTTCATGGTTAAGAGAAAACCTATAAAAAGCATTAAGTAATGAGGTCATACTACACAATAACAGTTATGCAACCAGAAAATACACTATTCCTGTGCTGGGAATGTGCAGAGTTATATGTAGGCCTGGGGGTAATTACGCATTCCGCGGAGAACGCGGAATTGCCAAAAATTCCGCGATCCTTGGCATTGCGGAATTTTTTGCTTGTTCGCGCTTTCAAAATGTGTGTTTGCGATATATTCACCCCCGAGCACCCAAACAGCGTTCACAAACAGGAAAAAAGCATCGCAAACGGGAGGAACAAGCAATTCCACCTGTTTGCGAAACTCTGCGTGCTCGCGGAGATTTTCTACCGTTTCACGGAGCTTTGCGTAGCGCGACTACTCAAATTCTGCCGGCCCCTTGTTATATGTAATTTATTATTCAATGATCAGTGGGTGGTACCCATGGTTAGCACACAAAAAACAACAAGTATTGGATGAAAACACAGGAATGTAACGTTTGTAAATTAAGGTGTGTGGAATCAATCATATTTGTTTTTACCACCTGGCTGTACGCAGAACTGTGTTCTAGTGCTGAGAGCAAATCCACCACTGTGGACTAACCTCCCAATTTCCCAACATGCCCGTGCTCTTTATTACAGAAGGCTTCAGTTATATACATGGCAGGCTGGTGCTTGAGAAAGGCTAGTATGTCTGAGACAGAGCCAGTCACATGTCAGGCTTGTGTCTACGAGAGTATAGATGTGATGGAAGTAAATCTGTCATATGTCTGGTTGTTTGCTGCCATTAAGCCTAGAGGAAGACGAGCGCATAAAAAAAATCAGAAAATAGTATTTTATGCAGAAAACACCATGTATTGCCCGATGCACATCCCTGTTCAAACTGTGTCAACTTAAGGCCCAGGGCTCTTAAATTCTATAACCAGCCTTGGAAGCGAGGGAAGGAACATAATGTAATGCAGTTACATCTGTAGCCAGCTGGAATTATCCAGATTATTGACAGAGACTCCAGAATGATTCCATTAGAAGGCACTTTGTTCAACAACAATGTGATTATTTCGAAGGCAAACCTGGCCTTTTGGTGTCTGAAACTTGGCTAATTCGCACATCTGCAGACCTGTCACTGGTTGAGACCGCTCCGCTGCGGAAGTTGTCCTCAATGGAGATGTCTGGGAGAAACTTTCTTATACTCAGTACTTAATCTGTTGCTCACGGATTTGTCTCAAGGAGCCCAAAATAATCTAGGCTGTTTATATGTTTTCCACTTCATATGTCACGTGCCCACAGAATGAAAGCTGTTTACATTACGGGTATGCAACATTTGCATAATTTGCATTCATGTTAGTATGTACACTTTTGGCAAAATTACGTAAAATTACACATAATTATGCAAAATGCAACTCCATCATTTTGCACTTGATTTGATCACATAGAGTTAATCTTCAATACAAAGATGTATAACTTGTTGAATACCTACACACCTAAGATGCATTAGGATCACATGAATTTTATAAACACTTACACCCATTAGCTAGACACAGGCTGTACACAATTAGGTAGAAAAGTAATATGGTAGTTACCTGCCACTATGTAAGCAAAACAGAAAAACTAGCACACTTATTGGATGATGTCATCAGTGATGTCATCAATAATGTCATTTGAGATGTCATGAGTGATGATATAAATGATGTAATAGAACATGTTGTGAGTGATGTAATATGTGAGGTCATATGCAGTGCATGGCGGGGGCGCACGTTATAGTAAGCTCTGCTAACTATAACTGGAAAATGTCAGTGTTTTTTTTAGTTCAAAATATCAATGTTTTCAATGGATTATTCACCTAACTATAACATTACTTTAACCTTTGTTTTTTCTGTGAATTTCTAAGTTTTTTTAAAATACAAAAACACATCTTTTTATCACACCTAACTATAACATTACTTTAGCCTTTGTTTTTTTCAGTGAATGAATAGATAGAGATTTTTATGGTTTTTATAGTAATACATTTAAAAATGATATAATGTGAAATAAATATTTTTATTAAGTATGTTCCACTATATTTATAAATATATATATATATCCCTGCTCCAAAACTCCTTCCCAATTCCAAAAAAGAGAACAGCACTTGCGGGGGCGGTTTACCGATGTTTCATTACAGCGCAACAAACACGTTTCGGAAGACTCCTTCTTCAGTGTTTACACACCACACTGATAAGCGCCATATTTAAATGCTATTTCATTCAAGGCATTGACATTGAAAACGGACCATTTGCATTCAGCCGTACTTGGGCGCCATGTTAAAGGTATTCATATTGGCATGTTATTAGTTTACAGAAAGCCTATTCAAATTCATCTGTTACATTATATGCTAGTGTATAGGCAATTCATTATGTCATAACTTATTCCGCTGTGTATCGGTATTTAACTTTTATGACCATGCATCGTAAATTTCCCGATATATGATTATCTCATACCACGCGCCATCCAGATTATGCCCGGACAGAAAGCACAATAAGAATATGTATTGCAATCAAATCAGATCACAGCAGATGTTCACAATTAATGTTACATATCGCGCCGTGTATCGGCATTTACTTTCCAGACTACTCTGACCTACAGTTGCCCTTCACCAAGGTCCTCATCAAGCCGTGTATCGACACACTTCTTAGTCACATGTCTATTTCAAAAAAGAAGAAATCAGTACCTCATACAATTCTATTATTTACAGGAACATTGTTCTTATTGCCTCACTAAAAACTTCAGGTGCCTAGATGCACCGCCAGTTCCTCCCCACTGTTGGGGCCTTTAGGTGCCTCAGTTTGTAAGTCGATAATATATCAAGATTCTAGCTTTCGCAGTCTCAAGACTCTGTCACCACCTCTAATATTTATCGGCACGTGGTCAATGCTGAAGTACTGCAACAGGTCCCTATTGCTTTGGTGTTTGATCGCAAAGTGCCTTGGGACTGGGTAACTCAAATCTTTGTTCGCGATAGCGCGCATATGCTCTAATATGCGAATCTTTACACTGTGTATTGTGCTGCCTATATATTTGAGTCCGCATGGGCAGATCAAACAATAAGACAGAATGATTAGTTTGGCACGTCATGAACTTGTTTATCATCTTCTGTTTTTTAATCCCTGCAACCTCATAGGTTAAAACTCTCTTACTATTTGTGCAGGCCTTGCACTTTCCACTATAACACCCTTTCATCTCTATTATTGTCCCTTGTTTTTGTGGTGTATTCTCAAGATGGCTATGGACCAATTTGTCTCTTAGTGATCTAGCCTTTCTAAACGTCACTAATGGAACTGGGGGGATATCTATTCCTATGATCATGTCAGTTTTTAAGACATGCCAATTTCTTCGCAGAATATTTTTGAGAGAATCGGCATCCTCTGGATAGGTCATGATCATACGGAATTTACCCTTATCCTTTCTCTTTTTCTCTTCTCTCATGTCTTTGACTTTCACTAACTTAACCTAAGAAATTCACCATAGGGTATATGGTGAATTTCTTAGGTTAAAACGAAATTGCTCCAGAGATTGTGATTTCAAATCAGCAGCAAGGGAGTGTATCTCCAGGTTCATGGCCAGAGGCTACAATATCGACCAGCTAGAGAATACCCTGAAAAAAGTAGAGAACATCTCAAGAGAAAAGTTAGTGAAAGCCAAAGACATGCTTATTTGTAAGAAGAAGAAAGATGGAGAGGGGGGTGAGCCAATCAGATTCATCACATTATTCAGCAATCAATCTTGGGAAGTAAGACGTTGGGACATTTTGAAGACAGACCCTGATTTGAGAAAATCCATTTATCACCTTCAGAAAAGCCAGATCCTTAAGAGACAGGCTGAGTAACTGGTTAATTCTGAAGAGAATAAATCTGACATTAAAGGATTTTATACCTGCAGAAAGTGTAAGGGGTGTAAATATAGTGACAACTGCAAAACCATCAAACTGTCTGAAAATCTAGCAGCACATAAAATTCTAGGGCATTTTACATGCAATACAGAATTTGCAGTTTATGCCTTAAAGTGTCCATGTAATAAATTTTACATTGGAAGTACCATCTATAAGGCTAAAATCTGAATACTGGAGCATATGCGAGCAATTTGCAATGATGACAAACAGTATCCCATCGCTAAACATTTTAAAAATCACCACAATCAGAATTGTAATCTGTTAAAATTCTGTGTGCTCGATGGTATTCCTATCCAAGAAAGGGACGGCAACAGAATTCTTCAATTAAGAAGATTAGAATCTAAGATGATTATAAGGTACAACACTTTATACCCGACAGGCCATAACCTGGATGAGGAACTAGCAGTTCATTTGGGTTAATTAGTCCTGACATTAAGCTAAATCTGTAAACTCTCTTTCTGTGGATGTTTAGTTCACATGTTTTTACTGGTTTTTGTAGCTACATATTACATTTTAATCACAAACTTTTGTCTATTTTTTTCTAATGCACGAGAAGAACTCATGAGACGCAAGAGAGCTAAAATATCTCACTGCTGATGTACAGTAAGATATGTATTGTTAATTTATTTATTGATTATTATTATGTTTTCTTGTAAATTGTCAGTTGATGATATTAGTGAAATTGCAAAGGTTGCAGTTCCAATAATCATGGCCCACTGGGGCGGTAATTGGATGAAACATATGTATATTATTATGTAATAGAGGCTGATAATCGCTGCCAAAAAATGTGACAGGATTATAAACCCACTTGGGTTGAATTGTTGATGGGGGCAAGTTTAGATAATTTCACAAATCAGTGATTGCTGTTTATATCTGTATTTTTGCACCCATTTTTTGCAGCCTGTTGAACAATATTGTGTTCAAACTAAAATCTCAAATATTGCGTCCTAAATAAGGTGCAAAATTAATTTTTGTTAAATATGGACAAAAGTCTTTTTTCTTCTTTTATGTTGAGCACATATCACATGACAAGTTATTTTTAACAACAGGAACTAACATGTTAACTCACCCGTGATCAAGGAGCATCGAAGCTCCGAAACGCGTTGGGTTGGTGCAGGCTGCACTTTAAATAAATCACGCTGAAAACTGAAGCCGCAATACTGTATTTTATGGACTGTGAAGAATTGAAACTCAGTCATAAGGAACAGGTCTGTGTTTGATATATGCATATATATAGATATACATTTATTTATATAAACACACACACATAAATGTGTGTGTTTTTATATAAGTATATATTTATATATAGTATTAAATGTTAGTGTAATTTATTTAATTTGCATTATGATAAATTTATATATTAAAATATTTGAAATGTACTACTTTAAACTCTATTTATATTGAAAAATTAAACTTTTTGTTTGTTTTTGGACAATATTAGTGTCAACGATATTTTGTTCCGATATTTTGGTACTTTCCATTATAGGTAGAGGAATATGGTAAACAATATTTTTGACACAATATTTTTGTCAACAATATTGTTTATCACTATATTGTGTCATTGATACTACACTAGCAACAGATGCGATGCAAGCTTCCCTTACTGATAAAATATAAATCATCGGCAGCAGTAATCGAAACGTCACTCACACAGGGCCGGTACAGAACAAGCAACATCCGGTTAATTTTCCCTTACACACAGAGGAGGTATTGTAAGAACAGCCACAAGACAAACTACCCTGACAAACACAGGAGGCACAGCAGGTCTCCTTGCTCTTTTGCACAATTGCTGTTTGTTTTTAAGTGTGTTTTAATCTATGTTTTAAACTCTTAAAACCTTTGCTATTTGGCACGTTAGAAAGGGGAACTTGAAATTGTTGTTTGGGCTTGCAAGGGAGGAGGGAGCAGCAAAAAATTCTTTGGAGTCAAACCAATCATTTTTCTGCCATTTTTACCTTTTTGGGACATTGAGAGGCGCCATTCTGGGTAGTATGCACCCTAGACTCTGGCCACATCTACGTAAGGAGAGCCGCTGCGTGGATGAGCAGCAGCCGCTTGCAGCAGGCACGAACTGGTGCTCCAAATGCACGCCAAATGCAAGCCCATCTGCGCCCAGAGGCAGCCAGTGCCAACCACTTTGCCAGTTTTAGGCCAGACAATAGGTCTTGTGTTACCTATTATAGTCTTGGTCTGCGCATCCTAGCCTCTAAATTGACCTGTGTGCACCACTTCCCACCTAACTTAGTAAAAGCTGATTTCTCCTGTTCAGACTGTCATTGGACCTCTAAACTCTTAGCAAAGAGTACGTTTACAACTATTACCTAAACAAGTAGTCCAGTCACAGCTGAATTCTCGGCTTCGTTATTGAATGTCTACTCTTTGCAAAAGCATGGAATGCACATCTCTGAGTTCCTAGATGAAGAAACGCCTATCGTTCTGGTTCTCAAAGAAACATGGCTTACAGAATGCTCAAATCCAACTTTATCCACAGCCATTCCTTTGGGAAACAAAAGTGTTAGGAAAGATCCTCTAAATGGCAGAGGCAGCAAGTATTATTGTGTACCTATCCCTTTCGAGGAATTGAAAGGCTCTGAAGGTTGAGGCTTTTGCTGCACCCTGAATACCCAGCAGTCTGTTGCTGGGGCTCTGATTTATAGACCTCCGTGCAATGCCAGCCCCTTTTTGAGGTCACAGAGCAGTATTCTGCCCACTTGGTGATTTTAACCATTCCATGGAAAAACATTAGATTAGAGGTCGTCACCCGGTAATAGCACATTGTAACCATGTGATTGAACTGCTTTTTAGAAAAAACTTCAGTATTGTTTAAAACTGCTAAAGTGTTGTTTTTTTATTGATTTGAATTTATATGCCTTTTTAAAACAAAAGTCACAACCGAAAGCTTACTCACCCTGAGAGCGCTCTGAATACTAGAGCGCCCCAGCAACTTCCTGCCTCCTCCCAGGGTCCCGACCACGTGACTACCAGGAGGGGCTTAGGCAATCGGAAGGCATAAATGCCGGATGCAGCGTGGGATTACAGCGGACGCGTGCAGCGGGCGCGCCAAAGGTGTGCCAAAGGCAAGCCCGTCTGCGCCCATCCGCACCCGTCAGGCCCAGAGCCCAGTCATTATGCCCAAATTATCAAATACTCCTCCCCAGACCTCAGAATGCTGCACTCTGCCTCACTCAAGCCCGTAGCTAAAACCTTAGCACTCTTGCGTCACTATAGCATTGGTCAGACATGAGATTTGTTCCCCGAGATCAGGCAGCCCAGCGCTCATGCCCCCCAGCAACCAAAACAGGCAAACATGGAGCATAAAGACATGTCAATATTCTACCTCAACACACGCTCACTAGTAAAACACCAGTTAGACAATTTTGACCTCCTCGACTCTGAAAGACCAGTTATTCTTTTGCTCAACGAAACATGGCTCATCTCAGAATCCTCATCCGATATTTTAGCCGCCCTACCATGCGAACATTACATTCTGCAAACTAACCGTCCGCCTGGTAAGACAGGCGGCGGAGTTGCAGCCGTCATTAACAAGAACTTGAGTTTCTCTGCCCTCACCCCACTCAACCTCCCGGTCACAGACAACGCAGTGATAAAACTCAAGTCAAAGTCAGCCCGATCATATATATTCTACTCTACAGGCCCCCCCAGCACATGCCCCTGTTCCCCCACTCCCTGGGAGAACAAATCACACCTCTAGTCACTAATCACACCAGAATTCTCTTGATAGGGGATTTCAATTATTGGGCAAATGACCCTCAAGGAAGGCCACACTCTACTGAGCTGACCGAATCACCAGGAAACCTGAATTTCACCCAACAGATCTCGTCTCCCACCTACACTAAAGGCCACGCTCTAGACCAACTCTGGACCACCAATCTGGTGGTTTCAGTCCTATCCATCTATCCCTTTGTTTGGTCCGATCACTATTTGGTAAAATTCTCCCTAAAACTCCCATCCTCCGGGAAAATAGCCACTCTAAAGGGGGGTATGGCGAGAAAATGGAACTCCATTGACAATAACGAATTCATTAACACACTGATCAATACTGCGCCTCGTTCCACACCCAACGTCAACCAACACTAGGAATCCTTCTCGAACTGGCTCTTAGCGGCCAGTAACACTCAGGCCCCACTTAAACAAATCAGACTCACCCGCCGGCATGAGGCTCAGAGATGGTTCTCCCCCGACCTAAAATCTCAAAAACGCTCCCTTTGCCGAATAGAAAGAAAATGGAGACAGGACTACTCTCTAGAAGGTAAAAACATCTACTTCCGGGCCCTGAAGCAATACAAAAAGGCCATCTCTACAGCAAAGGCAACCTATTTCTCTTCACAAATTCTCAACTCCAACAACCAAGCCAAAGAAATATTCACTGTAGTAGACGAACTATCAAACCCAGAGACAGTCCTAAACAAACCCAAGCCGTCACAGGTCCTCTGTGACTCCCTGAATGCCTACTTTATCGATAAAATCACTGCCATCAAAGCCAGTATTACCCCCAAGACCTCGCAAGAAATTACCCACCCACTCCCAGGAACCCCCACTCTATGTCCAATTTTTGGGAACGGACAGGTTTCCTCAACCCTAGCCAAGCCGGCTTTCAGCCAATGAATTCCACCAAAACAGTGATCATAGCAGTACTCGACTCCCTACGTGAAAAAGCGGACACAGGCACGCCCCAGGCCCTGGTGCTGCTTGATCTCTCGGCTGCATTTGACACGGTCGACCATGACATCTTGGCCGACCGTGTCAGCGAGGCAGGCTTCCAGGGTCCAGCACTCAGCTGAATAAAGTCCTTCCTAAAAAACCGCACCCAGGCAGTCCGCATCGGCCATTTCACCGCCCCCAAACTAAAAACTAAGTGTGGGGTCCCACAGGGTTCTTCCTTCTACCCCCACTTCTTCAACCTCTACCTCCTCCCACTAATAAGATCCTTGAAAGAAAGAAGAGTGACCATTTTTAACTACGCAGACAACCTCCAACTTATGTTCAAGATTGACAACTCTCCCCAGTCAATCTCTGACTTCCAATCCACCATGACATTCATTCGTCAATGGATGAACCATAACCATCTGAAGTTGAACCCCAGCAAAACAGAACTGATACTGATGGGCGATGCACACAGACAGTGGGGCTCACATTACTGGCCAAATAACCTGGGCTCCCCCCCTACTCCCACCACGTCAGTAAAAAGTCTAGGGGTCACCATTGGCAACGACCTGTCCCTCAAAATACACGTAGGTACTGTGATTTCCACCTGCTTCCTGCAGCTGCGAAAAATAAGGAAGATAAGCAGGTTACTATCTCAAGCTGCACTGTTTCAGGTCGTGATAGCGCTGATCCTATCTCGTCTTGACTACGCAAACGCCACATTCCTGGGACTCCCACTCGGCCTCACTAGCGAGCCAACACCAAGCGGCACGATTAATATTTAAACAACCCAGGTGGCAACATGCTTCCCCTCTCCTTAGGAAACTGCACTGGCTCCCCATTCCCCAGCGCTGTGCCTTTAAAGTTGGCTGCCTGGTGTACAAATCCCTAAACGCCCGCAGCCCCAAATTCATTGATAACCGCATCTCCCGCTACATTCCCACATGCAACCTCCGCTCAGCCCAACTCCACCTCCTTACAGTGCCGACTTTCAAGCTGAAGCGCCAAGGGGGATGTAGGTTTGCGACCCTGGCCCTTCGACAATGGTATTCCATACCCCTGGAAATCAGACTTAGCATGAACCTACTCAATTTCAGAAAGTCTCTCAAAACATGGTTATTCACACTCGCTTACAAATATTCTGCTCCGCGCTGGCGACTGCCTAAACTCCTTAGCGCCAAGAAACCAACCGGTGAACGAGCGCTCCACAAATCATTGCTAACATAACATAGCATTAGACTCCGAGGTAGCCACTCTTACTCTCATTAGCATGTGTGATTGGTGCTCTTTTTGTTCATATAGGTTTACAGGGTTAGTACATCCTTAGTTTTTGTTTTTGTTTTATCTGTCGTGTGTACAGAGAAAGTTGAGTACTCATTTGCAGTGCTCTTATCTTCTTTATTTGAAGACATGTGCAAAAAATACAAAACAGCCAACACATGTTTCGCCCAGGAACCTTTTGACTGCAGAGATTATAGGACGTACAGGAGACGCTCCTTTACACATTGGGTGATTAATATAATTACAATACAACGAATCAACAGAGAACGCCCTGGCTTGAGAAAGCCCTGGTCTGCTGGCCTCTGGGCAAAACACGTGTCGGCTGTTTCATATTTTTTGCACATGTCTTCAAATAAAGGAGAAAAGACCCCCCGCAAACGAGTACTCAACTTTCTCTGTGCACACGACGGATAAAACAAAAACTAGTGATGTACTAACCCTATAAACCTATATGAATAAAAAGAGCACACACCAATCACTCATGCTAATACCCATCTTGGAATAGGTGGTTTCTGGGCGAAACCACCGTTTTGGTATGTGCCACAGCCTAAAATTGGGTCCTGACAAATTGTGTGTGAATCCTGGTAACACCCACCAGCCACAAGGACTAGCTCTTACAGCTATCATGTCTTCCCTTGATCATGTCGAACAGGTGTTTAAACTAACTCACCATGCTGGTCATATCCTAGACCAAGTCTTTTCTAATGGAAATACTAAAACGTCAGGGCACTTACCTTTAGTATGGTCGTATCTCCATCTAATTTGGTTTAAATGGCTAAAATCTAAACATTACCAGCTTCCCTTGGAAGAAACCAGAACCATGTCAAGAGCCTTCCACAAAATTCCTCAGTTAGACCTGTGCTGCTCCTTGTAAGCAGAAACTCCTTTTCTTTCTGGGAATCTTGAATTGGACATTGAGTGCATGGATGACTGGATTCTCAACGCCATTAAAGACTTGGCTCTGGCCTCCGCACTCAGATCCCTAACACCAAAACAGTCAGCCCCTTGGTTTAATGAGAACGTTAGGACTTGGAAAAAACATTGCAAATGTCTCGAGAGGAAATGGCTGAAAAGCTATAATCTGGTTGACAATTAAACCTACTAGTTAGCATTAAAAGACTATTACTCACAATTACGTTTAGCTAAAAAATCATTCTTTGAGACTAGGATTAAAGTCAGGCACAAAATGCAGAGACATTTTCAAAATTGCAAATATGTTCATGAATCCTGATGATACCATCAGAGGCCAACAATCCACAGCTGAATGGTGTGACCTGCTGGCCTCATATTTTCATAACAAAATTACTACTATCCAAGCAAGCCGGATTACTGACTCACAAGCTGCAGAAATTCCCCTTGAAGTGGTATGTTCTAGCAAGTCCACTCCTGAGACGCCTATGCTTTCTTACTTCCCATCTAGTTCCATGGCAGAATCATAGGCGGCCATCAAATGCCCTAAATCAGAGTCCCTTCTGACCCATGCCCTCCCAATATACTCCTTAAAGTGGCTTATGTTATCAACCTCATTGCAAATGGAGTTTTGAATGCGTCACTGTCTTCCGGAAGGGTTCCTGTTTAATGTAAACGTGCCAAATTTCTGCCTTTACTCAGAAAACCTACGGCTGATCCTAAAGTAGAAGCAAATTATAGACCTATCTCTCTTCTACCAGCTTTTTGGAAAGTTTTAGAAAAAATTAAATTTTGGGATACTTGGAAAGCAATAATCTCCTGTAACAGAGTCAGTCAGGATTTCAAGCTAACTGCAGTATGGGGACAGCCCTGCTAGAGGCTTTGGCACATTTCCATTGAGTAGGCACCTGAACACCTAGCTTGTGACTTGCCTGTTGCCTTCAGTTCCTGCTGGTTCCAGATTGATCCAGTGACACCGCCGCTGACTGGTTTTTCCCAATGGGGTTTACCTGACCAGGTCATCCCACTCACCGTTCTTCCTGCCAACAGAAGTCCCACCCACCCTAGGACTTATTTAATGCAGGCTGCAGCGTGACTGCATAGCGGATGCTTGCAGCTGGCGCATCAGTGGCACACCATAGGCACACAAAGGACAAGCCAGTCTGTGCCCATTCACTCTTGGACGAAGCCTAGCGCCAAGACTCCTGGCCCTCCCTCTCCCCAAAGATACACCACCACCGAGCTCTATACCCTTGACCCTAGGCGACGAAACAAACACTACCACCGTGCCAACCCATGTTCCATGGTAGGACCTTTCACCTGCACCCACTGCCACTTCACCTGCCACAGCAAACACAAGGAGATGATGGATGGAGTGCTGAAACTTTTCAGTCACAGATATGGGTTTAATCCATCATCATTCTTTAGCTCACTTCTCCACCACTGTTCATACCCAGCCATATGCAATCAGTCTTGACCCTGTTCCTCATGGGAACAGACCAGACCGAACTGCCAAGCCACGATTTCCCTGGAACAGAAACAAGCATCTTGGGACTGGTTTTGGGGTAACGACCCTCATCAGTCAGGGTAGCTTGAATCCAGTGGCAAACTGAGCAAGGGACCCATGTCTGGCCATACCCAGCCAACTTAGGGTGTAAAAAGCAAACACAAGGAGATGATGGACGGAGCGCTGAAACTATTCATTCCCAGTCACCTGCCACTGCGCACACACCAGACCACTGACCAGCCACACCCCAAACACACTACAGATACCACCTGAACAAAAACACCAACTCGCATGTGCCCTTCTCAACACACACTCACTATGCAAGCATTCCATTGAATTATGGGAACTCATCGCCACTCCGCACACGACATCACCTTCCTCACTGAGACCTGGCTCAACCCCACATCTGCCCCAGACATTGCCACAGTGATCCTCGATGGATATAAAATCACTAACCAAGGTGGGAGGAGGAACAGCCAACATCCACAAAGAGACCATACAGTGAACCACCACCACCGAAAACACCTCCACCCCCATGGAACCTCTCAACTTCAAGCTTCACATGGACAACAAAACAACCATCAGAGACACCCTCACATACCGACCCCCAGGCCTGCGCTACAGCTTCTACAACACCATTGCAGACTTCATTGCGCCCCTAGCCGTAGACTCCAAAGACTACATCTTCTTCTGCGACCAAAATTTCTACATCAATGACCCCGACAACAAAAACACAGCACACCTCCTCAACAGTATGAGCAGCCTTGGATTGACCCAGATTATCCACGACCCTACACACACTTCAGAACACACACTGGACCCAATTTTCACCTCCTGCAACTGCATTAAATACTGCCATGTTACAGAACTCACATAGACTGATCACTCCATCATCCACTTCTACAGCCCTCGCACCGCCACCCACAAAACGACCAACGAACCACACCGGAGGTGGAATAAATTCTCAGAGATGAGCTGGGCGAACCCCCTCAACACCTCCAACCATTGAACACTGAGTGAAAAACTTCAGCACCTGGATCACCAATTCTGCAGACAACATCCTCCCCATCAAGAGCAACAGCCAGAGAAAATCCTCCAAAAACGCCAGCTGGTGCACCCAAGAACTCAGAAAAGTGAATTGGGACAGCTTGAGAGGAGATAGGGTGCCAGCAGGGACACCTCCGACAGGGCGGTCTTCAAGGCCTCCCTCAACCTCTACCACTGCCTGCTGAGGGTAACAAGAAGACAGTTTTTGCTGCATGCATTGAAACCTGCGTCCACAACGCCAAGGAACTTTTCAACATTGTTAAGGAAATCTCCAACTTGGCTGCCAGTGAAAACAACATCATACCCTCACAAGAGCTGTGCGACAACTACCCCTTCTTCTTCCAAAACAAGATCGCAACCATACACAGAATCTTCGACTCACACCTACGGACGTGCTCAACAGATACGCCACCACTGTAACTGACTTGAACCACACACTGACCAGCTGCAACATCGTCTCCACCCAGGACACCACCTCTGCCATGCAATCTATCCACTCAGGAACTGCCACAGACTCATGTCCGCACCGCATCTTCAAATTCAGAAAATAAAGGGTCGGCCAGGAACTCACCACCCTCCTCAACACCACTATCACACCACCTCCACATTTCCCGATGCCTGGAAACACGCCGAAGTCAGACCACTACTCAAAAAGCCCTCCACCGACCCCAGCGAACTCAAAATCTATCGACCAATCTCCCTGTTCCCACTACCAGCGAAGATTCTGGAAAAGATCATCAACAATCAACTCATGACACACCTGGAGCATAACCAGCTATTCAACACCTCCCAATCCAGCTTCTGCAGCAATCACAGCACAGAAACAGACCTGTTCACAGCCACTTATGACATCTGAACGCTCTGTGACTGAGGAAAAACAGCAGCTTTGATTCTCCTCAACCTCTTGGTAGTCTTTGACACCGTTTCCCACCACACGCTGATCGAAAGACTCCACCACATCGGCATCCAAGGGGATGCACTCAGATGGATAACTTCCTTCCCCACCGGAAGAATCCAGAGGCTCCATCTCCCACATTTCATCTCTGATCCCAAGGAGATCACCTGTGGTGTACCCCAAGGCTCATCCCTCAACCCCACGCTCTTCAAGGCATATATGATCACCCCCTGGCCGACATAGTCTCAACATAATTTCCTATGCAGACGACACCCAACTCATCCTCTCACTCACCGATGATACTACCATTACCAGAACCAACTTCCACAGATGCATTACAAACGTCGCAAACTGGAAGAATAACAACTGCCTGCTGCTGAACACAAATAAGATGGAAGTACTGATCTTTGGCCACAGCAGCAACACATGGAATGACTCCTGGTGGCCATCAGACCTAGGGCCAGCACCCACTCCCTCCGACCATGCCAGTACCTTGGAATCATTATTGACAACAAGCTCACCATGAACTCACAGATCACGCCATCTCCTCTGCCTACTTCCTCATTCTGCACATGCCACAAAAGATCTTCAAGTTACTAACCCTACACACGAGATGCACCTTGACACAGGCCCTCATCATCAGCCGACTGGACTACTGCAATGCCCTCTGTGTAGGACTCGCCACACAACTCCTATAGGGACTTCAGACCATACAGAACGCCGCAGCCAGGCTAATCCTTGGCCTTCCCCGACAAATGCACCTCACAGCCCACTTCAGGCAACTCCACTGCCTCCCCAGTGATGCCAATTCAAGCTGACAATTCAAGCTGCTGACCCACGCACACAAGGCTCTACAAAATTCAAGGTCCAACATACTTTAACCACCGCCTGAACTTCCACCAACTGCAGAGAAGACTATGCTCCACCGCTCTTTCACTTGCACATGCTCCCCATATCTACCGAAGCAGAAGTGTAGGATGCTCCTTCTCCCACATCGCAGCAAAGACCTGGAACAGCCTACCTATGCACCACTAGACCTTCACCCCACTTCCAGAATTTCGAATGGCCCCCAAGACTTGGCTGTTCGAATAACCTCTGGGACCTGCAAGTGCCTGGATACCCTATCGGGTGATTAGCCGCGCTAGAGGTTGTCAAGCAAATTAAGGGCACTCTTGATAAAGGGTGAAAGGCCGACCTGATTTTGTTGGATTTACCGGCTTATTTATTGGCTACAATCCTTTGGGAGTGGCAGCCTAGTCGTGAAGTGGCTGACTTCCTTCTTGAATGATATAAGTCAAGAAGTTTGAATACCTCCTTTTTCTTCTCCAAACCGTGAGTTGGCAGTTGGAGTGCCTCAAGGCTCGGCACTAAGCCCTACCTTATTCAGTTCTTATCGCATACTATTGTCTGGATTAGCTGAGACTTTGGGGGTGAAGGTAATATCACATGCCAACGACACCCAGCTGCTTTTCACATGTGAAAAAGATGTAGAGCTCGATGGAGGAGCTATTAAAACCTGCCTCTCTAATGTGTTCAACTGGCTGTCCATCAGCTAATTAAAATGTAATCCTGACAAAACTGAGATTGTGTTTTTGGCCCCAATTCCACAGATGATTTTTGAGGTACTTTTGGCCTGAGGAGTCAAAATTGAAAGTGCCCTAACCTTCCTACCACAAATTCATTCACTGGTTGGCTCCTGTTTTGGGCCGTTACACTCCTTGAAATTCTTTAACCACTTCTGACTGTTGAAGCCACGAAAACGGGGATTCAAGCACTGATAACTTCCAGACTTGACTATGGAAACACACTATACCTGTGTCTTCCAGAATTCCTTCTTAATAGACTTCAAATGGTGCTGAATGTGGTGCCTAGAATTCTTCTTAACCCTTCCACAAGAACCCATATGACCCCACATCTGAAAGCGATTCACTGGCTTCCCATCAAAAAGAGGATTTTTTTAAAAACCCTGGTCTTGGTTCATAAAGCACTACATGATAAAGCAGCGGGGTACTTGAGGAGGTGTCTATGCCCGCCCGACCTGAGGATTTTATGATCAGCCTATGATAATTTAGTCAGAATCCTAAAAATCCACCAGGCCAGGATCAGAGGCAGATCCTTCTCTTACCTTGGGCCGGTTGCCTTGAATAATCTTCCCCTGGAACTTCATGCCGCAAATGAGTTATATCCATCTTCAAGAAAAAAATTAAAAACCTGGCTCTTCCAACAAGCATAATATGATGATCACCGATTCTGCAAGCAGCCTTGCAATCAGTCGCGGCCGGCATGACTCGCAGGTGGGGGGGCGTGGGGTCACGCGGGGAGAGGGTTGTGCGGGGACGGGGGTAATTTATTAAAATTAAAAAATAAATACAACTTACCTTCACCTCTGGTCCCGCGTCACATCTCCTGCTCTCTCTCTGCTCACAGGAAGCAGAAGTAGGCAGCCTCCCTCTCGTCCCCTAAACCAATCACAGTGCTGCAATGGCAGGGTTGTGATTGGCTAGGTGGTAATTCTCGGCATAGTCTTGATCCATTGTGGGATGATGCCCAACCCTGGCAGGCTGTACACCCTGGCACAATGGAGGTAATTCCTGGAATATTGTGGCCATTCATGCCCCAGAAATTGTTCTGACACTGTTGTGGTAATTATTGCCTTACTGTGGGCATCTCTGGCACCCATTCCTGCTATAGTGTTGGCCCTTGCACTATGGGGCAATCCATGGCATTGTGGGCATGGCCTAACAGTGGCCTTTCTATTATATCTCTGGCCCTAGTTTAATGTTGGTAATTCCTGGCATATTGTGGGCAGCTGTTGTTTAATGGTGCCAGGGCACAAATGCTAAAGGTTTTGCATACAGTAAACTTCAAGGAGCCTCAGAGGATTGAAGAACCAGTGGAAGTGAAGAGCTGTAATATGTACACTAATGCACATGCATAGCCAACCCTCTCTGGAATACTCTGGATTAATACGTCTTTGCCAATGCCTGGATTTTAGGGAGAGAATTAGCAAAGACAAAGCCTGTTGGATTTGTAAACGCTTGTTTCCAATTACTGGTGTCACGTTACATATTGGCTTTCATCTGCCTTGGAAAATTCCATTCGCAATTTCCAGAATGACAGGACATTATTCAACGCAAGGTTTCACTATGTTAGGAACGGAGAGATAAATTGGCAGTTTAATTTATGGATGTGTTTCAGCATATTTTATTTTATTATTTTTTGGAGGCATATTATGTTGACAGGGCAATAAATGCTGTTCATAAATATTGAATTACGCATCAGTGCGTGCCAGTTACGAGTACATGGCACACTATCATAAAAGTGAAAATGAAAGATCAAAGTTTCATCTTCGTCAATCTAGTCATATTTTTGTTACTTGCAGCGAGAATTAAATCCTATTAGCCGTGTGTGTGCCTATGAGTGTGTGTGTCTGTGAGGAAAGTGATGTAATATATGGTGTGGTTGTGCGACCTCACCAGGAAATACACTTAGGATACCGACTTGAGTTCAGTCATGCTCATCGTCACGTTCCTCGTAACTCGTCATGGTTGAGCTACCTTATCTCAACCTTGGGTAGCTGTGGCTTCGAGCAGTCAGGCTTAAATGAAGCAGCAAGTGTAAAGCATTTAGAAGAATCTTTTTGTGCCAAAATTAAACAAATAGACAGGAGAGTTCCAGAGATGTAGATTCTTAACTAAATAAAAAATCACTGCATAATTCCAACAAGCAGTGATAACTGAAAAGTTTGAACATTTTGTAAAACTTTTAAAGAGTTGTATTTGGCAACTCTAGCCCCCTTTGGGCAACCAACTTAGGCAGGGGGAAGTTCAAGGGGGCTAGAAAGAGTTGTAGGACAGTTACCTTGTCACTAAAGCAGTCTCAAGTCCAGTTCCAGGCTCTCTGGACAAATCGCCGTAGACTTTAACAGAGTGGTCTTGATGCAAGGGATACAGAATGTTGAGGATGTTGTAAGATGCTGAGGATGCTATGTAGATGACGGGGGTCTTCCAAGGGCTACTCCTCAGTCTACGGTTCAGGTAGGATGACTTTGGCCACAGGGTTCGGTGTCACTCAAAGTCCTCCTAGGTCCAGCAAAATTCCAGTTGCCATTGACTACTGGTCTCTGGACACAGCAGAACCGGTGGTTCCCATTGGTGAAAGCTAGTGTCCATCTTGGGCGAACAAACTGCACTCTGATGACCCTCCCTGGTCCAGCAGAATTGGGAGCAACATTTGAGCATTGAACCTTGGTCATCTGGGCTGCACATCGGTGGTCAGAGGCGATGGGCAATTGCGGCTACTGACTGGCGAGAGCGGTCTTCTTTAGCTTTTGTGCCCCCTGTGGTACAGCAAGTAGTCAGCCAACTTACTCCTGGAGTCCATCTCTTCTGTCTGGGGCTCAGGTACAAGTTTTTCCACAAGCCAGGCACCACACTCAACGTCCTCTCTTTGTTAGACCAAGGATCAGCAGGTGAAATCTAGCGAATGGTACAGCTTCTCTTGACAGGTCCAGGGAACAGCAGGGCAGTTCTCTCTCCAGTCCAGATGCGATTTGAAGTCTGGGTACCAGGGGTGCCATATTTGTGCCCAGAAGGTTCCCTAAGAGGATGCAGCGCTTACTAGCCAATGTGCTACTAGGACCATCCCCATCTGATAACAATTTCCTGCAATGTGTGGCATCTAGCTATCTCAGAGTGCACTATTTAGCCTACTCCCAAGATAGCAAACTCCCTCTCTTTTTGTGTGGACCTTGGTAGCCCACCCTAGAGTTGTGGATACCAAGGGCTAGATGCTATTGAAAAAAACGGTTTGGCAACTAGCCTTCCCTCTCTGTCACCGACAGCAACCCATCTACCTCAGTAAAAGAACAGCCCCTCTCGTGTGTGCTCAACAGTTGCCCTTCAAAGGCAGGTCCCCCTTTGAAGGTCACCTTTTGGGCTCACACTATGTGTCTTACTGCCATGGAGAGGTAAAATGTCTTCCAACGGCAGGCCTCTATTGTTCTCGCGTCAGGAGTCGTTCACACATTTGCCCAGGAGTGCAGAAGACTGTCCTGTGGCCAACATCTGCAAATGGCCACTTGAAAAGTTGGGCAACAGAGTGGCAATTTTCTAAAAGTTGCATGTGCTAAAAAGTTACATTAAATTCAACTTGGGCATCAAGTCTGCTTTAATGTGAGAAGTATTTTGATACCTAGAAGTACCAACTTAAGATGTCCCATTCAGAAGTCAGCACAGCTGAGTTGTCAGCACGTAACATTTACTCACCAATGGGGCTGCTTTTCTGCAGTAAAAACATCAATTTGTGGTTTTTGCTGTTAGGACATATAAAAATAAATGTCCTTTTTTGTTTCGTTTCATATAGCGCAAACTAGACCTGAAGGTATCAGAGCGCTGTACATGAACACCAGTTGCGTTACAGACGGGCTCATTCAGTTATTTTTTCGGCACCAGGAGATTAAGTGATTTGCCCAGAATCACAGGATATTGAGTGTCCCAGCCAAGACTTGAAACCGATTCCTCAGCTTCGAAGTCGACCGCCCTAGCCATTTGGCCACATCCTCTCCCCTACGCCCTACTTTTTAATTTTTAGCACCCTGCATTATAACTCAACAGGACTGCTGTATGGGTGACATATATATATATAAATTTCTGTTCATTAATAGTTGAGCCCATATGCACATCCTTCACTGCGAAATATGAGGCACACAATAGCAATGATAGTGAACTATGACAGTATCGTTATTTGCCACTGGGCATATTGCACTATGTGTGTTCTTCGCATTTATATTTGTTTATTTACACTCAAAATGCATTTTTCGCCGTATTTTTAATAACATTGAATGTGCACTTTAATCAATTTAACTTGCTGCACTTGCATCTGAAATGTTTTAATACGACATCAGAAACTCTTTTAAAGTCTGTTTTCTAAATGTCAAACTTACCAAATTGCATTCTGTTTCCTATGACCATTAACTCACAGGAAGTGTTTTTAAGCTCACTCATACTTCCGGGTCACTGTATGACTTTTTGACAAAGACTGTGTTGTCGAAACGCGTCAAAGTCAATAAATACAAATTTATTCACGAATTGTAAATCTTGAGTGCGACTTTTTCTTATGCTGGAGCAGCGTGAGATTATAAAGTAATAGCGGGTCCAGCGCCCGCCTGTCAGCACCGACCCCGACTGGTGGATGAGATCGGAAGAGAGGCTGGACTATGCTTTGAACCTTTTCTTACCCGATTCCCGCCGCCTTTTTCACTCTGGGGAGCTCGCTCCCATTTGGAATCGCCATTGAAGATACACAGAGACAGTTTTGGCTGGTAGCAGTTGGAGCGGATTCTCCCCAGGCTTGGAGGAATTCGGAAACGGCAGCTGCTTGCAACGGACCCCGGTGAAATTGTGGCTTTCCGACGATAACAAAACGGCAGGGGTACCTCTGTTCCAGACGAAACGCAGTTGCGTTCGGTCTGTGATACGGAGGAGGATTTCTACAAGTGATTTGAAGTGGTGCTGCGTAAGGAGGCAAGGTACAAAATCTTGGAATTTGAGCGTAAGGACAATGTGTGAGTCTATTCGCAGTAGACTGACTGAAGCTAAAACTTTGTTTACGGAAATAGATGGGGATAACCGAGGAGCGCCCATGAGAAATCAGGGCGGTGAAGTTGCTGGTGACAAAACTTTGAAACAAGAGTTGAACAGACTCCAAAAACTGTGCAAAAAAGAAATTAACAGGAGTTGGAAGGTGATATCCCTCGATAATTATATCGAAGTAGGGTGGGTACCACGGGGGCTGAAAATCCTGGTGACCTCAACCTACCAAAACCCAAATCCTAAGTTACTGGAGGAATGGTCTGGGCTGATGGACACAACTTGCAAACAAATGTTGGGTCTCCTCTCAAAATATGCAGCAGATCGAGGAGGAACTGAAACAACTGCGTGAAGCGCTGAGCAAATTACCATCTCAGGAGGAGATTGTCAATTTCGTCAAGGAGACGACAGTGAGATTGACAAAATATGAAGATGGCATAAAAGCAAGGAAAAGATGGAAATTCATACAAGATCGAAATGATTATGCACAAGGGCATATCCTCACCTTCAGTCAGAAGTACGACGCGATCAGAAAGGATTATAAAAACATTGAGGCACTTCGAGTACAAGAATCGGAAACCTCTGGGTCTAGCTCAACAGCGTCATCGGATGTTGAGGATCGAGCAGGACCAGAAAGAGGACCATTTACCTCATTGGAGGAATACAGTTTTGTCCAACTGAGCCTCAGATCCTTGAAAGGGCCGGCTCGGGGAAGAGGAAAAGGAGGAGGCAAAGATCTAGAAAAGGAAGTAGCTGGAGAGGCGGGGAAGGCCAGCGGAAACGAAACGCCACGTGGGAGAGGCATCAGGCGATCAAAGCAGAACAAATGAAAGGTGAGCAAGCGAACCTCTCTATTATCAACCTTTCTGACAATGAAATTACCCCGGAAGAGAGATCAGTTTTGGAACTGGGTCTCTCTTTTTGCCCGACTGCTAATTTCAATTTCCCAAAAACAGGTATTGACTTGTTTGTTTTTATGCGTAAATTGAAACTGTTAAAGATGCATACCTTGTGTAACATTAGGGGTGCCAGCACCACTTCTGAAGTGACAAATATCACTGAATCTGTGGAAGAAGCTCTATCTATTAGAGATATTGAGACCCTTGCCACCCTCAGGGAATTTGAGACAGGTATCAAGGATTGGTCTACAGACTGTGACCTACTGATCAACATGGATATGGAGATCAGTAGGAGGTCTAGAAATGACTTTAAACCTCAGTCCAAATTTAATCCCATAACGTTACATGACGGAATTTACACTTTTCATGAAACTACCTTAATGGACCTACTGGAACTGTGGAAAAAACATCAAGACAATTTTGTACAAAATGTAACGCCCTCACAAAGAAGGGGACTACAGTCCCTTAAACAAGCAACAACTTTTGTGATCGAACCCTCCGACAAAGGGGGCAATGTGGTCCTGTGGGATATTAACAAATACCGTTCAGAGGCCAAACGACAGCTGGAATTCTCGGGAAGTTACCTGAGATCCAATGCGGGGAGATATAACAATACAATACAGGATTTCCATAACATGTTGAATGACTGGCAGCAACATGATTTATTGAGTAGAAATGAATTCCTTTTCTTACTGGTGCAGAAACCAGTGATATCTGTTTTCTATCTATTGCCTAAGGTGCACAAGCACCCCACTGATACCCCTGGCAGACCCATAATCTCTGCCAATCAGAGCCTTTTATAGAACACTTCCATCTATCTGGATTATTTTCTTTGCCCATATGTTTACAACCTTCCCTCGTATTGCAGGGACACCATGGACTTTCTGTCGAAAATACAAGAAGTTCCGTGGAAAGATTCATATATCCTGGCAACAACTGATGTTGTTGCCTTATATACTTGTATTGAACATGATATGGGCATTGAGGCTTGTAAATACTATCTGAGAGACAGACCCCTCAAAATGTTTGATCACACTATGGTATGCTGCAAATGTTACGATTTTGTCTTAACAACAATTATTTTCTTTTTGAGGACCAGTGGTATGAACAATACACTGGTACTGCCATGGGAAGTTGCTTTGCTCCAAGCTACGCCTGTCTGCTGATGGGGTGGTGGGAGGCGTAGCATCTATGGCATGAGGGCAACACAACCTACCAGAACAACGTCATCCTGTGGACCCGCTACATAGACAATATTTTTCTGTTATGGGATGGTCCACAGGATGATCTGGATTTTTTCATCCAAGGTTTATCCACCAACAATTTGAATCTTGAGTTTACTAGCAGGACAGACTCCACCACTATAGAGTTAACTAGATGTGCAGGTTGAGGTAACAAGTGGCATCCTACAAACAAATCTATATAGTAAACCCACTTCAGGAAATAGTATTCTGCACTCACATAGCCATCATCCTGTCGAATTAAAACAGAGCATCCCCTATGGGGAACTTTTAAGAGCTAAGCGAAACTGCAGCATCCCTGATTCTTATGAAAAGGAGGCTATAAACATGCAGGCCCGTTTTAAAAGCAGAGGATATACAGGCAGAAACATCAGAGCGGCTGCCAAGAAGGCCAGTTTGAGAGACAGAAACAGCTTACTTATCCCTAAGCTTAAGGATAGCGGGAGACAGGAAGTGAGAATGATTACCACGTTCAATCACACATCACAAGATGTTCATAACATAGTGCGGAAACATTGGCACATCATTAAGAGCGATGTTGTAATTGCCAAATTGGTCAGTCCCACACCCCATGTAACATACCGAAAGTGTCAATCTCTCAAAGACCTCCTTGTACATAGTCATCTGGCCATGAAAAACAAAGCACCAAAAACCTGATAGAGGGAACTCCCAGGTTTTCATAAATGTGGGAAGTGTAAAGCTTGCAGCTGTAGCACAGATGTCGAAACATTTAGTCTTCCGAATGGAAAAGTGGGGAAGATACGCAATTTCATCAATTGCAACACAGAGTATTTTTTATATGTGGTAACCTGCATTTGTGGCCTATGCTATGTGGGTAGTACTATTTTCCCTGTGAAAAAGCGGTTTCTTGAGCCCTTGCGCGCAATCAAGAATGGTGATATGTCATACGCAATAGCAAAACACTGTGATTTAATGCATGCTAACATCAAAGACATTAATACTAAAATCAGATATTTTGGCATTGACAGGGTCCCAGTGAATGCAAGAGGAGGAGATCGGGAACGTCATCTGCGACGCATGGAATCTGAATATATTATCAAACTTTGTAGTAAGACCCCGGGAGGCCTCAACCATGAGTAGGACCTCCATATACATCTAGCCTAGTTGGATTGCTGCGAATTTTTGTTTGTGCAGACAATTGCAGACAATGAGTCGTGTTTATTTGCCAGCAACAGGGCATAGCCCGTGTCCCTCTTTTTCGCGTGTGTCCTGAACGCGTCAATAATGATCTGAAATGTACCTTTGGTGGCCATTGTGGTAGGAGCGGCTGCTCCACCCATAATAACACTGGCCAAATTGTTCTATCCTCCTTCCCTGCACCGCTGTATATATATATTTTGTGTGGTTTTTCTTTCCCTTTAAGTGACCCTAAGTGGGCTTGACATGGTGGTCTTATTCTTTCTGATCTAGACATTGGTGTGGTCTCAACTTATTAATTTTGGCACTGGCCATTAATATTGATACATTTCTGTTCATTAATAGTCGAGCCCATATGCACATCCTTCACTGCGAAATATGAGGCACACAATAGCAATGATAGTGAACTATGACAGTATCGTAATTTGCCACTGGGCATATTGCACTATGTGTGTTCTTTTCTTTTATGTTTGTTTATTTAAACTCTAAATGCATTTTCCGCCGTATTTTTAATAACATTGAATGTGCACTTGAATCAATTTAACTTGCTGCACTTGCATCTGAAATGTTTTAATACAACATCAAAAACTCTTTTAAAGTCTGTTTTCTAAATGTCAAACTTACCAAAGTGCATTCTGTTTTCTATGTCCATTAACTCACAGGAAGTGTTTTTAAGCTCGCTTTCACTTCTGGGTTACTCTATGACTTTTTGACAAAGACTGTATTGTCGAAACGCGTCAAAGTCAATAAATAAAAATGTATTCACGAATTGTAAATCTTGAGTGTTACTTTTGCTTATGCTGGAGCAGTGTGAGGCGATTATAATATATATATATATTATTTACTGGCGGTCACCAGTAGATAGTTATAGTTAGGACCTATTTTCGATCATTCTATTCCCAATAAGTCTGGCGCCGGTTGACGAATCCTCCGCTCCTACCCTGAAAGTTTCGTGGTGATTCGTCAAGCGGGGGCCGAGAAAAAAGGGGTGTCCCAAAACGCGTTTTCCCCATGCAATTTCCCATAGGATCTGTTGTCGCAGCTACAGCCCGAACCGCTGAACGGAATGACACCAAATTTGGCAAAGAGGTAGTCCTCAGTTCAGACTCATGCCTTTTGCATAAATGGTGTGAATCCGTTTAGTAGTTCCTGAGAAAATTAGAGTTAAAAGTACATAAATATCTATGGCCGGGGAGGATCCGCGGACCCTACCTGCACCGTGAGCGCACCCTCCCCGAACCGAGCGCGCACCCTCCCGATCGCGCGCTGAATGCTAATTGGCTGTCGAGTGTCTGTCTACATTCGAAACCAGGAACTGTTGGCGGCCATTTTCTGCCTCGGTAGAAGCGAGACTGAAGAAGCAAGGGGAATAGGTGTGTAAAACATATAAAGGGGGCAGAGTAGAAATACTCTGACCCTCTAGAGGTGCTTAGGGGGTCCTAGAAAGACCCCCTGGGGCCCCCCTTTTTTTTTCTTCGTTTAAACGGCGAAATGCGCGCATGGTGCGCACATCCTATCGCGTTGGGTGCACGGATTCTCTCACGTTGGGTGCGCGGATCCACAGAATTTTTTTTTTAAAAAAGACAAGAAATCATTGGTTGTATGACTACTTTCTACACTAACTTTTAAGACTAGTTTAGAGTTTGTCTTCCATTAATATTCACATGAAATACATATATATGTTTTTTTAAATGTTAAATACTTCGCGGGATCCGCGCACCTACCGCGTCATAGACGCAGATGATGCATCGCGGAAGTGCATAAACGTTGCGTTACGAACATCGAACGTGTCGCGTATAGGCTGGGAGTCACGTACCGGTCGCATTGCGATCGCGCACTAAACACGTATCCAACGCATACCGTGCACGGATGCTTCCGCGTAGGGATCGAGAACGGTGGGCATAGGGTGCGCGGATCCAAAAACATTGAAAAAAAATATGTAAAATAAAGTTTTGAACACATAGTTAAAGAAATATTTTTTAAAATATAAAAAAATATGTTTGAAAAACCCAATAAACACCAAAAATAATATATATTTTTTTTTTTAAGAATTAATTAAATTAAAAAAAATTAAAAATGGTGATAAAAAAGAATTTCAAAAAAACATAATTAATGAAATTGACACACTGAAATTGAAAAATATAGGAATCCAATGAAAATCATTAAACATGATATCTTTAGAGATAAGTTATAGATAGGAATTAGCATTTAAAAAGCCTTTGAAATTCACTGAAAAAAACCATAGGTTTCATGCACGTTATAGTTAGGAATTGGCATTTAAAAAAACCTTTGAAATTCACTGAAAAAAACCATAGGTTTCAGAGACGTTATATTTAGAAATTAGCATTTAAAAAACCTTTGAAATTCACTGAAAAAAACAAAGGTTTCAGGGGCGTTATAGTTAGGAATTGGCATTTAAAAAAGCTTAGAAATTCACTGAAAAAACCATAGGTTTTAGCGGTGTTATAGTTAGCTGGACATTTCTCTCGTACAAAACCCTAGAAATTCCCCTGTTATAGTTAGTTCAGCTAACTATAACTCGCGCCCCCGCAATGCACTGCTGATGACGTCACATATTACATCACTCATGACATGGTCAGTGACATCACTGATGACAGTGCAAGAGCGGACCCCAGATCTGCATCCCTCTTCTCTTTTTTCTCCTCCCTTTGGTTTTGTATATGGCTACTTCCAGGGTACAAATTGCTAGTAATCTAGTCCTCCATTGTGCAAAGACCGGTGAAGTAGCATCCAGCCACACTGAAGCTATGCAGAGTCGGAGGACTGCCATGGCCACAAAAATAAGGCCCTGCATATGATTAGGTCCTTGGTTGTTAGATACTCCTAACACAATTTCCTCCCGAGTGATAGATATTCTAGCTTGAAGAATTTCTGAAAGGAAGTCAGAGATTTCCTTTATCAAACCTGACAGTTTGTCACATGAGGCAAACATGTGAATAGTGTCAGCAGCACCCATCGAACAACGTGGACAGGTTGTTCCCTTTCCTACTGCCCATTTTGCAATCTTATATGGTGTATAATAAAGGGAGAAAAAAGTTTTATAAAATTGTGCCTGGAGATTTATAGACATTAAACAAACCTGTGATAATTCGTACGCTCGCAAAGGAATATGCGGTTGGATTGCAAGAGAGGTCTGCCATCCCATTAGATGTTTTCCCAGGTCATCAGGGAGATTGTCCCTAAGAAGTTCATAGATGACCCCAATTTTAGGGGTATTTGGTCTGCATAAAGTATCTAATACGATATTATTTTGAAATTTGTCACGTCCCCCTGTTTTTTTTTTGCAGAAAATCCCTGATCTGTAGATATTTAAAAAAATCCCTATGACTGATGAAATATTCAGACTGGAGGTCGGAGAAAGTTTTTAGGCCACTAGAGTTATAAAAACAGCCTAATTGCTGAATGCCATTCTCGATCCATCTCGACATATAAGTATCGTGGAATAGTGCGGGTAGCTCATTGTTAAGCTTGATTGGGGTGTAGCATGAGAAGCGGCCCAGTCCTAACAGTTTTTTTACATTAATCCAAACTTTATATATGTTAAAGATGGTCTTGAGTTTTACTTTCTTAAAATAGTTGTCATTCATGTGTCGCCAAAGACAACCCTCACAACCTGTCCCTAGGATCAATTCTTGTGGAGTGGTCCTATCAGAGTTATGGCCCTCTTCTATTGATAAAAGCACGGTAGAATATCTAATTACCGTAGCCCAATAGTATAATTTAAAATTTGGCATTCCGAGTCCGCCTCTTTCTTTGGGCAGCATAAGCCACTTGAGTGCTCGGCGAGGTCTCTTATATCCCCAAATAAATCTAGAAAAGGTGTTCTCTATGTTTTTAAACTGTTGGGGAGTAAACTCCAGGCATATTGTGCGAAAGAGATACAGAAATCTAGGTAAAAAGAGCATTTTTATAACATTGCATCTGCCGCCAATAGTAAGATGTAGATTGTCAAGTCGGGTTAGTTCTTTCTTGGTATATTTAACCAGTGGGTCTAAGTTTAAGCTCACTATTCTATCTACGCTAGCGGTTATATCAACTCCTAGGTAGACAGCATGATCCTTACTCTGTAGTCATCCATCTTAAGCTTATCATTAATGACTATCTGTGTTTTGGTTGAGTTCAACTTATATCCGGAGATCTTACCAAAACTATGCGCTAACTCTTCTATCGCTGCCATTGCTTGGATAGGATTGCAAGTGACTAAGGCTATGTCGTCGGCGTACGCAAGGGTTTTTGTGTCATTGTTAAATGCCGTTATCGGGGTCACTAATGGATGAATTTCTAGTTTCCGTATAAACGCGTCTATATAGACTGCAAAGAGAATAGGAGAGCATGGGCACCCCTGTCTTGTTCCCCTAGTGATCTTAAATCTCTCCGAGAGTGTCCCATTGATCATGACGCTGGCTCCTGGGTCAACATATAGTCCTTGCATGGCTTTAATAAATTGTGATGTGAGTCCACACCTTGCCATAGCTTCCCAAAGGAACCTCCAGGAGACCCTATCAAAGGCTTTTTCTGCGTACAATAATATTAGAGCCATAGGGTCTCCTGTTTTTTCTGTGAAATCAAAGAGCGATATCACCTGTTGTACATGGTCTGAAGTTGATCTCCCTGGGATAAAGCCGTGTTGACGAGGAGACACTACTTTATGGATGATAGGAGCTAATCGGGCAGCCAGTACTTTTGAATAAATTTTCGAGTCCCCGTTTATCAATGTGATGGGTCTATAAGAACCCATTTCCATGGGATCTTTATTTTTTTTTCGGAAAAACCATGATATTCGCTGTTGACCAAGAGGGAGGGGATTTCCCGCCACAAAAAATGGAAACAAATAATTCAAGCATAATTATTCTGAGTTGTATTGCAAATTTTACATAAAATTCTGAGGGGATTCCATCTAGCCCAGCGGCTTTTCCGTTAGCTAAAGATTTCAGTGCCAGCTGAATTTCATCCCACGTAGGGGAGCTCTTTAGATTAGCCTGTTCCTCCTCGTTAAGGCAGGATCCCTCATATTGCTCCAAGTATTCATCCATGTTCTCCTGTTCCCTATTAGGCTCTTTATATAGGTCTTCGTAAAATCTCTCAAACGCCCTTCTAATCTCAGAGGCTTCCGTTCTGACCCCTCCATCTAAGTCTTTAATACTCTTTATTGTATTGAATGTCTGTTCTTCTCTTGTGCGGACAACTAGGTGGTGTCCAACTTGTTCGCTAAGTTCGTAAGTTTTTTTTTTATAGATCGTAGCTTTACTAATGCTTTCTCAATAAACACTTCCGAAATCCGGTTTCTTGCCACAGCCACCCATTCTAGTTCGTCAGTTACCTGGCCACTTAGTGTTGCTTTGGCTAATTCCGCCTCTGTCGTACTCAGGTTCAGTTGTAGTCTATCAAGTAGAGCCTTTCCTTCTCTATTGGACCTAACAGAAAACTGGAGAGTTTCTCCTCTAATCCCAGCTTTCAATGCGTCCCAGACTATCTCTATCGGAGCACTACCGATATTTACTCCCAAGAAAGCCATGATCCAATCCCTCATGTGGTTATTATAGTCCTCGTTATTTAGAAAGGCCCTTTCAAACGTCCAAATCCTCAGTGTGGGGATGCTTCTATTGCATACCAGATTAAGTACTAACGGGTTGTGATCAGAGAGTATCCTGGGCAATTTATTGATTGTGCACCTATTCTTCAGAGAGTTGGAGATAAGGAAATAGTCAAGGCGTGCATGGCGTGAGTGGGGAAGGAATAAAAGGTAAATCCATGATCACCTGGGTGGTTCATGTGCCAGGTATCAATCAGCCCATGCAGTGTACACAGATCCTTAAATGCCCTGAATACCCTGGGTTTTCTCCCTTGATATATAAATGTCGGATTTGTTGACCATTCCCCCGGAAGGTTTAAATAAAGTCGCCACAAATAATTAAGGGTAATGGCCAATGTGCCAGCTCGTTGGTAATGTAGCTCAGGGATTCAGGGTCATCACCTACATTGCCATATACAGTACAGATAGTCATCCTATTTTCCCCATTATTATATAGACATTCCGCGATGGCCCACCTACCAAATTTGTCAGAGATTGTCTTGGTAAATTGAAGATCTCCCCCTTTAGCTAAGATTGCAACCCCTTTAGTTCTACTAGATTGTGTAGAAGCGATTATAAGTTTATACCCTAGCGTTTTTAAGATATATAGTTGTCCTCCTTCAATATGGGTTTCTTGTAAGCATATGATATTTGGTTCCTTTGTTTGTAAGCCGATAGCAACTTTTTGTCTTTTTTTAGATCATTTAGGCCGCATATATTCAATGTAATAATTCTTATCCTATCCATTAAAGATATATTTCAGTATTTCTGTAGATATGCCCTCTTGTTTACTGTATAGCTTGGTCTCTATTTTTCCCCCTGGTTGTGATCCATTACATTCCACTCTTGGTTCAACCTTGGTCCACAAGCCCCCCCCTCCCCAGTACCCCTCGTCTCCCATGGTCCCCACCCTCCTCCCCCCCCTTACCACCCAATGAGGCGTCCTGGGTCAGCAAGTACCCAGGTGTGTGCGTCAGCTAGATCAGCACGTTTCAGCACCCTCTGTGTACCAGCCTGGTATAATTAGTAAATGACATTAGGAAGGAGAATTCCTCAAAGTTTTCTTCCCCCCCCCCCCCCCCTTAGCCCTATAGTCAAGTTTCCAGGTTTTGATTGTAATTTTCTTTACTGATAGAAGTTTTTAAACTATTTGTCCTTATGTTTTCCTATCTTGGTTATTTCTTTTAAGTAGACCTCTGCTTGGATTTCGCTTGTAAAGCTTCTTGTTATGCCATTAAAGATTATTTTCAGCCGTGCCGGATTTTGCAGAAAAACAGTTGCCCCAGTTTGTTCAAAAGGGGTGATTAATTGTCGCAGCCTCCATCTTCGCTCGACAGTCGCGTGAGCATAGTCTGGTCTAGTAAAGAACGAGAAGCCGTTGTATTCTCTCTTTTTTGTAGGTCTTGCCAGATCGTAGATAGCTTCTCGTAAAAGAAAATTCCCGAAGTAAACCAGAATAGCCCTTGGATATTGAGGAGGCTTATGCAAATGTTTAGGGAGCATCATAGGAAATCGGTGGGCGAGTTGGATTTCTTTTTTCCATTTCCCAAGTTTGTAGTTCCGGGAAGGCTGTTTTCAGAAGATTTATCATAAAGCCCCTTGGATCGTTGTCCTCCTTGCCTTCAGGAATTCCGAGGTAGCGCAAGTTATTTCTTCTGGCTCGATTTTCTTGATCTTCGATCTTTATCAGTAAGTCTTTTATAAATGTTTTTACATTGTCATATCCAGGGTGGCACAATAGGTGCTGGAGCCCTAGTGGGACACTTTAACTTTCAGGCCGTGGGTACCTACAGATACCTTATACTAGGGAACTTATAAATAAGTAAAGTTATACCTACTGGGTATAAGCCAATGCAACATATACTTTGAAGGGTCAGAGCACTGGCACTGAGATATGGTTAGCAGGCCTCTATGCACTCCTCAGAATTGAAAAGCCAGCAGCATCTGTTCAGATCCTTGGGGGTGAGCATGCAAGAAACACATTTCCTTATACTGTCGTGGATCTGACAATCTGCTGATCTATTGATTAGTTTTTTCATGCTAATATGCCTCTATGAGCAGTTCAGGGTGCTGGGAATCTGATGGCGAAAAGAGAATTTTTAGTTCTTCCCAGAACATCAGGAGTGAAGAAGCAGTTTCAAGTAGAGGAAGAGATTGTCAAGTACATGGTGACAAAGGAAGAGCTGTCTTTATTTATGATTGTCTCTGTCCTTGTTTTGAAACTAACCAGTGTAAGCTGGTTTTCAAGAGTGGTTAGTGCAAGGTCTACACATCCACAGAAGTTAAGCTCGTCAGGAAGAAGTGAAGCTTTTAGTTGTGGATGTCCTTAAAGAAGACACACATAGACTTAAAGGAGCCGAAAGGGGCAGTCAGCGGAGCTCCTCAAGTGTTGGGGTGATGAAATTAAACGTTTTCTTGCTGGTGATATTGCTAGCGGCAGCATGGAGCCATCTTTGGAAGGGTAAGGTTGGAGTCAGGCAGGCTGCTGAGTAGCAGACTGTCAATGACTGAAACCACATCAATGCTTTACAAGTAATGGTGATGTAAAGTTGGATTATTGGCTGGCTGCTGTTTAGAGGGATGCTTGGTCTAAAGCATGGTTTTCATATGCACTTACTCTCATATTCTACATACTTATTGAGATTTTCCTAGCCTTGGTGTGAGAAAGGCTAGATTTTATTAAAGACACAAAGGCAAGTATTTTGCCAAACATTTCTTGCGTTTGTTAAACAGCTGTCAAGAAGTACAACACTACATTACCGAGTAAACCCTGATAAAGAACTACAAACAATACATCATGATGGGTTGACCAAAAGGACATCGAGTACTGTAATAATTATCTTGATTGAGTGCAACAAGCACCCTTTTCTTGCAAGAGTCAATCCAGGTAAGGACTAGAGAACAAAAGTTAAACAGAAGTCAAAGTCAGAAAAACAGTCATCAAATTCTTGAGGACAACCAAAAGGAACACAGGAAGCATAATCCGAAATCCTGGAGTGGCCAAGGCAATCTGCCATGAGGGATCCAATGTAGGAGAAGGTTCAGGACAGTTGGGAGGATGAAGTGGGAATGGTTGAAGGCACTAGAACTGCAGAGCAAAGAAACTAGGGAGGGTTAAAGAAATAGTAATTGGATAATACTGGCCTCCGTGTATTTAATAAAATCTAGCCTTTCTGACACCAAGCCTAGGAAAATCTCAATTTTATTACAAGACCGGAGGCTCATATTATGCTTGTTCAAAGCAACGAAATAACAGATTCAGCTGGATGAGAAACTGGCTTACAATAAAAAGTTGTAAACGTATAAACGTTTGACAGATCTGCAGATCTGAGTATGTCAGGTAAACCTGCACCCGCCCAGAAAGCCCTGGAGGCCATAGCCCCTCTGGCTGAATGGGTGCCAAAGGGATCTGTGCCGATACCAGCCAAAAACATGATCCATCTAACCCAACAGGCCAAGGAGGAAGCCGAAACCGGCTTGTGGGGTTTCTGAAAGGAAATAAGTAGTTGGGTGGAAGAGGAAGTTCTGAGATCTGCCGTTCGTGAAACATACGGTTTCAAACAATCACCAACACATAGCTGAAGGGAAAAACTGATAATTCACAGATGGTAAATTAGTCTTTGTACACCTAAAAACCTGAAAGGAAACACCTAGAGAAGAATACTGAAACAACAACACATCTAAAGCTTTAACATCAGAGACACGTCTGTGGGAAACCAAACACAAAAGCATAGTCCATTTTGCAGGTAAGTGCATGAGAGAGAGATCAATATTGTCAGGCCATGAGATAAACAATCATAAAACCAAATTATCATCCCACATGGTATTGTACTTGGGAAGAGGAGGTTTAGAAAAATGTACTCATTTTAAAAGTTGACCGACCAAAGGATGCTCATCAACCGGTCTTCACATTGACTCTGATATGTTCTACAGATATGGCCGATCTGCAGGTGTAAATGGTACCATAGGCATTCCCTTGTGAAGCCAAAGAGGCTAGGAAATTAACTACTTAAGTTACATTTGCTGAAAGGGGATCTGAATCCTTGTCCAGACACCAGCTGCACCATACCAACCAGGCAGACTTGTAGACCATAGCCATTTCCAGGGGTGGGCTGAAAGCCAAGAATAATCCTGCAGGCTTCTGCGAAAGGAGAAGGAAGTTCCGCAAGGCAGCACAACCAGCAGGGAAGTTGAGGTCAAAGAAAAACAATGCTGAGGAGAAAGGAAGGCTGCCGTGGAGAACGTTAAAGCAGCCCGTAGCTTGAGGAGAGGAACGCTACAATCCCCGCTAGAAGGAACATGAAGTAAACATTCCAAACGGCCGTCGCATGCAGGGAAGCGCGAGCCAACCACAGTATGTAAATACAAATGATATGCTCACAAGCATACAACGAAGCAATAAACAGGCTTGACGATATTTAATAAAAACTGCGAGCAGAATACATATTTTGACTGCGAGCAGCAAGAAAAGAGGGCTTGTAGCTCTCTGTCAAGATAAGTCTAACAGTACTGGATGTCCTATTGGTCACCCTATTATGATGTATTGTTTGTAGTTCTTTCCCAGGTTTTTCTGGGTAATGTAGTGTTTTACTTCTTGGCTGCTGTATAAAAAATGCAAGAAAAGTTTAGCATACTAATAGCCTCCGTGCCTTGTAATAAAATTTGTCAGCGAGGACCTCGTTTTTCCCACAATTAATGTTCAAAATAATGTTGGGCTTTCCTAGTGGCTGCAGGTTCTATGGCAAAGCATGCGAAATATAGGTTCGGCTCTTCATTGTCTGAACGATTTCATGGAATTGCCAGTAGAGCGCCTGCAAGGATTTATTTTCACCTTAAATGGGTGACATTTTGCCTCCCTTATTTTCTGGCAAGTAAACCACTGTGTGTTTAAATTGCATTTATATAGCACTTACTACCCCTGACGAGTAGCCGAAAATGCTTGCGGGGTCAGTACTTTGCCTCCATATGTGGGGCTCATCAATGGTGCCTAGTGTTGCCACAACATTACACTGGCCAATTGTTTCAAATTGAGGTGGTAGGTATGAAAATCAATATATCTTTTGACAAAAAACCACGTCAGTTTTCCAAAGTAGGAGTCGTGAAGAGATTTGAACTGTGTTGAGCTGCAGGGATTGAACAATTTTTATCAATAATGAGACGCTTCACGCTTTGTCATTATCTCGCGCACACACAAGGTTTTCCCACCGGCATGGAACACTTCTATGTTTTGCTGCATCTGAAAGGGGCACTGTTCCTGGCGCAGACCAATCACATTCCACTTCCGGGACTCCACAGCTTGTGCCTTGGTAGTTATTAGGGAATCCCTAGGCATACTAAGCTGATGAAAGCCCCAGTAATGGCTTCAGAAGTGGTGTGATCCTCTGCTTTCTAAATCAGATTAACTGTTTAGCCGCTGCCCCCGGCAGAATGTACCACCTGTGGGTTTTAAGTTTCACTGGATCGAAAGGCAGGACGTGGTCTGTTGTTGCATTAAATCTGAATTGCACAACAAAATTATTCATTTTACGCTAGAAAATATATCAGAGAACTCAGACCATGACCACAGACAGTGTCAATCTGTCGCTTAATCAGCTTCCACATTCAGTGGCATATTTAGCAAGCATTCGAGCCACCCCAAAATCATGCAAAGTGACGCAAAGCAGCACAAAGTCTAGAGGATGTACTTTCGATAAGAGGTGCTAGACCGCTTGTTTGTTCTATAGCGCAGAGGAAGGGAGCTGCAGCAGGCCATATTTACTAAATATGGATCTGAGCTACTTTCTACCCATCTTGCACACCTATATTTTAGTAAATGTTGCTCCTCAGTATCGCAAATAATGCACCACTTAGAGACACTGTTACTGATCTGTCTGATTTTCTCTTTACTGAGGTTTTGAACAGAAGGAGGTGGGTCACATTTGTGCATAGGAAGCCATTACTACATTACCTGGACTTTAAGGCTGAACCGAGGTGCTACATTGGCTTAAAGGGACCATTCAGTAAAAAGTATAAAGCTTTTCTTGGTACCCAATCAAACAATCACCAACAATAAGTGTTCCAGAATGCTCCTGGTCAACATTTACAACTTATTGTGCCATCATTTAATCGATGGTCTGTTTAATTAAACGCCATCAGGCGGCAGCTGCTAAACCTTTTTTTGTCTCTTTGTTTCCTCCTTCATAGCGATGTCCACTATCTGACTTCTGTCTCACCACCCAATGATCAAGAGCTTTCTTAGAATTGTTGCCCAAGGCAGCCATGCTGACATCTTTTCTGCCTATTTCCCCCATTGGAGAAAAATATACATCCATTTCATAATCTGCACACTCCAAAGTCATTATATTTCCTTTAATTGGGATATATCAGCACAATGTCGAAGGTAGTTGTGGTTGTGCAATTTTGTGCAGAGCCTAATTCGGATAAAGCTAAAAGGGTGGCATTCAGTGACCTGTCCCTGCCCTCATCTTCTGCCTGTAGCTTCATTCTGGTGTTTAAGTCCCTCTAGAAACAGCTTCCTGATTTCTGTTCTGGAGAATGCATCATTTCCTCCACACAGCCAGTGGATGCCCCGCTGTTCATCACTCGCGACACCTTTGAATTTGAACAGTATTAGCCCATCGATCCTCATTGGAGTTGTCTCCAGTTTCCAACCACCACATATTTTAAGTTGAAACTAAGGTTTTCAAAAACAACAGTTGATGGACAGAATGCAGAACAATGTCATACATTCACCCCAGTACAGAGATCTGGGCCTAAATGCGTCGTTTTTTTACTCACCATGCCATTCCAGTTTGAACCCAGCCGTATGAAAATCAGTCTTGACCCTGTGCCTCATGGAATCAGTCTAGCCCGAACTGCCAAGACAGGTCCTCCCTGGACTGGAACCAAGCATCCTAGGACCTGTTTCGGGGTTTCACCCCTCTTCAGCCAGGATAGCTTGATTCCAGTGGCATGGAGAGTACGGGACTCACGTCTGAGCATACCCGTCCCACTCGGGGTGACAAATGCAAAAACAACAATTGATGGACAGGATGCAGAACAATGTCATACATTCACTCCAGTACAGAGATCTGGGCCTAAATCCATCGTTTTTTTGCTCACCATTCCATTCCAGTTTGAACCCAGCCGTATGCAAATCATTATTGACCCTGTGCCTCATGGAAACAGTCCAGCCCGAACTGCCAAGCCAGGTCCTCCTTGGACTGGAACCAAGCATCCTAGGACCGGAAAATGTCAAATCATCGCAATTTCCACGAGCGGAATGTTTTTTTTGCCCAGGCCTACCGAATACGCCGTAAATTAGTTTTCACAGGCATTTCAAGATTGTGCATAAGAGGTTGATTTTGACCCTGTGTGCTGCTTCTACCTAGTTACATGTTTTTTTAGCGTTGGTGTGATGTGCTGAAATTTCTGAAAACTGAGGCCCATTCTGGTAAGTTGATTTTGTATCAAAAAGACTCCTCATCACATATAGAGATGGTGAAGGGCATTGTGCACTATTTGGTAAACTTGGGGCTTGAAAGAGAGATGGGTTATTCAACAGGATCCCTCGATTTTGTACGAGTGAAAGCAGTATTGTTGGGAGCAAAAAGCCCCTATTGCCACCAAAACGTCGAAAGTGACGGAGATAGGAGCTTGTAAATATGCCCCATGATGTTTTATGAGAAGGTTTACCTCGAAGCCACCGATCAGTTTCCACTTTTGATTAGTGAATACTGTGCGTGATATATCTGGAAAGTTTTTGCAGTGACTGCCATGCTTTGTCAAAGGACAGGAGAATAGATGTGTCCTGCTTGACGTTTACACGATAGCTGTTCAATAATGCTAATGTGGCATCGGCTGTGTTAAGTGGGTTTTTTGTAAAGAATTTGACTTTCTTTTAGAAAGCATTTAGAAGCCATGTATGTTCTCAAATACCTTGTGTGGGTACTACTTCACTACCTGGCTGCAATAAACAAGTCAGTTCAGATCCCATTCCAATGATTTATTGTACTGTCTGAAAAGAAAAGTCACGGTGAGCTAATGAAAAAGCTTTTTTCTTCTACAATATTGCAAATGCTATTAGCTTTTACCACGTTTGAAAACAAGAATATGAAACGTTTTGAATTTTTCAACCTAATCAACACTATCTGTGCTTTTTTTTCGAAAATGAAGCCTGGTCTAGTTGAGGTGCACGGGCCAGTGTTGATGAATTCAGACTGCAGTGCAACGGAGAATGACAGCCAGGTCCTTGCATTGCCAACTGTTTTGACTTTAGTTTCAGGGTCTCATGTAACAAATCCGTGGTTTTTGTGAGTTGCATTCTTTGTTTACTTCAGCAGAACACTTGGAATAATATAACAGATAGCAATACTTGTAAAGGTCTACGCCCATGCACTGGTGGTAAAATGGGTGGAAGCACAATTTGCATCTTACTATCACTTGTACCTGTTTGGAGTCTTATTTGCACAGTAGCCTAATAACATTGTGCTTAAAACAGGCACAAATATTATTTTTGCAAGAAAATGACCCATTTGTTGCCTTAATCTTTAAAATGGGTGGAAAAATACAGGAGTGCCAAGGACAAATACAAAAAAAGAATGATTTTAAGCCCATCTTACTGGTCACGTCTAAATGTCAATTTCTGTGTTTGAATTACATTGAGTGATTTGTCAACCTCAATACTGGAATATGTTAGTATTAAAGCGATATGCAGTGAACATGCATAGCGCTGAAGAGCAGTGATACATAGGGATGATTGCACCAAAGAGGGCAAGGAATGAATGGGACTGCTGAGTGCGCTGCATTGCTACTAAGAGTTAATCATTTCTAAGATGGTTTTATTGGCATGTAGAGTGAAGTATTGGCTTAGCCAGTAGAATTAATTCCTCGAAGGAGAGGCCAAGGAATGAATGAACATTAATGTTTTTCTCCATCTCAAATGTTACGCAGTGATGGAGAGAACACATGAAACATGCATCACTGTAGCATGAATAATGTATCCATCTGTGCAGCATGCTGTGAGAGTGGGCAACATATGGCTATACGCTTATGGGCACCTGTACGTGTGTTGTCTCTTTATGCATTGGTTCCTGATTGTGGTTGAATACCTGTATCTATTGGCCTGTGTACATGTTTAAATGTGTGCAGGGGTGCTTGAAGGTTTTTTAGCTTGAGTTCATGGGTGGTTGCATGTTTTTTGATTTGTGTGCATGTTAGCCTGTGCATCAGTTAGTCTGTGCACCTATCCACAGTTCCCCAAAGATTATTTGATAGATTGAAAATATAATTTCATCATCAAAAACAGTTTTTGCCTGATTAGCCATGCCACGCGCAGGAACTTAAATATGGCCACCGCAACCACAGACAAGAGATTGCTGTTACAAGTCCTGAGGGCTTGTGCTCGACCTGTTAAACTCAAAAGACGGCATAAGGCTGCAATCTACCTGGCTCTGGGTGTAACATATTTAGGACAGGAAAACAACAATTGTTCCTCAGTTTTATCCAACTGCATGCACAAGTGGAATCAAGTAGCCTCAGGCTTAACATAGTCCCACAATGAAGTATAAGCAGCAACTGGGATGGTGCCATAACTGAACTGCAAAAACAATGAGCGGGCACACGTAGATCAAAAGAAATAAAAAAAAGTCCTCTGCCTTGGTCATGGATTTATGCAGTTGTTAACATCTAGTGGGGCAACCTGTGTGGCTAAACAATTTCTTCTGGGCAGTAACTCTCTCTGAGAATCTAGATTTAACCACTGCACCGGCAGATGATAGGTCTTTCCATAAGTTGGCTAGGCCTCACTCATTCCAGGCTTAAAGAAAGCCAGCCAGTTATTCTTTTTGGAGGGATGTAAATTAATAACATCAATGAGGCATTCTCTGAAGGGACGTAGTTCTTCAGTACCCCAAATGCACACCCGTGGACTAACAGTCTTCAGGCGGCCAGTTCAGAGATAAAGTTAAGATCAAGATCTAATGCTAATGGCACCAGGGATGTTCCTCTCCCTACACCACTGATTGCTCTGATAAAGTTGTTTTCACTTTTACCCAAAGGACCCACGTGGACGTGTCCCCATCCTTCGTCCCCATCTAGTGCCATGTCCCCAGGTTGGGACTTATAGGTTACCATTGGGGGAAGGATTGGAAACCATGCAGTCTTTTTAGCAGACCTAAGAATTGGCCCTGCTCTGTGGTTTAAGAGGTGCGAGCTTTTGGCGATATGCGGCCTCGAGGGCCCAGACCAGCCAAACGGATCCCCAGAGAATCAAATTCACTGACTCTTTCCAATGCTTCCCCACCCAAACTTGCAGTAGCCATCACACTTTTCTAAAAACATTGATTTCAAGACCATACTCAAGGAAGAACAAATTAAATTTGACCACAAGATTTTGAAGTCCTGCCATGGTTTTGGCCAAGAGAAGGGCTTCATCAGCAAAGAAGAGCATCAGGACTTTCTGTCCTGCAAGACTGGGGAAATCATTGACGTAATCAACCAGAAACTTGACACTGTTGTTTATATAAAGGAGAAAAAGAGTGGGCGACAGGACACAGCCCTGGCACACTCCCTTATTAATGGAATGGCCTGCGTTAATTCTCCTTTTGTGCCACATCGAACCCTGACAAAATGTACCTCATGAAGGGGCATGATAATGTTTGGCAAATGTCAGAGCATCCCTATCCTGCATAAAACCTACTACAGCTTCTTTGTAGGTACTAGGTCAAAAGCAGCACGAAGATCAATAAATGCTACAAAACGTTCTACCCCTCCAATATCTATAATCTTCTGCTTAACAAGAAGGGAGCGGAAGGCCTGGGTGATTAAGATGGTCTTACATCTAAATCCTGCCTATAGGTTGGATAGGATATGGTTGTCATTGATCCAGTTCAAAAGTCTCTCCAAAACCTGTTTGCAGAAGACCTTTTGGTGATTATCCACAAGGCTAATTGGCCAGTGATCTGAAGGGGGGCTTGGGATTCCCTTCTTGAAAACATGGACAATCACTACCCCTTTCAAAGTGCAGGCATTGCTTCCCCTGCTGCAATTCATTTTTTGGAAGCAGTGTCTAATTGATCATTCCACTTGTTGCACTCCCATGTGGCTTTAACTTGCTTACTACACACCGGAAATATGCTCTGCATGCCCTTATCTCTTATATATCTCCTTTTTTATTGCTTTAAGGAGATTTCTCTTTGCCTCTTGACAGTGCTGTGGGAACCACCCATTCACAGGACGCTTTGCCAGAGTCCTCATGGATTTCTTAGGAAATAAATCTTTAAGCCCTTCAAATAATCTGGTATGCTGAGCTACAACCATTTATTTTTGGCCCCTTTTGTCAAGCATAATCTCCATGTGCATGGCAATGATTGCCTGTGGGGAAGAACACACCACCTCCCACTTTATGTTCTGGCAGTTATTCGTCACCTCCAATAGTTGGTCATACTGCTGAGGTAGATCGTGGAATACCAACTCCTTCATAGTTAGTTCTAAGGACTTATGATCACTCTCATCCCTCTCTATTACTTTAATGTCCTCCATCAACCTCCACAACTTTAATCAATAAAACGTGCGTACAACTCTCTTCTGAATATGGGAGCAGGAATAGCATCAGAAGTCGATTGACCATTGCAGGCTCACAAATCTTGGGCTATGGTGAGGTCTATTACTGGAAGGGTCGGTCTTGTAAGGTTCCTCTTTACTGAGGAAGTTAATTCAGGGATTCCCCATACCATATTCTCCTCGTGGCAAAACTCCTGCTTAATACCATTGGATTCATATGTAAGATTTAATCGCCTGCCACAATGACATAATGGGACACTGAATAATGGGCCAAAATCTCCTCCAGCAGGAGTAAAGAAGGTGATTCTCGAAAATTCCACAGGCTGCAATGTATTTGTTAGTTAGCAGGAGGGGATTGGCTTTCGGGAAGGAAAGTATAATCCCTTGGATGTCTGGCAATCCTGTTTGGAGTTCTTCTGGGGAACAGGAAAGCGTGGTGTTCACCCAGGTAAGTAGCCCACAGGAAGGACGCCCGGCTGGGGACCTGATTGCTGGAACAATAAAGCTCTTAAAACCACACCTAAATACACACTCGATCGCTCAAGTTTCCTGAAAAAGGCAAAGTGCATGGTTGTCAATAAAATGCACTCATGCAGGGTCATTTAGTTTTGGCTTAATCCCGGCAATGTTCCAGCTAACAATGGAGGTGGTGTTAGAGCGTGAGCTGGCATGGAAAGTGCACGTCCTGGATAGTACCAATGGCTGGTGAACAGTAGTCATAGATTGGCCCTTATCCTCAACAACCAGCTGAGCAAGAGAGACAGTTGATCGCATGTGGATAGCCTTAGATTTGGAGGGCAGATGAGGATTGAATTTAGTGCTTCTAGGGATCAAAGGTTTCGGTGAATAAGTGTGGGGCACAAGTATTGGGTGGAGATGGCAATAAAAATAACCCAGTGGGAGGAGAGAGATACCAAGACATGATCCACTGGAAGGAGGGCAGTTGGCCAGTAACTTCTGCACAATAACAGGAGACCTGAAGTTAGCAATCACACAATCAACCAGGAAGCTTTTTTACCGGGGGGGGCAGCCCAACTCTCCCTTCAAACTATCTGAATGTCAGATGCATCTGAGTAACGGAAATTGGCGGTGTGGTGCAACCAGTGAAGAGCCTTGTTTATAAGCTGGGTGAAAGACAACAGAATTGTGAGGGAAACAGGTTACGTTAAATAATACAGTCACATAGGGACGAGCCTCGGGAGGAAGGTTAATTGAGATGGAATTTGGTTCATTGGTAAATGAAGGTCCTGCTACCTAAGCTGCCCCAATGACCCCATCCCTGTCTCCACCCCTGGTCCCACCCAGAGAGACTCATTCATTTCCCAAGCACTTGTTATTTTCTGTGGTGGATTAATGCCTGGCTACCCTGTCCACTGCACAGTTTTGCATCAACTCAATATTTCTCTGCTTGATAGTAGAGGGTATGGTGGGAATAGTTTCCGCTGGGCAGTAGGTAGAATGTGGAATCAAAGCTGTGGGTTGGCCTTTAGATGTTGGATTTAGTTTGCATAGTTCTACCTCAATTGCACCCACCCACTTGTAAATTGGCTTTAGTTTGAGTTCAGTGTTGACAAGCACTTTGTCACACAGGACCTCCATTATATCTTCCAGTTTAACCTCATCAAAGCCCACACAATCCCTGTTCGAACTGTTAGGGTTTAAACATGATTGCTTGGATTTAGCACACAATTCTAGCTTCTTTCTTTTCATTGCCTGCCATTGGCTATGAATTACGGCTCGAAGGGCACTAGAGTCGCTGCAAAGGGAGTAGTGAAAGGGAAATTAGGAGGACCTGCTCCTCGAATATTGATAGTGGTAGTGGCAGTGGCAGTGATACATGTCTCAGAGTCTACTGGATATGAAGGGGCAAGGTGCATGGGAGGAGGGGAGGAGAGGGATAACCAGCACTCAGACAATTATATTTCCTTATTTAGGACACCTACTGCTTGCTGGAGAATTTCATCCAAGGAAGTGCCAGTCTGAGATTTAGACGGGTTAGTGGTTGAAATGTGCTTCCCCATTCTTACAAGTCTTGGCTAATTTAAGATGAGCAAGTAGGCTGACAGGGGTAGCACTAGAGGGTGCGCATGCAAGATGGCCACACTTGCGTGAGACTCCTTGCTGCCTAGGCACACAATCCGTCACAATCCTGCCCTAACGTCCGTTCCTGAACTACAACAGCGTGGGAACAGTGATCAGAAAATCAGCTGTAACCCTGCAGCTAACTAAACAGCGTCAAGAAGCAGTATAGCTGCTATACACGCTGTGTGAACTGTGAGCTCCTACCATGGCGTTGAAAATGGTGGCGGATCGGCGATCGTAACCGAACGGCCTCTGGAGGCAGGGAAGGGCCCTGCCTGCCTGCTGAACTCCTGGGGACCCCTCCGCAGCAAGACCACTGTGCGGGACCCCGAGCTGCGAGGGCGGAGTGTGGAGCTGGATATCGCTTGCTGTCGCTGCGTGAGACGCCACCCGCAGCGGCACTGAACGTGCGGAAGACCGCGAGGCCTGTCCCCACCGATAGCTGTGAGTAGATTGCTGTTGCGGCGCGACGGGGTGGAGAGGCTGCACTGGCTCGGAACCGGCCTGGCCCTCCAGCTCAACCCGCTCAGTGACTGCATTGAGGAGCGGCTGAATTAGAGATCTGCACAACTAATACTGCTGGTAGCAGCATTCATGGAGTCAGTGGCCTGCCGGGACCGAGTGAGAGACTGGGGCAGGGAGCACATCAAAGCGCGGCCCACAGGCTGGGTGCAGTTCAGGATATCTGTGGCAGTGAAGGCTCAAAGAGGGGAAGGCCAGCGCGCTTCATCAGAAAAAGCAGGGAACTAGTGCCTCTTACAGAGCCCGGTGTGCTCCTTGGACTTTACCCTACTCTGCATACTGTTGAGTGCGAGCTGGGCTGCTGAATGCAACTGCAGGGCCGGGGCCCCAGGTACAGGAGACACAAGGCACGCTTGGCTGCGGTGCTCTAAGCGCAGATTCCATCGGTAGCGGCGATAGGGGCCACATTCAGACTCATTAACGGAGTGGGCCGCACTGTGAGCTCTGATCCTCCGAAGGGCTGTGGAAAGCAGCTCATGTGCATGGGCCAGAAACGTGCCAACAAGAGCGGTGCTTGCTGGAGAGGGTGCCTTAGGCTGGCATTGTTGCATCCTTGCCTCAAGATCTAGTTGGAAAGGCCCGAGGCGGACGTGATATGCCGGGGTAACTCGGCCTGTCCCCCCGGGCGACGCAGCACTGGGCAGCATACCAGGCAGGGAGTAAACTATGGGCAAAACGGACTGCAGGAAGTCCAAACTGCATTTTGAGGCACGCAAATCCACCAGAGCTGTGAGTGATCCCGAACAAGCAATGGCCGATGGCCCCGGCTCCCAGACCTCCACTGATGACCTTAAGGAACTGCTCCTTACAATGAGACACAGTCTTACATCTATATGAGCCGAGATGGATGCACTGAACACACGGCTAGAAAATGTCACTCACAAGCTTAACCAACACGAAGAGTGCATCAAGGAGACGGAACAACGCATTTCCAATTTGGAAGACACATCCGTGGGGAGGGCAGAGCAGCTTTTCAACATGGAGTGCCTGCTAAAGGTTATAGCGGCGAAAAATGAAGATTTGGAGTCGAGATCGCGCCGCAACAACGTAAGAATTCTTGGCATTCCAGAATCCACCAACACTGGTCGGATGGAGGAATTTGTGGAACGCTTACTCGCGACGATATTTGAAAGAAGCGCCTTCTCCACGATGTTCATAGTGGAAAGAGCCCATCGCTCCCTGGCCGCTCGACCACCACCTGGGGCTCCTGCAAGACCGATTATTGCTCGAATGTTGAATTATCAGGACCGTGACACAGCCCTGAGGCTAGCACGAGAACGCAAAACGCTTTCCTTTGAGGGCTCTGAAATTGCCATTTTCCTGGATTTCACATTGGCAGTTCCGGAAGCCTGGAAAAATGTCCTGCCCGTCAAGAAGAAACGACAGCAGGCCAACATCACCTACGCCATGCTCTTCCCTGCGAAGCTCCGGGTGACACACCAGGGCCTAAAAAGCATTATTTCACTAATCCGCAACATGTCACTGATTTCCTGAAAACCACTCTCCGACGATCCCCTAGAAACGAACCATCTCTGAGCCCGACTCACTCAAATGCAATCCTATCTGACATAGAATGATGCCACCAGGACTGCTTAACGGAAAAGGTGGCAGAGCCACATGAGGCTCATCTGATCACTGAACAGTGGCATTGCAAAACCGATTGGTCGAAGACCTCGCCTGCTTTTGATGCCATCTGGCACTGTGGCTGCATTCCCCACTCACGACATGGACATGTTTTCAGGATGTAGGGACAATGAATTAGTGCCTGGGCACCCTCATGCTCATGGGGGGAGACTGTTGTGCCCTCAAGCATTTATTCCCAAAGGGTCATCCCCACAATGTTACAAGCTTACGGCTTTCTTCTGGTTTGTTTCACTTTTCCTTGGTTTGCAAGGGCTGTTTTTTCCCTGAATTTTGAACATGGTGGGAGGAGAGGGACTGTACGGCACAGCAGGATTGGGCTGCTGATGTGGGAGGGAGGCAGGATTGGGGTGCCGAATGGGGAGGGACTGTTGGAAATGCTCAACAACACTTTATGCACAGACACAAACACAGGCTGCTGTCCCGTCTGCACAGAGCTTTTTAAGCTAATTCACTATACAATGCAATTCCATTACTCTATACCTGACTCAACCCAGTCCCCCTAGCTATAACTTCCTCACTTGGAATGTGAGGGGCCTGGAGAACCCCAGGAAATGGCGACACGTACTAGCCTACCTGGATAAACACAACATACACTGCGCTATGCTCCAGGAGTCTCACATGGGACCCAGCGCCCCATCCACCTACGCTGCCTGGTGGGCTTCATACAGATGATTTTTGACATATTCCACCTGTGCCCGTAAAACGGTAATCCTGATTTTAAAAAACGTCCCATATGTACCCATTAGGGCGTTCACCGACCCTCAAGTGCACTACTGCCTAATGTGGGGATGGATGTCATCTCAATCCATAACTATGGGATGCTGCTACGGGCCTAACCACGATGATCCTGAATTTTTCAATGTACTTTGGGGTAACATTTTAGACACGGGCTCCACTCACTTGGCCTGGGGTGGGGACTTCAACGTCACTCTAGATCCGACAATAGATTGGCAACGACCGCTATCATAGCACTACACAGGGGCACAATAACAGTTTTCAGAGATTGTTACCACACACGGTCTGATAGACGCATGGAGAAATCTACACCCCACTGTCAGAGAGGGCACATGTTACTCTTCACCACACCCAACATGGTCGCGCATAGATGGTTGGTTATTGACCAGGGGACTAAAATCATGGCTCACCGTAGCGAGACATCTCCCACGCACTTACTCTGATCACGCTCCTGTGCTGATAACCCTTACTCTGCCTTGCTCATCGACGCCTTACCAATCTTGGAGACTCCCTGTATCTGCTCTGCTCGATCCCCTGTTCTGCTCAGGATTAGAACAAGAGATCACAGACTTCTTCCCACACAACATAGACACGGTGCCTCAGATTTCTACGGTCTGGGAGGCATTTAAAGTGACAATTAGAGAGGTCTGCATCGCAAAAGGGAAAGGCATCTTAAAAGACATCTGGAACACTCTTCGTTCCTTAGAAACCTACCTTAGAAAGTTGGAGGAGCAAATGAGGTTCAACTTAAATCCCTGCTGACACCACGGCAATGTTGCTGATCCTGAGTTTCACAAAGAGAAGGGAAATCCAGAGAGAAAACAACTCTCCTTAAAGGATTTCCCTTCCCCTAAAATACTCACCTGGTGTGACGTCATGCCGTAACTTCTCCACTAGTGAGAAGTGAGCAGTGTGAACACGCGCACATCGGTGTGCCTGCTGTCACTGCAGTCCGGGAAAAAATGGACCACACGCGCCAGGGCACAAAACAGAGCCTGATAGAGGCCCGTTTGGAGGCCCCCTTTAAAAAACTGCCAGTGCTCTGCACTAGTGAGACCCGGCCCATTCGTGTGTGTCAGCCCGTGCTGAGACAGCTTCCCGGGCTGGCGTTCGTCGTATTGCAGCCGCATCCGAGTAATTCACAGGTCTTTAAAAGACCATTTACGTGTTAACATGGCTTTGTTGTGAGGCTTTGTTGTTTTTTCACCCCTTCATCTCCACTCTGCCTATTGCTGGAAGAATTAGCCCCCCGCGAAATTTGGCTCTAGTAGCGCATCTGGGTCCATTGTTGGTGAGTGGTAGTGAGGGAATTCATGGAAAAAGAGGAAATGGGGGAGGGGTGCCAGAAAAGACTGTTGCACCGTGTGCGACCAGTGCTAGGGCTAGCCCTTGCTGGGAGTATTACCTCCTGTTAGAAATGGGGGTCTCTAGTCGACAGTAGCTGGCGCCGATGTCGAATAGTGACCCTTCTTCCTAAGTCAGAGTAAGGGGGTACACCCTTTGATAACCCCTGCTCAACCCTGTGGTAACCTAGCACGAGCAGTCAAGCCTATCTCAGAGGCAGTGTGTGAAGCATTTAGGACCATACACAATAACGCAGGAAAGACGCTACAAAATAGACACCACAAGCAGTTATAAAAAAAATTGTTATCTTCATATAGATTAAACACGAAACTGAGAAATGCTCAAGGAACCACAATGCACGTAATTACAGATTAGTCTCCAGAGCGATGAAAGCACTTGTGCGTGTGGGTGGAGCGAACTTTGTTCGGGCCGGGATCTATGGGACCCGGTGATGCTCAATGTACAAGGTACTTAGGATATAAAGGGGCACGGGGCACAGCTCCTCAGGGAAGGTGCGGGATGGCAGGCGGACCCCCAGCGGCCACAGTTCCTGGGAGGTGGCGATCTGCAGCGTGCACTCACGATAATCCTGGGACAGGTAAAAGCGGCACCCAGCGGTGCACACGGAAGTTAACAAGGCTCCCGATGTGGGGCTATCGTGGGCACTCAGCGGTGCTGCTCTTCAGCTGCAGCGGCCCACGATAGCGATAGCGATAATTCTTGTGGCAAAGTAGGGATGGGCACTCAGCGGCACAACTTCTCAATGGCGGCGGCCCAAAACAGTGATAGTAAGGACTCTTGTAGCAAAGCCAATGCGGGACTGCAGCGACACAGCTCCTCAGATGCAGCGTCCCACAGTGGCGGTGGTACTGATTCTCGTAGTAGGGTAAATGCGGGCACTCAGCGGCACAGCTCCTCAGCAGCAGCGGCCCACAATAACGACAACAAGGTTTTTCATAGCATGGCCAAGGTAGGCACTCAGCCGCACAGCTCCTCGGCTGCAGTGGCCCACAATGGCGTCAACAATGGAGCTCGTAGCAAGGCCTATGCGGGCACTCAGCGGCACAGCTCCTCGGCTGCAGCGGCCCACAATGGCGATAGCAATAGTTTCCATAGACAAGGCAAATGCGGGCACTCAGCGGTACAGCTCCTCAGCTGCAGCGGCCCACAATGGCGATAGCAATAGTTTCCGTAAACAAGGCAAAAGCGGGCACTCAGCGGCACAGCTTCTCAACTGCGGCGGCCCACAATGGCGATAGCAATAGTTTCCATAGATAAGGCAAATGCGGGCACTCAGCGGCACAGCTTCTCAGCTGCAGTGGCCCACAATGGCGATAGCAATCGTTTCCGTAGACAAGGGAAAGGCGGGCACTCAGTTGCACAGCTTCTCAGCTGCAGCGGGCCACAATGGCGATAGCAATAGTTTCCGTAGACAAGGCAAATGCGGGCACTCAGCGGCACAGCTTCTCGGCTGCAGCCGCCCACAATGGCGATAACAATAGTTTCCGTAGGCAAGCAAAATTGGCGTTCCCCACAGTAGGTCCAGAGGCCTTGGATTTCTCAACAGAGGCCTCACCTGTGAGTAGGATTTCTCTCAATAGGAATCCGGGCTGCTGATGAATGAAGTCTAATGTCCCCGAGACTTCGGCAGGAGGCAAGCTCGATTCAGGCCCTTGGGTAGTTGCTTCAGTGGATGGATCAAAGTTTCAAAGTCATCTCCCCCCCGTTTACAAGGCCAGAGGTTCGTCTTGGTATCCCGAAGTTACACACCACAAAGGGGTTTCAGCTCAGATCTTTATACCCCAAAAGTCTTTGTTCTTGAAAAAGTCACAAATCACTCGACCCGGCCAGAACCAGTTTGGTGTCGACTTGGTTCACTTTATTTATGAGGCTGCATCCTCGCTTTCAGGGAGAGGGGCCCACCATCAGACACCCAGCGGGAGGTGGAGCCATCATTCACCTTGCCAGGCACAGCCCTGCTCAGATCAAAGGGGTCACCCCTCCCCATACTTCAACGGCAGATTGCTCCATTTGACCCAGGTCGGCCCCGGCCTGCCCTGGCCCTCTAAACCAGACAACCAATACACATACCAGTGAAACACACAGAAAGACTTAGACAAAAAGATACCTACTTTCCAAAAGCGTCAGTTGCACATGCAGAACATTAAGACAATCACTACTACCAGATGCACGTTAATATTTGGAGCGGAAGCATACCAAATTCGACCTCCCTAGCATATTCCTTGGTACCACTAGGACTACACCGGTTCATCAGTTACTTTATAATAAGGAGCATTCGCGCTGTGTCACTGAATGGCAGTGGCACAGCGCCCAGAACATCTAACACCAGCAACCATGAAGGAGACATAACGACAAAAATGGAAGGGAGACCTACGCCAATGGTGCCAGGTCTAACACCTCCCCTTGCCCTGAGTTCGGGTCTAGTTGCGCCCCTGATGTGTGATGCGCGTGTGTTTGTGTGCATGTATGCTTTGTGTCTCTGCATTTATACACTATACAAAACCTAGCTTATTGCCACAGTCAGTGCTTGTTGTATCCAGGCGAGCAGCAGTGCGCCTTGTCAGATCCGTGGCAGGCAGTGGGCATGAGATGGCGTGGCCGGGCGGCTTCAGGCTCGGCTCACAGCTCTGATGATGGCCGAAGGAGACTTCTACAGGATTCAAGGGCTCGGGGCATTCACGGGAGGAAATGAGGCAGAGCTCGGAAATGCAGTCAGTTTCCATTCATCGAGGAGGCTCATCACGATGCGAAGGGGCCCTGATGCCTGACTGGGCGCGCGCTGAGTCGCAGACTGTGATCTCTCTGAGCTGAAGCCCGGCGAGTGTTGTAGGAGAAATGCAAAGGACATGACGTCAAATGAGCACAGAGCGAGGGCAGGACAAGTCAGCAGATAACAACGAAAGGGAACATACGGACTCTTTGAATGTCGTTGCAGCTTGAATCAGTAGTTCCGGTTATTCTACGACAGTAAGACCCATATTTACTAAAGATTTGCACTGCTGCATGTGCAGCACAAAGAGCCAATCAACGTCTGTGTGCAGGCGGATGTTTAATCTGAACGTTGACATGAGTCTGGCGCTGAAAGTAAGTGCGTCATGTAGTGCAAATCTCCTGTAATACTGGCTGAGTGGCCGCAACCGGGTGGAAAAAGTGCAGACATACCTTACATTTCATGCACGGCCAGATCAAATAAAGTCACGCACAGTAGTCCCAACGGATGAAAAGAGGCGCAAACAATGACGGTGGAAATCGGTTGACATTTCCATACATGATATGAAAATCCACATATTACGTGATATACCCGCGGGTGGTGATCTGTGAGAAGATATTTATATCGGAGGGTATGTGTACCCTCAAGGTAGACGCCGCTTGCTTGCCCTTGCACCGAGCGGCAATGCTAAATCCTGTTTAGCGTCACATCGACAGGACATAATTAGCATTGGCATGGGCAATAACATCAGCAGCATGTGACATATTGTAAAAATCATGATGCATTATTGTATGCCATTTGTGCAATGCCGAGCTGCAGATCCTCACGCACAAAGGTATGGGCTCCCAGCTCTCTAGCCACGTTGCCCAATTTCCAAGTGACCCACTAAACTTCCAATCATTAGATAAAAATATACTTTTCAGAGAAGCGGTAAACTTAGAATTCTGTTTTCATGGACCACAGCACATTTGAACATTCGAAGGATTGTACGTGTTCTATACAAGCAGATTTCAATGCAGCATCACCACATCAGTGGCGCCCACCCTCCTTGCCATCCATTGGCTCAGGTTATCCCATTAGACATTCCTGATACTGCACCCATGAGCAGGACCTCTAACACTAAATCTGGAACTCAGGATCTCATGGAGTGCCAACTTCAGCTCTTGGGCATAGGCAAGGACTGGTGCCAGCTAAGTTCTGATGGAAGATACTAAGCATGCCTGGCATGCTTCTAGCAAGAATTCTCAATGAGGTCAAAGTGCACTTGATGTTGAACATTTTAGCGAGGTTATCCATGGCTCAGGAGAGTGTGGTGAGAACGTACAGGGTATAAAACGTGCAAGGACTTGCCACAAACCAAACTTGCTCGGGAGCGGGGCAAAAACTCAGTATCATCTAAGTCTACCATTATATGAGAGCATGGTGGTTCAGAGGCGCACTGTGGAGGCCGGTGTCTAGAAATGTTTTCACCCATGTCCAATGTGGTAAGTTGAATTCTAGAATAACCTAAGGAATAAGAAGGGCGGAGCTCAACTGGGTCACGTAACAGTGAATCTGGGCAAGGGGAAATGGAAATTGTATGTGCCACTGAACTAGAGGACATCTTGATGGAGTTTGAGACTATACGTAGCCAATGGCAAGAGCACTTGAAACCAAAAGAGAATAATAGACAACAATGACACTGTACAGCCCATCACCGTAAGACATAGAAAGGTACCATTCCACAGAATGTACAAGATGAAGTCATGCCCAAGTTGGAGGAAGAAGCTGTGATCCAGAAAGTTAATTCTCAACTTTGTGGCTATTCCTATTTCTTGTAAACAAAAATTGCAAATTACCAGGTGAGGTGTGCATACTTGTGGACAAATGGCTGAGTCATAGTGAAAGGCCACTGACAGTCCAGGGCCCAGACCATGCTGGAATGCACTATCAACATGTCTAAGGGCTTAGCCTAATTACTTGTGGTTTAGAAAAGGTCTGAAAACACACTGTTATCAAAGCTTTAACTGGATTACTGGCAAATGTGGGCTTTGATCAAACAATATCGAACCAGGGCTTTTGTTGGCACAGATTGGGCTCCAACTTCCCCATAACAAGATCCACACTCTCATTCATTCCCCGGAGTTACATAAAAACTCTGCAAGACTCCATAGCGTTCTGCAAGCAGGCAGAATTCCGCGCGTCATGCTGCACGCTCTGATTTTTAGCACCAGAGCTTGTTCTGTGCTGTACATTTTACAGCGCAAATGGCACCATTTGGTGCACCAGAGGGTGCTCCCTCTTTCTGTTGCTCAAGTAGGTTTCTACTCGAGTGGCAGCTTTCTCAACGTGAAGGGTTGAGACCTGCCACGACCGCCCACGTTGAGAAATCTCGCTGCGGTTCTAGTGCTCGAAAATTGCGCTAGGGGATGCAAATTCTTGCTCGCACTCACCAACTTAACGTTGGTGAGTCGCACATGAGACAAAACTCTGCCACGCGGCAGTTGATAGAGTTTTTCCAGAACTCCACAATCCATGCGGAAGGGTGAGTGGGCAAAACTCCGCAGACACCACTGGCGGAGTGGAATTATTCACCTACTCCTCTACAAAACTCCATAATAAATTTTTAAAAAACACACACTTGCTGGCACAATAAACAAGCAGAAATATACAACATATTACCACCACAAATGAGGACATCACAGCTGACCTCAATGAGGCACATCAGTTCCCACATTGAACCTGAACGCAGGTTATCTGCCACAGTATTCTGAGTCCTAACATCGAATGATATTTGTAACAAATGTAGTGTTTTAGGAGGGGAATGAGGTTTAAAACTTAACTTCAAGTGGAGGATTTAAAAAAAATATTATGATGGAAGAACTACAGGGCAACTACAGTAGGATACTCAATGTTAGTGATGACTGGTTCACACAAAAGAGGGAAGAGATGATGACAAAATATTGAGGGATGTTCAGCAAAACCTGCAAAACAGCAGAAGGAAGTTCAATAAATTGAAGGGTGCACTCACAAAATACAACCTCGTGTTCTTTGGGTAAAGGGGCCTACGATGACACTTCAATAACCCAGGACATATAGACATCAGCACCCCCTCCATGCAGCCCTGAGGTGGGGAGCATGTCTCACAAGGTGAACGATTGGGCATGGCTCATCGCTAGTATGGGCCTAGTATTATTAGAACATCTACACATGATTTTTGGAAGAGGTCATTTTAATATTTTTCTGGGAAGAATACTATCCTATTCCTCATGCTTCAATTGCGTGTTTGCGTCCATTGGAGCAGTTTTGGGGGGTGGTGGCAGCTATCACTCCAGACTCTACGTGGGTCTAGGCTATGCTGAAACTAACAAGCCTCAAGACAAAGAGAAAGGAACACAAAGACACTGGCCTCTGATGAAAGAACGGGCAGATTGAGACATATTTGAAGGACATAACACACAAAAAATTGCGATCAACAAGGGACATTCTCAATGCTCTTTGAGAACCAACTTTTCTTGTTCACCCTTCAGAAGGCACCCACGATGATCACTACTCCTGGGTGCAGAACAACTAGGAAGGCATTATTCTTCAAAGTATTTGAAATTGATGTGAGAGATATGGAGGACTGTCAGGACACAGATGAGGATGTGTTCTAGGACAGGCATCTGGCCGACAGCCACACTATAGAATTTGAAGGAGGCTCCAGACCCATAGAGGCGTCTCTTATTATAAATCTGGCACTCTGCCTGCAAGAGGCCAGTACAGAAGAGGCAAATCAAATGTCTCACTGCCTAAAGCTGGACCCAGGGGAGTGAAGGCTCTTCATATATCATGTGCCAGAGTAATCTTTTCAGATGGGCACCCATCTTAAGGTTGGTTCATCTTCATTTTTTCCTGATATGCAGTTTCCTTCCTATTGGCTCCTGCCACCATATAGGGTGATGCTTATTCACATGTATGCACATCACTACCCACTGTTATGGCCAAACTAACCAAGCAGTGGGACATCTGTGCTCAAACGGGAAGAAAGGAAAGTGTCAGTGCCTTCCTTCAGGAGGGAGGAACAACTTAACTATCATTTACTGCTTTAGACAGTGTTTTGTACTGGGCAGAGAAAATCGCACAGGTACTAATCTGTCAAAAACTGGAGGAGTGAAGAGGCGGCAAACCACAGTTACCTGTGGCAAAGGCTCCAGGTGCTTCAGTCTGAATCGCTCTGATCCTTTCCCAGTTCTGCAAGGCATTGTGGGTAGAAAGTTGTCAGTGCCTCAAGTCAGAGGATTTTTGATTGTCCTCTGTTGCTGTTTTATGGAATCTGATGTGAATTCCCATTTCTTACCAACTTCAAATTATTAGTTCAAATTTCACCAGTTCACACCTTTTGAACTCCTTGCGGCAGGGAAGGACATGCTCAGAGGGCCCAATGCTCCAACTGTTGACTAGAGCCCCTTCTCCACCAGTGCAAACAGACATTTCCTGCAAGAGGAAGGCAGCACGTGCTCCAAGGGCCGGACTTCCGGTTCCAATTATAGCAGACAGCCTCACCTCTACTAATAATAGATTTCGCTGGGTCACTGTTCTCTCATGTCAAAGGAGCTCAAAGTCAATTCAAATGGAACCGGAAATAATTATAAAGGCACAAGAAAACACCAGTTCCTCTGGAGCGGAGGCCATAGTGTAAACAGAACTGCTTGTTACTTTGACTTTCATTCCCTGATGAATAAACACATAACCCCATTTATTAGATGGGTCAGATTACCTGAAAATACCGGCATCGTTCTTAAAATTGGCCATCTGAATGCTTGTGTGTGTGTGTGGGGGTGCTGAGGAGGGATGTTGGCCATGGGCGTCCATTCACCAAAAGGCCTGGGGTAGCGAAAGTGACATCACATAATTTTTGTTTGACCAATCACGTAACACGGTGAAATCATTCCATGGGACACTGAATTCTCCCAGGATGTGATACCAATATTGCACTCCTGTATACTTTTTTTTTACTGAACAAAGAGTTGAGGGGCATATTATCAAGCCTGCGATCAAATTATCGCTGCTTTAGCGGCAGAAAACTGCCGCTAAAGCGGCGATAATCAGCTTGATAATATGCCGCAGAGAATTCCCATAGAAGCCCCAGAGATAATTTTAACGCCGTTTCTTGATAATATGCCCCTGAATGTCTTAGTTTGCAGCCAGTGTTGCAGAAAGTAAATAGTGCACACCACAGAGCCATTACACTTCTGTTCTCTTCTTGGCAATGCCTTTGCCAGCTTCTGAGGCCAGGGGTCGCAAAGGCAGTTCAGAGGTCGCAAGGATCATGCTAGAGGTCGTAGAGGCAACCCCTGGCGACCCCTAAAAGACGCCCATGGTTTTGCCTTTCAGAGGGAGACGTGTTGCAGGATTCTTCTCAAGTTGAGAATCTAGCCAAGGGCTGCCATCACCGCAGACGAAAAACAGGACTTCAGTTCGGTTTGGAAGTCAACTTGCTCACTAATAGAGGACAGTGGGTGAGAATGTGAGAGGATCCGACATGTGTGAGCAAATAGGTGATCGGATAAGGCAACAATAAAATGATGCCACTGAGACAGATAAGAGTAGAGGGCCGAGGACTGGTCCTCAAAGGGCGCCCAATGGGCATCAGGTGGTTGGTTGGCAAATTGGGGATCACCAGGAGGCAGCGAAGTAGCGACCAGAGAGGGCAGGATTGAGGTTTACAGTATATCTTGCAATATATGTCAATACTGAAATGTCGCACAGTTTGCCTGTAGTCATTGTTTTGGAAGCAGCTCAGCAATTCATACTTGCGTGAATTTCTTTCAGCAGATTGATATGAAAATGACACTCCATATCATGGCTTAGATCAGACAAAGCTCCACAATTCTGTAACTGGGAGGGCAACAAGAAGCATGGGTGGGCGTCAGGATGCAAAGGGGGTGAACAAAAAGAAAAGAGAGGGTTTCATACCATCTGCTGTTCAAGGCATTGACTAATTTTGGCTGGCTAATTCTGACATGTAAAAAGTTACATTCCTTAGGAACTTTGTGAAGGACCATTAGCCATGTCCTATGCCAAGTGCATAATTTGTACAGCAAGGAGAGATATTTGCTACAGTGCATGGCTTCAGATCATTACCAGTCACCATGGGACACTGCTACAGGCCATGCGCAATGGCTTCTGGAGTAGGGATGGGTAATAAATTCCACCCTGCCGGTGGAGTTGGCAGATTTTTGGCCGCGCTGTGTTATGCATGTAACACAGAGTTCTGGCCGAATTCTGCCAATCACCGTTTGGTGCAGTTTTTTCTCATGCGCAGTCCACCAACAGTAAGTTGGCGAGTGAAAACTGGTATTCCCATGCGTGATTTTGGGTGCTAGGAGGGCACCTGCGAGATTTTCGCAACGTGGGCGGTCTCAAGTGTTTGTGGTGAGAAAGCTGCTGCTCACGTAGAAAATCTACTGGAGTGACAGCAAAGAAGCAGCTCCCTCTGGCGTGCCCCATGGTGCCATTCGCACTGATTTTACAACGTGGAACAAGCTCCCGGCGCTAACAATCAGTGCGAGCAGGAAGACGCACCGATTTCCGCCCATTCATGGAACTCCACAGAATCTCGCTGAGTTTTCCTGTAACTCGACAATATTTCACAGCGTGAATCTCCGCAAGTTCCAGCCACCTCTGTTCTCGAGGCAGAGTACTGAGCAAGGTCTGTGCTAGTGCCAAGTAGCCATAGGCATGTCCCACCATTACCGCAGTGTATGAGATTTGAATTGTGGGTTGGCCTGGCACCAAACCTAACCATACATTTTGGAAATCAAAATTTTTACAACTTTTAATGATGTCCCCACAGCAGTGATTTCAAAACTTGTATTTCACCGGAATTATGCAAGATTATGAGTTATTTATTTTCAATAAATTGTGGAAAATATGCGTGCCATGTCAATTAGAGATTTCAGCCAATGAAATGGCTAGAAGGTATTAGTATACAAAAGCATGCAGACATTAGATGTAGTTCTGTGTAGTAGTGTTTTAAATGGGCATTTCTCTATTTTAAACAACTTAATATAAACAAATACATACAAGATACGAGGGTCTCGAGTTCTGCTGACAATTACAAACCATTCTTCTTACCTATGGTTTATTGCCTTGTCACAAGAACCTCACATTGGCATGATAGAACTAGTGGTGTGCAAATTCTAAACTTTATTCATGTAGTATCCAACTGCACATCCGGCTGCAGGAAACTGTATACTTTGTTCTCACTCAGGCATGAGAGACAGCAGGGAAACACAATGGCCACTACCCAACAAGATGCAGAGTTGCCGTTTCCAAGTGCCAAAAGTCCAGTGGCTATCAGCATTTGCTAGTCAAAACTGGTATGATGAGTATGCTTGCACTCATCATGCTTCTGACTCCGTGCAGTGGTGGAAATGTTTCCTCTGCTGCACAAACGACCTCATTGCACGGTTAGGCTATGAATAGGCCACGCAACTAAAATAAAAGTGCTCCTCATTAGTGATTCAGATAGCTAAACAGCGGCCCTTGTTTGCCAATTGGGCAGTTTTAACTCCTTGAGTGCCCCGCCCTTTCCACGCCCTGTGCCGGGCGTTTCATTAGCGGGCGTGGCTCATGACGAGATAGTCTCGTCATGGGCACAGCGCAACCGCGGCCCATGACGAGACCATCTCGTCATGGGCACTCAAGGGGTTAAACTTACAAAAACTCACTGTATAAGTGTTTTGCAAGGTCCGGAAGGCTGCATGGATTTGAGCTGCCTGCTGGCAATGTTTGTTTCAATATCAAGGAAATCAACAGTTAAAACTGGTCCAGCAGACCATAAAAAGGCCCACAAACAGCGATCAAACTGGCCCACACACTGACCTGTCAGAGCTGGCTTTCAATTTATGACAGGGGGCAGCACACTCCTGCTTATTCAGGTTAGAGCTAAAATTAAATCACTAGTGACTTAGGTGCTGCAGTGATATGCTCGCTGTCAATCGGGCATAGAGTCAATGAAGAAAACAAACTGACCATGCGGTAGTTGTCACTGCGCACCTTGAGGTGACTAATAACCAAGGGTCTTAGCTACCCCTAGCACTGTGCGCAGTGACAACTACCGCATGGTCAGTTTGTTTTCTTCAGAGCTGCCTTTCAGGCACTGCCTGATTGCCCTTTAGGTCACTCCGACACTGCCTCATTGGTCTTATGCGGTTCAAAACGGTAGGGCTACAAATATGCTGTTAAACTAAAAGTACATGAGAACTCTTCTTAAACAACTTTCATCATTACCCGGTAGTATTCCGCCCAATCCTCTACACCTGGAGTTTGGGGCACTGAGAACGATCAGGTTGTTTTGTGGATCAAGATTCGGGGCACTAATAAGCCAGTATCACATATAATTTTTCTGAAGGATGTTATAGCCTATCTATAGGCTTGTAACCTACTTTGGTTAACATGGTAAACAATTTTATCTGAGCTGGATATCATTACCCAGTACAACTTGCCTGAAAGCCGGGAGAATAATTCAATTCATGTGAGTGCAGTGGCCTTATGAAAAAGAGTAACTGATAGCCACCTTAGAAGGCATGGCAAAGCTCATTATCACCAATGTTTATTAATTCAAATGAAATTTCAGGTTAAACTACTCCACATCAATGTCTTACTAGTTATAATTTTGGGCAAATGCTAGGTCTAATAGTCTTTTGAAAGCAATATTTCTCATACATTGTGGTATTGCCAGAGAGGAGAAAATGTTTGGGTAGTTATTTTTAATAGTCTAAATCCCATCCCATGCATAAAATTTCGAAAATCTGCCCAAGTAATAATTTAATATTGGAAAGCAACCATATATACTCTTTCCTGGAGCAAATGTCAATTCTTTGTTAGAGCAGGTCTGTACTTTGAGCTAGCCGAGGAACAGCACACAGTTCTACACTTGCACCCATCATGATGTAACCCATTCTTTTGTCTAGATTCATTGGTGTCACCATCACAAATGGTCTTTTTTGTATGGAAGCATGTAAGATTGTGTGCATAGGAGTATGCTTGCTTGCATATGTGTGTGCATAAGTATAGGTGTGTTTGTCTGTGCAAATTTAGGTCTGTATTTCTCTTGCTGTAGCGGCATATTTGCTCATATGTGCCATCTATGTCAATGTATGAATTTATGTGTGTTTCTCTGCATGTTTGCATGCACTTTACAAAAGTCAAAGTTGGTGACTGTCAAAGCTTGCTCCCTAGGTAACGAAGAAGAGAGCTAGACTATACATTTTCAAAGCTCTGTAGACATCCAGAGACTTACTTTTTTAGTAAATTGGGGCCAATTATTTCATTATTCAGGCACAGATACATTGAATAGTGAACCCAACAGCCTCATTACATAATAAGAAGAGAAAGGGTTACATTGTGAGTCTCCTTGTATACAGGGCACATCTGCACGTCTTTCCGTTAAATGACTGGCCTTTGCGAACTATGTTTGCAATGTTTGTAAACTCCCAGGCATGCATCTGTCTCCTAACCCTATGGGTATGGGTTCTCTGACTTGTGGCAAGAGTCATATCTGTGGGCACATGGCTAGCATACTTGGGAATGTTTTCTTTGGCTTTTTTATTCACATGGAAAATATGCTTCCATATGAAGACTTCTTTTCCCTCATACAATCATGATGAATGAGGGTTGTTGAATACACTTGTTGCACTGCTTAGAGTTAGTTTACTTAAGTGTAGGTTTAGGAGTTCTGATAACATAGGGAATGGCATCATACTTAATTCAATCAGTCTTTCTACTTGTTGCAGGATGATAACTAGACAGACAGACTTCTATAACTAATTCTTATCACAAAGCAGAACAGAATTTCAAAGTAAATTGAAAACCTCTGTCAGTTATCAAAAACTGTGGTAGACTTTTCAAATGAAGAATATAATATGCAAATATTTGTGCTAACTCTTTGAAGAAGGGCAAAGCAGCAATAAAATGCCCCTCTTTGTCATGTGATCAACAACTACTAGAATGACAGTGCAATTATGACTTATGGTCAATCAATTCTCTACAATAAAGTCCATGGATACTGTGTGCCAAGGCTTGGGTGAAACAGGCAGTGAACTCACAAATAGATACGTCTAGTATATGAACGTTTAATCTGATTAGAGCTTGTCCGAACAAACTGTTTTACATCTGAATACAGAGTTAGACACAAAAAGTACCTTTTAATAGCTGCTAAAGATTTAGCAATTCCAGAATGTCCAACTTTAGAATCAAGAAGCCAAATCCTTGCGTCTTGTTTTAACTGAGCTGAATTTCCTGTTACACTTAGTAGTAAATTTACTAATTTAGTGTAGTCAACATTAACAAGTGTACATTTATTACAAAGTGTAGACTTACATATCTCCACCTCCTCAGTTTAGGGGTAAAGTCTGACAAAACTTAGTTTACAACCATAAAGTTACTACCAATAACTGTACAACTGTATTTTATGTTCCATGCACTTTGCAGATCCTCCGCACTCAAAGGTGCAGACCTCCGCACACTTTATGGAACCTCCACACTCGAGGTGGAGACCTCCGCACACTTTGTGGAACCACTGTGTTTCGCGATTAGACCTCCCAAAGAATGGTAATAGGAAAATTATGTACATCTGAAAACAATCCTTCACACCTGAACCCAGTCGCTTTTAACATTACAAACACTGCCCAAACCAGATGATCTGTTTTTTTCTTTTTCGTCTTGCTGACATTCAGGCAAAAGCATGCAGACCATCCTGCTCAAGAAGAAAAGACATTTCACTGAGGAGACAGCCATTGTAGTTATGTTTGTTGTAAATAACCATAAACAACAAGATAGGCTGTCTCCATTTTTCCTCAGTGGAATGTAGAAGGCAGCCTTATCGCAGCAGAGGCCAGACTCTGTCAACGCATTGGGGAAGGAGATCCACATGGTGGGGGACTTTAAAAAATGGCAAGATGCGAGGATGCAGGTAAATTAGTTCTTCAGGATTCCTCTGGCTGAAGTTAGGCCTGGAGGGCCAACTGGATCCCTTCTTCATCTCAACCCCCATGAGAAGGCTGTTTCTCCACAATGCACACACCTGCTATATGGACTGTCGCTTAAGACTCTATGCCACTGCCCACCCCTTACTCTTTCTTTTTTTCTCTCCCTTTCTCACTTAAAGCAAACCTGCAACAAATCACCAATATTATTCCTCGAAGAAATTGGGTTACTGTTTGACCCCCCCCCTCACTCTGCTGGGTGGAAACGGAACCACCCTTCTTGGCGTCACTCCCAGGTATTGAACCTGCTGCTGAGCCTGAGGTCTGCATCCTTACCAGGTTCCCTGGGACCAGTGAGCTTACTATCTAGAAGGTGTTGTTCCAAAACTGTAAAACAAAGGCTGAACATGTGCTCTCTTATAATCAAGTTACACAGCCCTTGGTAATCCTTCACATCACTGCCTTCACCTAGCCATCCAGTGTCTTGCAAAAGGAATCTACACAATCCACCCAGGATTGATGGGCCAGTTTCTGGCTGTCCCTAAACTTCTGCCTACACTTTTCAGCGGTGCAACCCTATTTCCTGACAAAGCTTCCCTTCATGAGGAATGCTTGATCCTGTCCCTCTTATGCAGGTCCAGTAGGGTGTCCCTCCACTAAGTAGAGATATGCTTCCAGAGATTAGCCACCAATCCTTCCCACAGATCCTATGCATCTGCAAAATTACCACATAAGCTTCAAACCATTTGTCAATGTCGCCTCACACAACAAAGTCAGGCCCCAGACCTTTAGGAATGTGGACCCTCTTAGGGCACTTTAGGTACGCTACCACCATCACTGCTGGACTCTGCTTGTCTGGCCTTCCTGTCCATCTCTTTAAGACTCAGGTCATGAGCCAACAACATTTTTTCTCCTCCAAGGCTCTCTCAGCTTACTTTTCCTTCATGGCCAGTTTCCTTTCCTCCATTTTTAGCTGCCCATCTGCAGCCTAAACTCCTTTTTGGCCTTCTGTCTGTCAAGTCCGCTGGGAGGTCTTGAGAAGACACACTACTCTATGCTCTGGCAGGGAGCTCCAACTCAAGGGTTGAGTCATCCTCTTCCCTGAGGGCTGCATCTCAGGGCTGATATCCAGGCCCTGCTCTGGCCCCTCCACATTATACTCCTTATCCTGGTCATCTTTCGTGACTGGCAACTTGTGGGCTTCTGCCCATGCCCTCAGAGCCCTCTGGAGCTCCACATTCCTCGTGCTCTTTTTAGCTGGCAGTCCTCTCTCCTTTCAAAATTCCTTGAGCTCAGCCACAGTGTAGCCCTCCAGATTGAGGAGCTCAAATTCCATTCTTGGGAGAAAAGCAAGAATGACAATCAAGGAGAAATTGAAAACTTAAATTGGTCTTAGATTATTTTCAATCTAACACAAAATCACTGTATGACACTACACAAATACAAGTCCCAATCCTCACTGCTGATCACCAATGTAAAACATTGAGTTACTGGTTGAGGGGGGTGAAACCCTACTCAAGCAGCAACCACAGTCCTGGTCAGGATCAAGTCAAAGCAAACCCAAATTAATCTATGCTCAACACTCTGGTAGCTTAGCACACAGCAGTCAGTCTTAATTTAGAGACAATGTGTAAAGTATGTATTCAGCACTTCTACACAGTAATTAATTTAAAACACAACACAAAATAAAATCCCACATCAATTTAGACAAATAAAGTACATTTTAATAAATAAATTAAGACCAAAACAACACAAATCCAATCAATAGAACTGGAGATATGCAATTTTAAAGATGTTTGTGAAAATAGCACCATAAAGCAGAAAGGCCCAACTGTGGTTATCAGGTCGTGCTAGACCGGGACAGAGTCACAAGTTCAGGCCAACCATGGTGGCACGCAGGTCAACTGCAGGGACCAACTTAGGCCCGCTGAACAAGAGTACCGTAAATCCTGGTTGCGAAGAGATGCGGAGTCCCATGTCGAGTGAGAGTTGTGCAGCAGAGGCGATCCAAGAGTGACGACATGTGTCATGCAGTAATGCAGTAGCAGTTCTGGGGAGCTGCGAAGTGAGAGGTGATGTCGTTGCATGGCGATGCATCGTGCAGCGGTGGTAATGATGGGCTACGTTGGTTGAGGCTATGTCCTTGTGTAGAGATGCATCACGCAGCGGCGGTTACGATAAACTGCTGTAAGTGATGCAGAATCCTTGCAGTGGGGCAGTCTACGTAGCAGAGGTGATGTATCGGTTCCAAGGGCGAGGAGTCGAGCAGCAGAGGCGATGTGCCGGTTCTGAGGGAAATGCACCACACCACGGAGTAGATGTGTTGGCTCTGCTGGATCCACAGATTATATAATCTACAATGTGTTCTGGTGGGTAAAGCAATTGCTTATAAACAAAGATAATTAATTAAATGACACAATCAAAGTATTACATATAAATCTAGACACACCAAAAAGGGTGACACAATCAATATGTACATATATGTATTTCATTTGTTGAATAAGGCTGTCATACACAAACTAAATCAACAAAATATGACAAATATCAGTGACTAAAGTAACATACAGTGCAAATTTTTTACCGATTTACGAACGAAAACAAATTACATGAGACAAAATTAAAAAAACATAAATAATACATCTACAAAGAAATTTTAACCTCCGTCCTCATTTAGTAAATAGTGTTCAATAGTGGCCCTTTTTGAGGTTTGTCATTTATTCTAGGGTTACAGTGACTCAGAAAGTGAACTGGTTAACCGTTGACGTTTCCACCCAGATGTGTGCGTTAATTAGAAGTACATCACGTTGGGTCTTCCTCAGGACAGATTGAAAGACATGAAGAAAGCCTAAGTGAAAAAATCTAGGGAAAATAGTGTGTGTCGGGAAGAAAAAAATAACGTAATTACTTATATAATTCTATAATTAGGGTGTGGCCATGAGGCGACTCACTAAGTTAAGATTTAGAAAAAGATTCTCCTCCCATCCTGGATGGAGTCACTGTCAGAGCAAAAGTCAATGTATCTATAATCAAAAAGTTAGTAATACTAGTGAAAAAACTAAGAAGCACATAATTGTTTAATAATTCGCTATCGACCCATAAGGGTTCAACAATTCACTATTGCTGCGGATTAGGTAAGTTACTTCCTATTTCAAATAGTTCCTCCTGTTTAAGTGTTAATCTATGTGAAATTAGGGGTTACTGGGTAAGTGTAGGCATTTGGCTACGAAGGTTGCAATTACGAAGATAACTTCCTCAATGACTCAACATTTATTTAAAAGTGGATTCAAAGAGATCCCGAACTTTATGCGTGACTGGCTCGCGCCTAAATGACTCAGTAATGGAGATTGGCTCAAAACAAAACCGCAGTTCTACACTCAAAAATGTCAGTTCCTGTTGTGGAAGAAGATTTATAATGAACTACACGATTCTCCACTATGCCGGCTCAAACCAATAAACATATGCCTTGATATGACTCCGACCTCCCCGCTCAGCCAAATGATTTTACAATTGTTGAACAGTGTTCTCCACAATTTGTTAAATAATTGAAGCGGAGCCACGATTCTAATCATACATAACTAATCCGGGATTACATTTCCCCCTCTGCTTTCAGATTGAGGACACCCTTGAAATTGAACAAAGGATTGAGCAGAAGTTCCACATGTGCACTATGGTTCCAAATATGGAATGGGCCTGCCCATGAAGATGAAAGGTAACACTGGAGTTTTTCTGAACACATGCTGTAAAGTGTAGAGTGGTCACAGATGGCTGCTAACATAGTGGTATGTACACTTCCTACAGATACACAAAAATACTACCAGCCGTTGTCCTGATGAGAATCCTCAGTAACCAATAGTTCGAAACACGTCAGCGATGTCCATTTGGGATTTCTCCTTATTTGCATCAGCAACAGTGATGAAGACATTGTGAAATTATGAATCTATCCATATTTGATGATTTTGAAACTCCTTTTGATAGCACCAAGAGGGTCATGGTTAAAAAAAACCTCAGTCTAAAAAACAGTGGACTGGTTTAAACAATTGTCTTTAATTGTGTGTTTCTAAATGCACCAGCACTTTCACACTAATTTGTTATATATTTTTAGCCCTTTCACTTTTGTTAGGAATGAACCTTTAACAATCATTGTACTGTGTCTACTGCGCCACTCTGACTGCCAAGGGTAGAAATGCGCTGCCATCGGTTTCTTTGTTTTTGGTGTAGTACACTTGAATAATTTCAAAGATGAATGTTTTTTTTTCTTCTTAGATATGTTAAAATGCAACAATTGGTCCCTCAAATTTATCACTTGGTGGAGCAGAATCGAAACGATAAAGATGATGATCTCCCCACTAGTTAATTACCTCATCAGCATGTTACCCCTTGTACTATCAGAGGATTTTACTCACAAACTAGACAATCTCATTTTTAATTTTATCTGGCAAGGTAAAAAAGGTAGAATTGCCCTCAATAAGCTCAGGCTAGATAGAGCTCTAGAGAGCGTTAATCTGGCCGATTTTAAAACATACCAAACTGCATTCTTAGTAAAACAGGGTTCATACTGGTTCTCTACTCCCAGCAATTACGTTCCAGTTTGGCTGGCAGTAGAAAAAGCCATATTAGACAATCTAAACCCCCTAACCTTGTTGACTTCCAACTCCAAAAAGCTAACTAGATCTAAGTCTATTTTCAAAAATACAAAAAACTCACTGTTACAACTTGATAAGAAACTCAACGCAAGCGTCAGACTCTCAAACTTAAAATCATTATGGAATAACCGTATTATTAAATACAAAGGTAAACTACTACATTTTGAGCACTGGATCAACAAGGGCATCTTCTTTCCCCATCAACTAGAACACTCTTCGTATCCCTTATTTTTCACGGTAATCCAAAACAATTACGGTTTAGATAAAATAGAATTTTATAACTTTCTTAACATCAAAACAGCCTTATCAAAATAAATCCTCCCCATGGCTGCCAGGCTTCATTACTCAATAAGTTGGGACATCACGTCTCCCACATTTATAAACTTCTACGACCAAAAACCTTGTCCTCAAACAAAAATATTACCACATTCTGGGAACAACACTATACTGGCCCTTTGTCTGATTCACAGTGGTCCCAAATTTACAAATCAATTACCCACAGTAAAATCTCCAGTGTCTTATCTCAAACAAAATTATGGGTCATTTATAAAGCTTACTGGACACCTGCACGTTTACACTCACGACATCTCCGTTCAGACCCAACCTGTTGGAATTGCAAGAAAGAAATAGGTGACTTAGCCCATCTTATTCTCCACTGCAAAATGTTGTCAAAATTTTGGGATTAGGTTTTCACGTTCTTATTTAATCTTTTTGACTGCCAACTAAAAAGATAATTCTCTTCCCTAATTGCAGGTTTTCTTAGCACTGAAATAGAAAACCAAGCAGATAAAGTACTTCTGGATCTCCTAATCACCTCTGCAATAACAATTGTCCTAAATAAGTGGAAGGACACACACAAAGCCTCGAAAGGTTGGATTAATTGGATCATCTATATCAGGGGCACAGACAACATCGCCCTCCAACAGTCTCCTTGAAAACCGTCTGCCAGACATATCTGGGACAAATTGGAGAACTATTTCACCACAAATAAACCGCCATGACATACTGGTAGAGTTACTTAACTGGCTCTCCCTCATCCACAACATGACCCTTACAACCACTAACTCCCATAGGTTGCCCTTTCTCTCTGGTTCTGTTTTCGCCAGATCACACATATGTTTGTAAACAAATCAAGCTTGGGGTATTATTCCACACTTGCTTAACAATACCCTCCCTTGTCTTATATCTGTACAAAAACATGTTTTATAACCGATTCACAGACATTCAGGCCATCCATTATTTGATTTGTATTATTTAATTTAATATATTGTTTTGTATTATAATTTGCTGTCTGTTTGTAAATGTTTCTCTATTTTTATTGCTAGCATTGGAACATATCTTTGGAACCTGTTATTGTTATGTAACATCACCAATTTACAAACATTCATGTGTCATACCCTGTTTAATTTCTAAAAATGCTTAATAAAAATCATTTGAACTCTAAAATGCAACAACTATGTTTAATGAATTGTGAAATGAATACACAGGCCTTGTTTATTGATTAACTTGTCCTTGTCCTTAAGTAAAGTGACGTGAATCTATGCAGCCACCTTTCGATTTTGTGTCTTGTACCTTTCTAAAAGTGTCATTTTCAGAATTGTGACCAGCTTTTACCATTAAAATGTGCTTTTAATGTCAATTCATCAAACTCGACCTGCCTACCCGCTTCCAATCGAAAGTTATGACATAATAAATGTAATACAGTAACTCCAATGTTAGTCTAAGAGAGAGGCAGGCCTGGCAATAGTGAAAATTAATTCAGGAGTTTTTCACTACCAGGATATGTAAAACTTTAAAAGTAAATGTCCAACTTCTTAAATACACTGCACCCTGCCCTCTGGGCTGTTCAGGACTTACCCTAGGGGCATTTTATACGTATTCAAATGGAAGGTTTGGGCCTGGTAAAAGGTTTATTTTGCCTGGTCTAAATGGGAGTTTAAAACTGCAAACACAGGCTACAGTGGCAGGCATGAGGCATGCTTACAGTGCTACTTAAGTGGGTGGCAAGTGCTGCAGGCCCAGTAGTTGCATTTAATTTACAGTCCCTGGGTACAGGTAGTGCCACTTTCCTTGTGACTTACAAGTATATTAAATAGGCCAATTGGGTGCAAGTCAATTCTACCATATTTTATGGAGAGAGCACAAGCCCTTTAGCACTGCTTAGCAGTGACAAAGTGCTCAGAGTCTGAAGATCCAACAAAATCAGGTTCAGAAAACAGGAGGGAGAAGGCAAAACATTTGGGAATTACCCTGCAAAGATGGCCACGTTCAATATTTCCCTTATTCATACCTGAATTGTGTGGCACACATTCCATATTTAATATTCTACAATACCTTCCAACACAACCCCTATCAATTTACTACATATTGTATCATTTGTTTTTTATAATCCTTACATAGAGCAGCAGCTCTTTTGAGTCGATTGGTAGCTTCAGATGGGGCAGGATACATTGCAGTAGCAGCAGGACAACACACAGGACAGGTCTAGCAACACTACCCATCTACACACACAGGTATGTCTTTATTCTAATAATCTCACTAAACACTGTAGCCTATTTTATCCCTTGTTTAGTTAAATCCCAATACTATATTAGACCAGTTGTGCTCAAATGCCTTTTAACTGCAGTCAAATGCATGCAAGTCATTTATACTCTTACCCTATATATACTCATATGTTTCAACCATTTTATAGCCTTATGTTGTTATCAGATGGATTATCTGCCACAGCTATGACTTTGACTAGTAGCAGTGCACCAACACTTAGACTGGCACCACACAGCAGACCGATGGCTGAGGCTGATAAGTTAAATGACAGTTCATTTGCCTTTGGATCAAACTTATTTTTTATAATTGGCAGGGTGCCTGTATGCCTTTTGTCACATATTTCTATTGGCTTCATGTCCAATAAGTTAGGATTGTGTGTTTGAAATTATATTATCAAATGGCTTCTAGAATTGCAAATGAAAGGGTAGCAATATAAGATATCTGTTAGGTCTTATCTTACCTTGTAGGAATCTTTGTGTGTCTCAAAAATGTTATACAAACTCTTTCTTCTATAATTTTGAACGACTTACTCCTCTATATATGGCTCTCTTTCCTTACAGCTTCTGTCATAGAGCACCCCCTAGAATTCACCTTGATAAAATCAATGCCAATGACATCAGGGGTCTTCCTTGCTGCAGCTATTACATCTTCTACCAGACACTGGTCAGGTAAGTTTGGGAACCTGAAATCTTTACTTTTGCATTTCATCATTAGTCCTTTTAATAAGTAAAAAAGACATATTTTCGGGGAAGATAACTCAACATACACCATTATGGGACTCTCCCGGTGTGGCAGGCTGCGCAAAAGTAAAGGCTTTAAACAGTGGGACCTGATAGGCATTTCCAAGGTAGGCGACCTTTGGAAAAAGGGGGAGGTGGTCACCTTTGCGCAACTCCAATCAACATATCAAATGGCAGTAACAAAGCAATACAGATACATACAAATAAAACATGCCCTTACAAGGGCAATACCTCCGGGAAGTGCTCTGCCCGAGTCCTCACCACTGGAGGACCGTTTGCTAACCGACTCTTTAGCCAAAAAAGCAATCTCATTAACATATCGGAAACTGATCAATAACCAGAAAGACCCCACACAGGCCCTTAGGGAGAGGTGGCAGGTGGAGATAGGTGAGCTTGACGAGCAGGATTGGCAGGAGGCGCTTGCATCCCCACGAGAAGTTGCGACCCCCTCCAGACTGAAGCTTGTGCAGCTAAAAATACTGCACAGAACATACTACACAAGATCGACACTCCACAAAATAGGGAAAGCAGACAGGCCACTTTGCCTTAGGGGTTGTGGGTTAATAGGTACATTCTATCACACCATCTGGGACTGTCCTGGCATTCAACGGTACTGGGGGGCGGTGTTAGCCACGGTGACCCAGGTCTGCGGGGTTAATGTCCTCCCTGAGCCACGCAGATGTCTACTTAATGTGTGGGAGCCAACGGATCTCGACCATGCAGCGCAGGAATGGGTGACACTGACCATCGCATTTGCTAAGCGGAACATCGCACAACATTGGGGAGCACTGACGATCCCCACCCATGAGCAATGGTGCCGAGATCTCGATGGCGCCATGGTGGCGGAAAAGACAGTGTTTATTATTAGGGGATGCCCCCGAAAATGGACACGTGTATGGGGAAAATGGAACACCTTTCGGGGAAACATATGGGCCCCCCCGCCCGAAAACTCAGGACCACACTTGAGCGATTAAAATTTGAGATGAGTTATCCACTGGGGGTCCCTTTGGGAGGTGATGATTACATTGTGCAAATTGTATGCTAAGAGAGCTGATCTGACCGTATTTCAACCTATACTGAAGACTGTAAATGGATGGCGCGATGAACGTGATGGTAACCAATGACTGTACTAATTAGAATGATGTATTGCTCGATTGTGATGTTTAGGAATAATAACAAATAAAAATATTTTTTTTTAAAAGTCATATTTTCAAAGTATATCAAATGTTAAATGTCTGCTGATTTGTGTTGTTTCCCTTCCTTGTATGCATCTCTAATTTTGTTAGGTTTTATAAATGGATGATATTACCTGCACATAACATATCTCTCTGGTTGCGAGATATGGAGATACTTTGAAAACATCGACTATAAGGACACTGGTTCAGCCCCTGAAATTACAGGGATCTCTAAAACACGAACATCTATGGCTGGAGCTGGTGAGTTCCCAATGTTGAGATATACAAATTTGAAACCCAGAATAACTCTTCATTTTATACTTCATTATGCCCACGTGGTAGTAAATTTACTTTTTATTTGTTTAGCAATCTCTAGTGAAGTATTGTATTGAAATGTGGGCTAAACTGGATTTGACATAGTTTAACTGAGAATGATGCAGAACCATCTAAAAGTGGTGGACGGTGGACAAGCAGAGGAAAGAATCCAATCCTCCCTCAAGCTGAGAAAGCACTGCGTGACAAGAAGAGAAGTAGGTGGAGGAGGAGCTGGTCAAGGAGGACTTGGCAGAAGACATTGTTGCCCCTACACAGAAGATCATCATGAAGGTCACTTTATCAATCGTCAGCAATGTTCTTCCTAAATTACTTCTGGGGATTGCCAGTCATCAGTCATTGGCTAAGCAGCTATTAATGCATGTTCCGCTTATGCAACAAACACCTCCACACAGCCCTCAACTAAATGATATCTCTGTACAATCTCCCAAATATTCCTCTCATGAAGGGGCATTTTTTTTTTCTCATTCATGTGACGGACAAAACATGCCTGGTGAGGAGCAGGAATTCTCCATTCATCATTCGTCCCTCACAACCAACCAGATGGCATCTCTCTACATGCTGGACAACCTGCTGGCTTTGTCACAAAGCCACGCATGGGGGGGAGGTAGGTGGCATGGACAATGGCTCTGTCTCAGAGGATCAGTTTTTCTATGAACTGTCTAATGTACAAGAGTATATTCATGGAATGGGGGCTGCTCTCCATGAGACAGCTGCATCCGTTAAAGGACTCCCTCAGATGATAGACATGTGGACTCGTGTCTTTGATAACATTGTAAAATGTTACTAAAACATGGCAAAAATGCAATAAGAACATCTTAGAACTGTTTGAGAAGAGATTGCAAGGCAACATACCTTGGCCATGAGGATGATAGAGGAAATAAGTAAAACATGTGAATGTCACTCTTCATGGCCATCGCATGTAGGAGATTTCACAGAGGCACCTCAACTCACGAGGAAGACACTGCTAGCTTCACACCTTTGTCAGCTCATACTGTGCCACCTGCACCACCTTCAACACCACCAGCTCAGCAATCCACAACACAGGCACCGTCTCAATCATTCTTGCCAGCAGTTTTGTGTGGGTGGAGTAGTAGAAGAACCCCTCCAAAATACCAGTAATTTTGTCAGCAATTACTGCTGTATCCGTAACACATTTACTGTGACTATGTTTGTGAAATAAAAATCTGTTCATTTTATGTTATACAAACCTGTGTCAAACTTTCATCAGTGTTGAATGTTTGATATTACGTTTACCACATAGGAAAGTTTTAGGTATGTTGTATTCTTTGTTGACCTTCATAGTGTAATTCAGCTAAAACTGCATTCTCATCTGGAATTCTACTTCCAACTAACTAAATACTTCCTGTGGCTGACATACAATGCATCATTCTGCAAAAAATGGTAAACAGCAAGAAAAAAGAAAGGAATATATTATGTTTTTAGTTTTAATGCAATATATAATTACATATATATTATATATGTATGTGTGTGTGTATACGTGCACATATATTGTATTAAAGAAATTTCTTTTGCAAAATAATCATTCTGGGGAAATGGAAACTGTTCTTGGGAAGGGACCAAAATTAAATCAAATGAAGTCTTAGATCAGACGGGCTGTGCTTACTTGGAGAAGTTTGCGCAAGTAGTAAATCCGGACAGGAAACGTTTAGTGAACCAGTCTATGTACAAAGAGAAGCAACAAAGCCCATAGTTTATAAATGGTCAATAAGCAAGAGCTCACTGTCCCAGATTATAACAAAGTCATTCCCCCAATCCAGAGAAGGTGTCAGAATCATGATCCTGGATTGGGGTAAAAGTACCTGGCCATCCTAACTCTCTCGCTTCACCATAGTGATGGAGAAGTCCTCCTAGGATATGGACAACAAATAACTGGGCCAAACTCTCCATGGTAAAAAGTGAGCACAAGGGTAGCAGGGAAAATAGGTATGATGGATGAACTGGGAAATGAGACAACAGGAGGTGGGTCAGGTTGGGGAGGCAGGCTCTATGTAAGGCCTGGCATCAAGGAGGTCATGAGGCCACATAAAGTTTGGAGCTGCTCATTAACTGTCTACATGACTATCCAGACCTCTTCAACTTAGTCTGGGATATCCTGAGAGATGGTTCCCCGATTGGCCTCAGATTTTCCTTGAGAGCAGCCAGGGACGGGTACTCTGGGGGGAGAGAGTGGGCTGCACAAGAGGGCTGTGGGGCGTTGAAGGCAGAATTGTCCCTCGATTGTTGATGGTCTTCTGAGGATGGGCACTGGGAGGAGGAGATAATGCCTGTGCACTGGGTGCAGCTGGAGGCCGTGATGAAATGGTTGCGGGCAGATGGTGGTGGTTCTTACTCTTCGTACACTACAGGACGTGGCTTCTCAAGACCAAAAAGGAATCATATATCCCGTGATACAAGAACTGACAGTGTGGAGTTTTTAACATGCTTGTCACTATCCTATGCTTTGATAGTAATACTTGTCCCCTTCCAAATAGTTAGAAATATTTGTTAAAATATCTGTGAATGATGCTTTCAAAGGAGGATAAGGAGCTGTGATAATAGTTCATTATTTTGATTAAGGCTGTGCTAAATGCTGAAAAAGATGATTTTCAGCATCTTCACCTGACTCATCGAAATTATGAGGTCCATGGGCCAAGAGAAGCATGAGGAAATTGATTATCAAAATATGTGGCAGTGTTCACTGTGCATTATTGACAAAATTATGCTGCAAATGTAGCCTGTTATTGCATTATTATTTTTGCATCTTAATGCATATCAGTACTGCCTAGGCGGCATATGTTTTCTGTCAATAGAACTGCACATTGAATACAGCAATGAGCAACTAAAAAGTGGCAAGTTTATCTTTGCAAAGGGTCTATTGTTCAGCACCACCTTTGAACTAGAAACAATGTTGTTTGTGTTGAAATCTGTAGATTATGCAGTAAAAGGTGCATTATGTGGCAAGTGTGGTAAATTCATAATCATGCAGAAAATGCTGTGGCTGAAGAATCACAAAATTCCATGCCCTCCCTATAGTTCTCAAATTTGAACGTCACCAGGATTGATCCAGCTTTTCATGAATAATTAGTGCCAACTCACTGGTGCTTATTTTATCAACTACTTTGGATTCGGATTTCAATGATTCAACAGCAAAAGAAAATACTCCTTTGGGTGCTATTCACATAGCTAATATTGCTAAAGCATGACCATCTTCCAAATGAAAAATCTCTTATATCCTATGCAAATTCTATTGTCTTTTGCAGAAATTGAATAAAATACAATCTTTTTTTGCCAGTCAGTGATACTAAAAGCAATAAACATAGCATCAAGTGTCATGTTCTTTCTGTAAAGCTGGTTTCTGATTATTTTCCCTTTAAATTGTGATTTATTTTGTTGGTGGGAACCAAACTTATAATAGGAAATTACTTGCTGATCAATTGATAAAGATCAGCAACATGAAAAATTCATTTTCTGTTGGTAGGAATAATAACTCCAGGCAATAAATCATGGCACTAGAAATGTCTTGCAACAGCAGGACTGCAGCAATGGAAAGCTTCTGGCTGATGATGAAATACAGCTTCCAGTCAGAAAAAAACGAAAATAATAGTTGAAGTTGCTCTTTTGCCCATTTTTATTATCATAACTATATTTATTCGAAGCTTGGAGGTATAAGCACTTCTGGATATTTAAGGGCATATAAATGAATAGGAGCTGTAAAATCGACTTGAAAATCGAATACTATCAGTGAAGATAACACTTCTATGTGTGTAGGCGGCACCAACATACTGCCTTGAGGCCAGTTGCAAGCACTCAGAGAGGTTATATGCACAGATATACAAAGAGAGACAGCGAGCAGTGTGCAGTAAAAAGGGTCTAAGGTGTGTAAATATTATAAAAAATTAAATTTGCCTCTTCGAAAATCAAAGTTGATTCTAGATACATTTAATATAATTTAATCTAATGCGGTTATTGTGATGCACATGTTCAACGTGGTCTCAGCAGGACTTGCCATGAGTTTGCCCATGACGTATGGGCTTAGTGGCACGGGTATGCCCATGGACATGCCATGGTGGCCCAATGGCTAAGTGTAGACTTTTCACTACAGATGAGATTTATATGGGAAATAGGTGACGGAACCCGCCATTCAAACACAACTGGAGTTCATGTATGTTTGCATGGACTCTGTGGGGTGTATTGCTGTGAGGGTGTTTTGACATGGGGTGCAGGGGGCCTGCATTTCTTTTTTTTAAAAAACATTTCGCAAAAATTGCATGAAATTTCACAAAAGGCAACATTTTTCCTACAAGATATTTTATTCAAAAATCTCCAGTGGACAAAAGTACTGTAATATTTTGCAACTGTGAAATCTTGAATTTCACAAACTTTGTACAATGCAAAATTCATTAATTCCGCAAATTTTGCAGGTGAAAAGAAATTATGCCAAAGCCACTCCTAACCCTCTATCTAACCTGATTCTAGGCCTGGGCAAAGTTTCTTTAATGCCAGGCTAATCTCACATAATTTCGAATTAATCTTGTTATGCACAATTCCTGAAACTATGTTATTATGTACAAATATTTGTGTGAATGTACAGGAACAACATGATCGACCAGAATGCAAGTGTCTGCTGTTGGTGGCAATTATGTATTTTGACCCACATTTTTAGCACGAAGTGCGTCCTCACGTCCACTTGGGTTATTCAGTGGTTTGTGGGATGTTGAGTTGATATGATGGTTCAGATCTGTTTGCTTTGATGTAGGATGAGCAGCTGGCCCTGTTCCTGAGAAGTGAATGAAGATAAGCGTGGTAGGCAGACAGTCCTATTGAAATGAAGGATGGTATGCATGGCAGGCAGGCAAAGTACATCACTATTCTTTTAGAATCAACATTGCCATGATGGAAGGGATAAAGTAATCTGCAAAAATATGCCATAATTCTGAAATGAATAACGCATTGCCAAAGAGTAATATTCGAGTAACACAGATTCTCTGTTTACAAAATTCTGCTAGAATCTGGCTGTCCCGTAGGAAAAAAGGCCAAGGAGCGCCAATGCAGACCGCTTCTCTGTAGTGATCTGCTGGACACGTTCTAGTGTTCCAGCATATAGCCTCTGTAACAAGCCACTCCCCGAGGACTGGCCTCTACACTCACCCACACCTATCCATCACAGGTGTCACCAGTCAGGTGACCCTGCCTATAAAAGGGGTCGGGCATACGTGCTTTGGGTCAGTTCTAGTACCCTACACTATGTGTCTGTGTGTCATTTGTATGGCTGCATGAGGGCCTAGGGCCCGAGACCTTACATTTCCCCTAAAATATACATACAGTAGCCACCTGATTAGTTTCACAATAGTACACATCTTGGCATTGGCTACCCTCACTTGGTTGTGGTACACCCATGGCAAAGGAACCCCACACACTGGACCAAATTGCTGGGATCAATTGCCCGAGATCCATAACCTGCTGAACAGCTGTCATTCGCCACTCCTTATGTCACTCAACGTAGATGCGAGTCCGGGTTGGCTGGCACTCGAAGAGAAACACAACAACGTGCACACATGCAGTGCAGGATCCTGAGCTTAAGGTCTTCGAGGGTCTAATAAAGCCAGACAGGCGCTCATATACTCTCATGTCTTTCAAAACTCACCTTGCTCTCAGTCCTTGCACTGCTCTAACTCTCAAACACCTTCCTCTCAAAGACACTCACTCCTTTCTCACACTCATCTCTCTTGTGTTCACTTCTCTCACTAAAGTTGGGGATTTAGCAGCTGCTGTGTGCTCTCACAGGCAGATGCACGTGGTACACCTGAATGTGGGGGTACCCAGAGAAGCCTCCATGCTAAGTCTTACAGTTTGTACCCCCTATCTGGAAGGACACACTTTGGGGGAATCTTCTCCACTCCAGGGGATACAACGGGGATCATCATTTGTACTATCATAAAGCCCCTAATAAGTTTGCAAGGGCCATATTATCAAGGAACGGCGATAACATTATCGCCGCTTTAGCGGCAGGAAACTGCCGCTAAAGCGGCGATAATGGGCTTGTGAATTCCCCTAGAAGCCCAGGTTCACACCAGAACCTGGGCTTTTATGGGAATTCACAAGGGCATATTATCAAGCCCATTATCGTCGCTTTAGCGGCAGTTTCCTGCCGCTAAGGCGGCGATAATGTTATCGCCGTTCCTTGATAATATGGCCCCAAGTACTTTGCCCACATTTATTCTCAAAAAGATCTGCTTTTCACCAGGGCTCATGGGAGTACTGTATACAATGTACTAGGAGTGCAAGTACACTGCACCCTATGTGTTTCTAGCATTGTTTCGTGATTTATGTACCACTGGTGATATTTGGTGGTTTGTGTTTTACTACTACGCTAACTGCTGCATTTCATGCCCTGATGTTATGAGGTATGCCATTTTAAATCTTGCATTGTCAGGATAATGAGTACTGACTCAGTAGTAGCATACTGTGTGCAGTATTTATGAATCATGTCGTTTTTAATATTGTGCGCAATATACACCATATTTTTTATAAAATCTTGTGTGGAGTCTATTTTGTGGTGTATTCATTGTGTTATTGGTGTGAGTGTGTTCCGCAAACGCTTTGCACAAGACCTCGGGAATAAGCCGGACTGCTCTGTGCCAAGCTAGCAGGGGATGAGCACAGGTTATCTTTGGTGTGTAACTTACTTACCCTGACTAGTGTGGTGGGTTCTGCCTGGCTAAGGTGCATACCCTAGCCAACCAGAAACCCGATTTCTACCGCCCCACCTTTGCTTGCTGGCAATGTTCATATTCAGCAGCTCTCAATTAAAATGGTTGTTATTTTGATTAATATACTGCTGATTTATTCATTGGGTTTTCCCAAGAATGGTTTAGACTTTCCTGCACTAATTTCAATTAGAGTGGCTTCTGTAGCCACTGGCCTGATCTTAGGTTATGGTAGTGGGATACCACTAGTAAGTGTTGTGTTGTCATGAGGGCCTGTTCTCCACCCAATTATATACCTCTCCAACCTCCTCTGAAGGCATTGATGTGTACGAGCCCAAGCCAAGGTATATCTCTTACCGAGTCTCACGATTTGAAGATCCTGTTTATGTAGAGAGGATGTCTCTCAGGAGTCTCTGTACTATCTTAAGTGCTGGACTATGACTTGTTAGGCGGGTGAGAGCTTGTAGTTTTTCAGCACCTTCTGTATCTCATTGTTTTTTTTAAAGTGCTCTTAAAGTTTAGTCGTACTGTTCCTCGTGGCGTCCACTTTTCTGGCTGTCCACACTAACGAATCAGGGCCCTTTGAGTAGTTGAAGTGCTACAGGGCTATTCGTCCTGGTACCACTACATGGCAGCTGCTAACATGTTGGCTGCTGCTTCTAGTACTTCTTCTGTCGTGGGGAGCGTGCTTTATTTAGCAGGCAGCATTTTGCCCGTCATGTAAGTTGTACAGTATGCAATCTGCAACTCACCTCCATTTTTAAATCTGCTTCCTTCGTGTCTCTGCTCTTTGGTTCCTCGATGTAGAATGAGCATGCACCTTGCGACCTCTTGGATTGATTAAATGTAATATATGCTGCAGCGTGCTTGGAAGCCGTTTTGCACATCACACCAGTGCCATGGGGCCGTGAATGTACATCATGTTTGGGTGAGCCCAAGAGCGCTTTTCGCACTTCGCTGACTTCGGTCACAAAGTAAATGCAGCGTTTACATTGCAGCCACAATTCCAGGTGAGTGTTTTCTTGTAGCTGGAAAAGACCAGAGTCATCCACAATACAATGCAGCAAGGCGCACAACATGTGATGGTTTTATTGCTGGGCGGCTCTCCTCGCCATAGAGTGCTCCTTGGATCGCTCAAGCTAGCTTCTTAAGCTTTGTTTTGTGTGAGATTTCTTTGTGCACACTAAAGAGGAGACAGTGAATGAGAACCTCTCTTTTTGTGTCAGAGTGGTAGAGTGCCCTTAAATCCAGACAGGCACAGCCCAGACACCAGGAACCAGTCCAAGACCAGAGTCCCCTTGCATCCTGAGCGACCAGCAGCCACCATGTGAGTGAACCTACAAGTGAAAGACCATCAGAGCCAATGGCCCTTAAGCCGCCACCCAGCCTCCCTTGTTCGCCTGCTCACTGAAGCTCCCTTTCATGTCAGGCATAGATGGAGGCTGCCCTCCCTCCCATCCACGGCAACAAGGGGGGCCTGCGTAGAACCACACACTCAGAAGCAGGCAAGGGGCAGAGTGGATCGAATCACCTCGAAGCTCAGAGTGAAGGGCCCCTAAAGTGAGGCAATCATCTCCAGATCTGAGGCTGCAGAGGACAATCACGGCAACATCTGAGGCCGCCAGAGCACGCGGCGTGCTCTCCCTGCAAAGATTGTTTCATTGCTCTTGGTCATTTAGTCATTTTGATGACCCGATATTATTTCCTGTTTTTCTCGAGATCAAACTCCACATAATGTTGTTTTTCTTCTCAATATTACAGATTGCGTCATGGACCGCTGCATACTGTAACCGCTGTGCACTGGAGACCTCTTTGCCCAGTCTCTAGTAAGTTGCTTTCAATCAATCAATCAATCATGAAATTTGTAAAGCGCACTACATACCCGTGAGGGTTTCAAGGCGCTGGGGGGTGGGGTGGGGGGGGGGGGTTCTGCTGCTATTGGTCGTAGAGCCAGGTCTTGAGTTGTCTCCTGAAGGTCAGCAGGTCTTCGGTTTGTCGCAGGTAGAGGGGGAGGGTGTTCCAGGTCTTGGCGGCGTGATGGGAGAAGGATCTGCCTCCGGAAGTAGTTCTCCGGATGCGTGGGACCGTGGCCAGGGCGTGGTCAGCGGAGCGGAGTTTCCTGTTGGGTACGTAGGAGAGTAGACTGTTGAGATAGGCTGGGCCGGTTTTGTGGAGTGCCTTGTGTGCGTGGATCAGGAGCTTGAAGGAGATTCTTTTGTCGACGGGGAGCCAGTGCAGGTTCCTCAGGTGGGGGGTGATGTGGTCACGGCGTGGGACGTCGAGGATCAGGCGTGCAGAGGCGTTCTGGATTCTCTGTAGTCTGTTGATGAGCTTGGACGAGGCTCCAGCGTAGAGGGCGTTTCCGTAGTCGAGTCTGTTGCTGACTAGGGCCTGGGTGACTGTTTTCCTCGTGTTTGTCGGGATACATCTGTAGATCTTGCGGAGCATGCGGAGGGTGTTGAAACAGGTGGAGGAGACTGCGTTGACTTATTTGGTCATGGAGAGATTTGAGTCGAGGATGACTCCCAGGTTGCGTGCGTGGTCGGTGGGGGCCGGGGGGGACCTCAGTGACGTGGGCCGCCAAGAGTCGTCCCAAGCGGAGGGGTTGGATCCGAGGATGAGGATTTCCGTCTTGTCTGTGTTCAGTTTGAGGTGGCTGTCCTCCATCCAGTCTGCGACGGCCTTCATTCCCTGGTGGAGGTTGGATTTGGCGGTGAGGGGGTCCTTGGTGAGGGAGAGGATCAGCTGGGTGTCGTCGGCGTAGGAGATTATGTTGAGGGCGTGCTGTCGGGCGATGCGTGCTAGTGGTGCCATGTAGACGTTGAACAGCGTCGGGCTGAGGGAAGATCCTTGAGGGACGCCGCAGATGATCTCGGAGGCATCGGATCGGAACGGGGGGAGGCGGACTCTCTGAGTTCTGCCGAAGAGGAAGGAGGTGGTCCAATCCAGGGCCTTGTCTTGGATCCCTGCATCGTGGACGCGCGTGCGTAGTGTGCGGTGGCAGACGGTGTCGAAGGCGGCAGAGAGGTCCAGGAGGATGAGGGCCGCCGTCTTGCAGGATGCTGATGTCGTCTGTGGCGGCGATGAGGGCGGTCTCGGTGCTGTGGTTGCTGTGGAATCCTGATTGGGACGGGTCCAGGATGTTGTTGTCTTCGAGGTGACGGGTGAGCTGGGTGTTTACTATCTTCTCGATGACCTTTGCTGGGAACAGAAGCAGGGAGACGGGTCGGAAGTTCTTGAGGTCACTCGGATCCGCCTTGGGTTTCTTCAGTAGGGCGTTGATCTCTGCGTGCTTCCAGTTCTCAGGGAAGGTGGCGGTCTCGAAGGAGAGGTTGATGATTTTGTGCAGGAGGGGTACGATGGAATTGCTGGCTTTGTTGAAGATGTGGTGCGGGAGAGGGTCGGACGGGGATCCGGAGTGGATGGTTCCCATGGTCTTGACTGTGTCATCAATGCTCACTTTGGCCCAGGTTGTCAGGGTGTCGTGGGCGGTGGGGTGCGGTGGGTTCGGTGCGGTGCGGTCGGTAGGGGCTGTCATGGATGTCGGTGATTTTCCGGTGAAAGAAGGTGGCGAGGGAGTCGCATAGGGCTTGCGATGGTGGGATGTTGTTGGCGTTGGAGCTGGGGTTGGAGAGTTCCTTCACGATGGTGAAAAGCTCCTTGCTGTTGTGTGCGTTGTTGTCAAGGCGGTCTGTGAAGGAGGTCTTTTTGGCGGTCCTGATGAGGTGGTGGTGGTTGCGGATGGCGTCTTTGCGGGCAGTGCGGCTGTCTGGCGTCATGTCGCTGTGCCATATGATTTCCAGATTCCGGCAGGTGCGTTTTGAGTCGAGGAGTTCCGGGGTGAACCAGCTGACTCTTCTGCTGGTGGGGTTTTCAGTGGGGCAACGGTGTTCGCGCAGTCGTTCATCCAGCGTTCGAGGGTGAGTGCACCTTCATCGGGGTTGGCGGGGTTCGACGGAGGATTGAGTGCGAGGCTTGTCTGTAGTTGTTCTTGGGAGACTTTGCCCCAGCAGCGGCGGGGGGTCTGTAGTGTGCGGTGGTGTGTGAGGGGTTTCCGGAAGGAGAAGTGGATGCAGTGGTGGTCTGTCCAGGTGAGTTCGGAGGCGTGGCTGAAGGTGACGTGGGGGCTTGAGGAGAAGATGGCATCTAGCGTGTGGCCGGCGATATGGGTCGGCGTTGTGACGTGCTGTTTTAGTCCGAGGTTGGCGAGATTGTCGATCAGGGTGGAGGAGTTACTGTCATTGTTGTTCTCCAGGTGATAGTTCAGGTCTCCGAGGAGGATGTAGTCGGTGGAGGTCAGCGCGTGCGTGCTGATGAGATTGGCGATGGAGTCGCACAATTGTGCTTGGGGTCCTGGCGGTCTGTAGACGAGGGTGCCTCTTAGGGTGGTCTTGGGGTCCGTGTGGATCTGGAAGTGCATGTGTTCGGCGGTGCTGAGGGTGTCGTTGGTGTTTGTTGAGACCTTGATGTTTTTTTTGTGGACAATAGCGATTCCTCCTCCGGCCCTGTTGGTGCGGTCTCTGTGGGTGATCTTGTACCCGTCTGGGATGGCTATGGCGATGTCTGGCGAGTAGGTTTCGTTCATCCAGGTCTTGGTCAGGAAGGCAACGTCCGGTGATGTGGTGTCGAGTAGGTCCCAGAGTTCGACGGCGTGTTTGTGTGCGGAGCGGGTGTTGATCAGGATGCATCTAAGCTGGTTGGGTTCCGTCGCGGCAGGCATCTTGGCACTTTCGAGGCAGGAGAAGCTGCAGTTCCGGCAGGTGAAGGGGCCGTGGGTGCGCCTCGGGGCGGCCTTGCAGCAGGTGTGGGTCCTTCCTGGGTTGAGAGCGACGAGGGTGTTGGCATTTTAGTAGAGGCGGCGGTCCTTGTGGCTGCTGCGGAGGCCAGGGGTTCTGGCGCTGGGCGCGGTACAGGCGCGGACGGGCGCAGACAGGCTTGCCTCAGGCGCACCTTCGGCGCGCCAGCGGCGTACCCGCTGCGCGGCCGCACAGCAGCTGCCATATATGGGGAGGTGGGGAGGGAGGAGCAGCTGGGAGGCGGGAGGCGAGGGACGGGGGAGCGAATCGGTGCGGAGGGGGCGGGGCCACAAGGGAGTGAGTGGCGGGGACGAGACCGGCGAGGAGACCGGCGCTGGGCACGGACTCGAGAAGGGGGCACAGAGGTTGCAAAGGCAGCAAAAACAGAGGGGCACACAATAACAGAGCACAGAATCAGGGGCACGCAATAACAGAGCACAAAATCAGGGGCACGCAATAACAGAGCACAAAATCAGAGGTGCACAGTCAGTGGTACAGAAGCAAGCGGCGAGCGGGGGGCAGGGGGGCACAGAGGAAGGAGTGGGCAGACAGGCAACGTGGCAACAGGCGCAGCGGAACGAACCTTAGGCCACCACTGGCCACCATGGATGAGGCGCAGGTGGAAGCCTGCGAGTGTCCTGGCATACTCTGGAAACAGCTCCACCCTTCTACTGAAGATTATATATACAAAGATTCTGGAGGAACCTATCTTTAGATACTAATTAAATTCTTATATCCATCAAATTAAGTCTTAATAATTATTAACAAACATCATGAATATGTTCAGATTGTTTCAATTGTATTCTTTAACACAGACTTTTTATCATTTATTTCAGACGAGTGTTGCACTTTTCTCTCGCTTTTTAAAGGAGAAATTGTAATCTGTACCACTTATTTTCCTCTTCCACAGGTTATCTGTGGTAGTTCCCGTCACACGTGTTTACCTGCCGTCAAGGTCCAAACCCTCACCCGTCTCACACCAGTCAGTGACAGCAGCAGATGTCAGAACCGGGGGAAAGGGCCTCTCCCTTGGTGGAAGCTGCTAAAGCCTCCACGCTCATTGTTCTTCCAAATTTTGCTCGGAAAACATTTTGCAAAAAATCACCAATAGGTCGCAGCCTCATCTGATATTTGTAGCTCAGGGGAATACCCAGCCATTTACTTCAATACATCATTGCTGTGTCAATACTGTGCTAGATTAGTCAAGCACTGTTTCCGAGTTACAAAGCATTGGTGGTTCAGTGGTAGAATTCTCGCCTGCCACGCACTGTTTCCGAGTTTACTCTCATGGTGCAATGAGTGTCTGAATTTTTCGGGCACTCAGGAGCAAACTGCAGTCTTTATCACTCCTGCGAGGGAGGGGTTTTGAGCTATGGAGAGAGGAGCAGAAAGAATAGTGCCCCATGACTGTTCGTGCAGGATTCTTTATCTGGTGCTAAATCTGCAAAGCGAGTAGGCCTCCCTACCAAACACCTACAGAGAGATGGCAGCTTACATCACCATGGAACAAGCCTACAGTGCATATAAGACAGACCAAATGGATAAAGCAGGCATGGAACAACCAAATGCGATTTATTGTCTCCATTTGTGAGAGGGCAGAGGTTAGTGCTTGGAGCAACAAAGGACCCCAGGTAGTTGGTTTCCTCCCATGAATGCACTCCCTTTGTAAGTGATCACAGTTTGCAATTTCCTGGAACGTATAGAGTCCCGGATATATAATTTGGATCCATTGTAGGTTAAACAATCTGGGCCGCCCACAATGGATGAATCCATGTAAACCTGTGATGGATAAAAGAACCAGCCTGAGCCGTGCACATGAAAGAACTTGCAGCTTGGGCTGTATTTGGCAGCGCAGGCAAAGCCCAGTGAAGGAATGAAGGATGGTTGATGCTGCAGACCGTGGCAGCTGATGAGGGTCCAACCAAAACCAAATTCTATGTAGAGCAAAGTCTGGCGTAGTTACTTGACCCTCCCAAAAAAAAGATTGAAGAGCGACTTGTAAAGCCTATTAGAGTCAGAATGCCCATGAGAACCCCACACATGTGAAAAACCATTGTCCATGGGGCTGAGGTAGGTAGTCGCTGCTAATCTGGGTCAGTGCACATGGTGGGGCATAAGTAGGCTAGGCAGAAACAGCAACCCCAGGGTTCTTTGGGGTCTGACTCCAGGTGCACCAGTAGGAGGAAAAAGAGAACATTTGGATGCAGTGCCCTAATGCATGTTCCTCTCTACAGAGACGGCTGTCATCAGGAGCAACAAGTCCCAAGGAGAGCCAGGGTGGTCTGTAAGGCACCTGACTCCAGGGTGGAGTGCTCCTTTGATAGGAAACATTCTTTGAGGTCAATAGACAACCTAACCCAGAATTACTCAATGTACGGCCCCGTGGGCTGTTTGCGGCCCATCAGACCATTTAGTGCGGCCTCTTGGCAAGCAGTAGCACCCTGCTGGTGTTTACCAGGGCCACTGGTAATCAGAAAGCCATGAGCCAAACAGCTGCAGGCTGTAAAGACTCAGGTACTCACCCAGTATGGATCTTCCACTGTGAACAAAAGCACAGAGGTATCTGTGCGGAGACAGCATTTATTTACATGCCACGGGAGATTAAAGAGCTAAATAACACAATATTGATGACTGGATCACCTACAGGGAATTAGTCTCGAACCAGCAGGAGGTCAGCATGAAACCAGCCGGGGACTGTCCTACAGGCTTCACATAACTGCAACTGAGTTAATCTATAGATCTATAGATTTATGAGAAGCCCACAGTTTAAATACTTTCAATCTGTGTAAATAAAAAGAAAAAAAACAATTTACGTACTTCAGATATCAAGTGTACACTACTAAGGGGTGTGTTCTTAAGTCTGATAGTTGCAGTCAGAATTTCAGACTAAATAATTATATTTATGTGTCATGTAAAACACTTGATAAAGTGTTTAGTCGAAACAAATAACTGACGTTACGATTAATTATTTCGTGATTTACTAACCGCGAAAGAAAGGAAGGCTGAGTCAGTCTCGAGGCAATCATCACCTCAGTTAGAAACAAATGTTCAACGCACTGAGCAATCTTATCGGCTAATTAGTTTGTCATGGCATTTCTTTAATCAGGGACAGTAGTGGTCTAGGTGGTTGTTACCTTCAACTAGCCTGCTTTAAGCAATGAAACTATGAGTAAATCCTATTCATGCATGAAGGGATGCAATCCCTGACTCTATCACCCCACTGCCATCGACATGAATCTTTACATATTCCTGGGAGACCTCAAATTTCACCTTGAGAACACTGACAATGCCAACACGGTCGACCTCCTAGAAAGCATGGCTAACCTCGAACTCAAGCAGCTAGTCACTGACCCCACCCACACCGCAGGACATTTGCTCGACTCTATCTTTGCAGCCAGCGACAGACTAAAACACACCCACACCAAGGAGCTCACCTGGACCGATAACCACTGCATCCACTTCATCATCTCGGCACCTCCCCAACACTCCCGCCTCCACTGTCAGCGATACACGTCACTGCTGGTCGAAGGTATCAGAGCAACGATGGACCAACGCCCTCAACTCTTGCCTACCCATCACCACCAAAGACACAGAACAAGCAATGGAAAATTTCATGAACTGGATCACGACAAGCTTTGTCGAAGTCGTATCAAGAAAACCCACTGACCTAAAGAAATGAACCCGACACCCCAACTGGTTCACAGCAGAACTGAAGACCTAGAAATGCGACTGTAGACAGAAGGAAAGAGGATGGTGTGCCAGTAAGACCCTCAAGGTCTGAAAACGATTCAAAGATGACCTTAACCGATACCGCAAACTCTTGAAAATCACCAAGAATACCACCTTAGCCACATGCATCAATGACAGTGCAAACAACAGCAAGGAACTGTTCAACATAGTCAAGGAGTTCACCAACCCCTCGGCTAATGAAAACATCATCACATCCTCGCAAGCAATCTGCGACACCCTCGCAGACTTCTGACGGGCATCTAAACAAGGCAGGGGCTCAAGAAGCCACACATCTCGGCTCCCAAGCGGCCTGACCCCAGATCAGACATTGCGTCCCTGCCCCAGCTCTGCACATGAGCAGGGCGCACATCTGAGCCCGGTGCAACTATACTGAAGCCATGCACTTCTGTGACACGGTTTAGAAAAGAAGCCAACGCGAGGCACTCCCCATTACCGCATTATGATTCACAAACGAACATAACACGGCTACCAATGTCAAATTGTTATAATTGTACAATTTGCAAAGATATGTGTATAGTAACACTACTACACACATGCCACAAATGTGTTATTGTGGCTTACTCACTCGAGATGATAAGTATTGTCTTTCTCATGTTCAGGTCGTTGCAGCCACTCATTGATCCTAAATGCAACTGCTCTGCTAATGCAGCAGGTAAGTTCCCCCTGTTGAGTTTCCATAGTGGATACTGGGAACGCCACAGGGAGTTCACCTGCTTATTGTAGGTCAAGTCTTCAGGAGAAAAACACCAGGTCTATGACTTTTATTCCAAATGGACCGGTAACCAGGTTTACTGGCCCCATCAAAATTAAAGGGAACTTGTTATGACGACCTAAGTGTTTGTGGGTTTTGATCAACTTTTACAGCTGGGTTCACCCAGAAATGTCTACAAACCCCTCACTACAACAACATTTGCGAAACTTTAAATGGTGAAATATCAATGTGTGCAGATACACTAGATAATTCCGCCAAATCTAATTCTTCCTTTTAAAACTTGGGAAATTTCATGCCAAAGTGCCAATTTTGTGCATTTAAATTGAACGTACAACCGTACAGCTGAGCCACACCAAGCAACTTCAGGTACTGGAAAAGAAATCAACGCTGACCTGTTTCTACAGCTGGAAATTTTATTCTGCAACATATATATCAGCAATATGAAAGTGTGTTCAGATTTATGGAACCGTTACCTAGAAATACCTAGAAAATCTGGCGAAACAATATGCACTTTCAGAGATCAATGGTTAATTTGAGTTTGAATAAAACGACCGATGTTAGTGTATTAGTGTCAAGCTACAGTGCAGAACTGTAACAGCAAAGTCTTGTTGCGACATCTAGTGGGCATTATGCATTATACACCCTGCACAAAATATTTATTTACAATGTAATAATAAAGACGCAGAAATGTATAAAAATTCAATACTCAAATAAAATGTAACTAAGGAACATACCTGAAGTGAAGTTCATTTTTAAGGTACAAGCCTAATTTAGTCATAAACGGTCAGAGAGGAGAAATGCACGTTTAAATAGTTTTAAGGATACAAGCCTTTGTTTTTGAAAGTCGGGATAGTGAGTTAGCACCTCTATCCTCTCTTTAATGTGTGTGAATATTTTAATGACATGATGCAGCCTAGGATAAGCTCACAAGTCAGCAGTGTTACACAGTCACGCCCAGGGCCGGCTTTAGGGAGCTGACCTGGGGGGGCGCTGTGTTTAGAAATAACTTATATGTTTGAAAGCACCCTCTGCAAAGTTTCCTGTGTGTCCTACAGTTTTCAAGCAACAATAACAATTTCAAGATTACTCTAGTGATTAATTTTCCTGCCGGAGAGAGATTGGAGTTTTGTCTAGTGTCAGTTTTGAATCATCATAAAGTAGCGCAGAGGGTTAATATGCCTGCTGTAAAGAACAATTACTATGCAGATCACAGAACTGTATTTTATGTGACAGCTCAGTGGGTTACCGTGTTTGTCACAGAGATCCTTTTGTTTGCTTGCAGTTCATTAATTACAATCCTAATGTGGCACAGTGACCTATGAACTGTCATCAAAAAACTGCATGCAAACTGCATGGTATAGGTCAGAATGATATATTTTTTCCCTAGTCTTTCAGTATCCTAAGACTGCTATGGGTCAAAATACATTGTTATTTGTAAAGCCAAACCCCAACAATGTGCCCCATCCTGCACAAAAACAATCCTGCCTACAACGTTGGTGTTAGGCTGCCAATATGGCACCAGCGCAGACAGAAAGGACAGGACTGCACTGTATTGCTTAAATACGGTGCTGTGCTGCCCTACACCAAAATGCAATAAATGAGGTCCACAATTTGTGCTTCTCCAGAACAAGCACAATATACTGCCTGCTGGAATGGATGAAGTGATTCTTACACCTTGTAATTCTCATTAACTTATGTAACATTTCCTATAGACTGATTTCCACATGTTTGATTCACTGTCTGTATACTGTCTCTGTATAATGTGTGTGTGATATAAAGTGCTCTGACACCCTACACAGATATGATGTGCACTAAAAAACAAATTAAATGTATGTGAGACAGTGGCTAATAGGAGACGAGGGCCATTCAAGGAGGGTGGTAATGAGGAAATCCGTTGCAAAGGAGGTCATGGGTGCCAAGAGATTGTCACACTGGGTGCCACCAGTGCTAAAGCCGGCTGTGGTCATGCCTCTCCAATAGGGTAGAGGCTGATTGCTGAAAAAAATACATTTACACCATAATATTGATTTTCCAACATATATGCATACCTTTTAGAACAGTGGTTCTTAACCTTTTGACTTCTGTGAACCCCCAATCATTCATTACAGGGATCCAGGGACCTCTACTGAACCACTGTTGAAATTTGAGGACCCCCAACAAAGAGCCCCATTATGATGCAGTAATAAATGGCTCCGATGGTTGGAGGGAGCCATTCTTACCGCATCGTTATCTCCTGTTTGGAATAATTTCTGACCAACCCATTTTGATGAAGTTGGCCGGAAATTATTCCAAACAGGAGTTCCAAATGGCTTACGATGGGCTCAGAGAGACCATCCGCCATTCGGAAGGCCTTCAGTAATCCCTCGGCCAGCTCTTTCCTGCCGAGGGATTACGATGGCAGCTTCCCATTGCCTTTTTTGTGACAGCCTTTCCAACACAGAAGGACATTGGGAATCTGTCTTTGGGGGCCCCCAGCAAGGCCACTGAATGGCAGCCTGGGGCACCTATGGTGCCCCCTGTTGATCCCTGCACCCGGTGGCAGGCACCTTGAGGTGACTGCCACGGGGTGCAGGGATGAACTGCACCATTGCTCTTTACCATGAGAGCATGCATTCCGAATGGGGTTCGGTCGCATCCTAATTCCTGGGCTGGAACCGACTACAGGAGGTCATTCGGTTCGAGTTCCAAACCGATGTTGGACGGAATCCGGTCCTTCCGACATCGCAATCAGGGCCTATGTCATTATTTGAATCCAGAGTCTCTGACCTAAGCAAATTCGATCATTTGTACTACAAAACAATGCACAAAAATACAGAAATGAGCATTCATCAAACAAGTACACAAATGAAGAAATAATGTATTTAATTCAAAAACAAGGCCACCCATTGTCCATAATATATTTTGTTTGATGCACTTACACTGCTCTCATGAATAAATGTAAATATACCAATTTAATTTTTAGTCTCCAATTTCAAATGCCTTCAGAATTACAGAATGTTTTAACATTTTCAGTTTTGCTTCATTATTTATATACACTGCACTAATCTGTTAATATTATATAATTTCCTAAGCAGTTGCGGACCCCTTGAGTAAATGTTGCAGACCGCCAGGGGTCCCTGGACCACAGGTTAAAAAGCTTCATTCATTTTGTTGCGGTTTTACCAAATAGGATTGGTGGCCATTTATTTCATGTCAGTCCTGAGGAAGGCCTCCCTTTTAAGTCTTGGGTCAACATATGGTTTACACAAATTATTGATTTCTAGAAAAGAAATCAAATTATTTATTTTTGTAGTTGTAATTCCTATATTCAATTATCTTTATCACCGTTGTCATCATTATTATCAGAATTGAATTTTGGTTAAAGAAACAGAAAACATTGTCATCACTACCATAACATTAGCAAAATATCCATATATATGTATAAAATAAACATATTTTAAAAACTAAGATACAAAGATTATAACTTACTAGTGCATACATTCAAATCAAGATTGCTATACGCAGTTGCAATAAACTTTCTATAAAATGACCTTGTTTCTGTGTAGGAGGAGTACAAAATCCTTGCACCAAAGCTGCAAGGGAAGATCACTAAAACTGCACTCATTTTAGCAAGTCCTTCTTTCAAGTTCAGCACGTTGATAAATGTCTATGAGGGTTTAAAGTGGGGTTAGGAGTTGTGTGAGACAGAGATCTGCCTTTGTGATTTCAAACTATCCATCTATGATCCATGAGTGTCTCTTCCCCATGCTCATTCGTGCCAGCCTCCAATGTTATCCGGTTGAAGAGAAGGACCGGAAGTGTGGGCTGACCTGTTGCAGAAAGTGGTTGATCCGTCAATGCATCACATTCTGGGACCACGTACAAATTTTCTCCAGAACCAAGATTCTGCCTTCCAACAATTTAGCAATAGCTTTCATCAAGTTACATTTGGGTTCAGAAATTCTATTTTTGAAGAAAGCAGCAGCTTTAGGGCACCACATAGTGGTGTTGCCAAATAATGACAAAAGGCCCACATTGTCTTTTTAATCAATGTAGGAGAGTGCTCAACAAACAAAATGCAATTTTGCTTGGGGTGCACGTTTCTGGTTACATTATGTGACTTTGGTCTTCATTTCAATTGCAGAGCTAATTTCGATCCCTGTCCAAACGTGTTTGGAAACGTAGACCTTTCAGTGTATATATTGCTATGTGTATGATATGCTGCATGATAATTACAGTTATTCCAGAGATTGTTTGAGAATCTCAAACTGTATCTTCAAAAAGTAAAAGTGTGGATTCTCTAAAACTCAACAGAAGGGAGAGAGCGAGATCATTCTGTTCGGGAATATTAACATCAGATTTGCATCTGTTGATTCCTTTCTTGCGTCGAAAACCTCTAAACTCGGCCTCAAAAGTTAAAAAAAAAACTCTGGGATTGGTAAAATTTTCAATGCAACAAGTTCGAGTGCATTCTGTCCCTTCAAGACAAAAAAAATAGCGGCGTGGTGGTCGGAACATTGTACATTTCTCTCTAGACCACTGTCAGAGTGATCATGCTTCCCTGATGCATCTGCTTTTTGCCTTTGCACTGGAATAATATTTTCAGGATTCACTCAGTAAGGATTATGAACTCCTAGGTTTGCACTTGTTTGTTTCCACAAGGAGTCATCCATCAACGAGTGCAAACTCACATATTGCACTTGTTTGTTTCTACAGGAACCTCATTATACACATGCTTTGATAAAGATATATGGTATTGGGGTACTGCTTTAGGTGTGCAAGTGATTGCTGCATGTTAAGCAAACAGTATAATATTAATTACATATTATTTGTTGCAATTTATGCATCAACCACTTTGAAAGTAATTTGAGACACAGCATAGCTTTGAATGAAGTTATCTCTAGCAAGCAATATATAAAAACGTAATTGCAAATGTTATATAGATTCTAATTGTGTTTCAGCTCCGATTCATTCAGCCATAGAGAGTTGGAAATACGAGATTGTCATAAGGTATATTTTATACAAAAACAGATGTTAGGTGCTGGAGTAAGTATTACAGAAATATCAGAAGTCTCCTCTTGTGTTTACCCCATGGTCTTTATTCTGCAGAATGTTGCACACAGGTAAGTACCAAACAGGTAAGTACCATGTAGACCTGTTTGAATACTTCATCACGTAGTACTTTACCATGCAGGTAAGTATTTTTTTGAAATATGTCATAATTATGTTGTTTTAAAAAAAGGGGGCGATTAGACGGTTCAGGGTAGTAAGGGCTTTTTTGGGGGGTGGTTAGGCAAGTTAAGGTGCAGAATTGTGAGGGTTGTAAATAAGTTTTAAGGGTCCAGGGTGGGTAAGGGTATGGAGCAGTAGGGGGTTTAAAAGAGTTTTTATGGTCCAGGGGAGGGTAGTGGTAAAGGGTGATAAGGGGTTGTAAGGGTTCAGGGCGGTTACGAAGTAAAGAGACATAAGGGATGTTTAGGGTTCATGGCTTGTTGTGGTAATGGGAGGCAAGGGGTTTTTAAGGTTTAAAGGTGAGTATAGGTAAAGGGAGGTAAGGAGCTTTTAAGAATCAGGGGTGGTTAGAGGTAAGGGAAGTAAGGGGTTTTAGAGGTGAGGGGTTGCTAGAGGTGAAGGGAGGTGTGGCTTTTGGGGTTCAGGGGCAGGTAGAGGTAGAGGTAAAGGGTGGTGTATATATGTAATAATAAATAAATGTTGTCTCCCGCCAGCACGAATGGTGCATGCTAGCTGGGGACCCAGCTGGGGCCGTGGGTGCCCTGGGGCTCCCCTGCTGACCTTAAATAAAATTAAAGATGTGGGTATTTCTGGTGCGCACCGGAACAGCCCTAAAACAAAGTATGAAAAGAAAAAGTGAATAACAGAAGAACTGCTCATTTATTATTCATTGCTCAGGCCAGGTGTGCCCCATAATGCCCTAGGGCTTTTTTTATAGGAAATGTTTTCATGCTGATGGTAACACTAGAAGAGGCTGGGGCACCATTACGTTTTTTTAATGTTGTGTTGGGCTGCAGAGAGTGCTACAGCATTAAAAAATTCATTAAAACTATGACCCCAGGATAGGGTGACCAGATTCTCAAAACAAAAAACGGGGACAGGTCATAGACATAGAAGTAGGACTACGGTTTGCAGTAACCATCAATATAAAAGTAGGACTATTTGACAGCTGTCATAGACATAGAAAAAGGACTACAATGACAGCTCCCTCCACAGACTGAGATGAAGCATTACAGGCAACAAATCCGCGGTCTTTTATTGGCACCCCTCTCCTTTACACAGCAGCATTAGTACTTTTTATTACATTTACACTTTTAAGGACTATAGCATATATTTGCCAAAAATCAATAAAACATCACAGGCGATGGCTATGAATACAAGCTACAGGACGAAGAAATATTGTTTTCTCCAAAGTAGAAACCTTGGCTGGCACGATGACGTAGGTGGCACTGCGTGTAAAATGTCTCTCTTCAAAGGATTTCCCTTCTTGCTAAAGCGCTCACCTCAGTGACAACACATGCCGTAAACAGTGCAAAGAGAGCATGCGCGCGCATGCTCAACCGGAAAAATGAAAAACAGGGACATTTCTGTGTTTAACCTGGACACTGTTTGAAAACAGGGACATTTGAGTCACTTGGAGTTATGTGTTGGGACACGGGGAAACGTCTCCAAAAACGGGGACCGTCCTGGGAAAACGGGGACGTCTGGTCACCCTACCCCAGGAGAGCTAACCATATTTATTTAAGGTACTTCTAGCTGGAGCTCAGTGCTCTTCACCTGGAGTGCAGAGGTCCCTTGTGATTGGTTTTATGACTTCACTTTGTAGCTTGAAAAATGTTAATAAAAGACTCAATGACATGTTGATGATTTATTTTTAAATAAAACTTTAAAACTTTTATGACAACCACTTTTATTAAACATTGCACTTGTGTGAATTAATGAAATATACATTTTATTATGATTAGTGGTGATTTTGTGACAAAGACAATACATATGCTTTATAAATGTTGATATCCACACCTCTTGCTAAAGTCAATAGGCCCACTTTTATATTTTGATGTTGTGACTCTTTGCCTTTCTTAAAATGACACCCTGTATATTCAGCTGCGCACACCCACGGGGGTTTAGGTGCCTGGTATTTCGCCCACCCCTTGTTGCCAGGTGGCTGGATGTTTCTTTCTAGCAGTGCACCCTTTAAACAGTTAGACAAACGACTAGACACATAAGCATACCCAGAATCCCATGGAATATCATTTCGTACCTTCCCAGATGCAAGAGAGTTTGGCAATCAGGAGGCTGAAAACTTCTTCCCAACTCTACTACCATGAAAAGATTTGTGGAATGTCACAGATGTTTCTCTTGGATGATGAACATCCCTGGTCTGTCAGATCAACAGCTTCTATCTTCAGATGAATTCTCTGGGCAATTAATTCAATAATATGCCTGCTAATAATCAGAGTCATTTTCATTAGGTTAACAGTGTCATTATGGAAGTCTTTAATTCTCATGATCTTAATACATATCCATGTCAGAAGCCACCCTTTTAGGGGACATTTAAACTCCTACTGGGGGATAGGTACCTAGTTTAGATTGAATCTTCCCTTCCTTTCTTCTGTTCCTGTCTCCTACTTGTAGCTGCCCCTCTGCTTCAGGTTGTCTTATAAGTTGAGGATCTGGTGCTTTTCACCCAAAGTGGCTTTTTCTATGTTAAGGTATAGAGCTGAAATAATCTGAAAGTCATCTTCGCGTATTGATTCCACTTGTTTTGCTGGCGATTAATCGACCGATTTGCCTGAAAAGAGATTTCTGGTTCCACTAATCGGTTACCGCTTTCTTTGGTTGTGCAATTATGGCACTCTCACGCATTAAATCTGATTAAACAGCTCAGATATTTGACGTGTTGACTCCGACTTGATTCAGCTTAGTTGATTCGGGGTACTTATTGAACTTTACATATATACCGTGGATATCGTCCATATTAGTTGGACTGTAATTTGACGACCGAAACAGGCTTTAAAAGAACAGATAGCCTGTTTTTGAATATATTTTTCTTGTGCCTGCGAAGACTTCTTGATAACGCCTACTTATGAGTTTCTGATAACGTCTATTCATTAGCGTTATGTTTGATTCCATGTAGATTTGACTTCAGCACCCTTCAAATTGTAGCCATTGTCCCGATGATGACCTTAATTGTATAAGGTCAAAACGCCGTCGACATCCCAGTGTAATTCACGGCTACCTAAGGATTAATACTGTATTGCAAATTATTCATTGTATTTATGTAATTTGTTTATGATTAATGTTGGTTTCTCACTTTGCGCCGTTCACACTGTATATATCACTTGTGTCACTGCACTTATCACTTGCACTAAGCACAGTCAGTACACAATTGGTGTATGTTTGGCTACTTTAAACTGATTGAATTGTACTATAGTGCAGTTGTAACTATTTGTATAATAATAACAACAAATTTTCCTACTTTGGTCTCTTGTTTCCCCTCCTTGATGATTTATGCATTTTCCTAAAATTGTCCCTGCAATTACTGGTTGAGACGTTGTTGTTTTGATATTGACAAATAAACATTCTACCAAGATGTTAAAACATGTATCAAAAAATGTGTGCTCAAGGCCAACATATTCATATGTCTTTTGCTTGCTAGAAAGATTAGTAGATATTTTGTTCAGGAAACCAGCATATCAAATGGAGCGTAAATCTTGCCCCTTATCTATATATCTCCAGAAAATATTTTCCCCCACAGATGTAAAAAATGCTTATCTCTCCATGGATAGACCACCCCTCTCCTAAAAGTCGTGGACACGTTGCACCAATTGTGTGAGTTTCCCGTCACAGCTGCCGAATTGGTCTGGATACACAGGGGAGTGTGGAAGGTACACGTGAACTCGAGGTTTAAAGTACTCCAATATAACTTTGTACATCTTAGCTACCTCTTACCCACACTCTTGCAGACTATCTACCCAACAAAAAACATAACAGGTGCAGGTGATGTAGATATACCCCGGTAGATTTTATCCACGTCGCATGTCTCAGTTCTCATGTAATGCGCTACTGGGATGATGTTGTATGGCTTATACATTCTCTTTTTTTTTTTTTTTTTTTATTGAACTATCAAACCAAGCATAGGCTTTGTATACCATTTTACAGTTACATAAAAGTTACAGCTCTTGCTCAGCAAGTCTCGGTAGTCTCAGACAAATCTCTACACAATATTTAATCACTCAAATTTGGCACTTTGACAGCCAATCAAAAGAGCACAGACATCAGAGCCTGTCTACCCTACAGCCCAAATGACCCTCCCACAGGTTCCAGCTAGCCCAATACTCTATATGCCCTCCATGCCTCCCAGATCTTTTCTCATTTCTTGGGGAAACCTCTCAATGTATGCACCACATATTCTGTCCGTTGGCATCAGCCCAGGTTTGCCTCCCAATCAGTGTCCACCGGTACAGAAGTGGCCCCCCAGGCCCTTGCTATGTTTCTCTTATCCACTCCAGCCACCATTCTCAGCATATTTCTTTATACTTGAGCCAGTCCTGCTCTCCTTTGATCCCCAGGAGTAACCATTTGGCATCAAGGGAACCCTCCATCTCCACTACCCTTGCCATTATTGTTGCCACCGGTGCCCAGTAACCCTGCATGAGCTGGCAGTCCCAGAGGATATGGAAAAAGGACCCCTCGCTCCCACAACCCTTTCTGCATAGTGGGGATTCTACCCTACCTATTCTGTACAGGAGTGTCTGCGCGTAATAGACCCTATGGAATACCTTAAACTGAACCAGTCTAAACAGAAGCCTGATAACTATTTCCCGGGGGGCCTGGAGGCCTTCGCCCAATCGTTGTCATCAAGTGACCCCAGATACCCTTCCCACGCCGTCTTCAAGAGACCCAACAAATCAGGAGAAGTATTCAATATTTTCTGATAGATTAGTGACACTCCCTTTGTCGTCAGAGCCGCAGTCAGTATTTGATCCACCAGTCAGGCAACTGCTCACTTTCCAACAGACGACAACACAGGGTGTGTCCTAACTGCACATATAAAAAACGTGAAGACTCCGCGAGGTCGAACTCCCCCTGCAGGTTTGAGAATGCTATGTAAGCCGGATTTCTCCAGACATGGCTTATACATTCTCAATAAAACAATGCATTTGTTTGACAACATAAACGTCAAAGCTGTGCAAGACTGATTATACTCACACCATCAGGATATTTTAGCCTTAGTCCTGCTAGCTCACAGTGCACCACCTGTACCCCTAACCTGGAAAAGTAACAGATGGAATGTGCAACCCCAGCACTTGACAACCCTAACTCCCTGAAGAAATCATGGAAACAAATCTAGAACCCTTTTGTTTGGTAGCTCATGCATACCTAAAGAGACACACAAGAAAGACACAACATGACATTTTAATATTTATTAAAGCGTTATGATTCTTGTGTAAAATATGTGCGCTGCAATAATCAGTAGAAGGACACAGAATAGCGTGATCATCATTATAAGAATGGTGAAGAAGATAAACAATTCAACTAGAATATATGCTTGCATATAAGTAATGTCATATTTTGGACTGCCACCTAGTTATACCTATTGTATTGTGCTAGGGTGAGTGAATCTGCCAGAATCCTAGTAAGGTGATCTAACTCCCTTGTTACCTGCGGGTAAGTGTCATCAGGGAGCCCATCTTGGTGGAGAGCTGGGCATCATCCCTCACAGGAGGTAAAAAGGAGTCAGCTGGGCTGGAATTCCGGCATAGGGCGACCTCACATTACCATTGAAATGCTCCTCTAACTAAACAAAGGAGTGGTGTCATTTATATAATAAACATCACCTATGTTGCCATGCCGAAGTCCCAGTCAAGCTGCCATTATTGTATTATCCATACAAGCACGCAATTCAACATTCAAGAAAAGGTGTCAAGTTTAAACGTGAGCTAGTAATGGTGGCGTTCCTGCTCGAGCTTCAATGTGACCACATGACAATGAAGTACTGCTCTGTTTACACAGAGCCAAGGGCTGGACCATTCCCAGAGAACTCAACAGTGCCTGCAAGGCCTAGTTCCCATCAAAATAAAACAATAAAACTGAGCAGACGGTTCATCATACTTGGTCTAACACTAGCTAAACAACACATTGCCATCTGATAGCTGACCCAAAGTCCCCCCGACGACTGAATGGTTAAGTGAAATAACGGAATGGGTGGGAGCTGAAGAAGCGCATATGAAGAGGGTCTGTCGAGACAACCAACTGCCAGATGACTTAAGTGCCTGGGGAGCCGTGGTCATGGTCATGGTTGATGCTCCCAATGACTCCTCTGGGTCTGTACACACATCGAACACTGACTCACATGAAATTGAAGACACATAATTGCACCCATTAGTGACACTGCCCCTGGTAGGAAGGTTGAGGAATTGTAGGAATTGGAGACAAGGAGGGGACACTTTATGACCGTGTGACCCTGGATCTGGGCAATGTAACAGCAATGGGAAGCATCACACTGAGCACGGGGGAAGGGGAGGGAGTTGTGTTTGTATTACTGTTTGGTATGTTAGACAAAACAATGGAAAGACAAGGAAACAAAACAAATGTCTTTTTGTTTATTAGAAGAATATGGCACTCTATTTCTATTGCCTTTAATGACACTCCATGTAGCTCTTGACGCCAAAGAAATGTTGGTTACTCTTTACACAGTGACTTTAACCGCAACCCATCCTCAGGCACTGATGATTTAGGACCTGATTATGAGTTTGGCAGATAGGATACTCCATCACAAATGTGACAGATATCCTGTCTGCCATATTATAAGTTTCATAGGATAAAATGGAATTGTAATTCGACAGACGGGGTATCCGTCACGTTTGTGATGGCGTAAATCTGCCCACCAAACTCTAAATCAGGCCCTTAGTAACTGGATGCTTTATACCTCCATTGTCTGAAAATGACCCCTGTGCTCAAGAAGTGTTCTACCTCTTGATCCTACTTTAAAGTCTAGTCCACTGAGGGAGAGTTTTAAATAAAATGCAAACAAATATACTTTATAATGAATGTGCAAGCACCGCAATGGGAATGCCAAGGCAAGTTCCTGCATGGCATGAACCGTTAGGCCCATGCTGTGCAGGAACTAAGCGTGCATGCAGATTCGGGGGCACACCATGTGCCCCCCTGCCTGCATCTCTATTGCCTGTGGCATTAGGGGGTCCTGTAGGGCCTACTTTGTTTCCTCACCGCCATCAGTTTCATTGTGTGAACATTGCCATGAGACCACTGGCAGTGAGGAACCTCATAATATGCTTGGCGGGGCCGCAGCGGCATATTGCAGCATATTGCGGCCTCACACCACCACGCCACCACCAGGGATCATACATACCTTGGGTTGCGGCATTCCCAAAGCGCTCCGACCACCAAACTCGTCATTCGGCAGTTGAACCATAGGTGCAGTAGTCCCTGACCGCACCTCCAACCCGAGTACGGCGGTCCTATGGACCGGCATACTCGTAATCAGGCCCTCATTCTTTAAATGGGAAAATGCAGGATTCATACCTAAAAAAACAGCATTTAAACTTGATATTGACCATTTCAACTAACTTCTATTTTTTTTTTCTGTGAATGTTTGCTGCAAAATATTTTGTTTTCGTATATTCATGTTTCAACTTCTGCATAGATTATTGTTAATAAAATTGATATTAAAGTGTAGTTTAATATGTGGGATAGTGAACCTGAAAGTGAAATTTACCCACATCAACTCATAACCTTTACAAAATAGATGCAAACTTAACATTGTCATCTGTGGACTATTGTATTCTTGGTGAGAAGATGAGAAGAGAGCCTGTTTTCAGAAGACTATCAAACGTTGATTGGCTGATGGAAGATGGAAGAAGCAACGTGTTGTAATGCTTCATGAAATGTGTTGTTTATATAAGTGCATCTTCCTAGAGTAGATTAGAACCTTTTTTTTGGCAAAAATTTTCCCTGACCGATTTACCCAAACCTTATGCCAATCGATTTAGGACTCTAGTGTCTAGATTGTCTCACATCACTTCTAAGGACACGGATTGCTGTGCCATTGCTTCTGAACCCTGAATTGCAACAGAGTGGTAAAATCCATTTCCTTCTAAACCTGACATAAGACGGACAAAAAAATAGAACATGAACAATTGTTTTGGACACTTCGGGACAAAAGGGACAGTTTCTGTCTGTTATATTGGATTTATGCATCCATTTGGCCACAACTGACCGTAGAGGTAGGGCCCCAAACCGAAATTTACTGTAAAGTTTTTTGTTTTGCGAGGGTTCAATCTCATCAATACATACCTCTGCACTGTAGCTATCTTTATGTTCTAGGAAGGCAGTGATGAGGGAACCCATTCTAGCAGTGCCCAATGTTAAATTATCAACATACTGCCAATATAGGCATAAGCAGTTTTTTTAGATCCCTAGAGCTTCCTTGGGAGTAATACAGAGGTTCCCCTACCCCACCTCACTCAACTGCCTTTAGGCATATCTAAACCAGGGAATTCTGGAAGACTCAGGTGGCCTCAAAACATATTCCAGGCCCTGTTAACATGGCATCAGTGCTGGAGGAGCCCAGATCCTGTGCCAATACAGTATTGGTCAAAGCCCCACTTTATTAGAGAGAGGTCACATCAAGCTGCAAGGGAATTAACGGAGTGCTAACCGGAAGTCTGGTAAGGAGGCACAGGCACCCATTTTCTACTTTTTCCAAGCTTTTAGTGTCCCTGTTGTCCTACAGTTCCCCAACAAAAAGAGTTGGCCCTAGTGTTTAGAGACTATAAATTTGAAGTGTCTGGATATTGGTCGAAAGGTGAACCTTGATGGGACTGTACGATACCCCCTATGTTTTACTCTATCTTGTGTATGTGTGGTATCCAGTTAAAAATTCAGTGATCATGATCCTAGATATTGAAAAATGTGAGCTCTCAACAAAGGGGCACCTTTAAGGTAGGAGCGAGCTGATGGGCAGGGGCTGAAGATCATACTCTTAGTTTTGCTAAGATTGACCACCAGGCCTCTCTGTTTGCAGAATGTTCCATATTTATACAACAACCTCTGGATCCCAATTGGAGATTTGGAAATTAAAAGCGTGCCATTCGCAAACAAGAGGGCCGGGACCTTCCTAGTGGCAAGATGCAGGGCGTCGTTGTCAGTCAACCAAAGCTGGATACTAAATCATTGGTGTATAAAAAGAAAAGTGTGGGAGCAAGCAAACACCCTTGACTCACACCACTCCTAACTGGTATAGGTAATGGAAATGCACCCTGGGGACCACATCTAACCTAGGTGAAGTTTTGGAATGTAAACTGCTGATGATATCAATGAGGTATTTAGAGACACCCAAATCTGCAAAGACTCTTCAAAGGGAAGCCCTAGGTACCAGGTCAAAAGCTGACCGGAGATCCACAAAACACACATGAAGTCGCCCTCCAAGACTGCATTTTTCAGTAAATAAGCTGGAGGTGAAACACCTTATCTGTGATGCTAATACCGTCCCTAAACCCAGCTTGCAATGGGGTCAGCAAATCCACAGCTCCCATCCAGTCCTGTAGCCTCTCGAGTATAATCAGATTAAAGAATTTCTGTGAGCTGTTGATCAGGCTAATGGGCCTGTAGTTGGAGGGGAGATCCCTTGACCCCATTTTAAATACAGAGATAATCTCTGCCACAGCCCATGATAAATGCATGGGGGAACCACTCATAAAGCAGTATAAAGATATAGGCTTCAGATAATCTTTTTAGCCTTAAAACGTTCCTCGTGGATTTTATCTAGACTGGGAGCTCTATTTGGTGAAATCCAATTGATTGCTTTATAAACTTCATCAACTGAAATCTCCCGGGCTTCAGAAGCATCAGAATTGATGTGCCCACTAGCAAAAAATGTATCTGTATCCTCACACATAGGGGAGTCCATACTAGTGTCAGTAGAGTAAAGTTTGGAAAAATGGTTCACCCACGCAGATACAGATATGTTGCTATCAGTAAGTGTGTTATTATCAGGCTGACTAGCATTCTCCAAAAGGAACACTGATCATTCCTCTTGACAACATTTAACATGGTCTCCCAGCTGGCAAACACCCAGTTTTCCTTGGCCAGTTTTACGATAGGACATAGTTGCTTGTATCGTACTCCTGTTCCCACCTTCAATTGCAGTGGAGAGGACGCGCCTCGCAGATCTGCAAGACGTGGAGTACCAGGGGGCCTTTTTCTCTCTCTTGGGCAAAGCCAGATATTTAACCAAGAACAGATTCCTAAGGGAGGAAAAGATGGCATTATGGAGCTCACTAATTTTCCTAAAAGGGTCTTTAAACAACAAGTTCAAACCCTCTGCCTGGACCACGTCTAAGCTGGAGGCAACCACCTCATGGACCTGACATAAGATGGCTGTGGAGGTAGCCACTGAGCTCCATTTTAACCTGTGGTAATTGCTTGAGATTACAAGCCTTCTGCCAAGAGGTTCCATAGGGGAATTGGGTCCAAGTGGTCTCAAGGTGAGGCTCAGGGCATTATGGTCACTGTCATAACAGGATACCACTGTCATGTCAATCATCATAGGCCACAGTCTAAGATCAAGCAATATGTAGTCTATAAGGCTGGTCCTATGCTGGCAGTTATATGTATGCCTCCCCTCTTGTCAGCTACCGATCACCCAGCACATGTTCTAATATTGCTGTTCATTGTGAAAGCATTTAAATGAAGTACTGTCGCTGATCACTCTTTGATAGGTGGAGGTGTTGGCGCTGAGACCGATCAAATTGAATCCTCGTCCCTGGTTAGGTTCTCAGACTCAATGCCCAACAGCTCAAAAGTGCAGTTAAAGTCAACCACCACTATTTTAAGACAGCCTACCGGGAGGGTCGCCAGGTGGGCACCATAAGATCAATAATGGATAGTTCCTCTCTAGTACCCCCATGCCTACAATAAGCATTATATACACACAAGGAGGCTCCCGATGGGAACTGCAAAAAAACACACGACATCATGTGATCCTAGGTCAATAGCTTTAGACTTGCATTGAAGAGTGGATTTGATCCAGGTTGTCAATTTCCCAGAATGGTCGCCTGAGGTTAGTGCAGTTAAATCAAAGCAAATGAACCCTGGGTAAAACTGTGGAGTCAGAGCCCATGTCTCCTGGAAAAAACAAAGGTCAAATGAGTCTTTAAATTGCCACCAGTCTGGGCACAACAGCTTCAACACCAAGCCAGGAAGGTTCCAGGAGAATACAGTGGTGTTTGAAATAACTGGATTCATAGAAACAATGGAAGATTGTAAGTCGTGCCTCTTGGTGAGGGCGGTGGAAGGGGGAGGGGATATCATATGTTATTTAAAATTGATTTGTTACATTTTTATGACATATTTTACATTATATACTAACAATTTTAGGGATCTTTCTTTTGCTTGGGTTGGTTGGTTCTGTGTTATTTTGAGGGCTGTTTTTCTTCTTTTCGTTATTCTTCTTTTTAAATTTTACTGTTGAGAAAGAGAGATGTTTTTGTTATTGCTATTTGTGTAATTTTTAGTTTTGTACTTTTTTATAGCTATTACTAAATGAAAAAGCTTTGTTATTTACTAACTTTAGTAGTAAGGTTTCGTTTTTTATTATTTTATTATTATGCTTACATTGCTTTTTGCATTTCTAGCATTATAATTTTGCAATAGTATTGTGGCTTCGTTTTGTTTTTGCATTATTTTGGAGTTGTTTTCTGACAGCTATGGCCCCTGTGCTTTGGAGATGTAGCTTTAAAATATATATATTTTTTTGTTGTTGTTTTTTTTTAAGTCCTCATTCGCCATTAGATACTACAGAGCTATTAAGATCACTCCTGTGGCCTCCCTCTCAAACAGCACCAACTGGAGAACTCTGTAACTAATTGGAGTTGCTTTACACAACACCTCTCTGTATAATTGTTCTAAAAACCTGGGCACCGTGTAGAACCAGAGAGATGAAGTATGTCAAGTGTAAGGCTTAATCATTGGACCAGTGTCTTTATTAATCGAGAGTGCCCAACAAAACCTCACATGGACCCCAAACATCTATTCTATTTTCCCTATTATTATTAAAAGTTTTCTTATCCAATTTAACTCTATCCATTTTCATTGTATATTTAATAGAAATAACCCAGTCTAGAAAAGTAGGGGGTATATCCTTTATCCATTTTTTGCAAATTTCTCTTCTTGCGAGTAAGATCAGATATAAACATAGCTTATTTTCCCATCTGGAAAGGGACTTATACTCTGGTAACAGACCCAAAAATACTAAAAGTGGGCTTACCTGAATGTTTAGACTCATCATATCTTCAATGCCTTTATTTATCTCCGCCCAATAATGATGTAATTTGGGGCAGTTAAAAAACATATGAGTATCATCGGCTTCACGAAGAAGGCATTTGGGGCACTTAGGGGCTGGACCCTTCGAGAACTTCGCGAGTTTATGGGGAGACCAGTACAACCTGCGGACACAAAAAATATGGTTCCTTCTCAAATATGCAGGCTGTATTGTATTGTGGTATATAGAATGTCATGAGATACTTGCCATATATCTTCAAGTTGAAAGCCGGGCAAGCTCTCTCCCCACAGCTCCTTCTGTAAATTAAATTCTCCTTCTTCCAGGTCCAGCATTTGCCAATAAAAGGTTGATATCTCCTTCTTTTTCCCAGTTTTTTTCCAAAGTAGATTTTCTAATTCATTGGGCATGCCCACCTCTGACCCAATATTCTGATGCCAACTTCTTAGTTGCCAGTACTTACATTTTGAGAGTCTATTATCGGTTAGTAAGGTCAACTCTTCCCATGATAGTAAAGATTTTTCTACTACTAATTGTCCCCAACATCAGATACCAGCATCTAAGGAGTTGACATGGAGTCTCTAATCCATCCAGGTGAACCTGGAGCATTCCAAATGGGGGGCAAGAGCACTAAAATAACTAATCTTCAAAACTTCTAACCTTTGCCCCAAAACCAGCAAGTTCATGTAGTGTTTTTAATCGGACTTTTTGAAAAATCTTGGATCTCCATATTTATATAGAAAACCTTGACTTCGATCTTCCACATCCGAGAGCATCGCTTTGAACATTAATCCCACATCCGAACCATCTGGGATGTCCAAAAATTGTCTTCCTACCCTCAAAGAAAATGCCCTGGTATATAAAACTAAATCGGGTAAATATAACCCCCCCCCCCCTGGTTTTTTTTCTACGGAGCTTCTTCCACGATATTCTAATCGCTTTTGAGGCCCAAATGAAAGTGTTAAATTTAGATTGAAGAGATCTTAAACTTTTTTCATTAAATGCCAAAGGGATATTCTGTAATATAAAAATTACCTTAGGTAGAAGCATCATTTTTATTAAGTTTAATCTGACTATCAGAGTTAAGGGGAGGTAGGCCCAACCCGTTAAAGAATTTTGTATTTCCTTTGTTTAATTCTGGAATTTCTGTGATGTTTTGGGTGATCAGTATACCTAGATACCTAATCACATTCTTTGTTTGATGGACACAGGTACTCAGATTCCATGTCATACATTCTGTTTTTGTGGCGTTAATTTCATAACCGAAGTCTCCAAATTTTTTTGCTTCATCATATATTAATGGAATTGAGACGTTTGGATCTGATGTGAAAACCATTAAATCATCAGCGTATAACGCCACCTTTTTTTCCCAATCATTGAATCTAAAAGAAGGTATATCTTCCTATTTTTTCCGTTAAAGGTTCAATATACAAGTTAAAAAGCATCGGGGATAAGGGACATCCCTGCCTTGTGCCTCTCTGAATTTTGACAGGAGCAGATAGGTTTCCGTTAACTACATTCTTGCTATGGGTGCTTGATATATCAGAGAGATTGATCTACGGAAATTATTTCCTAAGTTATACTCCTTTAGTATATATTTTAAATAGACCCAATTGACTCTATCAAAAGCCTTCGTTGCGTCTACCATTATTATGGCTAATGGAAGTTTATATACTGTAGCTATATCAATTGCCCCTATCAGGTTGTAAGTAAGCTCTGTTATTCCTCTACCTTTAACAAACCCCTTTTGTTCTCTGTGCAAAAGACACTCCGCTACACCATTTAACCTCTCTGCCAATATTTTTGCATAGATCTTATAATCAATATTGAGCAGAGAGATGGGTCTAGATGAGTCAAAAGAACTTGGTGATTTGGAGGGTTTAAGGATTAACAAAACCGTGGCTTCATTCCAAGAAGGAGGAATATCTCCTCCTTTTTCAAAAATATGGGCAAATAATGCCATCAACACTGGGGCAAGAACCTCCCTTAAAACTTTATATAGTTCCGCAGGTAACCCATCCGGGCCCGCGGCTTTCCCATTTTTACCCAGATCAATGGCTCCACCTATTTTGGTTCTCGAAATTGGTAAATCCATATTCTGTGCCGTGTCGTCGGGGATCATGTTAATGGGAGTGTGACCCATCCACTCTTTTATTTCTCTATCTTGGACATTCAGATCCTCGCAGTATACTTCCTCGAAATGAGACTGAAAGGCCTTTTCAATTTCATCTGGGGTCTTAAGTGTGTCTCCTGGAACAACAGAATCTAGCTCATTGATGGTGCCTCTGGCCAGGTCTTGCTTAGTCTTCCATGCCAGGAGTTTCCCACAACTTTCTCCATACTCAAAATGGCTTGCCATTTCCTTTTTAGTCTTAAAACAAGGACTGCGGCCAGGTCTGTCCTAAGAGATTGTACCCATGCTAGTGAATTCATATCTGAGGGAGAACACTGGTGTGTATTTATATAATTTTCAATATTTTGTATTTCTTTTTCGATTTCCTCAACTTCCGCATTATATTTTTTCTGCCTAGCAAACTGTATAGATGTTATCACACCCCTTAGGAAACACTTATATGCATCCCAAACCATGTGTATCGGGGCACTACCCAGATTTAATTGAAAAAAGGCCTCTGTTTCTGATGTTAATTTCTCAATTATTTCTTCTTCCAGAAAGATGGCACGCTCCACCGTCCATCTTCTGAAAATTGGTCTAACTGGTATCTTAAGTGTTAAGGAGACAGCTGAGTGATCAGAGAGATGTTCCCCTACATGATTGACATCCTGAACCCATTTCTTTTACATTGTATTTAGAAGAAAATAATCTATTCTAGATTTATTTTTGTGCTTTTGGGCATGTTTCTTATGTTTCATTGTCATCTCAATATTTAGGGGCCGATTACGATGTCAGGCGGAAAGTCGACTTGGAATCGGGACCGACCGACTCGCACTCGGCGCTTCCGCCTGCCCGATTACAATGCGACCAAACACTGTTCGGTCGGATTCCCATTGTTTCCTATGGGAGCCTGTGTTCTACCCGACAACCTGCCATAACACAGGCTCCTAAGGGGAAATGGAGTGTGTGTGAGAAACCCTGCACCCTGTTGCGGGCACCCCACAGTGTGTGCCACACAGTGCGCAGTTTTATAAGGGGGTCTCTTAGGTACCCCCTCAGCCCCCAACCGGAGGCCGCAGGATGAAGGGGGCCCTGGTTGGGGCACTAAAATTCACTTAGCGACAGCCTTTTCTTGTCAGGCAGGCCAACGCGGAAAGGCTGTTGGAAATTGACATCGTAATCCCGAGGATGGAAACACTGTCTTTAGGGGTGTAAAATGCGGTTCCGACTGACACAGATACTCCAAGAGCCTGTCGGAACTGATTTGGAATGACAGCGCGGATTAACTTCCGAACGCGAATATTGTAATCGGTCGAGTGGATTGTAAACTGACCGAGTCGGTTGGAAGGGCTCCCACACGGTCGAGGAGAAACAGACTGTCGGTAGGTGGCTTTCTTCCTGAATCGTTATATGCCCCTTAGTATTTCAAAATTTTTAACAGTAGTCGATATTTATGTTTTTGCATAGTATGGTGATATTTATGTTCTCAATATTTTTTAATAATATTTTTGTATGTCCATATTGGGTATCTCAATAATATGCCATAGGAGCAGATAAAAGTATAATTAACTTGCTGGTATTCAAACCTGTGACCAGGAGGCCAAACACTCATCTTCAGGCTGGGTACAGTAGACCAGTGAGCCACAAGACACAACAAGCTAAGGAGGGTGTTTTATCTGTAGGGTTATGTCCTGTCAATTCAGCAAGAAGAATTGCAAAAGAAGCCATGACTTCTAGGGCCAGATGTATGAAGGCTTTGTTATTCGGTACTCATTAGTTAGCAAATGCAAAAATAGGCTTTTCTCATGTACAAAAGGCAAATCTGCTCCTATTGCTGTAGCATAATTAGGCGAAATTACAGCAAGATTCTGCATGATTACTCGAGGAGTGTAGCACAGCATTTAGAACATTTAACAGAGAGGCTACTGAGTCTTGAAGCCTCTTCATTTTCAGCACCGCCTAATTATCCAGCAGCAGCTATTTATGTAGTTTCAATGTTCTCGAAGGCACTGTTTACCTGCAGAAGGCCATGTACAACATCCCCACTTTGCTTCCCCATCTGAATGTGCATGTTAACCGCGTTCCTTGATAAAGTGCCAATAGCATCTGCAAGATGGTTAACTGATCTAATTAAGACATCATTAAGTGAGATATATTGGTGATGTCTGTGCCCGTGAGAGGCAGTTTCCTGTTGCAAAGCAGAACATAAGTTGGATACTTCCTCTGTTAAGTGATTCAATTTTTCACAAACTGTATCTTTGAGATTATTTAAAACCTCTCTGATGGAAATGATATTTGTGTTAATGCCCAACACATATTATGTTTTTAGTTTGTAGGCGGTACATCACTAACATAGAGACCTCTAAACCCCCAAGCAAATCTGAAGATTCTCCTCCAACTTTTGGTGTTATACGAGCTGAAGGTCTTAGAGCTGAAAGACTCCGGCACTGCTCTAAAAGCCTATGTCTTTGCTTTACCGCAGGTTGTGGTGCTTCCTTGGGTGTTCCAGGTTCTTCAATGTCTGCTGCAAATTCTGGCACTGTTGAAACTGTTGCTCTGCGTATTGAAGACACAGGCGGTGACCTAGTGATTGGTGGCTCTTTGCCTTCCTTCATATCAGATTGAGTGCCTAGAAGTATCTCAGTTTTTGACTCTCGCCCTCGCTCTCTTGGTACATATTACTATTCTAATGTTTTAAAAACAGTGTCTTTTTTATTTCAAAGGATATATTGAACTTCAAATGCCTAACTAACAGAACCAAGGGGTTTTTCACCTTTCTTTATGCATATATCATTGTTTCAAAAGTCTGAATGTATGTGTATAGGTACATTTAAATGTATGTACTACATCTCCCATATTGCAATAGTAGGACAAGTCAAAACAATAGTCTAGAGTGAAAGTTACATTATTTTAAATAAAATAGTAGAAATGGTTTCTAATAAGTAGTTTAAATATAAAGATGAGTACTTTTACACTTACCTTTAGATGTATAAAGTGATGGAGAAGCATTAACATCTGTAATACCCACAATACTCTCAGGCTGTAGGTTGGACTCTATTAAGTCCTCAAGAGGTGTTGGTGGCTGGGTTGATGGTCTTCCACTTGTCCCGCGTGTCTTCGTAACATTATATGCAATTTGCTCTTTGGTTTGGGACCACAGATCGTACTATCTTTTTATGTATCTCTTTGATGGTATGCTTTGTAACTCCCACAGAGTTCATTTTTTTCTTGGATCCCTTTCCAGCACTTTAAAGGAGCCCTTTCCAAAATACTCATCAATATCTCTTCAGTGAATTCAGCCTCCAACTCCTCACTGAATTTACGTTTTTATTCCTTCCTTCCTCCCGCATCCTTATCTTCTCTTGCCATGTTGTCAATATGTGGGTACTGTACAATACACACCCTTCCCTGTTTGCACAGTACACACTGCCTGCCTTCCTCTCTGCTCCCCAGTCCTCCACAGAGCATGTTTCAGCACTTCTTCAATGTGAGGTCATTAAAGAGTATCCAAATGCTGCTGTCTCAATTTGCAAATGCATTCGCAATTTACTGATTCTGTATACGAAAATCAGTAAATTGCAAATACAAATCAAACCGAATTGCTAATTTAGCATGTAGTGACTTGTAAACAGCTATTTTACAAATAGTGACTTGCAAAAAAATGTACAAAACAAATAGGCATAATGAATATTGTAACTGTGCATAAAGAAAGGCTCAGGTGGAAAAAGTAAACTAAGTGAAAGGAGGCAGTAACCAAGTGCAAAACATAACAAGCATTTCCAATGCACTAGGTCTCGCATTAATGAAAGTATAAGCTATTGGCGTTGCATTATTATTTGCAACAGCTCAAACTTTCAGTAAAGGGTCTTTGACAGGTGTGAAGTGAAACTGAAGTGAGCACAGTGCTCTGGAAATGCAGCGCGCTCAGGGCCATATTAGCAACAACTTGCGATAATTATTGCAAACCACGCTTAGCGCGATTTTTTTATCACCTCCTATCGCTGGATTCTATCGCGGAGATAACGCTGTATTACCAACATTTATCTCCACGGCGATAAAAATCCAGCGATAGCGGTGAATCCTACCTTCAACGTGAGATTTCCAGTGATAAAAATCCTATCGCTAAGGAAAATCTCGCTAATAGGCAGGTGGGGACTTAGTCGTAGAATCCACCTCCTATTGACTATTATGGCTAAGTCAGGATTTTACCAGGTGTAAAATCCTGGCGCTAATCGCGGTTAGCACGCGTTTTTTTATCGCGCCGTGGGTATTGCTAATAGGCGATAGCTGTGTTAGCGACTGCTTTCAGTCGCTACCAGTTTGGGTACGCCCACTTTGCATGTCATTAGCGATAAATATCGCTGACATGCAAAGCGGGCCCCAAACCGGTCGCTATTGCCTGGAAGCTGTCGCTAACTGCTGTTACCGACAGCTTGGTAATTGGGCGATAAAAAAATCAACGCTTTATCGGCAAAAAGTGCTGATAAAGTGGTTATCTGGCCCTTGCTAATATGCCCCTCGGTTTTTTGTGAATGAAACAAAGTCAAGGAAAAGGGCATACAATAAGTATCCAGGTGTTCAAGTTTAAACATGGGCCGAGCGACCCTGTGTGAAAACTGAAGACTGCATCCGTTACCATTAGATAAAACTGTTTAAAAGAGACATTGAAAAAACATACGACCCATTCCTTGTGTTATTTACATGGAGCCTAAAAACCTGAACGTATTAGGCGCTATATAAATGTAGTTATTAATATTAGCAGTAGCAGTAATAAGGCAAAACATTCATACAAACCCATTAGCATCAAAAAGAGATTAAATAAATTACGGATGAATTCAGAAGAAAAATTATGATAAATTATCTCAGTTGTGGTTCTGCATTCCGTCTCATTTATCAGCAAATCTAAACTCCTTCTTCTCCTGGTTTACATTTATTTAACTAGTTCCATAAATGTTACAACTTCATAGTAAACTTGTATATTCCAATCATACCTCCTACTATTTGTGGGCTCGGCTACTGGCCGAATTACATGAGAACTAAGCAAAGACTTTGGGGTATATCTACAAGGCCAGGCAATAATTATCGCTCAGCGCTCTTAGCGCGAGGATAATTATCGCCAGCCAACGCTGAATTTTATCGCGGAGATAGCGTGCTATCAGCAACGCTTAACTCCAAAGCGATAAAATTCAACGCGCAAGCTGCCAACTGTGTGATTATCGCTGGAAATCCAGCGATAATCGCACAATGTTTAGCGAAGGCTTGCTGATAGGGCAGGACAGACTCAGCCATGATATCCACCTTCCATTGGATATCATGGCTAAGTCAGTTGAAAAGCAGGCGTAGCGAAAGTAGCGATAACCATGGTTAGCGCTACTTTTCTTATTGTTATGCTTGTTAGCGATTCCCTTGATAATTGGAGAAATGTCGGTTAGCGACATTTCTCCAGTTATTTCAGGAAGGAACGCCCACTTTGCATCTCATTAGAGATGCAAAGCTGGGCGTTCAGAAAACAGGCCCTAAGGCAAGGATTCACGCCATAGGGTGACCTTGCTTATATAGCGATAAAATTATCGCCGCTTTTTGGCCGCAAAAGTGGTAATAATTTTTTATCGCCGCCTTGTAGATATGCCCCTTTATACTTAAACGTTTCTGAGAAACGAAAAGAGGTGTATTTCTTTCTCAGAAGCTTGTGAACTAGGAGAATTGATCTAAATTGGCCGCTGGTCCCCACTGGGAAGTGAATACTGTCAACATATGTTCAACAGTTAGCCCTAGAATTAAGATATTTGAATGGCTGTCCAATGAAAAAGTTAAGCTAATTTCTGTGGTGTTCAAAAATTTATTGAGGAAAGTATGGATTTTGAAGTTGACATTTTAGACACTCTGATTTATCAAGATTATTGACACACCAAGAAATTCATGGCACTTCATCCATTAAACTGGAAAATAAACTTTCCATGATTTAACTAAAGTTTCACATGCCATATTAGTCACTACCACAAAGCACTGTTGTCACTATTAATGAAGTGCCTTAATCACAACAGGATTTATTTGCAAATGTACAATTTCTCCCGGATGCCGGATTGCATACTTCCTGTAGCCCACCGTACATGTGGTTAATGAGCTCATATGCAGCTCATTTTACACCTTCATGGCGGTCAGTAGGCTACAAAGCAAGAGCGACAATCATCAGAGATTCATTGAAGGCGATATCATGTTGTAATAAAAGTGAATGAAGCAGTTTGTCTCATGAACTTCTAATGTCTTCTAAGGTGCACAACTCCATGTGTGGACAATTCCATGTGTGTAGAGCCAATGACGTATCAGGTCAGGATACGATACCTGACTTGGAATGAGACCGATATCCGCACCACTGAACCAACATGCAATATTTACACTAACCAATGAATGATCTGAACACAGCGCAGAGTAGTGACAGTGACATGTAGGAGACACATACTATTTCTTGCCGTTTGCGGTGAACCTATAAGATCATTTATTGTGATGAGGGCCTGCTGCCTGTCACAAGCCCATAGACATACTGTCCCAATTATGTAACCATTTCGGAAAGACAGTGCAATTACTCACAGCGTTTCACCGAAGCTTGATGCATGAGTCTGAAGTAGAACCGGGGATCTACTTGCGGGCAACGTGTTAGAAGGGGAAAACACAGGTCACTATTACGAGCCAAATTGAAAAACCCCATGTGGGCGGATAACTAGATTGTATGACACAGTTATAGAATGACTCGGCACAGCAGACATTTTAGTAGGAGTTTGAAGTGCCATGACACTGGTCAACAGTACCATTGCGCCTTTCTGAAAAAACATCTCATCAGCAAATAGATCAAAAATCCCAAAGGTATTTAAAAATATATATTTTGAAAAATGTAGCATAATTAATTGTAGAAAGCCTGCACAGCCAGCTGCTGCAATTTCAAGCAGCCTGCAGAGCGAGAGGACGTGGCTCATCAGCCATAGCTGCTGGCTTCAGAGCTAGGGATCCGTGTTCTTGCCTCGGCGTCGCTTCAACATCCTGTGAATGATTGTGAGCAAATCTTTGCCCGAAAAAGCACCATAAAATACAATAAAAAGCATCAATCGATCTGGGAGGGGTGGTGGGGGCCCGCATGAGCATGATTGTGGGAGGGTGGGGTGCACAGTACAGGAATAATTAGGTGGACAGGCAAATGAGAAGTGAGCAGAGGCAGGCAGGAAAAAAACCAAGCCCAATCCCACTTTAAAAGGAAGCCCAAACCAAACTATCCTACCAAAAATAGCCCAACTGACGTCAATAATCTAAAAGTGCAAAACGACTAAATAAACCTAAATAAAATACAAGCAACAGTGCAGGGGAGGCAGCAGTAACCTAACTGTGGCATTAAGGGGATATGAGTAACAATGCTAGATTTAAATGTAAGCAGGGAGGGAGTTGAGGGAGTTGAAGTTGAACACAGACAAACAGTAACAGAGCAGGAATCCAAGCAATAAAGTAGTCCCCCAGAGAATAGATAAAGACCCATAGTGGAATGAGACAGTACTGAGTCCCTGCTCAGTGGGAGGGACAGAAGAGAGAAAGGAGGGAGAAAGAGGCAGGACTGACCACTAGCAAGCATGGATTTTTGAAGGATACTGACATAGAAAAATAAGAAGCAATGTCAAGAAAGGCGATGCACTTGATGCCCACAGACCGATTACAGCAGGTTTCGAAGAGACAGCTGCGCTGTCTAGCTCGACCTAAAAAGGAACTGCAAATATGCACCACTTGCCTTGACAATGTTTCCCTTTTTTCCATGGTGCAATAGATGAGTACAGTGGAGAAGGAGGTGAAGAAGGGTGAGGACTTTCAATCAAATGTTAACAATACTTGGCTAGAGTGAAGAAGAGGTGTATGGATGGTCCAAGCCAAGCGGGCAGGTCATCTTAGCGCTTATAAATGACCTAAAGCTACTATTTGGTCAGAGCACACAGCACAGCCAGACACATGTCCAGCTGTTGTGTGGGCTACAAACCTTGGCATGAGGATGCTTGAAGGCAACAGTAGCCATTGCTGGGTGCATAGCCTGGAGAAATGTATTGTAGGCATTTCATATTTTATTGAATGCTATACTACAGAGATGGCACTGGCAGGGGTGTAACACACAATCCCCCACCACCCCTCAGAATGTGATGAGGAACCCATGAGTCTTGTATATCTCACAGATATGCATTGACCTTTTGCTGAATAGTACCGCCCTAAAGGGCAGCTGCAGTCCCAGAACAGTTGCGCCCCCCCACACACACAGAGTGGATTGCAGTGACCTGCGTTACAATCCTGAACATATGTCACAAGCTTCCCTGAAGAATTTGCCTAGTTGCAGCATTTGAAGGAGAAATTCTCTGACATTTTGCTTTTTATGAATGCATTTGACTTCTTCAGTGGGGCAAACATGTTGATTTGTACCCCATCAGAAAATAAATACATATTTAGTGATAGGAAGGGTTGACTCTCGTTGCACTTCCACATGGTCTGCAATGCTGACAATTTTTTTTCGTTTAATTCTTTTTATTGCATTTCAACTAAAATAACACATCACAGTACATATCAATAACAGTAAATGTTATGCCAAGTGATACATCTCCATAAACATCTGTGAGGCATTGTACTTCCGCTATACCGAAGATCAGCAGGATGAAAGGAATTAGAAGGGTGGAAGGGAGAAGGGGATACACTACAGCAAGAATACAAGTTAGGAAAGTGGGTAGGGGGAAACTTGGTACAGAAGCAGAGTCGGCACAGCGGCATATCCAGGGTTCAGTGAGAGTTCACATACATGCCCCCCACCTGGAACCAGTTGTCCATCTCACCCATCCGTCACAGGAGCTGCCTCCATCGCGACCTCTGCAGTCTCAGGAACACTGACCACTACCTGACCTGCCCCAGTGCGCAGGTGCACTTCTAATGGGGACCAAATGTCCTTGGGGCGGGCATGCACCATCATCAGGTCCCAGTATGCTCTTGACAAAAAGCTGTGTCCTGAAATCATTCTGTGGCTTGCAGTGCTGTACACCTACCCCACCTCTATGCCACTTGTCACTTAGCAAGTAAAGGAGGTATCGCAATCAGCCTGCGCCCCTCCGGCGGCACTTCTTTCACATAACCAAGTAACACCACGTGCAGAAATCAGGGCCGGACTGGCCGTGGCAGGCACCCGGCAATCCCCCAGTGGACCACCAGTCTAGGAGCCAGTTTTGGGCCCTTGGGGGGCCGTTTTTATTGCCGGGGGCCAGTTTTACAGCCCACTGTAACACAATTGCCGAAACCGACCCTGGCAAACAGCTGGGCCACCCCCCTCTCCCGCGTTCCGGCCGAGCAGTTTGCCAGAGCCAGCTTCGGTTCCCAGTTCGGCCTTTGCAGAGGTCACTTAATCGTGTTTCCCATAATATTCTCCAGCGTCTCAAAGATTGTGTTCCAGAAATTGCTAACATTGGGGCAGTCCTATGCTAAGTGCAGGAAATTAGCGCAGAGTGTTGCGCAACGCACTAAAAATGCTTAAAACATTAAATGTAACAATTGATCTAACTGGTAGAGATGGCGGGCAAACAATGCACAGCTGGAGCCATATAACACATAGTGCCCTGGCAGTGCAACAGGCATGTGCATCCACTTTTTGTGCCCACTGGGCACTATGGTATTACAGAAGGGGCCACAGATGCCTGTGTGGTACAGGTGTAGTCCTAGAGCTATCCTAAGAGGACTTTGCCTTATTTGCATGGGGGCGTGAGCCCATGTAAATCAGGTAATCTCTTTGCCTCTGTGCTCACTCTGTTTTACTGATGCGGGCGCAGAGGCAAACACACCCTTAGGAGGTGCACTGACAGTGTGCCACAAAAATGAGGTGCACTGTCAGTGTGCCTCCTGAGGTCAACCCTCGAGGTGTGAGAGGTGGTCCCATGGACCCCTCAAATTATCCACATGCAGGCATGTGCAGTCAGTGATTGCACCCACCTGCAGAAATCTCTCTAACCCCTCTTTAAAGGGCAAGTGGGTTGCCATCTGCACAGAGAAGCATAAAGCAGCTTTGAGGCAGTTGCTCTGCATTTCTAGAGCAGTGCGAGTTTGCAGCTGCCCTAAGGGGGGTGCATTCATTGTAATAGGGCACACTGTCTCTGTTTGTGCCTGGTGCATTGCTTAAAGGTGTGCCGTGGTGCAAAGAAGGACAGCGTGTCCTATAGGTAATACAGCCCTGATGTTTCTTCGGTGGCTCCTCATAGACTGCCACTGGTATGCATGCATAAGTTGTTGCAATGGTGTTGAAAAGGGTTTGTTGATAGTTTCCTGCATACATCCAGCCAGCCTCTCCGATTCCCTTTGTGCACATATGATACCACCTCTTCCTTTGTGCTGACAGAGTATGTTCGGCATTCTCCATTGCACTGACAGCTTTGTGTCGTCTGCCATAGGTGGCCCTTCCTTGCTTCCGGCCTGTATAATCACTGGAGCAGTTTGTCTCCTTCAATTACACATTCCACTGCGAAGTTGTCAAGAGCCAGTTTGTGCACCTCTGCTAGTTTAAATTGCAATGCTGAAAACATGACTGGGTGTGTGTGAGATGTCATCAGCACTTGGCAACGCAACAATTTGTTATATGCGACTTTCTGCAAGACTCAAATAGTGTTTAAAAAATGTGTGACTGCCACACCAACATCCTCTATTTTAGGCAATCTGTTTTAGATTTTTGTGCTTGTGAGTCCATATTCTTAAGTAAAAGACTAAGGGGCAGATTTATGTTCCCTGGCGCATCCCTGCAAATCAGCAAGGATGCGCCACCGCAGATGCGCCGCATTTACAATGCAGTGCATCGTGGCGCAAGGACAAGCAGATGCGTGACGCATCTGCCGGTGTAAGGTTGGCGCAGTGCTGAAGTTGTGCGGGACGCAACTCCAGCACTGTTGCAACCTTCCCTATCCCTAACATGGTGCGTCACGCCTTACGCCTGCTTCAAGCAGGCGTAAGGATTTGACGCACCAGCGTCGGAAAAGTGACTCCGTGAAATCTTGTAGATTTCACTGCGTCACTTTTCCAAGGCTTTTTCCGACGTAACGCCCACCCTGCATACATTAAACCTGAATGCGGGTTTAATGTGGCGCAGGGCTTTACAACGTGACGCATCTCCCTAGATGCGTCACATTGTAAATCTGTCGTAGCATGGCACTAGCTTTGCGCCACCGCTGCGTCACAAAAGTGAGGCAACGGCGGCGCAAAAGTGGCGCACAGGGCTTGTAAATCTGCCCCTAAGTGCGTACATTCAGAAACCATCTGGATCAGATCTGCTTCTGAATCGCTATGCTTCTTACCTTTGCTGCCTACCTTAAGTTTGCTAATGTATACCAGGGTTTGGACTAATGTAAAATTAATGAATAATAGCAATACTGGGCGCCTTGTCTCATTCCACATCCTATACCTGATTCTCTTGGGCCCTCTCCATTAAGCCATATAGGTACTTTAGAATGTTTATATGCCATAATGGGTCCAAGAAGCCTTTGTCTATTTCTGAATTTGACAGGGTTGATCTGAGATGGCTCCAGCATACCATGATAAAGGCTTTTATAGCTTCGATCATAAAAATGGCCATGCATTATTAGCAGATGGATTTATATCGAATTGGCGATTACAATACTCAAGTTGACGAGGATAAATAGCAGATGATTTGCTATGATTTTTGTAAGTATTATTTGCATTTTTATTAAATAGTGGCATTGGGCTTTAGGATATACACTTATGTCGTCTTTATCATGTTTTATGTAGCACAGTGGGGAATTCTGCTCTGAAAACTATGGGCTCAAAAACAAGCGCAGAAGTAAATGGTGATGACATTTTGCACAACTCTTAAAACAGATCTACGATCGGAAATGTGTGTACATGCACAAATTCAAGGGAAAATGGAGGACATGCAAACGGTTAAGGAACTCTCAAAGAAACCATGTGTAAATGCATGATCTGAAAATAAGAATACGCCTATCCAGTATTTGTGGTACAAAAGTGGGACGGCTTCACCTTTAGAATATTTTTCAGCCTTTATTTCTCTGTATCCTTTCTTTGGTTTCTTTCCTATCTTTCTCTGGATCTCAGATTCTCCTGTCCTGTTCACCTCTTTTCTTCTGACAATTTCACAGTTTTTTGTTTTCTGTGGACTGTTTCTCTGGCCGCCATTCCTTTCTCCTTTTCTTGGCTCAAGTTTCGACTATATGGGGGAATATTCACAAGGATCTATCGCCGAGTTAACGGCACATTATCGCAGCCAAAGTTGCGAAAAACTTATTGCCCCAATCACAAGCTGGTGTTAACAGCCCACAGCACTAGTTTACCCGCGATAGCTGCCGCAAAAAACATCACCACTGAAGACCCCCTCAACTATCGCTAATGAGATGCAGAGTAGGCGTTCCCATGCCAAAAGCTGCGACAACACCACTCCACAACATTCACAATGACCTGCCAGAACTGTGATAAGAACACAAAACAGGCGATAAGGCGCGTTAGCAGCAGGAAAATAACACCTGCTCTGACCTGGTGCAAAGTCGGACCACACCCTGCAAAAGGGAGCCCAGCCCAGACCCACACCTGAAGAACAACAGATGCACCCGGGCAACTGAAGATGCAGCCCGGAGGGTCGAAAGGGCAACAACACCCGCCACCACCACCTCCTGGACCCCCCCTCCCTGGCACACCCCCGACCAAAGACATGGCACATCAGCTACACCTAAACATGTACAAAATAATCCGCTTGATGTCGCACAATCATAACTGGTGACATGCATGTGTCGTCACAAAAATGAGTATCACACATTCACTTTCGAAGCAACAAATGAAACTTTATTAAAATGAACACTGAACTGAAATGAAGACACATGGCGGCTCCCCTCGAGACAATCCATAGGTCACAGCAGCAAGAAAAAATCATGATGAGAAGGTGTGTCCTGCGCACATCAAAGGACAGAGAGAGAGTGAAGGAGAGAGAGAGGAAGAGAGGGAGAGAGAGAGAAGAAGAAGAGAGGAGATGCGAGAGAGAGAGAAGAAGAGAGGGGGAGAGAGAGAGAGAAGAAGAGAGAGGGAGAGAGAGAGATAGAGAAGAAGAGATGGGGAGAGAGAGAGAAGAAGAGAGGGGGAGAGAGAGAGTGCCGCCCCTGCACACCCTGGCCACACTGCTCACCTGCTGCTACCGGTGTGTCTCCAACCACTTGCCGGTATGTATGGCAGTACACCAGGTCACACATCTGAGACAGAGCCATCATCTGAAACAGAGTCCAGATACATGATTGGCACAGTACACACACTTGCACAAGACAACATCGCCTGCCCGTCCATGCACACCCAGGCAGAGGCACCTCAGCCCCTCCCGCTGCCCATCGGAGCATGCCCGCCCATGCACACCTGGGCCTCACTGCTCACCTTCTGCCACCGGTGTGTAGACAGGAGGTCCCACCACGTGCCGCTGCAAGCCACAAGCCCGGAGCCCGCTGACATGGCACCCTCCACACCATGCAGCCCCGCTCCACCGGCCACCAGGTTTCACGTTTGGTGCTGGGTCTTGATTACTCCATGGCATAGGACATACCAGTGCACCCGGCATCATCGCAGGCCGCACACCCGCTCAGCCCAATGGGTGACACTAACTCTGGGACCCCGGAAGCGACGCCACGTGGCGGAAGGCCCGCGCTGCCCGCTGGCTCTGGCCTACACTGCGGTCCAGCAGGGCACACAAAACCTGAGCTGTCCGGACCGCCGGAACCGGGCATCATCGCAGGCTGCACACCTGCTCAGCAGCTTAAGGTGCCACTAACTCAGTGCACCCAAAGTCACGATCCTGTGGCGGGGTGCCTGTGCCGGCTGCAAGGCCTCAGTGCCACTAACCCTGTGCGCAACAACTCATTGGCCCTTTATGATTGAGAACTGAGGAGCGTCCGTCATCCAGTCACCACCGGCAGACGGGAATGTGACGTCGTCGGCCCCTTATGTTGGCGGAGTCACGCGGCCTGTGATGCCTGTGCCAGATGGGTGTGGTGTGCGTGCAAACCTGCCCTCAGGGAGTAGCTGTGACATGCTGACAACTAGACCAGTGACCTGCACACCACCAGCGAGTATGCCTGAGACGGGTAGCAATGAGGGCCCCCCCTCGGAGAGTAAGCGGGGTGGTCTGGCCTGCCGTATGCTGGACCAGCGCAGGGCTTGCAACAATGACTCGTGGGCTCTGGGCGTGGTTCAGTATATGTCCGGACATGGAAGTGACTGATGTGTGTGTCCCTGTTGTAGTATTCACAGGACCCAGTACACAATATGCAATGTAGCACCCTCTGACTGGCATCCCACAGGATGAGCATCATTGATGCAATTGAAATTACTGTCCCTACATTCATCCACACATTCATACATGAATGATGAAAGACATGACACAGCAGTGCGTCACTGGATGTTTATTGCACATCCAGTGCAGTTCTGCAGCTGGAGCGGTAGAGGGCAATGCCCAGCACACTAAACAATATGGGCCCGTGGAGGGCCAGCCAGAGTCCATCCGGGGATGACAAGTACTGCGGAAGAGGAAGGGTACAGTCCGCGGTCTGGTCGCCATGTCATTGGTCATCAAACAGGATATGGCAGACCATGTCGCTGTCCAAGGTGAGTGCATTGGAGTGTATCGGGGGTAACGGGAAGGACATGAGGCCATGTGCGGCACCAAGCAGAAACAGGCCAGGTAGCGGAAATGAATGCTAGTGCCTCCTGATCACAAACCCATCCACGTCCTTGTCCCCGGATGTGTGCTCTGCCCCACCTGTGGGTGTTGCAATACCGGCTGAGGCACTGTGTGCCACTGACACATCAGGTGCCAGAGTGGATACGTCTGCCGCATTGTGAGTCAATGGCACACCCGGGGGGCAGAGATGTGGATGGTGTGGGGGCAGCAGCATTCATCTGCGCCACGCCTTGTGGCAGCAATGCCATGATGATGATCTGCAGGGCTTGGTAGATCCCAGCTACATTTCGCTGATGTACAGCGGTGGCTGCCATCCTTTCCGCCTCCATCCGCACCATGTCCTCCATGAGCCTCCGCATGTGTGCCAGCTCACGGCTGGTATCGCTGGTGTCCCTCTGAGTGGACAGGTGCTCTTCTCTCCACGTCAGGACTCCAGCGATGTCAGTCAGGGCTCGTTGGAGACCATGGAGCGGGCCTAGACACCCATGGATGGCGTCCAGTTTGGTGGCCATGAGGTCGAACCCCACCCGCACCTGCTCAGCCATCTCCCTATGGACCTCCAGCACACGGCGTTGGAAGGACATGTGTTGTTCCTGGGGGTCTTGGGAGACTGCTGGGACTGTGGGTGCCTCCTGCTGGGTAGTTTGGGTGGGGTCTCCTTGATGCAGCTGGTCAGCCCTGATCCTGGAGGTGAGTCGCGGATGATGTCTAGGAGGGCTTGTGCATCGATGCTGAGGTTGTCCTCCTCATCATCAGTGAAGAGTGTCTGGAACTGCTCCACAGGGGGTGTTGACAGTGGCCCTGTAATGTGAAGGGGAGATGGTGTATTGCAATGTGTCCACATGTATGTAGCCGCATGGTACATGTTGACATTCAGACAGCATGGCATTGTACATTGTGACAGTCTATAGATCTGGGAGATGACCCAGACCACTGTGCTCTGCTTGATTGTGCATGTGTGCCATCGTGGCCATCTCCACCTGTCCCCCCAATACCTGGTGGTCACTCACCCTGTTGCGGTTGTGTTGTGTTCTGTCGAGCAGTGTCCGGTCCCCCAACTCCGGCCACAGTATCCACACTGATGACTGTCGACACCAGCTCCTCCATGTCATCCAGCAGGAGCTGTGGCGCTGGGCCCCCACCTCCAGTCTGCATTGCTGCCTTCTGGTTGGCTGCGAGTTTCTCCTTGGTCTTTCTCTTGATGTCATTCCATCGCCTCTTGACCTCGTCCATTGTCCTCTTGTGCTCTCCGACAGCATTCACCTTGTCCATGATGTCCCGCCATATTCCAGTTTTGGTGCCCAATGACACGTTGGAGGTGACTAACAGTTGTTGATGGTGTTCCATCACCTCCGTGACTATGATCCTGTTCACCTGCGGACTGAACTTCGTCTTCCTCTTCTTTTTGTCCTTCCCTGTCCCCAAAGTCCTGAGCTGGTTGTCCAGGGTGCTTGTGGGGTTGCGCTCGTCCTCTGCGCCTGCTCAAGCTGCCTCCATGGTGCTTGGGTGTTGGTCAGTTTGTGTTTGGGTGTTTTTTCTACTTTTATGGTGATTTTTCCCACCTGCCAGGTGTGTGTTGCAGGCCTGGTGCTGCTTATCGCTGATTTCCTCATCACGCTTTGGCCCATCGCAGGTTTTTTTGTGTTGTGGTTTGTGCTTTTATCTCCATCGAGGTGGTTGTATCGCGGACATTGTCCGCGGTTTCGGCAGACTATCGCATGGTACCGCCTTGTTGTGAATTTCACATTGCCATAGGGTTATTTTCCTGTGATGGGCTGCGATGTTGAGAGTTGCATTAAACTACTCTCGCGGTAGTTATCACACGTTCTTGTGAATATATCCCTCGGTCTTTTCATCTACTGCCACTACAATCTTTTCTTCTGCTCCTTCCCCCGGCCATGGGACTCCCATCTCTTCGTTGTTGCATTTTACTTGTTAGAGTACCATGCCCAACACATGGTCTTTTGTCCCCCATTGCCTCCTACTGGAAGCCCACTGAATTCGTGAGTCTGCTAATGACTGGTGTGTTAACAACATTCTCATTTTGAGCTTTAGCTGCTCTGTTGTGACACAACTTTTCCGTAGTAACCAGACACAGTTGGCAGTGGTTACTTAGGGTCAGATTTACTGAGTGCTTGCATTGCCCTTACGGACGCAAGTTCTTTAGTGAGATTTATTAAGCCATGCAAACCCACCTGTATGGCTCTGCATGATTTAGTAAATCCAAAGTAAGCAAAGTAGCACATATTGATGCCTTGCATTACATTGCTGTAGGGAGGCATTCCATGGGTGTCATATACGTGCTCCGATGAATCCAGCGATAGCTTTTGACTCAATCCCAGATTTACAAAGTTCTGTAAACCTGGAATTGTACCAAAATGGTGTGTCTCACTGACCTAGGCATAACAGGGAGAAATAGCTTTAAAATGAGAAAAATGCCTTTGAGAATTGTTTTTGTGCAGAAAGGTCTCCCATGCCAGTACTGCAAGTGCACACGCACTAGGAGACAGAAGAAATGTTCCATATCTTTGTAAATATGGTGCGTTTCTTCTCTCTTACTTTCACGCAGCGCAGCAAGTTGTCTTACTGTAATGCGTTGCATGAAAGAATAGTAAATCTGTCCTTGAGTTGTGATTTCTTTGCTTACAGCCCAGGTTAATGACATTGTCCCTGTGTCTGGCTTAAAATATGGTATGATGGCCCTTTCCCTCTCTTACAGTCAGTGGTGGGGCAGGGTGGGGCGGGGCTGGCCAGGGCAGGGGAACTGTGGTGTGCACTCCCAAAGTGCACATGAATTGTTTGGCCGGCCCTCTTGCATGTTCCGACCAGGCTGCATTACACAGCCTGGTCAGGAACATGCACAGGCTCCCTGTTGCCATCTGAGTGCCGATTCACGGCCCTCAGACCAATCACAACACGACATTGCAGCAATGTGATTGGTTCAGGGGAGCCTGTCTGCCTGGGTGCTTCCTGCTGCCCCCGGAACAGGAAGATTACCAGGATGAGAATGGAGGACGGAGGAGAGGTGGTGGCCGGCTGTCATTTCTTTTTGTTTTGTATTCCTTACCCCGCCCACAAACCCCGTCCAGTAGCAGCCACTAGGACACCGTCCTCTGGCACAGCTCTCTATCGAAAGACAAAGGGCATAAAATTGTCCATAGAAAATATAAATTGTAGCAAATGAAAACAGTATGAAAACAATTATGACAACGTAATTTTGCTCAAAAGCTGCTGGAGGTCGTGGTGCCGAATACCAAGGCTGCGTAGTCCTGAGGCATCTTTAAGCCTTCACCAGACATTCCCTGCCTCTTAAACTCACTCCTGTACTTTTTCATGTCAGATTCTCTCATTGTCACTGTTTCCTGTCTTAATATTTCACCTTCTTTCCCCCTTTTCTGATTCCCTTTCTCTTGTTCTGGGTCAAAGTATGATAAAGAAAAATAAGTACCCATGCCCAAAAATAGGTGTCAGTGGGCCATCCAGCAACCACCAGCTCAAATTAAGCACTGGTAGAGATGCTGTGGGTACTAGAGAAAATAGTCTTTTTCGCATCTTGAATGGATCATACGATGGCAGAAATGCACATTCAATACATCATGTAGGCACAACTCCCTGTTAATACCATCTAACTGTCATGAAGCGAATGCTTTCTTAGAAATATGAAAATTACACAATGTTACATGAGCACATGTTGCAAAAATGGTCTGTCGTGGAAATTACCCCTATTTACACATTGTGAGACTGAAAGGTGCGATAAGAGAGGACGGTGTTGCTCACATTCAGGATGGTGACATCTCTGTGGACATGTAACTGTTTGGATTGTTGTGGATTTAAGGGAAGGGGCCATGATGATAGGATGTGTCCACCTGTAGTGATGAACCATTGCATGTTCACTTAGGTGTTTCAGGGGTATGGCAAATGCACGCAGCCATTTCTCCAAGTTCACACACAAAAGGTCACACGTTGTTGGAAGACATTAAAATAAGGAAACTCAGATGTAAAAGGAGGCCCCATATGGTTCCTCAAGTCTACTCCGCCACCTTTGCGCTGTGACATCACGAGGGCCAGGGTTAGGACGGAGTCAATTTGTATGGCTTGACACAATTCTATATTGCACAAAGTACACCAGTCAAAAACAATCGAGCACACTTTATCAGGGAGGCAGAAGAACATACAACCGTTTGAAGATAAGGCAGATGAAGCATGATTTCAGGAGCCTAAATGACTGTCAAAATATGCCAGACGATCACAGGTATCCTTGATTGCTTCTGGTGGGATAGAAAGGATGACCAGCAGCAGGGAGTCAGGAGATAAGAGAGAGGGCAAGCAAGACAACTGCTGTGGAAAAGAGATACATTACTCTATTTGACTGTTATACACACACACACACACACACACACACACACGAAAATGCATTTTCTGTGTTGCTAATTACTTTGACGCTGTTTGACGAACCTCCACTGAACTGTCCAAAAAAGTGCCACTTACTGATTAAGTTGTGCATTGAAAGTTTTCGGATGATTTGTCAAGTGGGGGCGAGAAAAGAGGGGTGTCCCAAAACACCGTTTCCCCATTCAATTTTCCATCAGAAATTTAGACACAGCTACAGCCCTGTATAGATTTAGCCAACATTTGTCCGAAAGCTAAATCTTGGTCCAAAAATAATGATTTTTGTGATTTGGCATAAATCCATTCAGTAATTTTGATCAAATAATGCTCAAAAACTTTGTATACCTGGGAACAAGGATCCTCCGCGGATCCGACAGATCTCCTACTGAGATCTGATTGGCTGCCACCACCTCAACCAGGAAGTGGGGGCAGCCATCTTTTGACTTGAGTCCCAGTCCTGAGTCCTAAAGAAATACTCTGACCCCCTAGACCTGGGGCTAAAACCTTTTTTTAAAAACCTTTTTTAAACAGTTTGCAGTGAATTCGCAGAGAATCCATGAATTCACAGCAAAATTAAAAAAAATTAAAAACATGCACAGGCTCCCGCATTTGTTTATAAAAACAATCCCAGGGTGGGCCAGATCCAGGGGTTGGACACATTATGGGGCAGATTTACAAGCTCCTTGCGCCACTTTTGCGTCACTTTTAACATGGGAAAAGTGACGCAAAAGTGGAGCAAGGGGCTTGTAAATCTGCCCCTATGTTTTGATTAGGGGAAGGAGGCATGTTACTCCCCTCCCAGAGCATCTGAGAGGCCTGAGGACCCAATCCCCTAGGGCCGTAATACATTTCAAAAAGGGAGGAAGTGCACATGGACTCCACTCCTTGAGACATTATAGGCCCCAGAGAGCCTAACCCCGGGGCTGAAATATACCAGAAAGGGGGAGACCTCAGTGTACCTGAAATAGGCTCGGGGGACATGATCCCCGGGGCCATACCATGTTTGATGAAGGGAGTGGGGCTGCACAGCCTGAGACATTAATAGTCCCAGGATCCCATGCCCCCCGGGGCGGCTCACATCCTGTGTGCCGGACCCCCATCCCAGGACATAGTGGTTGTCCTACGTGCACCGGTGCAGGCAGGGAAAATTGTGTTTGCTCCCATTTGGCAGCAGCATTTTTTTAGCTTCTGCCACGCCGGAGCAAATACAAAGTGTGCTACCAGCTGGCTCGAGCTTTAAAAATTATTCAGCTGACTGGTGGCAGCCTTTGATCTGTTTCACTACCGCACTGATGCGGGCAGAGAAACAGATCAAGAGATTGCTCCCACCAAGAGGGGCCAGCACAAATAGCTGCTCCCTTCGGGTGTGATCAAAGCCAGTTCCTGCTGCATGCAGGGGCCTGACTGTGGCCGCGGGGCCTTGGGTATTCACTTGCCCCCTCAATGAGTGTATGGTGGATGGGCTGGACGGGCACCAGGGCACCCACCTATAAGTAATGTGGGCCTCAGGGGATGGGGTCCCCGGGGCCAAATATGGCTCAGGGAGGTTGGCCGCACAGCCCCCTCCCCTTTATCCCTTCCCTTTATATGAAGTAGTGGCCCTGGAGGAACTAATAAGGCTCAAGGAGGGTGCCACATGGCCCCCTTCCCCTTCAATAAAAAATGACCCTAATGGATGGGGTCTCCGGACCCAAATGAGGCTCGGGGAGGGGTCCATGCGGGCCTCTCCAATTAAATTATATATGCCCTGGGGTATAGGGGCTACAAGGTCTGATGAAGCTCCGAGGGGGGCATGTGCCCCCCTCCTCTTAAAAAACTAAGAATGGCCCTTGGGGATTCGGTGCCCAAGGCCTAATAACGCCAGGGAGGGGGGCCACACAGTCCCCTTCCCCTTTAAAATAAGAAAGGCACTGGGGAATCCGGTCCACAGGGACTGATGAGGCTCGAGGGGGCATTTAGCCCCTTCCCCTTTAAAAAATACTGCCCTGGGTCCCCATGCTCAAAATTGGTTCAAGGAGGAGGCTCCTCTCCACTTTGAAAAATGATACGGCCTCAGAGGATGCGGTACTCAGGGCCTTTAAAAGGTGAGGGAGCAGGGTCATGTGCCCCCTCCTTTTATCAATCAATCAGCCCCAGGGGAGGGAGTCCCTGGGGTGAAATAAGGCTCAGCGAAGGGGGCCAGGCGGCCAACCCCCTGCCACATATGACTAAAGCCACTGTGCAGCATGGCATTAGTTGTTTTTGAGGGGTTTGGCCACAGGATCTGGTCCCAGGCCAGGCCTTGTGCCCAACTCCCACTGGCGCCCAACCACAGTTGCACACATGCTGCAAGGCCGCAATGCGTCGTTGTGCAGGCTGTCCATAAATAAACTTGGATGAACACTATGCCCTGAGTGAGCTCGTGAATTCCTTTGGATTGTGGATTCATTATGCTGGTTTGCTTCCCCAGTAACAATGCGACACTCTTTCCAGGCTACGGGTGCTTTGGAAGCTCCATGGTGAAATATATTACCCAGTGCATTTCAGCACCGGGTATAGTTAGGACCAACTTTCCAAAAGAAAATAGTTTTTGATTTGCTTATAACTTTAGCACCGCTTGACAAATCTTCACAAAACTTTCCAACATAAATCTCATCCACCTCAGATCCTAACAGGAAAGTTTTGAGATGATCCATCAAGTGGGGGAAGAGAAAGGTGGGGGCGGCCCAAAACGCGTTCCCCAATATTTTTCATTGGAAAATTAGATACAACTACAACCAAAACTGTAACAGATTACACCAAATTTGGAAGTAGGTAAGATCTTGGTCCAGAAAGTGTGCTTTCTGTGACTGAGTGTAAATCTGTTCCATAGTTTTGGAGAAATTAAGGGCCAAAAATGTATAATTCACAGAGCAGACTATCCGTGGTGCCTGTGGATCTCAACGAGTTATGATTGCCTGCCACCACATTAAAAAAGATCTGGTGGCAACCATTTTAAGACTTGGGTACTCGGTCCCCTGTCCTAGAATAAAGTAAAAACCAAAAATATGGGATGCAGGGTAGAAATACCTTGCCCCCCTAGGTCTGGTGGTGGGTCCCAGAGGAAAACCTTGGGCCAAAAACTGCAAATCTTTCATTGGTGCTGATCCTTGGCTTTGATAAAAAAAATGGCAGTCTCCTGCCTTTCATTACAAAAACCCTCTGTGGTGGGCCAGGGCTCAAGGGGATGGCACATTTGTATTTTTTGGGGAGGTGTCGCATAGTCCGCCTCCTCAAGCCACAGAGAAGCCCGGGGGATCCCATCCCTCTGGCCACTTTTTAAGAGGGGGCGTGCGGCCCTCCTCCCCAATCCTCGAAGAGGATCCGCAGGCCCCATTCCCTGGGGCTGATTATTGTAATAATGGGAGAGCACAGCCCCCCTCCCCAAACCTTAAACAGGTTCCAGGAACCCCAATACCCGGGGCCAGTTTTTTTTTCTTAGGAAGGAAGAGCCTTGGGGACCCCATTGCCTACAGCCCAATCACACTGTCCCTGGGACTTCATACCCAGGACACTGTGGTTCCCTGCCCAGGATAGTGCGGGCGTACCCTGCCTGCACTCTTTCAGGCAGGGAGCTCCTCCATCCAGTCGCAAACAAAGGAATGGCACCAGCTCCCACCATCACCCAATATGGTGATGGCTGGAGAGCTGGCTCAGGGGCCTTGGGTATTCCTTTGTGTGGGCGGCTCCTTTGTGGGTGCTCCAGGTGGGCATTGTGGCACTCACCAACAAATTAAATGGCCGCTCCCACCAAGGGAGCTGGCTGGGATTGTCAGGGCCCTGCAGCTCCCCTGTAGCCCCCAGCAAAAGTGGAACTGTAGGTGCACAGCGTGGGCACCCATTTAATTTTAAAAAATGCCGTCTCCCACCAGCACCCAAGATGGGTGTCAGCTGGAAAGCCGGCTGGGCTGCGGGGCCCCTGCAGATCCTAAGAAAATGTAAGATTAGGGTGTCCTGAATGGGCACTGGGACACCCGATAAACAAAATGCAGAACAAACAAATAAATACTAAATGCGGGACAGGAGTCACTCATTCGTTATTCACTGCTCTGGCAAGGACCACGCCATAATGCCCGACAAGGGCTTTTTAAATATATTTGTGGGGCCTGGTCATGTTCCTAGAAGGCGCAGGGGCACCACCAAGTCTCTTGTTAATGCTGTGGTGCTGCAGGGAGTGCAGCAGCTCCCCAGAAACATAAAAAAACAGTAACTCTCCTGGGTCATTAAATCAATGATCCCAGGACTGCTTACCATATTTTTTAAAGCACTAATAGCTGTAGCATTATACTCTTCAGCTGGAGTGCAGATCCCCTCTTGGTGGCTTCTACGGCTGCACTTTGTAGCTTGAAAACTGTTAAAAAAGATTCAAAGATGTTGATTTTTTCAAATAAAACAATTAAAAAATGTTATGACATGCACCGTTATTAGACATAGCACTGTGTGAATTAATGAAATGCTCGTTTGATTATAATTATTGGTGACTTTTTGACAACTATGATAGCTGTGCTTTATATATGTTGATTTGCTGACCCCTTCATAAAGCCAATGCCCCACTTTTTATATTTGGTGTTGTGGCTTTCTGACAAAGTTGGTAGTTCTGCCTTAGTTAATAAGACACCCTTTATATTGTACCATCACATAGTCAGCCATGCACACCTGCAGGGCTTGGCTTCCAGGCCCTGTGTCAACTCCCACCCTGTTCCCAAACCCTGATGCGCATGACTCATGCGCAGTGGGCAGCATTGCACACCAACAGGGGGTTGGCCGCACGGTCTGCGGTCAATCTCATGCTGCGATTGACCAAAAGCCATGCACAGCATGAGGTTGGCGTTACATATGGTAATAAAATATTATTTTACGATGAATAAAACCTAGATAGTCACTAAAAAGAAACAAAGGTTAAAGTGGCATTATAGATGGGTATGGTAATAATTTCTTACTTTGCATTAAAAAAAATGTCACATCACTCATGACGTTCTATGACATCATTAACAATATCACTGCAGCATCTGAAATGACATCATTGATGACAACAGTGTGTATGGTGGGGTTTCGAGTTATAGGTACTTCAGGTCACAAGTTATAGTTACTTGAGATAACTATAACTGGTAAACTTCAGTGGTCGTCTATACTAATTAATATTCTTTTTTTCTGTTTGGGGGAAAAATCCCAGTCCCCCATGTTTATAATTTACTCCTAACTGCACTTCACCGTGTCCCACACCTAAACCCTAAAATTACAATTACTTCACTTTACACCCTACCCACCCTATCCATAAAATTACCCTTGTCTCCCTGTACACTGCCCACTTACCTGCATGATAAATAATTGTGTGGTAAAGACACAAACATTTAACTGTTTTGCGCTTGCCTGCATGGTAAAGGCTGTGTGATAAAAGCATTGAATGTAAAGACTGTATTATAGATGCTGTTTCCCATTAAGAACTATCACAAGGACTTCTTTATCAGTAGCGGCCTGTACTATAAGCAGGGAGAGGGGGGTGGTTGGGGCACAAATGCACTCATAAACCATCACTCACACTCATGCATTCACAACACCCACACATGAAAGCAGCAAAAATGAAAAACAAAGCCATACTTGCCTGCAATACTTTTCCTTTGACATCCCATGAGGGTTGGGACTGTTGCTTTTCCTCATTGGCTCACCTAAGGCCAGCCAATGAGGGAAGGCAGCAGTCCCAATCCTCTAAGGTTCCAGGCGGGTTGGGATTGCTGCCTTCCCTCATTGGCTGGCCTTAGATCAGCCAATGAAGGAAGGAAGCAGTCCCTCACTCGACACAGAGTAAAAAATGAGGTCTGTGAAACTTCTTACCCCACCCCACTCTGTCACGAGGTGTCTGTGATTGACACTCAGCCTTGGCACTTCAGGGCTTAGAACTGAAGTGCCCAGGTACGAGGCAATCAGTGACTATCCCATCGTCATGAGGGGGAGGGCCTCGAGGTGCTTTGCCAGGTTAAATATGTCACGCCTACAGGAGCTATGACTTCTTCAGCCCGGCAAAGTTCAGCTCAGCCAGCCAGGAGCCTGCACATTTAGCGAATGTCTAGCTCCTGGCTGCCTGACCTGAAAATGAAGTGTCTGCCTAACAAACATTCTTTATACAGGCCAAAATGTGAGGGGCGTGGCACATTAAGACCAAGACCGACCACAGCTATCCTTTTTTTGACAGCTCATTGTTTCTATTGAAGCTTCACTCAAATACACACTCTACAGATTTCGTTCTAAGTATCACCTAGCATTATTCACTTAACAAAGGATATGGTCGACATATTCCAAATAAATCAAGTGAAGTAAGAACGACGTGGAAACAAAAAACCTTATTCTTATGTTTTCATTGGAAAACGATTTATGAAGAGCAGTTCATTCAATGCAAGACTACGTTCCATTCATATTATAAAGTGCACGTGCAAAATGCAGTGACGTGTACAAATACAACCTAATACCAGAGTCACTGAATAAACAAACCAAAGAATACATATAAATATTGCATTGGTAGATCCTGAAATTTTGTTTGAAAAACGGTAGTTTCTGCACATTGTGAAGGTAGTTATGTAGACTAGCATCAAGCAGGGCGTACCAACACTCATCTTGTGAAGGCAAGTTCACGTTGTTATCAGAAACGGACATTCCTGACCACAGGGATTTGACTTGTCATGAAATCTTGGAAAACTATAGTCAAATAAAGGTCAAATCCAGTGAATGACATATATTTTTGCTTGCAGCAGCTTTGAGCATTTAAAAGCAATTCATTGATGTGGTTCCATCTTTGCTAAAAGGATGTCATTTGCGTCACACTCAATGCAAAGCATTTTCCAGAATACTTTTGAGCATTTCTGGGAATTATCCTTGCCATCTGTAGCCATATCTTGAAATTTTGTTGGACTAGAGATTCTGATCATTCAGACATTTCTGTTTTCTTGATCACTGTTTTTGTTTCCTTGGATAGTTTTGAATTCCTTAAGCGTGCCTGCTTGCTTGCACGTTGCCAATACCTGACATGAAGAAGAAGGTCGTGTTTGAGGTGCAATCTTGTCCTCTGACTGCTTCAGTCTTTTGCGAGTGTCGCTAGAGTGGTTGAGAGAATGTTGATCTTCGGTCCACATTCCCATAACAGAACAAAAGAGATCATGGACATGTTTGGCGCATCTCCATTCGTCATTTCAAACTTTATATTTCATTTTTCGTTTTGAGAAGGTATGAGATTTCTAAATAAAATAATTCAATCTTCTTTCGAATGCAAATAAGTTCCTGTTCCCAAGACCTTGAACAAGAATGTGTAGCTAGTGCTATCCACAGAATTTTCTATGAACTCATAGGTGATTTCTTGCAGCAATATATTTTCTGTTGCATGCTTCCATTGTTAAGGCAGCCCCTTTTGACAGCGTCTAATAATGAAGAAGTAACGGTGGGTTGAATGGTGATGTGAACGGAAGGCACAGTTGTGGTATAGCTCCAACGGATACACCCAAAGTGTCACAAGTCTTATATGTAATACCATTTTCAGAGCCACGACATTTAGCTTTGGGTGATGCATGAGTTTGCACAAAGGATACAGGTACACCTAGGTAGCTAAAATACACCGTCCCCCCTCCCCCCACCACCGCCACCAAAACATGCTGTTTAAACTCCTTGCAGATTGAAGGCCACACTTTGGGTTTTTATGTGGTATATAGTTAAGCCTCTTTCTTCACACAACTGGTCAAATGTATTAAGAACCTATTGCCATCCCAATGGTGTTGCTGTGTCATGCACAAATAACATCACTCAGACGTTCCAGGTAAGCCTCAGTCATCCCTGGATTAAAGCCTCTTAGTGAATGGATTGTGTAAAATAAAAATGTTCTAAACGTTGGAGGCTCTCAAGTGTACAGGAAGGCTGAATAGGAAAAAATAAAAACCTGAAATCTTGGTTTTTGCCATTTGCATGAAATACTCCAACCACAACAATAATCAAAAATATGCTGATTATAAGATATGTTAAATTTTTGTCTTTTAGGACCTGCAAGAGGTACGCAAACTGAGAGAATAAACGTCCAGACAGGTGATTTTGTGCCATCACTTTTTATGGCGCTAAATCAAGAGAGTGCTTTATAGCACATCTTTAACTTAGTGCAAATAAAAAAACTTTGTTTATTTATTTATATAGTTATGTGACATAAAGTCATCGAAACATATATGTCCTATGGGCCGTTCTGTGTCTATGGGAAAATGTGTTTGTACATATAGCCCTATATTTTGATAGGGCACTTACTGCCACAGTCCAACTTACTCTTTCAGATTCTACTTTGGTCTCAAGTTCAAGAACTGGTTAGCATATCTACCGGTTTCAGGGCTGTTAGGAAAATTCCAGAATCTTTAACATTCTATGACAAATACAACTTTATCCTAAACTGGAAGCCGGGCAGAATATATGTGTACATCTAGACTTCAACCAGCTAATCCTGCTGGGTACCTACATCACACTCAACTCAGTCTCTTTTCTATCTTGCTTGCTATTTGACAGACTGGCCTTTCATTTACTGTATATCAACCCCATCGCTGGAAATAGAAGAAAGACATCGGAGCATCACTGCACACTCATTAGCCATAAGACAGTTTTACCCCTTTTCATCCGCTTCTGCAGTTGGCAGTATTAGCACTAGAATGGAAGAGAAACTTCATGTGCTGTCTGAAAAAGAACTATTGCAATCAGCAGTCTTGGTAGTATCATTCCAAACCGTGTTGCTATAAACACAAAACCAAAACACTTTCTACCAGAACATAAAGTGTTGTCGGGCACACAATAGTTCAGTTGACAGTCACTATCACTGAGGTCTCTGAAGGCAAATGGTGTGTATAGTTCATGCGCCTGTAATGCAAGGAAGTCAATATTATAGTGATGATGACTGGCCTTGCAAGTAGGCCACTGAACATTCTTTGGGGAAGACAAGGACATGGAGGATCAATTGCGAAGAGCCTACGCTTTGCTGTACTTGCGTGCCTTCCCCCCACTGATGCATGAAATGCTCTGTTTGTAGCAGCCTACTAACCTGTCTTGGCCCAGCTTGAAAGCCATAACCATAATGGCCATGCCAATGACCGTGTAAACCGACAGCCCCAGGAAGTAGTTAGGATGATTGGGAAAGATATCGCCAAAGCCAATGGTAGTCAGTGTGATGAAGCAGAAGTAAAAGGCGTCCACATAGTTCCAGTCCTTCTCCCAGATTAGGAGGATGGAAGCCCCGCACAAGGTGTATGCCACCACAATGAAAGCAATCAGAAAGATGGGCACATTAAGCTTGTTAAGTTCCTTCCCAATCTTGTCAAAATCCTCCATTGCACTGTGGGCCAAGGGCATCTTGTCCAGCTCTGGGCAAGAGCGGCATCGACCTAATTTGAGGTTGTTTACAGACAATAGTTTTAGGTTCCCTTTAGCGATGATCAGTTCAAATATTTCTGTGTTTCTGAGGACAACAGATTTATTTTTCCCCAGCTGGTGTCTCTTTACCACGTCAGCGATGCTTAGAGGTTCTTTTAAGACCACACGTTGGCTCAAAGGGAGCACGGGCTCAGACTTGGATGCAGTGTCCTGCTTGGTTTTTCGTTGTGAAGAAAATCGGGCGGACAGTAGTGACGTTGACTTTCGAGATGCTCTTCTAGACCATGCCTTCTGAACAATACAGTAGGACTTAGAAAGTATTGCTGCCAAGAGGTCTCCTAAGTCAGCCAGAAGAAGGAGCATCAAAGGAATTCCCACGGAGGCATAGGCAATGCATGCAAACTTCCCACCATCGGTGACCGGGGATAAATGGCCATACCCTAAGAAAATGAAAGCGACAATGTATTAAATGATGGAACCATTGAACGCATCCAGCATGAAACTCATTTTACCAACAGCCTTTGAGCCAAACCAGTAAAGTGAAAGTTTTCATATGGGAACAATGAGCATTTCAATGTAGCGTGGAATAAATAACACGCTAGCAGGGCAGTGAGTCCACACATTTGAGAGTTAGCAAAGAATGTCAGCTTTGGTTTTTTGCAAGCCTCTAGTTTGGGATATTTCTGTGAAATATATACTCAAGGATGATTTGTGATGGCATTAAACATTACTATTCCATTTTAGTGTTAACTAGATTAATTAATTTACTGACATTCAATAACTACGCTGTATCCAGGTCATATATTTGCTACTGTGCATAAAAACATTTGCCAAACAATGCTACCAAGAAATGTGATGGTTTTAAATTCAGCGATGACCCATCAGCAGTCCCCCATGGTGAAAGTAATCTTGAATAGGTAGGCCATACCAATTTATTAAAGCAAAACCTAAGGGGATGATGGACGGAGTGTTGAACATTGCAAGCACTCACCCCCAGTCAACTGATCTAGGTTTAATCCGTCATCATTCTTTAGTTCACTCCACCACCCCAGTTCAGACATGGCCATATGCAAATCAGTCTGACCCCGTGCCTCATGGAAACAGTCCAGCACAAACTGCCAAGCCATGTCTTCACTCGACCAGAAACAAGCATCCTGGGACCGGTTTCTGGCTAATCACCCGTCATCAGCCAGGCTAGCTTGAATCCAGTGGCAAAGTGAGCAAGGGACCCATGTCTGGGCATACCCTGCCTACTTAGGGCGAACAAAGCAAAACCAAAGGGGATGATGGACAGAGTGTTGAACATTGCTAGAACTCACCCCCAGTCAACTGATCTGGGTTTAAATCATCATCATTATTTAGCTCACTCCACCACCCCAGTTCAGACATGGCCATATGCAAATCAGTCTGACCCTGTGCCTCATGGAAACAGTTCAGCCCTAACTGCCAAGCCATGTCTTCCCTGGTCCGGAAACAAGCATCCTGGGACCGGTTTCTGGCTAATCAGCCGTCATCAGCCAGGCTAGCTTGAATCTAGTGGCAAAGTGAGCAAGGGACCCACGTCTGGGCATACCCTGCCAACTTAGGGCGAACAAAGCAAAACCAAAGGGGATGATGGACGGAGTGTTGAACATTTCAAGCACTCACCCCCAGTCAACTGATTTGGGTTTAATCCATCATCATTCTTTAGCTCACTCCGCCACCCCAGTTCAGACATGGCTATATGCAAATCAGTCTGACCCTGTGCCTCATTGGAACATGGGGTGAGCAAAAAAACGATGGATTTAGGCTCAGATTTCTGTACTGGGGTGAATGTATGACATTGTTCTGCATTCTGTCCATCAACTGTTATTTTTGCATTTGTCACCCCGATTGGGATGGGTATGCCAGATGTGGGTCCCGTGCTCTCCATGCCACTGGAATCAGGCTATCCTGGCTGAAGAGGGGTGAACTCCCGAAACCGTTCCTAGGATGCTTGTTTCCAGTCCAGGGAGGACCTGGCTTGGCAGTTCGGGCTGGACTGTTCCCATGAGGCACGGGGTCAGACTGATTTGCATATGGCTGGGTCCAAACTGGAATGGCATGGTGAGCAAAATAAAGATGGATTTAGGTCCAGATCTCTGTACTGGGGTGAATGTATGACATTGTTCTGCATTCTGTCCATCAGCTGTTGTTTTTGCATACCGATTTATTACAAATTACTTTGCATTCAAAGAAAGTGCTATGAAATGGATGTTCTCGAGATCAAACATGGATTAAATTTTTCAGCAAAGAAACAAAGAACTGTAAGAAACAAAGCAACAAATATGTATAGCAGCCACTACAAATAAACATCAACTCGACAAACTGGAAAATGGCTTCTCACACTAAGATCTCCTAGACTTCAAAAACAGCTGCACAAAACATACTCTTATCATAGGTAGTATGCAATAAATTCAAAATTGTACTGTACTGTAGATGATTTAGTTATCTCACATCCCTAACAGTCAAAAATATCTCGTTGTTTTAAAATAAAAACATAAAATCACAGCACTAGAGCACAACACCCTTTACGACATCCAAAAAGAGCACAATAAACAAATATATTTTGTTAGTGGTAAATATCTATTTTATCTCTCTTGGGTGTAATGAAAAGTCATTCCATAGCCCTTAAGCAAGCATCATCTGTACAAGAGAATTTAGAATTTGTGACAGCCACGGTATATGCCATACTGACAAAGACAGCTGTGTTGGTTGGTAGTGTGAAATTTTACCCACTAAGCTTATGGGGTCATGGAAGGTAAGCACTTGTCACACACAAGATTTGAAAAGAGATTCTCTGCTGTATAGAAAACCAAGAAAGACAGAAAAACAGCAGGGTCGCCAATTAAGGTGTTCTCTGTCCAACATTCAATTGCCCTGCCCAGTTCTGTGGATTCTGAAAACAATAAATCTGGTAGATTGGTAAATCAGAATCCATGACATTAGGAGAAGAAATTACAATGCCAATATCACCAATGCATGGTTTTTCTATAGGAATTAAAAAGAAACTCAAAATGATAGAAGATTGTTTTAACATGCCTTCCAATCTAATAAACCAGCCAATGATCCGCATCCTAGGATGCTCCAAATTTTCAAAACGTCTGCTTTAACCATCATAACTGCATCACAAAAGATAGTTGGATGCTCCAAAAAGATTGTATGGCTGGATCCCCAAAAGCTATGTTTGCTCCCATCGTGTTTAAGAATGTGTACACCTCAAACGTATTTCCTGGGCAAACCCTGCCTCTGACAAAGTGAAAAACTGGTGATGCTGCCCAGAAACCTACATGTAAATGTATGTGCCATTAGCATTGTACTGAAATCACAAGCTGTGGTCACCCATCAGACCATAGTCCATGTGTGGTGGCATACTGAGATTGAATACAAGAGGTGTGAGCAGAGACTCCTGGGTAATGCCTCGTGCTACTGGAACACATAAAGAGAGCATACTTCCTAATCACTGCTCTCTATGAGATAGAATTGAAATTATCTTCATAACGAATCCAGGTCATTTGCACCAACACCAAAGAAAAATATCTTAATATTATATTAGACAATCTGTCACTGCTAATTGTACACATATTTTCTGACCCATTCTATTTAATCTTTACATATTGTCAGTAGGAGGCATAGAGCATGGGCTAAACAAATCTATACTAGGGGTGGGCAGTAAACTACATCTCTGACGGCAGAGTTCGCAGTGTTTTGACACTCTGCACTCCGCTTGGAGCATGGAGTTCAGCAAAAACTCTACCAACCGCATTTTGTCAGAATATACCACCCACCCCTAGTTATGAATGGATGAAAGTGTGTGTTTTTTCACTTTCCTGCATTGGTCATTGATCAAGGCCTCTAGTTCTAAATGGATTGGCAGTCTGGGATGAAGATAAAATGTACTTTGTCTGCTAGAAGCATGTCTATCATGTATGTGTTGTATCTTGCATTTAACACCTGTGTGGCACACTTGTCTGCAAGGCACTTCATCGCACAAACTGATGAGAATATCATTCCTCATTCACCCACACATACCCCTCCCCCTTTCCTTTCCTCCCGTTATTTATTTCCAACTTAAATATTGGCTGGAGGTTGCAGAGAGTACGTTTGCGACAGTGCTGAAGAGCCTCTACTGGAAAAGGCTAAATCGTCTCACGTTAATCCATGCCCGATGGGGCTATGCCTGGCATACCTTGCTTCATGATCGGGCATAAAACAGTGAAGAAGGACTGTACGATTTTCCTGTGAGCACTCAGAATTGGCGGCCTTCTTGTAGTTGTAATGCTGTTCGGGCTTTTAAGCATCATTTGTTAGGAGTTGTATATTGACTAAATACAGTATTAGGATGGCAGCCTAATTTCGGTCACTGCCAACGAAGAACTGTCAAGTATAAAGGAGTGTCAAAGTTGAATATAATGCAAATGGGATCTTGTGCAATGTACCGTTTTTGTTTCTGGTGCAAACTTGCAAGTGTTTGGATAGCTTCCTGTCAGCTGATGCCCACAGTGTGGTTCTTTCCAAATGCAGTGGGGAGTGGGGGTGTTTTTATAAAGAGACACACTGAATGGCTGTGGTATGAAAGCCGTGAAGGATGTACAGTTTGGCGCTATATAACTGAATACCAAAATACATGATGAGTGACGTGCATTTATATTTTTATTGCCATGTCCCGTGCAGCGCGGAAGCCCATGTGTTAAATGTTTTTACCTGGGATGACGAGTGACAGTAAACAGGCCAGCGGCGCCATGGTCCGTCCTGTCCTAGTGGTGCCTCCAGCTTGTAGCGCCTTCTGTTCTGCCTTTGGGAGGAGCCAGACGGTCTGTGAGACAGAGTAGTCAGGCTTGGTCTGGGCACAGGCTGGCTGCAGCAGGGTGCAGCTGTCCAGTCAACAGGCCAATGCAGGAAGGAGAGCACAATGGGAGGGCCTGGTTACGCTCCTGGCTGGGTGGGTATGAGAAATCACCAGATGCTGGCAGTCCATCCAGGCACTGAGACCATCCAACCTGCCCATGGCAACAGCAAATATTCTGCGGATACTTCCCACGGAAGGTCATCTTTTTTATAGCATGGCAACCCAGACGGGTGTGATTGTTGGCAGAAAAACTAAATAAACATGATTCTTTGGGATGGGCAGAACTCCTCAGAACCTCAAGTAGTTTTTATGTAACTCCGGGAGTTCCACCCACCCCGTAAGCTCTACGTCACATGCATGGCTACATTGGGACATATGGCCCAGCCATAATATGTTAGGTTTATTTATGCCCCTCGGGGTTGGTGCTGGGTTGGCTCACCTTGCAGACCTGAATTTAATACTGGAAAACAACTTGTGAATTTCACTCAGATCACAGATGAGATCCAGCACTAAAGCTCTGCACATCTATAGACCTAGAGATATCCGAGTGAAATTCATTCCACAACTGTGACACCACAACTTGAATGCTATTCCACTATCAAGCAGGCGATTGCAGATCTATGATCTCAACTGGGGATATGCCATGCAGAATGTGTCCACCAATGTTCTGGGCACTTGTAGCATGCAAATTCTCAACCATGGAAAGTGCTTTGAACTTGATACAGGCTGCAACGTTCTGCCAGTGAAGCCATCATAGCGGTCGAGAGATTGGTCATTGCAGGCTACTTTTGTTGCTATGTTGGCCACAAGATTTTGATTTTTCTGAATATGGCCTGTTAACATTTTAAGGGTCTGTGTAAAGAAAGTTACAATAGTCCAAATGAGATTCCACAATAGCTTGGGATGTGGTTGCTCTAGCTTGTGCTCCTGGGAATATGCACAGCTAGGTGGGTTTCCTTATAGAACCCTCAATTTATTATCACTTGGTTTTTCGTAAGCTCAAATCAGAAATCCGAAGTTTTAACTTCTGTGGAAAGGCACATAGAAACTGGCCCAATACAGTTGAAGCTGAGCTTCTGGGAAATTCAGACAGATGCTGAAGACTTGGCTCTTCAAGCAAGTCTATCATTAATATTCTGAGTAGTTCTATGTTACTTACCTCAGCGCCAAGCAACAGTTCGGTGTATGTGTGCTATACAAGTTATATTAACAGAACATAACAGTGTAACTTTGAGACCCTCCCAACTGCTGCTCAGATTTTCTGGTGCTAAAGGGCAATGAATTTCCTCCTTGCGATGGATGTGGTGCATCGTGCAAAACCTGTTTATTGCTCTTTCATACTATTTATGATAAGGACCAGATGGCAAATGGGAAAAATTGAAGAATGGACTTCTCATGAGCAGTTTATTTCATTTATTATTTTCATGACATGTACAAAGTTACACATTATGTTTGTGTTCCAAAAGAACAATCAGATAAGAGTTTGCACAGGTGCCATTTGAGTCTGCAATGCTGTAATACTGCCATCCAAGATTTATTTTCTGTGTTCATGGAGGTATGTGAGTGCAGTATGGGGTATCTTGTTGGCAGTTTGAGTAGGTCACTCTAGGCCTACTCTGATGTGTACAAAATCGTATCTTTTCCGAGAGGCCAGCAGTGCTGGTGTCACTATTTCTCAGTGGATCCATTAACCATCATCAGTTTCGCTTTGGGTGGTAGTGATGTTGAGAAATGTCTGTTCATCACATGCAGTGCTAAGGTGCCCTCAACACCTTGCATGTTCACCAGACTCGCTATTCCGTGATGCACTTCCACTGAGACTCACTACATTATCTGACTTCGCCTATTGTTTTGTATCTACGTGTCCAGGGAAAAATGCCCCTATTCTACAGCAAATAGAGGGGAGACAAGGTTTTGCGTAGGAATTTCATGTAGTTAGCCGTATTGGCTGTGTTGGTGGTCTCGGGCAGACCCACCGCTCAGGGGTCATTACGCTGTGTTCGAGACTCCAAATTTTCGTTCCTTGCCTGGATAACCTGCAAGACCTTGGCAATATTCTGTTGTTTGTTGCTATGTCCTGTAGTGAGGTCTTCAAGGAGCCGTATCCTTGCATCAGTGTCTTGGAGTCTTTTTTCCTGTATATTAAGTTTGGTAGCTATCTTATCAACCCTCGCCGTGAATGTATCCAGATTCCCAGATTCCCATTAACGGAGGTGAGTTTTTTTGCATGTGGAGCAAGAGGGATTTAAGCTCTGGATCATCCGCCACCTTGAAGTGTCTTGTGTTCCGTCCAGGCCTTCAAAAAATGAAGTGTTTTTAGCACATCATGCTCAAATGGTAGCATGGTCTGCATCTGGTCGCCTTTACCCATGCTGGAGGTACACACAAGCACGAGGTGCTGTTATCCCTGGGTGTTGGCAAAGTTGTTAGTAGGGTGCACTCTCCAGTGTAACAGGCCCATTGCTTGCCTCCAGTGGTCACCCAGCAAATATGGGTAGTGTAGTCAGGTCCCAACAAGGCAATACCAGTCTGCGATAGATGGAAGACAGTCTAAGAAGCTCCAGCGTACAGTCAAATGGAGAAATCTAAGGCCCCTCTTAGCGAGAGACAAAAGAAGCTAGGACAATTCAACAGCTCTGGGCAGGCGGATCCATCAGGAAGGGCCTTATGAGGCTGTGCCTAGCGTGTCCATGCAATAAAATATGGAAAGTTCCCTGCTGTGGGTTGTTGGTTGGTCAGGCTTCCGCAGAGAACGGTGGCAGGTGTGTAGTTCACGCAGTCGCTTTGGCAATCATGCTCATCTGCCCCACCGTCTCGGTGAGTATTGATTTGAGTGGGCAGCTGGTTAACAGTGCAGGTTCCCTCCAACAGTGCCCTAAAGTCTTCAGGATAGATGCTGGTGATAGAGGCTGGAGCCACCACACCATATCAAACCACCACCGCTCTCCAGAGTTTCTCAAGGAGGCCGTTCTCCCACCATGCCCAGGCAAAAAGGCGCCAATGCAGTGGAGCTGGTTCAGGCATCTAATTCTATGGTGCTTGTTAGATCTGGGGGTCTCTATTTGGCAGAGGTAGGTACCACTGTCCAAATAGGGATCCTTGCTTCTAGTTAGGGTAAGGGGGATACACTCTTTAGATAACCCCTGCTCACCCCCTTGGTAGCTTGGCATGAGCAGACAAGCTTATCAAAGGAATGTGTAAAGTATTTGTACCAACACTCACAGTAACAGTGAAAACACCACAAATGGACTCCACACCAGTTTAGAAAAATAAAAGTATTTAATCTAAACTAAACAAGACCAAAATGACAAAAATCCAACATACACAGTTCAAGAATATGATTTTCAAAGAGTTCTAGGGTTTGCGTCAAAATAATCCACGGTTACGTCAATTTTAGCCCAAAGTACCTGGTGATACGACAAAAGTTCCAAGCGGCAACTGAAGCGTCAAAAAACAAGCGATGCATCACTCTTGAGACCCCTGGGGAGGCGATGCGACAGCCCCACTGCACGCAGCGGACGTGTTGCGATGAATCCGGTCTGTATGGGGAGGGAGGCGATACCTTGTGTGGATTCCGGAGCGCAGGTTTCTCCGGTCGGATGCGCCTCGCACAGGCACGATGCGACGATCTTTGGGGCGGCGACGATCTCCGGTGCGGCGCCGATGCGCGGCGCAGTCTTGCTCTTCTTCTCTCACGGCCTCTCGATGCGTTGGCTCTGCGACGATGTTCGCAGCGACGTGATGCGGTCCGCAAGCAAGCGGTGCGACGATCTCACCCAGCGACGACAGGCTCTGAGACAACACTCGCAGCGACAGGAATCTTCCCGCACTGGGGCGATGTGCTAAGCAAGCGAACGATGCATCGGTTCTTGCAGCGGCAACAGGCGCTGCGACGATCTTCGCGGCGACAGGAATTTTCTCGCACTGTCGACGATGCGCTCCGCAAGCGAGCGATGCTTGAAAATTGCAGATCTTCTTCTTTTCATCTTGTCCAGCTCCCCAAACAGCAGGCACAACTTCCAGAGGCTCCACAATTGGATCAAGCGCTCTAGGAAGGGCAGAACTCATGCAGCAGAGTTCAGGGGGGAAGCTGGGGGTGAAGTCCTTTTGTTACTGGAACTTCTTAACAGGAGGCCAGCTCTCCTCAGGCCCTTGGAGATCTCTTCAAGCAAGGGGACACAGCAACAGCAAAGTCCTTCCCCTCTCCTTGGCAGCAAAGCAACTGCAGGACAGCCCACAAACACACAGCAGGACAGTCCTTCCTCTTCAGTCTTCCAGCTTTCTCCTTGGCAGAGGTTCCTTCTTTATTCCAGGATGATCTAATTTCTTGAGATCAGGGTCCCACTACTTATACCCCAACATCCTTTGTCCTCTGGAGGCAGAGGGGCCTTTGCCTTGTCCAAACCGGTTCTGGTCAGTCCTGGAGCACTTTGTTTACAGTACTCCTTCTTTCCTTTCAGAGTGCAGGGCAGAGACATCAGACGCACCACAGGAGGTGGAGCCAGCATTGTGGAGGGAAAGCACAGCCCTATTCAGGTCCCAGGTGCAACTCCTCCCACCCATCTACATGGAGATCTCTCTATTCAGCCCTGTGCTGACTCACCCTGTCTCTGGGAATTTCCCAGCCCCCTGGAATTCCCCAGCCCCTGTCACTCAAACTCCAGACAAGGAATACACAGCCTAGCAGAGGCAGGCTTGGACAGTTAAGCAAGAAAATACCTATTTTCTAAAAGTGGTATTTTCAAACACAGAATGTTAAAAGCAACTTCACTAAAAGATGTATTTTATCATTCTGAGTTCAGGCATACTAAACTAGAATTTCTACCATGTTCCCTGAGTCAGTTAGGATTATAAGATGTAATATTCAAACTGCCCATTCTGGCCTATGGAGAACAGGTAGCCTTGCAATAGTGAAAAACAAAAATGGCTGTAATTCACTATTAGAACATGCCACACACACCAGGGCATGTCCTACCTTATACTTACAATGCACCCTGCCCTTTGGCCTACCATAGGGGTGTCTGATATGAAGAAAAGGGAAGGTTTAGGGACTGGCAAGTGGGTGCACTTGGTCAGTCAGCATGGCAGTCAGAGACTGCACACAGGCTCTGCAATGGCAGACCTGAGACACACATTTACAGGCTGCTTCTGTGGGTGGCACAACCAGTGCTGCAAGCCCGCCAGCAGCATTTGACTTACAAGCCCTGGGCACACATGGTGCACTGTACTAGGGTCTGACAGATAAATCAAATAACCCAATCACGGATAACCAATCATAACAACAATTTTACAGAGAGCATATGCACTTTGGCACTGATCAGCAGTGGTAAAGTGCCCAGAGTCCTATTGCCCACAACCACGGGTCAGAAAAAACAAAGGAGGAAGAAGCAAAAAGTTTGGGGATAACCCTGCAAAAAGGGCCATTTCCAACAGTGCTACAATGTTGTTACACTTGAGTCTGCTGGGTTTGGCGTGGTGATGCCTCATCAGGTCCGACTTCCATGTAAGCGGCCTACGGGGTTTCACAGAAACGGTTTTGCCAATCTGTGGTAGATTAGGAGCCTTGCACCCCTGAGATGCAGATGGATGTTGCCCCGGGACCCAGAATCTCATGCTAGTGCAGCCATCATGGGGCCCAGCACTGTAGTGCCACCTTCACTCTCCTTTTGATGCAATGCAGCTGATAGACATTCTTTACTGTGCTGTATTGCAAGGCATTCAGTACATTTCCCCCTAAATGTCCTTCAGCATCAGAGAGCTTCTATACGACTGGGCATTTTATGGAAACTGGCAGTACTGGAATATGAGTCAAGTTGGGTTCGGCCTTGGTGGCACTGATGTTTCTGAAGTCTGTAGTAAGTGATTATTATTACACATATTTATGGGGCTTGGATTGTACAATAATTAAGATATTCTCTTTTTACATTTAAAAGAGTTGCTTCAAGTCAGGTGGGTGCCCACAAGCTACTCCTTCTGCCTTTTGGCTTGTAGCTAGGTAACACATTTTAGGGGCAGTTTGTTCTCGAGGGCGGAGGAGAGTCGCCCCACCTCCCGCCTGCTTCAAGCTACGCAGGAAATAATAAAATGACAATGAAAATATGTAATTGTCAATTTATTTTTACCGGCGCAGTGCGCACCGCAGAAGCACAATCCCCGAGGCCAGAACATGCTGGGTTTGTCCTCTGCTGCCAGAGCTGCCAATTAGCAGCAGAGAAGGACTGAAGCAGGGCTGACTGGACCCTCAAAAGAGCACATGTCACTTTGACATGCACACTTTGAAGCTCTCCACCCAGCTGTCCCAAGACAGCTGGGTGGAGACCAAGCACAGGCCTTTAGGGCCTTAAGGGGTCCAGCCAGCCCACTCCATCCAATCCAGCGGATTCTCTCATGCTGGTTAACAGCATGAAAGCAGCATTTGGTAATGGTTAGGGGAGCTCTTCAGGCATCGGCGAAGTAGAAGAACACCGACGAGGACACGCAGTCCGTGGGTAAGTGTTGTTTTAATGTATTTTATATGATATGTGTGATGCATGTAAGTGTAATGGTTGTATTTTATTTTGTAGTTAGTTGTATGTTTGTATTTTGACTTTTGGAGGGAGGGAGTATTTTATTTCGGGCTTTTGGAGGGAGAGGTGGTTTACTTTTGGGTTTTGGAGGGAGGGGGTGTTTTATTTTGTTTTTTTTGGGTAGTGGTTGGGCACTTCACTCGCCTCACCACTGTCAAAGGGTACCAACCTCCCTGGGTAACCTATCTTTCTTTAAGGCGCAAGCTGAATTTCCCACACTGGTCTTTCTTATAAACTGTTTGTACTACTAACATTACAGTGTACCACTGGGAGTCCAGTAATGAACACACACATTTTTATGCAGAGGGAATCTAAGCTGAGGTCTCAAAATAAACAGTGTTCACATAAACATGGACTATTGTGCAAAACCAATGTACCTCAGAGAAAGAACCGGCTGCGATGATGTGATGTGTCCTGATCATCCTATTTGCCTCACAGCCTCTTGCTGGGAGCAGAAGCAGATGTAGATCCAAGCTAATGATTTGTTTCAGATCGATTGCCAAATGAAAGGAAAGATTTGGGGGCAGAAAGCTTGCAGTGGTCTCTGACGCCTTTAATTGGCGTCCTTGTGCTACAGTGCCTTGCCCTGTCCTGGCCCTGACCCACTGCATATGATATATTCAAACCTCTTTCCTGGTTCATGTTGCCACTGCTATCCTTTCTTCCAACATCATCAGTGCATTTTATAATTATTTTGTTTCAGAGAGCCACGTTTGATTTACCACAAGGGACACTGGCAGCTTCATCTCATTATGTTTTAATGACGGATTGTTTGCTATCCAAGTGATAATTAACAATGACAAATTGTGCCACGTTGGTTTTTGTGTACAAATCCATACAAAATGATTTCGATCTGATGCAGCAATGAGCTAACAAGGTTTTGTAATGAAGCTAACTTTATACTGTGGTCCAGTTTTACACAAATACAGTATATGCACCCCGGCACCAATGTAAAGTTTAGCTAGAGCTGTCATTCTCACATGTACAGTAACTAATCTTGGCATATCTGAATCCACTTGGTCAGAAGTGCTCCGGCCCATTGTAGTATCTGGCAATTATCTACTAGAACCCACTCTGGTCGGATGGAACTTTTTACTTGCCCAATAGCGTGGAGGGAATAAAACACAATTATCAAAATTACTGTCCACAATTAATCATAATCAAGGACTCGAGACTTAATCTCTTGGCTCTCTGGCTTTTATTATCAGCATAAAGATTTGAAGATACAAAGTCCTCAATACGAGGCACAACAAGTACATAGGCACTAACACAAATGCTACTCTACGAAGAATCCGCATACGGCTAAAAATAACTAAAAGCACAATCTCTAAAAGCATGAGGTAGAAAACTACCAAGCCAATGTCGATGTTAGGGACACTGGACCATACCATCTCTGTCCCTACTCTGTACTAGATGACATCCCTACTTAGCAATCCCTTGAGACCCTCAATCGAAAGGTGTCAGAGTGAAACTTCCTAAGAAGTCTTCACTTAGAGAGCTTGGTCTAAGTTGCCCCCTCTATCTCTTCGCCTAGCCTTTCTCTGCTCTGGGCTGCTCTGATCTGCTTCCACCCTCGGGGCGCTTTCCCTAATACAGAACCCCAAATCTCAGAACACGCCCTTCGCACCTCCTCTTCTGCGGGGTCGTCTTTCAGTAACTTTCCACAGAGCGCTGTCCAGTTCCATCGTCCATCGCTTGGCCTTGAGTCCCAGACACCATCCGCACTAGGAGTTACGATTGGCACATTCCAATGCACTCCCATGTCTGGCTTTTACTACATAAGTCAATTCATGAACAAAGAGCTTCTCTACTAACGAGCAACTGTCCTTGCACCTGGGGTGAGATCATGCAAGACAGACATACTTCACATCTTTTAACTTGCAATTTACTACAGCCTAAAACCTCTACTGGAATAAATCCTTTTGGCCTATTGCCCTTGGCTAACATAAGAAAATACCAGGCCTTTCGCCTCAACGATATATGCGAATTCTGGCCACTACTACGGTTACACAAGCATGTCTAAATCACAGTATTGACATTTACGTCTTTCTTTCATGTGTGGTCAAACTAAACAGTCTACAGACACGAATTCTAATCTACACGTTTTAACGTCACATTGTTCAAATGACTGAACTCTGTGCATTTCTCTAATACATTCACAATATGCTTGTACATAGCTAAAACTTCTATTGAAATCGATATAGATTATACAATTCTTAATACATTGCACACAAAATACCTGAGTACACATTTGATTATATGCGGGTGCCGACTAACAGTGAATATAACGCACCCCAACGATTTTCAAACTTTTAAGCGCTACATCAGTTCCCCCCTTTGATGACATCTGTCATCACACCATTACAATCTCCCTTTCTTTAGAACTGATTTAAACCGCACTGGTCATGACTGTACCATGTCGAACTCCCTCCATTCTCTTAAGACTCTCATATTGCTGCTCCTGAAACTTCGCCATTCTTTTCTCGTTTGCTCTAAGAGCTCTTTCAACTTTGCCTCCTTGATACCACTTCCACGCTTTCACGCATCCCCACAAACAAATCACACAAACGGCAGCAATGATAATTGGCTTCAACACTGATCCAAGAAATCCTCTTCCCAAATTCGCAAACCACGTTCCCACTCTTCCAAACCCTTGTCCAATCTTTTCCCACACATTCTCCTCCGTCAAGTCCATAATCTCCTTGTGAATAGTTGTGATGTTATCTATGTACTTCCCTATCTCCCTCGTGTTGTCTGGAATATATGTGCAGCATTCTTGAACCTTCAATAATTTGCAGACTCCGCCTTCCTTGGCTAATAACACGTCTAACGCAAGGCGATTCTGCATAACCATATTTCGTATCGACAACATTTCTCCAGCCACCAACAACAAAGACCTCGCCGTATTCATAGACAACTCATCAACTACAGTCGCCAACCTCCTGATCTTCACGTCATTCAACACCACACCCATACTAGGTATCATTGCTCCATATATATCACCAATCACTGCACCTGCATTTACAGCCCTACGTCTTCTAGAATGTTGCTTCGTCTCTAACAACTCCAAATCCTCGGTGTGATAAATCTTCGGGAATATGATAGCCAAATAGCATATGCCATACCAATTTGCGGGTAGCCTGACATAAGCATTCTTCCCACATACATAATACACTGTCGGAATCACTTCTACCGGACCTTGCATAAAACCCTTAACAGAAGCTTCCAGAGTGAAGGTCTGAGAACAGGTACTATGTCCTACTGCAACCTTCTCCGTGGCCGATTGAGGCCGCCCAATACACAAATTCCCTCTCTGCACTTCATCTAACGCTATTGGTCCATAACTTCCCTTGGACTTGTGAGCCTTCTCCTCCTCTGTCCAATCTACTGGGCTATCTCCGGTGTCTCGTGTCTGGGTCAACTTTCTATATCTGTCCTCCACTTGATCAATGAATTTCTTCTCCGTCCCCGATAACGCACATGTCAGGTTATGCCTGTGAGCATGCGCAGTATCCAACTTCACAGTCGGTCTAAAATACTTCAGGAGTCTGTCCTCTTTCTTATAATAATCGTATTTATTCAAATGCTTGATTGCTGGAACTTCAGGAAGTACCGTGTCAAAATTCGAAAAGAAATACTCGAAATGTCTCCTATCATAAAATAGACTGAGCAATAAACTACAAGAAATCCCATATGTCAATGGGAGATGATGATACTTGATACCTTCATCCACTGAAGCAGGCAACTGCATACACACATAATAATCCTTCACATCCATCGCATCAACATATTCATACAATAACTTTGCATAAGCATTAAGCTTAAAATCACCCTTCGACAAATCCATGTGGAGTCTGCGATCCTCACTTAACTTGGATGTTCCCTGTTCCCGGATACTGACATCTCTCTGTCCTGGGGTAATAAGTGTGGGTGCTCCCTGAACCTTCCCCTCCTGCCTGTGAGCCACCATGTACGAACTTATCACTACTGCGAATATAGTGACTATCACAACCAACCCCTATCAATGTGCCTATTATCAATTTAGCCCTACGATGTGTGTTTGCAGGATCTGCCATCTTCGGAATATGCTCAATGTCCAGTACAGTCTCTGAAATGGTAAGTCTCTTTCTCATTAATGTCTCTTTCGTGAACTTAGGCAAACCCTCCCTAACTTTTCTTCGTTCTATAACGGAAAAATCCCTAATTTTGTTCTTCTTCCGCTCGGATCTAGGTTATCTTCTTCTCTACTTGCAACCCTCTCAAATCAGTCCAACATAACCGCTGGTCCCAACAGTTCCAGGACTCCCTGCAATATTTCGAGCTTAAGGATGATCAGTTCTTGTGGATCTGGCACAGTAGTGAACGTCGGGAACTCCAAATTGTCCAAGATCATACCTCGAATGACACTCAGAAAGGGTGGACTCGGAATGTGGATAGTCAGAATTCCTTCGATCTCCAGTCCCGGAACTTTCAGCAACACTTCCACTCTCTGGAGCGGGACACTGTTGACCAATGTCATCGACCTCAATCTTCCCGTGCTCGGTAACCCTGGCATCAGTCACTGGATATGCCCACTCTGGTGAAGCGTACTTCCGACTTGGCACTCTTGTTCTCTTTGATCTTCTCACACCACCTTGAGGATACTCCTCGTCGCCTGATTCCCCTTCTGGCTCCTCCGAAACTGGTGCAAGATCTGTGTCCGTCACCAACCTCAGGTTTACCCGTTTCTGTCCTGCGGGCCAAACCCTTTCTGCTTCTGTGGCACCTCCGGTCTTCCCTTCGATACCCTGTGCACTGACCTCCTCCTCTTCGGCAGAACTCGATTCCGTACTACCCACTGCACCTCTTGCTCCTTCGCCCGTTTCTGGGTCAGTACTTCTTTCACGTCCTTCCTCAGCTCGGTTCAGTGCACCACCAGCCGCTTCAGCAACCCTTACAGCTTGACTGGCCCTCTCAGGTGGTTCTGTCGGCTCAGCTGGATTTTCGTTCTCGAGAGGGGCTGTATCTTCTAAGGGTGCTGGAACTCTGCGGGTATGGGAAGCATGCACCCAGTTCGGTAAACCTCCACACTTGACAGCTGTGTTCGTAATGAGGATCACTTGAAACGGGCCGCGCCACCTTGCATCCAAGCAACTCTTCCTCACGTGCTTGCGGACTAAGGCCCAATCGCCTGGGCATAAGTCGTGGCACAGGTCGCTCGCAGCTGGAACCGTTGCTGTCTGCACCTGCTGAGACACAGAACGGACCACGTCAGCAAGGCCTTTACAATAGTCCAGGATCATATCATCAGTGATATTTATCAGCGCAGTAGCAGGTATTGCAGGCAAACGCATCGCTCTCCCCATGAGGATTTCATGGGGAGACAACCCAGTCCTTCTATCAGGCACACTTCGGAGGCTCATAAGGACCAAGGGTAATGCATCAGGCCATTTCAGAGACGTAGACGAACATACTTTCGCCATCCGAGCCTTCAGAGTTCCATTCACCTGCTCCACTATCCCTGAAGCTTCTGGTCTATAGCTACAATGTAGTCTCTGATCTATATTCAGGGCAGCACAAAGCAACTTCATAACTTCGCTATGGAAATGAGTTCCTCTGTCCGATTCAAAGGACGTCGGGAACCCATACCTTGGAATGAGTTCTCTCAATAGTAGTTTAGCTACCGTGAGTGTGTCACATCTGCGTGTAGGGTATGCCTCCACCCACCTGGAAAAGACACATACTATGACTAATATGTACCTCAACCCATTACACTTCGGCATTTCAACAAAATCCAGCTGCATCCTATTGAAAGGTCCTCCTGACCTCCCTATGTGGCTCAACGTCACAGCTGTCCTCTTTCCTACATTCATCTGTTGACAAGTGACACACCTCTGGCACACGGTTTCAGCCACTGCCCGAAACTTCGGGTTGTACCAAGTCTGACGAAACACTCTCATCATTGCGTCTCTCCCAAGATGCACAGCACCATGTATCAGCCTGGCCATGGGGTTCAACAAACTTTCCGGCAACACTGCTCGTCCATCATTCGAAACCCATATATCCACATCTCCTTTCTCACACCCCGCTCGTATCCAACTGTCTCGCTCCTGATCCGAGACTCCTTCCTGAAGCTGTTTCAGTTCTTCCCATGAGTCTGCCATTGCTAACATCTGATCATACACCAATTCCTCCTCGGTTTCTTCAATGTGAGTCTCCGTAAAATTTCATCCCTGCTCTGCACAAAACCGAGCTACCTCATCGGCATAATTGTTACCCAACTAAACAAAATCATTTCCCTTCGTATGAGCAGCACATTTAACAACGGCAATTTCATCAGGGCCTTGCAATGCTTCAAGCAATTTTCGTACATGGTCACCATTTCTTATAGGAGAACCTGAAGACGTCATAAACCCTCTCTGGGACCATAGCTGTCCGAAGTCATGAACCACACCAAACCCATACTGGCTGTCCGTGTAAATAGTTACACGGATCTTCTCGGCTGCCAAACAGGCACGAGTCAAGGCAATGAGCTCAGCCACCTGCGCGGAGTGTACTCCTTCCAAACAAGCGGCTTCAACCACCCCCGTGATGGTGCATACAGCAAACGCTGCTCTCAATCGACCGACACTGTCTCTTAAACATGAACCGTCCACAAAGAAAATCTCATCTGACACTGGGAGCGGTTCATCGACAATGTCAGGTCTCGGTTTGGTGCATAGTTCCGTAACGTCGAGACAATCATGGTCCTCACAATCTTCATTATCATCTATATTTGGAACAGGTAACAATGTAGCAGGATTTAAAACAGCACACCTCTTCAATGTCACATTATCGGCTGCAAGGATAACTTGCTCATAACGAGTCAGCCTATTATTCGTGAGGTGCTGTGTTTTAGTCCTAGTCATCAACAATTCAACAGAATGTGGCACATGTACAGTAAGAGGATGACCCATCACAATGCTCTCACATCTCTCGATGCTGACACCTGTTGCCGCAACGGATCTGAGACATCCGGGCAACGCAGAAGCTACTGGATCTAAAGTAGCTGAGAAATAGGCAACTGGTCTACGGACACCCCCATGATTCTGAGTTAACACTGCTAATGCGCAACCTTCCCTTTCGCAGCAGAACAATGCAAATGCCTTGTTGTAATCTGGCATTCCCAACGCAGGAGCGCTACATAAGGCTTCTCTCAGCCTCAGAAATGATTTCAAGCAGTCGTCGTCCCATGGTACCGGATCACTCACATCCTTTCGCGTCAGCCGCTGTAAAGGCTTCGCTTCAAAGGAAAAGTTTGGGATCCACTGGCGGCAATAGCCCACCATTCCCAAAAACATTCTAACTTCCCTCTGTGTCGAGGGAACTGGCATTCTCAGAATTGCATCAATGCGATCTGGAGACACCTTCCTTTTACCCTTTTCAATTCTGTGCCCCAAATACTGTACCTCAGGTAAACAGTATTGCAGCTTGTTTGGAGACACCTTGTGACCGTTCTCTCCCAGGAAATTCAACAGCGCAATGGTATCGGCCCTGCAAGCGTCTTCTGTCTCTGACGCGACAAGCAGGTCGTCAATGTATTGCACCAAAACAGAGTTTCGCGGCAACACAAGACTTTCAAGATTCTTCTTTAGGAGCTGATTAAAAATCGATGGGCTCTCCGTATACCCCTGTGGGATACGACACCACGTTAATATACGATTTTCTAGCCTAAATGCAAAAAGAAATCTGCTCTCTTCGTGTAGGGGAATCGAAAAGAATGCCTGACATAAGTCAATCACTGTGAACCATCCAGCTTCACATGGGATCTGAAACAGTATCACAGATGGATTCGGTACCACTGGACAACATGGAACAACTATGTCGTTTATTTTCCGCAAGTCTTGCACTATCCTGAACTTCCCACTTGGTTTCTGCAGTCCCATAATGGGCGAGTTACATGGACTACCCATGATCTCCACCAGTATTCCCTGCCTAATCATAGACTCGATCACAGGTTTAATCCCTGCAATCGTTTCAGGGGATAATTTATACTGAGGTGTTCTCGGGAATTCCGCGTTTGGCTTAACCTGTATCTTCACCGGTTCCACTCCCCTGACTAAGCCAATCTCCTCTCCACTTAGGTCCCACACGTCAGCCGATACTGACTCCCTCAAATCCTGTGGAAGCTCCTCCACTGTCAAAGCTGGGTACATTTCCACGCACACCCGCTGATTTGCAACCTTAAAGGTCGCATCATCATCTCTTGTCTGCACCTCTACTCCTTTCGGGTTACAGTAGATTGTGCAATTGAGCTTGCACAATAAGTCTCTTCCCAACAAACAAACAGGACTAGAATTGCACACCACGAACTGATGTCGATCCCTAAAATTTCCTATCCTGACTGGAATCGGTTCTGTCAAGGGGCTAACTAGCCTCTTGTTCGCTACTCCAACCACTTGTATGCTTTCTCCAGAAAGGGCTACACCCGGGACTACGGCTGATCTTATAGTTGACCTGGTAGCCCCCGTATCAACTAAAAAGGTAGTAGGGTGTCCATCGAGTTCTGCTTCCACAAAGGGTCCTCTCTGATCTACTTCTAAAATGGCCCTAAGTATGCAATCATCATCCTGGCCTAAACTCAACCGGGCCAACAAATCTGTATCCCTCTCCTCGCCCACTTCAAACATGGGCATCTGCAAATAGGTTCGAGCTCCCTGCTGTATGTTCTGTATCCTGGGTGGCTGGGGAATCTGCACTTGCGGGATGCCGGTCCCCCCTTGCATCATTCTCGGTACAGTCACCGTCTGTACCTGTTCCGCCCCAGGGACCTGACCCATTCCTCCCTCCATCTGTGGCTGATTATAGGGGTTCAAGGGACACTCGCGCCTCCAGTGTCCCACCTGATGACACTGGTGACAAGCTGTCGTCTTTTTCAGTATTGCTACGTCTATACCTGTCCTAGGGTCTACGGGCCTCGGCCTCCCTTGACCCTGCACGTTCTGATTCCCTGTCTGATAATTTCCCTGTCTCCTTACCACTGGACCCCCACTCGGCAGTCCCTGAGCAGCTTGCATCTGAATGAGCAATAGGTTATCCTTCATCTTCTTGTGCTTCGACTCAATCTCATCCGTGCAGTACCTGGCGTACCGCAAGATTTCATCTACGGGCTTATTCTGCCAACAGATTAAATGCTGCTGTATCATGAGACTAACCTCGGGCTTCAGACCCAGCACGAACTTAGACACAAACTGTCCCATATCTTTCGTCTCTAACTCGTCTAGACCACTGTACTGCTTGAAAGCCTTCAAGAGTCTCTCATAAAATTCATGTGCTGTCTCCTTTGGCTCCTGCACCGTCCTGTCTATTTTCACCCAATCAATGTCTTGGGGTGAAACCTTCGATTTCAACCAGGTAATTACTTTCTCATACAGCCTCATCACCGCTGGCGACGGACCATTTGTAATCATATTCCTCTCAGGCTCATAGTCCGGCCAATCAACAGCAATCTTACATGCGTTCCACAGATCTCCCGGAACCACAATGTCGAATAAGGTATTTAGGTCTATCCACAACACCTTCGAAATCTTGACAAAACGCTCAACTTGCTTGTACCACTCTGCAGGCTTCTCCCTGAGCCTGGGAAAATCATTCGTAAATGATGCCAAATCCCCCCTGCTCCATGGTACATGCACATATCCTCCATTTGCCACTTCCCTCAGGGGAAAGGTCTTTGCTAATAACAACCCTTCACCCGGGGTTCCTCCTTCCGCTTCCTTAGAGGTCTTTTTCTTAGACCATTTCTCTTCCCATTTATCAAGCGTCAGCCATGGCCGCATGGCTAGAACCAGTTCTCTGGCATGTGACCTCAATCCAACAACCCTCTTCTCCACCAACTCTCGCTCAGTATAATGCATCCTATGACTTCCTTGCAACACCCTAGTCTTGGATAAATCCACATCATATTCCTTCGCCAATCCCCTCAATTTCTCGTGTGCCATTCGTGCTTTCCGAGTCACATCTTTCGCTACGAAAAACAGCTCATCCGGATTGTAAGATACTATCCTCTCAAGAGGTAGACTTCCATATATAATTTCGTCTACCTCTGCCTTGAGCCTTACTATATCTATCATCCCTGCCTTCAAGGCTCCTTTCAACACCTGACAACTGGCTCCACGTCCCTCATCATATTCACATTCCGGTTCCTTCTCTCTCCTCTCTTCTGGTGCTTCTATAGGAGCAGAATAACTCCTAAAGTTATCCTGAGCTTTCTCCGCTTGGCCCATATTCCGGTTCAGGTGCCTCTCTGACAGTACCCATGACCTTAAATCTGATCTCGACTCCATCAGAGTCCTCGGCCTCACCGATCTCTGGTCCTCTTCGCCCCTAGATGTATCTGACACCGCTGCCAATGGTGTACTCCATTGTACAGGGCTTGGAGGTCGGGCCATTGCCCCTTCCAAACCCACTTTCCTCGCTTTCTCTCCTCGTTCTTTCTGCCACTTGTTCAGACCTCTCTCCTTCCTCCGATTCCGGACTGTATATCGACACAATCGGTCCAATGGTGACCGGTACCCTCAATGCATCCGGTAACCTCATCTCCCTCTCAATCCTCCCACTAACTTCAGACTGACTCCGTGAACTCTCTGTTCCACATGAAACCAACCCTTCCACTTGGGTCTCGGGTTGGATTGATACCCTTCTAGTTTCTCCCCTCTCACCCCACCTATCATCCGCTTCATCTGGATTATAAGGAGGTGGTCTTTCGTCTAACAATCTTTGCAATACCCTATCATCGGAGTCACTCTCTTCATCCTGTGCTTTCACATGCCTTATCCCCGTCGAGTCTATCAGTAAGGGATACAGTTTCTCTTCCTCAATTGTCTGCACTCTCCATCTTTTCTCCGCTGCGTCCCACTTGGCATCCTGAAATGCCCTGATCGACTTCCTCATCCTTTCCTGACTTCTTCCCTTTTCCTTATCATGCGCTGCTCTAATCCACGCATGTAATGCTTTGAACTGTGCCGGTCTTGGCAAGGGTCTTAAGGACCCCATCACCGACTTCAGTTGGTACAGCACCGCTAGTCTAAATGAGCCATACCTCGGGAAAGCTAGTTCCCCTTCACCTTGCCAATTCTCGATCCAAACTATAGTATGTAACCCCACATTCTTTGCCATGTAATGTGCTGGGGTGTCCTCGGGAGGGGCTTCTTCTCCCTCACGAACAACCACATGCTTATCGCCTCTACACAATTCTCGCAAAACCCTAAGACACTTCATGACGAGCGAATTTGGTCTCGCGCTCTATTTACTTCTTGTTCTTAAATCCTCCAATAACAGCGCGACTCACACCAACCGGCCTATCACAGCGCGACACCCTCTGACGTCACCTTCCTCCGTTCGCAGCAGTTCCCTTCTCCAAACACGTTTCACGCCTGCTCTCGTCCCATTCGTACACTGAAATAACCGATTAAGTTACTTCTCTGGCTGTCCGTCCACAGCCTCTGACTGTTCGTCCACAGTCTCTTGACCTTGTTGACCTCGATTGGCGCCCGTCTGCCCCGTCCGGCCAGACAGATCGCCACTGATAGGTTACTAACACTCCGATCCGCACACAACAACCCACGACCAGCGTTAAGTTGCCATACACACACACATTCGCTCCCCCTATCTCGGTCCAGGTGATCGATGGTACCTCACGATCTCCTTTGGGTGGTCAACAAAATCTATCTCAGGTGTCTTTTACACCACAATTCCCGGGCTGCGCGCGCTCACAGCCTGATCTCACAATCACACGACATACACATCAACTCCGCAAGACATCACACAACAAATCAACACCGCAATCTACAACATCTCATTATGTTCATACTCACTCCTGGAACTTCTGCTTTCTGCCGCACTGCTACTCGCCGTCGATGCTCATCTGCTGCCGTCTGCTGCTCGCCATCTGATGATTCAGCATCACTTATCGTCTTTTGGGCCTCAAGGATCACTTATCCTTATCTAATCTAATCGTCCCTCGCTATCGGAAGTAACCATCCGTCTCTGCTACCAACTGCTCCGGCCCATTGTAGTATCTGGCAATTATCTACTAGAACCCACTCTGGTCGGATGGAACTTTTTACTTGCCCAATAGCGTGGAGGGAATAAAACACAATTATCAAAATTACTGTCCACAATTAATCATAATCAAGGACTCGAGACTTAATCTCTTGGCTCTCTGGCTTTTATTATCAGCATAAAGATTTGAAGATACAAAGTCCTCAATACGTGGCACAACAAGTACATAGGCACTAACACAAATGCTACTCTACGAAGAATCCGCATACGGCTAAAAATAACTAAAAGCACAATCTCTAAAAGCATGAGGTAGAAAACTACCAAGCCAATGTCGATGTTAGGGACACTGGACCATACCATCTCTGTCCCTACTCTGTACTAGATGACATCCCTACTTAGCAATCCCTTGAGACGCTCAATCGAAAGGTGTCAGAGTGAAACTTCCTAAGAAGTCTTCACTTAGAGAGCTTGGTCTAAGTTGCCCCCTCTATCTCTTCGCCTAGCCTTTCTCTGCTCTGGGCTGCTCTGATCTGCTTCCACCCTCGGGGCGCTTTCCCTAATACAGAACCCCAAATCTCAGAACACGCCCTTCGCACCTCCTCTTCTGCGGGGTCGTCTTTCAGTAACTTTCCACAGAGCGCTGTCCAGTTACATCGTCCATCGCTTGGCCTTGAGTCCCAGACACCATCCGCACTAGGAGTTACGATTGGCACATTCCAATGCACTCCCATGTCTGGCTTTTACTACATAAGTCAATTCATGAACAAAGAGCTTCTCTACTAACGAGCAACTGTCCTTGCACCTGGGGTGAGATCATGCAAGACAGACATACTTCACATCTTTTAACTTGCAATTTACTACAGCCTAAAACCTCTACTGGAATAAATCCTTTTGGCCTATTGCCCTTGGCTAACATAAGAAAATACCAGGCCTTTCGCCTCAACGATATATGCGAATTCTGGCCACTACTACGGTTACACAAGCATGTCTAAATCACAGTATTGACATTTACGTCTTTCTTTCATGTGTGGTCAAACTAAACAGTCTACAGACACGAATTCTAATCTACACGTTTTAACGTCACATTGTTCAAATGACTGAACTCTGTGCATTTCTCTAATACATTCACAATATGCTTGTACATAGCTAACACTTCTATTGAAATCGATATAGATTATACAATTCTTAATACATTGCACACAAAATACCTGAGTACACATTTGATTATATGCCGGCGCCGACTAACAGTGAATATAACGCACCCCTACGATTTTCAAACTTTTAAGCGCTACATCAGAAGTATGAGAGGCTGATTGGATCCAAAGCAGAGCTCTGCTCCTCTTTGAGTAGATGTGCAGACTGCAGCCTGCAGGCCGAATCAGGGACATCTAAAGGATTTTGGGGGCCCTGAGCCAAACGTATTTTGTTCATAACAGCTTGGAATTCATGATTACATTTCAGCCCTGTCATGCCTTCTTTGGCCAAGACCGTGTTTACATCTAATATTCAGGGGTAGTGACTGTGTTTTCAATATTGCACCACAGCAGCAGCTCAGCAATATTACTGCAAATATAATCTTTATGACCCCACCTTCCCATTTCTCATATGTGAGATCCTATCGTGATCTAAAATAAACTTTTTATATGGATGTTGCATGAAACATAAACACAACATTTCACTTCAAAATGTCTGTAATAGACTCTCACACATCGCACACATTAAAAATAATTGAAAGGAAAACGGAATTTAAAGCAATCTGTTTAAGAATTATTCAAGGTCATCAGTGCAAGACTCTCTGCAGAATAGAGCTGGCTCTATCAGGGGATCCCTCAAAGACTTGGGCCCTGGGCCAGAGCCCACTTTGCCCATGCCTTTAAACGTCTCTGGGCTGATTGCAGGGTTGAGTCGGTGTCCGTGTCAGTAATGGCCCATGCACGTTTTATGACAGTGAGGCCTTCACATTTACCCATCCAATCACACAAAGTGTGAGTGGACTCTCTACAGCGCACCAGTGTCTTTCGGTTAGGTTTGCGCTAAAGAAACACCACAAACATACATGCAGGCAGGCAGGCAGGCAGTGCACCTTGAGAGACCTACACTGGCAGATTCAGCTCATTTCTTTGTAAGGCACTGTAGGTATTCTCTCAGAAATAGTGTTGCCTTTATTCCCTCCTGCCACAAACAGAGTAAATAGAACTTCTTGACAGTATGTTCACATTATTGATACCTGGTGAGCCTCAAATAAGCAAATTCATGGAACTGTTCACACTTTAGATGAAACAAAAGACTAACACTGGCCTCTCTCAGGGAAATGGTTACTGGGTTGGACTCTTACACTTATTGCTGGTAAGGCGCCCAGTCTCAGTAAGCCAGACATCTTCAGAATGCTCTTGCTTTTTAGTCGAGTACTTTGAATCAATATCTGCTTTAGTATTAGAAGCTCTTCCACAGGCACACCAACAGGCTTTATTCAATAGCATGGAAGTAAAGCAGCGTCTGGTCGCCTGGGTAAATGGAGAGCAATTGCCCCACTATTCGGGAGTCGGGGCCTGATTTAGATCTTGGCAGGACTTCTGTTGTCCCTCCGTGGTGGCAGTCACCAGTGCTCCGTTGAGCGGAATTGGTGCATAGGTGCCCTGCCCTGCCACTCTCTGCTGCCACTCTGCGTGGACGGAAAAAACTGACAAGGGGGCCACCAGACCCTGGGGAAACTTGCTCTGATTTAACACGTTCCAGTGTAGGAACTCAGGAACAGATCCGGGTAAAGCTAGTAGGCTTGCCTCAAGAAGGCTGTATGTATTGTTTGCAGTGTGTTTTATTGTACATTGTGCAAGCAGATAAATACTCCTTCTTACATAAAAACAAGCATTTGACTGACCAATTATTTATTGAGGTCGTTGGATGTGTTTTGAGTTGTGAGTCTGTCCTCGCCTTACACCTATCTCATCCCCGAGAGGCCTTGGACTGCTCAACCCGAGCTACCAGTGAGAGTCAAGTGCTGAAGGGGTACTTGTCCCAGTTGCTCAGTGCATATAGTAGGCAGTAATTCCTCCTTGCCCCGTGGTCATCTCAAATGGTTTCTGACAATTGGCAGCAAGTGGTGGGAATTAGAAGTTTAGGCTGTTGTGTGCATTGGCCATTTCCAATTAATGTCAGCACCACAATACGTCCAGTTTTACGCACAAACCTACACACTCGAATAATGGAAAACACAGGGATGGGAAATATCCTCAGCACCAAATCACTAGATTAGATGAAGGATCTATGTAGGGACAGAGGGTTGAGGGTTTCCAGGATCAGGGGCGGAGAGGTCCCTGCTGATTTCATTATGAGAAAAGGCTGTGGTAGACTCAGGGGAAGGAACCATGTTAATAATCCAGGAGGAGAGTGCTGTGAAGTCAGGCTGTCTCCTTAGGACAGATCTATCTCATGAACTTTCTAGAGTTTTCCTAATACAGCCAATCCCTTAGAGTTTCTAGACAGCCCCAGGTGTCTACACCACCCAAATTTCTAGAGTTAAGTTGTCACCATTTCCAGAAGTAAATCCCCCAGGTGGGTCTAGCAGAGATCCTGAGCTTGCAGTTGGCTCCACAGAAGGCTAAAGCTGAGCTAGAGGAGAAGGCCATGGAGTTCAAGAGAGAGAAGCTAAGGACTAGCTCACCAGGAACAGGACGAGCAGAAGCGGGGAGAGACAGGAGGAAAGGGCCCAGGAAGAAAAGTCACATGAGAGGGAAAAGAAACAGAGAGAAAAGGAGGAGAAACAGAGAGTAACAGAAGTAAAAGGAAAGAGAGCTGGAGAGGGAAATGATAACCCCTGAGAGAGAGAGAGAAATTTTGGGTTAGAGGCAGGATAACTCCATCTGGGATGAGTGACTCTACCTCCACCTCTGACCAGGTTGGGGTCAGGATTCCAAGAGATCTTGTGCATGGGTATTCAGAAGGTCAGGACATCTTGGAATGGTTTGTGAGGTTTGAGGTTGCTTGTAAGGTGCAGGTCTTTAATAAGGTATCTAAGGCAGCTGCCATAATGGGGAGTTTGCCATTGGAAGGGACAGCCATCATTGGACGGATGTATTTGGCCAACCAGAAGGTCTATATGTGGATTAAGAAAGCTCTAAGTAGAAGGCTTGGGGTGAAGCCAGCTAAGTACCTTCACAGGGTTAAGGAATTCAAGAAAGTGGATAATGTTCCATCTGAGGCATGGATTCATGGAGTATTGCATGGCTGGAATGAATGGGTGAGAGTTATGGAGGCCAAAGATTTGCAGTCCCTTAACAAGTTGATAGTGACTGAGTGACTTAAAGAGAAGTACTCTACCCCACATAGGCAATACCAGTCCATTCAGACAGAGAACATTTCAGGGAACCTTGTACTTTTGGCTGACAAGTGGTAGCCAACAGGGTGAACAAGGGGATGGAATAAAATGGTTCTAGGCCAAATTGGGAGAAAAGCTCTCTCCAGTCTGGTGTAAAACCTGAAGGTACAGGCCAGGGTAATTCCCAAGTGACCCAAGAGGTCCCATGGAGAAAAGAGAATATTAATGGTGCATCTGGTAAGGAGCATCATCAGAAGGGAGAACAGTGAAGTTCTTCCAAGACCAAGGTAATGACTCACCACAAGCGCCACCAGGTGGGACATTTTTAAAGAAAAGAGACTGTGAGGTGAAAGACCCTGACCAGTGGCATTTATGGTTGCAAATCAATTTCATGTGGGTTCAGGGACCTGGGAGGGTCCGGTTACCCTCAACCTAGTGGCTATGGACATCTGGGAGACGGACCCAGATGTTCTAAGGCACATTCAAGTGAACACAATGGGATTTCTGCAGAAAATTATCAATGGTAGGAAAGTGCCTGCCCTGAGAGATACCAGGGCATTTTGCCTAATGGTTGATAGGAAGTTCCTTAAACCTTAGGAGATTCTTCCTGGTACCAAGGATACAGGTTTGCTATCCAGTGGAGAGAGCAGGGGGTACTCACTTGCCCAGGATCAGATTGAGCTCTAAGGCAAGGCAGCCATGATTAATGTTGGGCTAGGGGAAAAGCAAGATGCGTGTTGTCTCTTGGGCAATTATCTTGGTGCCAGCACCAGAAGCCTTTATGGCTTGGACCATGTCACCCGTCTTGACCAGAGCACTGGGAGAGACTGGAACCATAACCAATTTGCAGGGATAAGGTAGTTTGTAGGAAAGGACAGACTCTGGGAAGGCACGCCCGTTGAGGTTATTCCTTGTACTCAGGAAGGAGAGTAAAATGAGGCTCCCGCTACTGACCCGGTGCTGGAGTCTGGGCCACTTCCAGAGTTGTAGGGTTTGCTAGGTGCTGGGGGGGCCTACCCAGGATGATTTGTGCAAGGCACAGGAAGAGTGCCCTACGCTTGTGGTACTTTAGAAGGAAGACCAGGAACAGGTCAGCAATGGAGTGGTTGGAAAGCATAATGTTGGCTGGGAGGATGGCCTAATGTACAGTGAGCCAGTGAATCGTGAGCCAGGATCTAGTAGGAGGCTTGTGGGTGCATTGGTACACAGGAACTTCCTGTTGTCAGTGGCCCATGAAGGGCCCTTAGCAGGTCCCTTGGGTGTTAGAAAAACTCAGGGTAGGTTGGTCTCTCTGTTCTACTGGCCAGGGATGAACAGAGAAACAGAGAAACAGAGCGGTTCCATAGAACCTGTCCTGCTTGTCAAGTAAGTGGTAAGTCAGTAGGGAGGGCAAAGGCACCTTTAGTGCCTCTACCAGTTGTAGGTGTTTGGTGTCAATGGATGGGAACACGCATAGTGGTCCATTTGACCCCCTGTCACAGTCAGTTAGCAAGTACATTTGACTTGTGGTGGATCACACCACCAGGTACTCTGAGGCAGTACCTCTGAGGAGAACTACTGCAAAGCTTGTAGCAAGAGCTCTCCTGGGGATTTTTTAAAGGGTTGAATTTCTGAGGACAGTGATCTCAGACTGAGGAACCAATTTCATATTGTCTTATATGAAAGAGATGTGGGAGGGGCGTGGCTTGGATGCCGAGGGGAATGGCGGCGTGAGCTCGGAGCTCCGCGCCCGATCCCCACGAGAATCCTGATAAAATACACGGAATCCGTCGCGAACAGTGCCACTGAAACAGCTCTGTGCGTGGGACGGGTGGCGGCACCTCACAGGACGTAAACCGGAACTGCTTCAATGAAGATCGGCCCGCCGAAGAGTGCAGAGTGTCCAGCGAGTAACGCGGCCGCGGCCAAGGGCCAGCACCACTGAAAGGAGCCTGGACCGCGGAGCCCCCGTGGGAACAAACGGAGAGTGAGCAGACCCTACCGGGATTGCCCTGAACACAGGCGGCGAGTTGAGCCGCGCTCTTGAACGCTGTGGGCAAAGATTGCACGGGCGGTTGATCGACCGTCGGGGGGCAGGGATTAAAATGGTGACCGCCCTGAAGACTAGCGACTGACGGCGCTGCAGGACGAGGCAGCGGGGAGGTAGACTGGGAGAGCGGCGGTCGGCGGGCCCTGGCCGAAGCTCCGAGGGGGGACTGACGCCTCCGCCAGCCATGCGACGGGGAAAAGGATCCGCGACCCAGGCAGTGGCGACCCTAAAGGAGCTGGCGAAGGGCCCCGATGGACACAAGGTGAGAGGGGCGGCCCGCAGTACCAGCGGCATGGAGGAGGTGAGAGGCCCGGGGCCCCGAAGAGTCTGCCCATACCCCTGGGAGTGCCTTCAGGGTTTGCGGGAGAATCGGATGAAGGAGACCTGAGAGGGGGAGTGATCTGGGGCCCTACCGGCGCTGCAGATACTGGGCCGAGAATCGACAGGCGCGGATGCAGCTGGGCGCGGCGGCGAGGGGGCGCCGGATTGCGCCTTCCACGAGCGGCAGAGCTCCCACCGAAGGCTCGAGCTGCGAGTAGCGAGAGGGGTCTGCTGGACGGAGGAAGAGCATCCTGACAGCTGGGATCTACGACCTAAAGCCTTTGAAAGGTCGGTTGGATGTAGCTACGAGGCCAGCACCAGTTGAGCGAGAGGAAGCGTCCACTGGGGAGCAGGCTCTGAGGAGGTGCGCCGCTGGGGCTGGGCTGCGGTTGCCCACGCGCTTGGAGGACACACTTCACAGGGACGCAGAGCGGCCTCCGAGTAGGAAGAGCCCCCGCGCAGAGAGAGGCCAGCACCGCAACGGAACTGGGGGTTGGCAGTCGGCACCCTCGAGCATCCCTGAGGAGTCTGGAGGAGCCCTGATTGGAGGAGGATACTCAGCGGGGGCCGCTCCCAGAAGCGTGGCACCACGAGGATCACCACGGGTGGGGGCCCACGGAGGCTCGGGAAGACCCCCTGACGGAGGCTGCTGCTGGGAATCGGGCGGGAGCGCCAGGAGAGCCCCCCCGGCGGCGAAGGGCCCGTCGGGCGGGCAGAGGCAGCGGTGAGAACGTGGAGTAGCCTGGATTTGGCGTCAAGACGGAGGGACAGAGGGGAAAGAGAAGGCTCAGGGACCCCCGGAGCCCCAGAGGAGGGCACACTGCAGACGGTCTTGTTGAGTGGCACGAGGAGGCTGGTTGCGCCCCGCTGTCGGTCGCAGAGAGAGCTTGGACAGAGGGTGAGCTCCCGGGAGTAGGGGAATAGGAGACCAAGAGTGGGTGCGCCGACACCGATTGGCCCTTGGGCCCGACAGCCCAGGGTCCACTAGCAGAGGGTTGGGGTCCTGGCCTTGCGGGCCTGCTGCCTTTGGGAGAAGCACTATTGCGCCCCTTCGGTGAGGACGGAGCTGGAGGAGCCCCTACTCGGGCTGCGGGACGACCGCGACCCACTGGAACACCTGAAAGATGGGCAAGCCCAGGGCTAAAGGAGGGGAATTAGCACCCGGCGCGGAGGCGCAAGACGGAGCCACCCAGGGCTCCGCAGACTTGCAGCAGTTGCGGGACTGTATCCTGGAGGCCATAGCGGCCACAAAAGATGCATTGCAGCAGGACATAGCCCAAGTGGCGTCGGGGTCGGGGCTCCTGCGAGCGGACCACGGGAAACTAAAGGACAGAGTGAAAACCACGGAAGACACGTTGCAGGAACTGATGCCGGCACACAAATCCCTGGAGGAGAGGCTGGTCAATGCGTTAGATCGCATACAGGTCCTGGAGCAGCGAGCGGAGGATGCTGAAAATCGCAGTAGGCGCAACAATGTTCGCTTGGTGGGTCTGCCGGAAAAAAAAGAAGGCGACGACATAGTGGGATACCTGGATGCTTGGCTGCGGTCAGAAGTGGCACCAGAGGGACTCTCGCCCTTCTTTACATTGGAGCGGGCGCACCGAGTGCCGGCAAGGCCCCCCAAACCAGGCCAACCACCGCGTCCGGTGGTGATAAAGCTGCTGCACTACAAGGACAGGGACTGGCTGCTGCAGCGAGCCAGGGATGCGGGTCCATTTCAAGTGGATAACAGTAATGTCACAATGTTTCCGGATTACATGTTTGAAACCCAGAAATTGCGTGCCTCCTTCTTATCAATCAAACGAGAACTGAGAACTGAGGGTATACAATACTCGCTCCTCTTCCCGGCCAAGCTGCGAGTCATGGTAGACAACAAGACGCTCTTCTTCCCAACATCGGCGGACGCCTGGGCGTGGTGGGACATTTACAAGGCAGGGACGGATGGAGCGAGATTTAGGGTTGAAGGGGGGCAAGGACTGCAGCCAGTGCGGAAATCGCGGAGGCTCCGGCAGCGGAGGCAGAGAGCTAGAAAACCCACAGAATCACAAACAGAAGAAGAGAGGAGAGCGGCACTGCAAGCGGTGGTGGAACTGTCAGGAACTGTAGCGACCCAGTCAACCCGCGGGTCGGGCTCGGAAAGCCACGTCACGAGCTCGGAAACGGCCCATTCAGAACTTAATGGGGCCACGGCCCAGTGGTGACCCCGCAGACGTCGGGAGAAATTATTGAAGGCTGATGGAGAAGTCCTGCCGGGCAGACAGCGCAAGGGGGCTGGGGAGCCGGCTCCTGCCGCGGATGCCGCATGCAGAAGAGCTGTTCGGATTTTCGTGAGTGACAATGGAGGATTGGGGAGCGGGGGGACGGGATTGTGGTTGCCGCCTTCGGTGCCGAGTTACACCCTAGAGGCCCATAAGGCCACCGCAGTGTAGACTGCGGTTTAGGTGGGTGGTTGAGCAAGTTTGCTCTTCCTTAGTTTGGATCGGGGCTGCTTTTGCGAAGTTAGGTCCTGTTCTGGGGGGGAAGGGGCCGAGAGTAGTTGGGGGGGCTCGAGGCGGGGAAGTTGGAGGGGGGGAAACAGTTTTTTCTGGGGAGGGGTGGGACAGTGTCACCAAACGCGACTAGACATGGAAGGGTGTTGCATCCTGGCCTCTGACATGGGATTATGGCTAATGCTGGAATGGTGAAATGTGTGACATGGAATGTACGGGGACTCCACACCATGGCAAGGAGGCATAAGATTCACGCTTATCTGGTGCGCAGGGGTGTTCAGATTGTGCTATTACAGGAGACGCACTTAAAGAAGCAAGAGGGCATTGCGCTGCAGCGTAGGTGGAGAGGGCAATTATTTAACACCACGTACTCCGCCTTTGCGAGGGGAACTCTGATTTGGATAAGAGCGGGGACCCCCTTCCAAGTAGTTAGGCACACAATAGATCCGGAGGGTAGGTATGTGGCTGTTGAGGGCAAACTCAGGGGCCGGGACATTGTGCTCTGTAGTGTGTATGCACCTAATATAGACCAGGGGCCCTACTTCACGAAACTTTCAGGAGCGCTGGTCGGTTACCTGACAGGTCCTATCATGCTGGGAGGGGACTTTAACTCAATAGCAGACCCTGCACTAGATAGGTCCCATCCGCCATTGGGGACATCCCCGGTACACCGGCTAGCGAAGCGTAGGCTCGAGTGGCAGGGGAGGTGGGTCCTGGAGGATGCTTGGAGGGCGCAACACCCAACAACGAGACACTACTCATATTACTCAACACTGCATGACCTACATGTCAGGCTAGATGCTTTTTTGTGCTCCCCGGCCGTGCTCCAGTCAGTGGCACACACAGAGTATTTAAACCGCACGTTGTCCGATCACAACCCTTTACTACTGACGCTAGAATGGATGACCGAGATCTCGAGGGTCCCAACGTGGCATCTGAGGCCTGATACACTAGATGACCCACCATACCGGGAGGCACTGGGAGAGAGGATTACTCAATATTTTAACGAGAATAGCGGATCCACGGCGACCAGAGCGATGGAGTGGGACGCTTTCAAGATAGTGGTTAGGGGACATTGTATAGGGAAATATGCCGGGGTGCGCAAGACTCTGTTGGAGGACTTGGACAAGGCGGAGGGGAAGTTACGGGTGGTTGAGGTGGCGCGGCCTGGTCACCCCGAGCTCCAGGAGGCAGTTTGCGAGGCTAGTGAGGCGGTGGCGGTTGAAGTGGAGAGGCTCCGCAGCTTCGACTACAAGAACTATTTGGTGAGAGCACACGCAGAGGGGGACAAAGCGGGAATGCTGCTAGCTTGGCTGGCCAATCCCACTAATTGTAGCCAACCGATCTTGGCCATAGAGAGGGGGGAAGGCGGCATGGTCACAGCCCAGATGGACATACTGGATAGTGTCTGCTCGTACTATGGGACACTTTACGAGAGCGCACTGGAGGGGCTGGAGGGGGACATTGACGCCTTTCTGGAGGGGCTGCAGCTGCCACAACTTGACCAGGAAGAAGCGGAGGCCTTAGGCAAAGACATAGACCTAGCGGAAATCAGGAGGGCAGTGAAACGAATGGCTCGGAACAAAACCCCGGGCCTGTACGGTTTGCCCATAGAATGTTATGGTAGATACCTAGATCAACTGGCCCGAGGCTCCAGGAGGTGTATAAAGAGGCCAAGAATAGGGGTAGACTGCCACAATCCATGTGCGAGGCACTGATGATCCCACTACTGAAGCCGGGAAGGGAGGGTACCGACCCGGCTTCTTACAGGCCACTGTCAATGCTGACGACGGACTATAAAATCCTGAGCACCATACTGGCGACCAGACTGCTGCAGCACATGCCGAGACTGGTTCATGGTGACCAGTCGGGGTTCATCCCTGCGAGGGACACCACCGCTAACATCCGCCGACTAATCCGATTGCTGGGGGACCCGATGGCGAGCGCACGAGCACCACTCGTCTTATTAATCGATATAGAGAAGGCATTCGATAGCCTAGAGTGGGATTATCTGTACAGAGCCATGAAGCGTTTTGGCCTCGGTGATGGATACATAGGTTGGACAAAGGTCATATATGCTTCAGCAGTGGCGAGGGTGCGGGTAGGATCCCTCATATCGAGCCAGTACCAAGTGTGCCGGGGCACCAGACAGGGGTGCTCACTTTCCCCGCTGTTGTTTGCGCTGGCAATAGAGCCCCTCGCGGTGGAGGCCAGAACAGGCCGTTACTACAGGGGGCTGGACTACAGAGGAACCCCGCAACTTATCTCACTATATGCAGATGATCTGCTTTTGTTCTTGGAGGACGCCGCAGGTGCGCTGAAAGGCGCGGAGAGACTTCTCGCGAGATTTGGCAGGATATCTGGGCTACAAGTAAACTGGTCCAAGACCTGTTTGTTCCCGCTGCGCCAGGGCGAACCGCGACCTGACATCCGACCACTGCTCAACTGGGAGCCTAGTTGCCTTAAATACTTAGGAGTACATGTATACCATTCTGCTGTAGATATGCTGGAGGGCAACGTGGGACGCTGTAAAAGAGCACTGAAGGGCAGCATGTCCTTTTGGGCCACACTCCCGCTCTCTGTAACAGGACGAATCTCATTATTAAAAATGATAGCTTTGCCATGTCTCCTGTACTACTTCCGCACGCTCCCGGTATGGATACCGGGCTCTGTTTTCCGGCAGCTGCGATCGTTATTAGTCTCGTTCCCATGGGGTACGCGAAGGTGCAGAATTGCGATGGCGACTCTGACACGGCCTAAGGACGAGGGGGGCCTAGCGGTCCCGGACTTCGAGTTTTACTATCTGGCGGCGCAGCTACAGATCTTTACACAGGAGGTGGCAAGAGTATACCGGGGGCCGGAGCAAGACAGAGAGGGGGGCACCCCCCGCCATGTGCTGGCGTATATCACGCTGCAGCAGAGGCTGGTCGTCGGAGACTTGTCCATGGAGGAACAGACGTTCAGGCAATGCTGGAACCGATCACAGCGGCGAGCGGGAGTGCGGCGCCCGTATGCGCCGGAGATACTGCTGGGAATGGTGACAGCGCTCCCGCACGGAGGAGATTGGTCGGGATTACAGGTGTGGGAGGAGGCGGGCCTACAAATGTTGGCCAACTTGTACGAGGAGGGAGCGTTGATCCTTTATCAAACTCTGCAGGAGCGGTTTGGTCTTCCGAGGGGAGATTATCTGATGCACGTGGCAGTGACTGGAGCGATACAGGCGCACTGGGGAGAGGGGCTCCTAGAGCCTACCACATCTGCGGCTTGCCAATACACCATGATGTCTGCTGGCACCTACAAAGCAGTGGCTTGTCTGTACTCCAGAATGATGCGCGAAACCTTGCAGCCGATGGCGGCGCTGAATGCGAAATGGGAACTGGATCTACAAACAGAGATCCCTGACACTACGTGGGCGGGTATAGTGAGGAGGGCCAGGAAGAGCACAAGGAACGCACGCTTCCAGTTGATACACTTTTATATCCTCCACAGGGCCTACCTCACACCAGGTAAAATTGGAAAATATTTCGGAGCGGAGGATGCGGCGTGCCCTAGATGCGGCGCAATAGGAGCAGAGCTAGGTCATATGCTATGTGACTGCCCTCACCTGCGCAAATACTGGAGGGAAGTGGGCGGGACACTGGCTGAGGTAACGGACAGAGAATTGCAATATAGCAAGGCGGTCTGTGTCCTGCACTGGTTTCCTCACACGCCCAAGAACAAGACCACAAGCAAATTTATAGATATGGGCCTCCTCTTGGCAAAGAGGGAAGTGACGAGACTCTGGAAGTCGAAGGTGGGCCCCACACATGGGAGGTGGATTAAGGAAATACAGAAGTGGGCGGCGAGTGAAAGTACACTTAGATACCAGCTGGCGAGTCGTAGGTCAGATGATAGGGCACTAGAGGCGGCCACAGAGTGGGAGGTGTTGGTGCAGGCCCTGCGCAATAGCGCGGTTGAGGAGGAAGAGGAGCCCTCTGATCCTGATGATGATCCGCGGAACGTTCCAGCCGCACATACACAGTAGATAGTCATTTATTTCTGATACGTACCCAAGACTACATATTAAGGCCGAGACCAGTCGTAGGCGAGGGCACTGGAGGGTGGAGAGGGAGGGAGATAGGGGGATAAGGACTGGGGAGGGGGAGTGACTGGGTGGGGGGAAGGGGGGAGCAAACTTAATAGCGGAACGCAGACATCCTATAATGATATAAACAAACGTACAGGTTGCCGTATGGTTAAGTATAATGACCTACATGTTATCGCTGCCCGGCCTCTGGGATGTGGGCTCACAAGCTGTGTACGGAAGCCTCATGGCCAAGAAAGGAAACGGCACTGGCATTTGCGGTGCAGGGTCATTATGTATGTAAGCTGCTTATCCTATTGTTCTGCAATAAAAACGGTTTTAAAAAAAAAAAAAAAAATGAAAGAGATGTGGGAGTGAACTGGTGCGACTTGCCACTTCTCCACAACATACCACCCACAAACTAATGATTTGGTGGAGCACTTTAAGAAAACACTGTAGAGCTGATGGGGACTCTGCCAGAGAACTTTAGGAAGATGTGCCATCTTCGCCTGCCTTGTCTCTTATTTGCTTACTGAGAGATTAGGCAGAAGAGTGTAAGGTTCTGTCCCTTTGAGCTTCTGTATGGACGTCCAGTTTGGGTATTACTTGCCTTAATAAGAGAAGAATGAGAAGGAACTTCAGAGTCTCCACAGAAGAATGTGGTGGACTCCGTGATTGGCCTCAGGAAGTTGACGGCACAGTACACGAGTCCATCAAAGGAAAATCTACAGGCTGGCCAAGTGCTGATGAAAGAGTTTTATGACAAGGAAGCCATGCCGACTAGTTATAAGCAAGGTCAAGAAGTGTTGGTGCTAAAGCCTATTTGTCCTAGGGCTTTGGAGGATAAAGCACGTATTTGACTGGGCAATCATTTATTGGGGTTGTTGATGTGTTTTGAGTTGTGAGTCTGTACTCACCTTACAACTACACCTACGTCCTCCTCAAGGAGCCTTGTACTGCTTGACCTCTTCTAACACTAAGAGTCATGTGCTCAATGGGTACTATGCCCAGCTGCCCGGAGCCCATAGTGGGCTGGAACATCAGTAGTAAAAGTCTAACATATTGCATTTAGCTTCTAAGGAATCTAAGCAAAACAGGCTAGTGTACGGGTTTGAAACAGAGAAAGACTGCCATGAGATCAACATTCAAGATATGGGGCAAATTTTGCATTTGAATCTGGTGCGGTCAAATATAGAACACCACATCCTCAGAAATGATGAACAATATGTTTGTCAAAATGCTTGAGCTTTTCCCTAAAGTGAGTATCTTGCTGAACGAAGCCACTGCTTTAACTCAGAAAAGTACTTTAATTGCATACATTTAAATGCAGTTACATGGCATGGAGTCTTCAGATAATATTTTTGTTGACCTCATTGAATTGAGTGATGTGTCAGCTGAAGGCGTAGTAAACAGTTTACTGTCTGCACTAAAAAAAGACCCAATTAAAAAGAATGAGGGCTTTATTACCAAATATCTGGTTTCAGTTATTTGTGATGCTCCATCACAAATAACTGAAACCAGATATTTGGTATAGTATATTTGGATAGTGATGTTTAGCTTGCAATAGTGTTGTTGTAAAGAGGCTGCAAGTAAAAAATGCATCCAATAAAAAAACAGTACTTGATAAGCTGCATTCACTATTTTGCACATTTGTACAGATCTGTTTAAAGCTAAAAGCCTGTGCAGAAGCTTTTGACATTCAATTTACTGAAGTGGTAGCATGTTAGATTGATGATGGTTGCATCATGCTTTAGAATGGCTGAGGCTATATGGAATGCTTTTTTAGCTCTCTTTAAGCAGCTATTTACGGCAGCTGATTATGGTTCCCATGAAAGCTCAGTATGATATATGTAGGTAGGCCTAAATAGGTAGCTATCATTTGTCAAGTTTGTCAATAATCTTGGTATCATGTGTGAGTTATCAGAGGTATCTGTGAGTTGCAGAAACATGACATCACGATCACTGTTGCTGATAAATAACATTGCTTAAGGCACTGATAGACAAGCAAATGAAAGATTCTGCACAGTGTAGGGAGGACGGAGAAGAAAATGTATTTCAAGGTGTGCCGCTGTACAGAGTAAACACTGCAGACACAATAATGGAGCTTGGGAAGTTTTCTTCAGCCTTACAGCAAACGTGCACAATTGCTTCTTATCTGTAGAAGATGCTTGGGGGTCTTTGGCTTGACTGCCAAACATGGCGGTCGCTTGCTGAAAGAGCTCCCCTGCCCTCGCTGATCCTTCTCTATCCACAGGGGTCATCCTCATGAAGCTGATTACTGTTCTGCCACGGATGTCCCCAACACACATTTTGTTTGTTATCTACAGGAGGTGCTGGGGGTGTGGCTTGACCACCAGACATGGCTACCGCTTAGTGGAGGAGCCCCCCTGGCCCCGCTAATTCCAATATCTCTAGCGAGGCTGAGGGCATCCTCTTGAAGCCAATTATTGCTCTACCGAATCTGGCCCCTTGGAGCCGGAGACAGTACCCGGGAGTGGGACCCCTGAGGAGTGCGATGCTCAGCCCAGTGTACTGAACCGGTTATGGGAGACTGTGAGTCCGTTCAGCGTGGCACAGTTTGTAGGGCCTGGGATGCCCATGGCGGCTGCTGCATGCATCAGCCTGGATCCTGACAGCCCCTGGATAAGTAGAGGACACAGTCCCGTGGGGTGAGCGAGCTCTGGTGCTTCCTACGGTCGGCACTGGGTTTGGATTGCAGGGTACACATCGAGCGGAGCCGGCCCTAATATGTGGCGACTGACGCAGCCATCGCGGCTTGTTGGGCCCTTGGATTTCATGCTCGCGGACATTGGCAATACCAGGCCAGGCCCGGTGACGGAGTTGCTCTATAGGGGGCCTCAGGATTTGAGTAGCGAAGGACCCCAGGATTCAGGGGGGCCCGTGGATGTTGACACTGTGGCCTAGGAGAGTCTGCGTGGCCTAGGTGACGTGCCAGGACCCTGTATTCCCACATTAGAAGGAGCTGGGAACAGCGGGCCAGACCTGCCTTGGTGACTGTATCGCTCCACATGGGAACCACTCTTTAGGGAAACAGAGAACCGCAGAGCTCAGGGGGCATATTGATGCTGGAGGTGCTGTGCATCAGGAGTGCCTGGGTCTGGCTAAAAACCTTGCCCATTACTGCAGCAGACTGCAGGGGCCACCAGCTGGGTTTGTTGGCCTCTGGTGTGTCCACCCATGGATTTGGGGTCACACTCGAGCTGGACTTTCTTCTGGGGGACCTGCATTTTGGGGTATCCTGGCACTCACTCTGCTGTGCTGGTGGCCCTCTTCCTACACTCTGTTGCACCCTAAGATTGCTCATGCCCCTATAGCCCACGATGTACAGACACTAGCTCTAGCGGGTCTCTGACAACTGTGAGCTCTTGGTCCCTTTGTGGACCGTTCCTTCATGGTGGTGGTGCACCAAACCAGTACGAGGCCTATGGGAGAATGGAGGGGACCAGGGGCATCACACCGAACCTCACCTGGAGGCCCCGAAAGAGGACAGCTATACTCTGTCCCGGGTGGCTCGGAGACCCTCTTCCTGATGGCTTCTGACTATGTGTCTCTGCCAGAGAGGAATTCAGTGGTGTTGCCACTGGCCCCTAACAAACTGGACAAAATTCTGGACAACATTACTGAGTCCTAAGTGGCGTTTGAAACTAAATTTTACTCATTTACAAACAATCTGACAATCCTTCGGGAAAATCAACAATGACTGTCCGAGGGGGCGTGGCTAGCAGCCGAAGAACATGGCCGCAACCTAGTGCGGCTCCGGAGCCCAGCGCCCGATCCCACCGCTTTCCGGCATACATCCTGGCCGTAAACCGGCAAAACCACCACGACTTGGCCCCCTGGACACCCGGGGCTCCGAAACTTGAAGAAAGCGCGAGCAGCGCGGAGTCTAGCCCGTCCGGCTGCCTCGCTGCGGGTGCGGGGCCTGTCGGCGGCGGAGACGCCGGGGCCTCGAGTGCTGGTTGCCTGACCCGCCGCATTACACGAAGGACCGGACTGCGCGCCAGCAGTGTGGGCGGCCGGGCCGGGGGCACGCCGCGACGGGATCGGGAGGAGACGGAGGGCCGGATCTCCTCTGGGTACCCCCCCCCCCCCCGCCACCAACTGCAATCAGCCCGTTGGCAGGAGACTCTGGCCTGGCGTGGCACCAAATCTGCACGGCGGCCCACTGGGTATAGGGGCACCGCTAAGGACTTGGGGTGCCCTAGGGCCCTGGACACCCGGGACTCCGACGATTCCTGGAAGCGCGAGCGGCGCAGCATCTGGCCCGCCCGGCTGCCTCACTGCGGATACGGGGCCTGTCGGCGGCGGTGACGCCGGGACCTAGAATACTGGTTACTGGTTACTTGACCCGCCGCGGTTCACGGAGGGCCGGACCAAAGCCAGCGGTGTGGGCGGCCAGACCGGAGCCCCCCCCCCCGCCATCGGCAGGAGACGCTACGAGACGACCCGCTGAGGACTTGGGGCAGTCTGCAGCGCGGGGAATAGACGGCGACGAGGGGCAGGTGACACTCCGGAAGCGAAGCCCCCCGAGAGGGAGAGCCCCGGCGACTCCCGGAGTCGAGGAGAGCCGTGCAGTAGTGGAAGTAGGCCAGGCCTAAGGCCTGGCGCAGCAGGCGCGGGTGGAGCGAGTCGCGCGCCAACTTCCCCGGTAAGGAGTCAGCGAAGGGTCGGAGGCGGCGCAAGACCGGGACAGGAGCGGGGCAGACACGTGGCCCTGTGGTGCCCTGCTGCAATACTTTTGCACCTCCGAGGTAGGTTCCCGCCCCCGCTGACGTCTGTCGCCGACCACCATGGGGGGGAAGGGCCAACGTGGTGGAGCGCAGGCCAGGCTTGACAAGTATGCCTACCAGAAAGACCGGACTGCCTCCCCCCCCCTGACAAGGCCAAAGAGATTACCCTGGCAGATGTTATGGCCACACTGACTCAAATGCAAACCTCTATTGGCACAATATCCACAGATGTGACGCTGCTGAGGGCCGACGTCGCAAAAATCAGCAATAGACTGTCCGAGGTTGAGACGACTACCGCCACCCTTACCAAGGACGCGACAGATAGCAGAAAACGTATACAATCACTGGAAAGGGTTCAAAAGCAGCTTCTGGACAAGCTGGATGACCAGGAGGGACGGTCACGACGGAACAACGTGCGCGTCGTGGGGGTGCCTGAGAGTGAGCGGGGACCAGCACTGGACCTCTTCGTGGAAAAGCTGATCACGGAGCAGCTGCAACCGCGTGGACTTTCCAAATTTTTCTCGGTCGAAAGGGCACACCGGGTGCCTGGGGGGAGGCCACGGCCTGGGGCCCCCCCACGCCCGATCCTGGCCCGCATCTTTAACTTCCGAGATAGAGACGCTATTCTTCAGGCGGCGCGTACTGCCCCCCCGCTGCGGATTGACAACTCCACGGTGACCCTCTATCCGGATTACACCGCGACCGTGTCGCGGCAACGCTGAGACTTCCTCGCGGTCAAAGCGGAACTGCGCGCGCGAGAACTGAAGTACGCGATGCTTTACCCGGCAAAGCTGCGAGTGGAGGCGGAGGGGCGCACATGGTTCTTTGCCACGCCGACGGAGGCCATGGAGTGGCTGGAGGGCTGGCGCCCGGCGGAGGCATCGGGCCGGGCGGGGCGCGCCCGTCGCAGCCAGTCTGCCTCTCCCGATAGATCTGGAGGACCCTGAGCCGCGGGAGACTGTCGCTGCACTACGTGGCCGGGCCGACATGGCACGAGAGAACTTCAGCGGTGGAGGGGAGGCGGAGGCCACGGGGGCCTGGATACACACAGTAACCTCGGACAATGAAGGGACGCTGCAGTCGTGATCTACAAACTTGGCAACATGCTGTGGACCGGTTTCTTTAATGGACACGCACATGGTGCGGGGATCGGACGAGGGGCATGGGGCAGCCATTCCCCCACACGCAAGTAGAAAGTTATGGGACTTAAGCACTCTGCTACGTTGGGGTGGCGGGTAGTTTTAAATCCGCTGGGCAGGGAGGCAGGGAGGAGGGTGGGGGGACAGGGGAGTTCTGGGAATTTTGGTTTTTGTTTGGTTTTAGGTTTGGTTACTACACATTGGCCAGCTTGGCAACTCCGGAAGGTTGGAGGGACACAGGGAGATGTGCGGGGACGGCTATTTTCCACCACCCTACATGGCAAGGGAATCACATAACAACATCAGCGAGGCCACCGTTGGCTCCACGAAGGAACAATCACAGCAACGCAGCCCCGCACTTAAGGTCCTATCGTGGAACGTAAACGGGTTGGGAGATAAGATTAAACGGGGGCTGGTCTTACAATATCTTAAGCGCAAGGGACCAGCGGTGGCACTTCTACAGGAGACACATCTGGTAGGCTCGACCACGAAAGCACTGGACAGATGGGGTTTTAAGATGGCGATACACTCTGAGTTCACGACTGGGTCCCGTGGGGTGGGCATACTGGTAAATAAGCGCTTCCCACTGATTCTAGTCGACTCTCGTAGGGAGGACCTGGGCCGCTTTGCGGCGCTCACCTGCCAGTGGGAGGGTAGAATGTATAACATAGTAACAGTATACATGCCGCCGACACTCCACCAGGATACACTCCGGGCGTTAGGGGAATTCCTGCTGACACTACCGCCAGGGGACCTTATTATGGGCGGGGATTTCAATGCGACTATGGACCCGCTACTGGACAGGTCATCCTCCCGAGACCACGGTGGCGCTACCCCCAAGTTGCGCGAATTCGCGGAGGCACTCGGCCTAGTAGACACCTGGAGGGCCCACTATCCTGATGACCGACAATATACCTTCCACTCGGGGGCTCACAACACCCTCTCCCGTATAGACTATATCTTCACTTCACCCGCGGGGTTTAGGGGCATGACCGACATATCTCATTTGCCCAGGGGCATCTCGGACCACTCACCTGTACTGATCACGTTTACACTTTCTATGCCGCACAATCGCAGGATATTCCCAATCCATCCAGGATACCTCAAAATCCCAACAATTCGCAAGGCCCTTCAGGCGACGACCAAACATTATTTTGCTGAAAACATGGCCCCTGAGATAGGCCCTGCAACTATATGGGAGGCGTACAAAACAGTCCTTCGAGGACAAGCAATCTCAGTGATTACAGCCTATAAGAAGACTCAGCAGCTAGAGGTGCTTGGGCTTGAACAGGGGGTGAGAGAGGCAGAGGCCGCACACGCCACGCATATCACTGATGACACCGCACATACCGCCCACATGGCACGGCAGGAATATCGCTCCTATCTTTGGGAAGCCGCACGCGCCAAACAAACGGTTACACGACATACTGTTTACGAGCAGGGTGACAAAGCGGGCAAACTGTTGGCCTGGCTGGAAAGGCGGGAACGGGCGGCGTGTTGGGTGGCGCGGATCAGGCTAGATTCGGGTGACTACACGTCGGAGCCGCGGCAAATCGTAGAGGCCCTAGCGACTCACTACCAAAAGGTGTATACGCCGGAGGCCTCGTCCACGGTGGCAGAGAACGAGGCCTTTCTCCGAGACATCGCGATGCCACGGCTGGCCCCGTCGGACGCAGAAGCCCTAGAGGCGGACCTGAAGGCGGAAGAGCTCACACTAGCAATCCTCGCTCTCCGTGCCGGGAAGGCGATGGGCCCGAATGGAATTCCGGTGGAGTTCTATAAGTCCAACGCTGCCCACATAGTCCCGCATCTACTGGCCATGTACGAGGACAGCCTCTCTACCGGGATACTCCCCCCGGATCAGAGAGTAGCCACCATAGTGGCGATTCCGAAGCCTGCCAAACCAGCGCATGAGTGCGCTTCCTATCGTCCAATCTCATTGCTAAACGCGGAGGCAAAGATTCTAGCGAAGGTGCTGGCGACGAGGCTGCAGCCCTATCTTACGACCCTGATACACCCGGACCAATCGGGATTTATGCCGCGCCGGAACACCGCTTTAAATCTACGGCGGCTCCACGGAATTCTCGAGCGCCGCACCTCGATAGAGGAGGATGCGGCCATCCTCTCGTTGGATGCGCGGATGGCGTTCGACCGGATGGAATGGCCGTTCCTCTTCGCTGTCCTCCGTCATGTGGGACTCGGCCCCAAGATATGCGCATGGATTCAGCTTTTGTATACCGCGCCACTTGCACAGGTGGTGGTCAATGGCCATATCTCAGATCCCTTTCCGTTGGGGAGGGGGACGCGGCAGGGATGCCCCCTTTCCCCACTCCTCTTTGCTTTGGCGCTGGAGCCGCTGGCGGCCTGGTTGAGGCAGGACCCGGTGATCCGGGGATTAAAGTGGACAATGGGGTGGGAGGATCACATCTCCCTCTATGCTGACGACATCCTGTTATACTTGGCCTCCCCTGCGCGCTCGATCGTCTGCCTCCTGGATATATGTGCATCATACGGGAGAGTGTCGGGCTACGAGATCAACTGGGAAAAGTCCATTGTCTACATGCTCCGCGGTTCCCCACCTCGGCTCCCGCGGGGTTGTGAGATTCGGGTGGTGATGGACGGTTTCAAATATCTGGGCATATTTATTACAGCGGACAGGGACCGTTTTGTGGCTGAGAATCTAACGAAGCCGCTGCAGCGGTTTAGAAGCGACGTCAAACATTGGCGCACCCTGCCCCTGACGCTACTGGGGAGGGCTGCCCTCTATAAGATGATGGCTCTCCCTAGATTTTTGTATATACTCCAAAACATCCCCTTCCCGGTGCCACCATCTTACTTCGCCGCCGTCAATGCGGAAGTCACCTGCCTACTGTGGGAGGACAAGGCGCCGCGGATAGCACTCCACAAGCTCACCATGGGGTGGTACGATGGTGGGATAGCCCTCCCAGACTTGCGACTGTATTACTGGGCGTCGCAGCTTACGGTGATCAATCAGTGGTTGCATGTGCCAGGGGAGGACCCGGCATATCGTATGGACCGGCACCTGCTGGGGACTGCGGGGGTCATGGGAGCGCTCTACAATCACAAGAGGGGCCTCTGCCCCCCAGGCCCCACGGCGCACACCCTCCGGCTGTGGTTCGAGGCGCAGCGAGCCCTGAGGTGGGCTGGGAAAATAACCCAAGCCACTCCGTTGTGGGAGGCGAAACAGCGGGGGGTATTGCGTACGACCAAGGGGTTCCATCGATGGGACCTAATCGGCATCTCCAGGGTGGGAGACCTTTGGCAGAAGGGGGAAGTGGTCACATTTACCCAATTGCAAGCAGATTTCGACCTGGCCCCCACCGAAGGGTTCCGGTACATGCAAATCCGGCACGCACTCCAGGCAGCTATCCCGCCCGGAACCCGACTTCCGGAGTCGTCGCCTCTGGAGGACCGGCTCCTCACGGAACACCTGGCACAGAGGGCGACCTCCCTAACATACAGAAAGCTGATAAACAACCGGCCAGATCCATTCACAGCCCTTAAAGACCGATGGGAGGCCGAGCTGGGGGAATTCGACGAAACGGACTGGCAGGCGGTGCTTTCCTCCCCTAGGGAGGTGGGCATCTCATCTAGACTACGTCTGGTCCAACTTAAAATTCTACACCGCACATACTACACTCGTACACTCCTATTTAAGCTGAACCGAACTGACTCCCCGCTATGCCTGAGGCAGTGTGGTATGGAGGGAACACTTTTCCATACACTTTGGGAATGCCCGGCCATAGCTCTGTACTGGAAGGGAATTTTGCGCACACTCTCCCAGGTGACCAAGATCCCAACACTCCCGGAGCCACGGAGGTGTCTCCTTAATGTCTGGGAACAGACGGATCACAACAGGACCACGCAACTCTGGGTAACACTGGGACTTATGCTGGCAAAACGTAATATTGCCCAAAAATGGGGCTCCAGCCAAACTCCGACCCTCGCCCAGTGGTCCCGAGACATGGACTCCACAATGGTGGTTGAAAAAACTGTCTACATTCACAGAGGCTGCCCCAAGAAGTGGTCCCGGGTGTGGGGTGGGTGGAATGCTTATAGAGGGAATATATGTGAACCCCCGAGCGATACATCAGACTCAGACCTCAGTGACCCCGAATAGGCGAGATATCACTGGTCGATGCAAAGTGATGTATACTGTCATGCGCAGAAAAAAGGAGCTCTCTGTTTTTCACCATGTCATGTATGTCCCGCGACACTTTCACTGGACCTCTACTCTACTGAACCTGATGCAAATGTGTAATGTTACATGTTTAAACTTCAATAAAAATATTTACAAAAAAAAAACAATGACTGTCCGAAAAGGTAACCGTGAATTTGCATGTGCTGGGAGAGCTGTGGCAGGATGCCCAGGCTGTTGCTGAGCAGACTTTGGACATTGCAGAGATAATGCAAATTGTTGTATGGAAGCTGGATGATGCAGAAGGACACTTCTGCCTCAACAACATAGATCTTATAGGCCTACCAGAGTGAGCGTAGGTCGCGGACCTGGTGCAATTAATGGAACAATGGATCAAGCAGGAAGTAGCTTCCACCATGATTTTGCCTTATTTTGTGATTGAACGAGCGCACAGAGTGCTGGACTGACTTCCCCTTTCAGGGGCACCCCCTTGACCCATGGGGATGAGACTTTTGAACTACCATGACCAGGACTCTGTGTTGATTGCGGCTCGATATAAAGGCACTGTCTGGTTAGAAAAGTCGAAGGTAAAATTTTTCCCAGATTACACACTAGCAATCCAATGCCAGAGGGCTTCATTTCTGCAGATTAAAAAACAGCTGCACAGAATGGGACTCATGTACGCTCTTCTTTTCCCCGCCAAATTGCGAATCTCTGGTGGCCAAATTACCCATTTCTTCTCACAGCCGGCGGAGGTTTGGGACTGGGTGATATCTCACACAGACCAACCCTGTAACCACTTGCCCTTCCCCAACATGGCCAAGGATGATCCAAGTAATGAACATGGTCCGACAACTGTGCCTCCGGAGCTCAAAGGAGGGGATGCTTACTTCTGTGCAGTGCTGAAAGGAGCAACGCAGTGCTGTTGCGGTTGCTGCCTAACTCCAAGGGCTCTCTTTGACACCTCACCTCCTTACGTCTGATTCGGCTGCTTCTTGTGATGACAAGCCCTCCAAGAACTCCGGCCCTGACTGTACTACTCGTCTGGTTGTCACGGCTCAAACTATTTGCCCTGTGGCACTCCGGCTGGGTCACCACTGGTGCGGCCTCCCCTCTGCTGTACTCACTGCAGTTGGTACTGAAACCTTGAAATGTGAACTCATGGTTACACTCCTTGTAATTCTTTGGATCATGACTGAAATCCTCAGCCTCCTCATGACCACGGTCTACATCTACAGGGCTCCACTGCCGCCTCCCTGCACTTACCCCAGTAGTGGTTCCACTTCGGCTTTATGATGGTGTAAGAAAGTGCCCTCTTTTTGCAAGGTTGCCCCCACTTTTTGCCAAACTGTTGATGTACTTTCACTGAGTGTGGTCTGGGTTCCTGCCAACCAGGTACCCAGGGCCTATGTTCTTTCCCTAAACTGCATTGATACAAAACCCAATTGGCATTCTTTAGCCACATGTAAGTCCCTTACAAATGGTACCATAGGTACCATGGGCACTGTGGCCAGGGAAGGCCTCTCAGGGCTGCAGTACTTATTGTGCCACCCTTAGAGGCCCTGTACCTTTATACACACACACTGCCATTGCAAGCTGTGGGCTTTGGTGCATAATAAAGTGAACAGTCGACATGGCACACATCACTGTGTGCCATGCCTACAACCCACTGCCCTGGCATAGGTAAGCCACCCCTCTAGCTGGGTGCACTATACCAGTGGTGAGGGTATAGGTGCATGAGCCCTGTATCCCTACAGAATTTAAACCAATTCTTAGACATTGTAAGTGCAGTATTGCCATTAATAGTAGATGGTCCTGGGGGTTTGTCATTATGAACTCCACTGCACCATAATAGCTTTACTGAAAACTGGAACGTTTGGTATCAAACTCCGCAGCACATTAAACCCACACTGATGCCAGTGTGGGAATTAATGAAAACTGCGCTCAGAGGGCATCTTAGAGATGCCCCCTGAAAAAGTACCTAACTCTAGTGTCCTGGCTGAGTGGCTGCTCGCCAGCTGCCACCACCAGACATGTTTCTGGACCCCTGGATCGAGAGCCTGCTGCTCTTGGGGTTCTGAAACAATGCACATCCTGGGAAGAGGGGACAAGCCTCCTCCCCAGGATGGGCAGGGTCCACAAAGGTGAAGCTTCAAAGGACGGGAACTGCCTTCAGGGTGGACAGGACATTTGTGGCATACGATGGCTGGTTCCTGCTGGTCGAAGGGGCTCTTAACAAGCATCCTTTGAATCTTGGAGTGGAATATGCACCACATTCAGGCCATTTGGCCTTTGGGCTACTGATCTCCTCTGCCATGGCGGACCTGCCAGTGGCCCCCTGGATCATTGGAGGTGATTTCAATACGATCCTCGATGCCTTCTGAGATCAGACAATGCCTCTATTGCCTCAGTACCCCGTGTTATTGAACACCATCCATCTTCGTAGTTGGCTCACCCACTGATCCTTGGACGACACTTGGCGCAAAAAATATCTGACAATCCGTTATTTTTCTTTCTATTCTCCTGTTCATAAACAATAATCCCGCCTTGACAATTTTGCTTGTTCAACCTCTGTGCAGACAGCCATTTCAACTCAATCTCCTATGTTCAGTCATGGCTTGTAAATGGATGAAGAGCTGCTGATGATGGTAGGAGTAAGGCAAGGAAAGAGGAGGACTTAGAAACCATATGCAATATAAGAGCATGTGAGGTTTAATAAACAGCTAAAGGTCTTTCCTCTTTACAAACACAGAACTTTGCAGTATTTTGAATAAGTTCAAAAAGCAAATACATAGACTTCGGAATCTGTAAATTGGATGGAGGTGTTGTTCTATTTTATATCGTCTATTGTTTTTGTATGTATATTAATTTTTTGGAGTTCCTTTTAAATTTTATAATGTGAATGTATGTTTTCTTTCTAGTGATGTCATTTGTCTGTATTTGATCATTTTATTGATTTGATATTATATTTATTTTTATCGGACTGTACCAGTTTGTACTGACAAGGATGACTTAAGATCTAGTCAAAATGTCCAGCCAGTAATTATTCTGTGCTTTTTTTTCCAAAAGAAACTTTTTTAACGAAAGGGTGATAGTTTGTACAATTGTCTGTATTTAATATCTGAGTTGTGCATCTCTGTACTAATTCTTCCAGAAATATATTTGGAAAAGGCAAAATAAGTAAGAGCAAGGCCCTCTTGATTTTGTATTCCAAAGTTTATACACAATTACAATTCAGAAGCAGTAAGAAAAATCTGAAAATACATCATCACATATACGGAACTATACTAACTTCTTAACGTGTCAGTGCTATAGCATTCTCGACGAAAACTTCGGCAACACAACCAATAATCCGGTCAACATACCCAGCACCCAATCTCCCAACCACGTGCCCGGTCTGTACGTAGCAATCACAGCATTTAGGGGCATATCAACAACAACTGGCGAAAATTATCGCTGAGCGCACTTAGCGCTCGGATAATCATCGCCGGCTAGCGCCGATTTTTATCGCTGAGATAGCGTGCTATTAGCAACGCTTATCTCATCGGCGATAAAAATCCTAGCGCTAACTGGCTAACGTGAGATTATCGCTGGAAACCCAGCAATAATCTGACGTTAGCTAGTTGATAAGGACTCACAAACTTAGCCATGATATCCACCTTCCATAGGATATCATGGCTAAGTCAGTCCTGAAGCAGGTGTTAGGAAAGTAGCGATAACAGGTGTTATCGCTACTTTTCCTGACGCTATGCTTCATAGCGTGCGGCTTGATGATAGGAGAAATGTCGCTTAGCGACATTTCTCCTATCATGTCAGGTCAGGAACGCCCACTTTGCATCTCATTGAAGAAGCAAAGCTGGGCGTTAGAAATCCCCATGCTAAAGCAAGGTTTCACGCGTTAGCGTGACCTTGCTAATATAGCGATAAAATTATCGCCGCTTTTCGGCCGAAAACGGCCGCTAAAGCAGTGATAATTTTTTATCGCCTCGTTGTAAATATGCCCCTTAGTGCTCCCGGAGACTACCGTGTGAGCACATTGCCCTCAAGACAAGATCAATAAAGGGAAAAGGGAAATTTAGGGGCGGGGCAGAATTTCTCCGTTTTCCTATCCATTCGAATTGGGAGCGATTTCTTTCTGACCCTTCTGCACCCGTAGGCTGCTCCTCCACCCGAACATCCGAGGCCCTGGCGCCGTCCATGGGGCACCGCCCCCAGCTGGCCTCTACCAGCAAAGAGCCCCTCATATATTTAGCCCACTTACGGAGCTCCCCCGTCCATTTGGGAAATAATGGTCTCCGTTTGCTCTTTCACTTCATCGTGATCTGCAGTCTCGCCAGAATCAGCACCAGATCAATGAATCTCGAGATGACTTTGTGCTTGGCTGGCCTTCGGGGCAGGAGGCAGACCACAGGTTCCACCCCTAGCGTTCTCTTTGTAACTTTAGTGATCACAACCATCACTTTCCTCCAAAACCCCTCCACAGGAGAGCAACTCCAAACCATGTGGTACATGTCAGTATCTTCATAACCTTTGGAGCGACGTGAAGCTCCATCCACCAATCGCATACCCAATTCAAAATATATTCCACAAACACCACAATAAATTGAATAATCAATTATCATCCACTGTCATCTTTGTTTTATTCCATAATTTTCTCTTTACTGTCTCCATTCACGTAAAGGCTGCATGTTTCTCAGTAGTTTCAAATGCTATAGGTATATGCCTATGTAAATGTAAATTTGATACTTGTATAGCACACTACTCACCTGCAAGGGTCTCAAGGCGCTTGTACGAATACCGCTGTGGAACCCATCCTGACTTTCCCTGTGAGGCGTCCATTCCTGGGCACCCCCAAGGTGGAGGCCAGGCATCCTTAGCGTTGTGGGGGCCGTTGTGGAGATTAATCAAGCTATTGCCCAGAGTTGCAGAGTGGGACTCCATGATTGGAATAGGCACCAAGGCGAGAATTATCAGGTCCGTGGAACTTTTGAGCCCAAGACCTGCCGAGGAAGGGAATTGAACCCTGGTCCCGGGCTAGACCTCTGCATCAGGGTCTGCCGCTCTAATCATTGAGCCACACTTCTCCACTATCCAGGCCTTTTTCTGTATCATGTGGAATACAGAATTCATCCTGGGCAGCTGTGACCCAATGCATTTCGGGCTAGACAGCCCTTCATCAGGGGTGGCTATGAATTCAAATTAAAACCACTATTAGTATTTTGTAACATTTAGCATCAGGCATAAACTGTGATATTTTAAGCCATAATACAAACTGTAATCCATTCTTATTTAGTAGAAAAAATATAGTGCATGCACTCATACAGCGCATTATCTTCAGTAAACAATAAACATGAAAATAAAAACCTAAACGCAGGCGCGGCCGGCACAGGTAAGAATGGTGAGGTGGTGGGGTGGGAGCGGGGCAGGGTGGAGGGGGGTAGTCGACAGGCGACGGGATAGGTACAATTATATAAAACATAAATAAAACCGCTTACCTTGGGCATCCCGCATCGCTGATTTTCTTCTCATCCATCCTATCTGAACAGCTTGCCAGAGTGGTAGTGATTGCACCAGAGGCTTTGGGCGGTATCCATGCAGGTAGGCAGCGGAGCAGTGGTTTTGGGCCGCACTACTGGTGGCAATGGGCCTTGTTGTGTGGACTGCTGGACACAGTCTAGTGTTTCTGCCAGCCACTCCCCCGAGGGCTGGCCCACACACACACCGTCCCTCACCCCTCCAACACGGACGTCACCAGTCAGGTGACCCCGCTAATAAAAGGGCCAGAGCGCACGTGCTCATGGCTAGTGTTCCAGTACCATACCTAAGTGTCCGTTTTGTCATTCCGACAGTATGTGGGCCTAGGGCCCAGAACATAACAGGCCTCACCCAGACAGGACGTGGGCAGTGGCCTCCACAGACATTTTTGGGGAAGCTACACCCCTCTCATTGTAACCTACAATTCATAGGCTTGAATACCTTAGTACAAATCCAGCTTTCATCCTTCTACGGTTGGTGAAATGAAAAAGGAAAAGCTGAAAATTGAAAACACATATTATTCGTGTGTCAACTGACAATTCTGGTTGTGGTGTGCACTAGATAAATGGGCAATTTTGTTATTGTTTCCTTCTGATTGTTCATGAAGTCGACAAATGCATGCCTGAATAAATAATCCCACCTGCATCAATCCACACGTTGTATACTTGCTTCGAATGGAGATATTTCGAAAATATATCACATGTCGACAATCTACATTGGTGCACGTCTGCCTCCCTGTGGACCTTGAGGAGCGTTGCATTGTATTGGAAGAATGTAGGTTCCATCATGGTTAACTATGTATTTTTCGTTTATTCAATAATCTAATATGTTTTTGAATTATAATTAATTATTAGATCAAGAAATACATGCAGTTACTTTTCCCTGTATTACCATCCTGTTTTTTAATATTATTGATTCCCACGGTAAATGCATGTGATTTTCTAAATGTGATGCTTTCTGGACGCAGGAAAAATAGAAAGATAATTCAATGATGTGTTTCATATAAACGCGTCAATTAAAAAAAAATCAAGTCCACTCTGGAAATGGTGCCTATTGAAGTGATTTTGGCCCAGGGGTCATGTGAAATGGGGACCTCATCGCAAATTTGAAGGGGGCACACAGTGAAAAGTAAAAAAGCTTGTCTTCCCACTCTATCGTGCACCATGAATAATCACCAATAGCAGAGGTTCCGAAATGGCCATTAGTTTGAAGACGTCTCATTGGTTGTAAATCCTACGGAGACATTGTTTACAAGATGGCCCCTTTAAAAGGCTGAAAGGTAAAATAGTGCCTCACAGGAAACACGTCTGTGTTCAACGTGAGCACTATCAGTGTTTTGTAACTGACACATCACGCCAAGATTGGGTTTCAGTTTCAAAAGACCTTTATTCGAATTTGTTAAAATTCATAAAAGTACCGACACATCAAAGAACATATACATACACATAATACAAAACAGTTAAATAATTTACATTTCATAGTAACAAAGCAATTCATACAGAGGATAGACAGTAAATTCCATTAACTTATAAGGTTTTAGCAGTAGTATTTTTTGACTGAATCTGATTACAAGGACTTTCCATAGTCTTGCGTGCACGTATGGCTAGTCTTAGAAAAGTGCTAGTGCGAAATGTCAGTTCATCATTGTCCAGGGTGAGCAGCAGCATGTAGGATTCCTGAAGTGTAAGAGGTCTGAGCTTTCTAAAATATGGGGTTAAAAGCCATTTGGTATATCTCACATAATATTTACAGAAAAACAGAAAGTGCAAATCATCTTGAGTGCTTGTACCGTCACAGGGGCAGGGGGTAAGGACAGTATGGTGTTGATACCCCAGAGGAAAAGAGAGCAGAAATTTAACAGTTCCTGCCCTTAGACGAAACAGTAGAGATCGTTCCCAATTTGACATAGGCAGTGATAGGTAGGGTGGCATGATTTGCATACAGAAACCATTACCAATGTATTTTTTTACCCCTGATTTCTGTAGTTCAATTCCAAGCCGTTCATTACGATAAAGTGCATAGAGTGCCTTTTGAACCTCATGTTTGTCCTTTGGTTCAATAGCCGTTGGCTCAGTAAACAAAATACCTCTTCCAATTTCATTAAATATTTTAAAAACTTCTTTAAACCAGGGGATCTGTATACCATTATCACTATTGAGGCAGTCCCTAATGATGTTTTGCGTAAGGGCAGCAGCCTCATTCCTCCAGATTCTGATCCAGAAGAGTGCTGGTCTTGCTTTAATAAAGTCGTTTATGAATGGGAGGTTAAGTTCGTTATGACAGATGAAATTGGAAGAGGAAATTGGTGCTCCCAGCAGTTTCCTGCAAAAACGGTTTTCCTCTCTTTGAATACCAATGCTGCTGGCCGAACCCCAAACTTCGGCTCCATACGTAGCAACAGGGGAACACTGTAATTTAAAAATTTGAACAATAGCTTTAGTGGCGCCGATTTTCTTAGGGCGTGGGAGACTCAGGACGGAGTTGTTGGCTTTCGAGAACTTGCTCGTGGTGTGGGCCACATGCCCACTCCAGGAGCCGTTCGCAGCGAAAACCAACCCCAGATAAGGGAACTTATGGACAGATTCGAGTTTATCTGTTCCAATTTGAATAGTGCCGAGTTTCCTTTTGCCCGGCCCACAAGTCATAATAAAAGACTTTTTAAAATTAACTTTTAAATCCAGTCCCTCCATAAAATTTACAAAACTATGTACAAGCAGACGTAAGGCGTTTGGTGTACGTGCCAAAAGGACAGCGTCGTCTGCATATAAAAGTACGGGCAAGGGATTTCCTAAAATGATTGGGACATCGGGGGTAGCTTTCTTTAAACAGTTGGACAGGCCATTAATATAAATGATAAACAGCAGGGGTGCTAAAACGCACCCCTGTCTCACCCCCCTCCCTATCTTAATGGCTCCCGATACCTCTCCGCCCATACCAATACGTACCCGAGCTTTCAAGTCAGTATGGAGATAGGCTAAGAATCTAACAAGAGTGGCATCGAGACCATTTGACAGGAGAGTTAACCATAGCTTGGATCTATTCACAAGATCGAATGCGGATGAAAGATCCATAAAAGCTAGGTAAACGGGGGATGAGCGAGCAATGCAGTATTTATCTATTATCAATTTTAAGTTTAGGCATTGCTCGACTGTTCCTACCCCACTCCTAAACCCCATCTGGCAGGGGTCTAAAAAGTCAGAATCAGACGCCCATACCAGTACCCTATTATAAATTATTCGTCCTAGTATTTTTAAAGTATTGTCCAGGAGGGAGATGGGACGATAGTTTACTGGGTCAGATCTGTCTCCCTTTTTGTAAATGGGGACAATAATACTAGTAGCCCAGGTGGCAGGCATGGCTACATGTGGAAGACTATTAAAAATATTTAAAAGTATTGGTGTCCAAAGATCAACGTTAAATTTAAGGATATCTATAGGGAGGCCGTCTGGCCCGGGCGCCTTGTTGCCTAGGCTCTCTTTGATAGCTTTCCTGACTTCTAAGTCCGAAATCTCTAAGCCTGCTGTTTGGTTCAGGTTAGGGAGAGGTTGCTCATCAGAGGGGGCAGCATAAATATTAGAAAAATGGGTCTCCCAGGCTGTACTGGTTATGTTGCAACTAATTTTAGTAAGCTCTTTGCCCATTTCCCTCGTTCTCCTAACTGCCGTCCAAAATGGGCCGCTGCCACCCAGATTGGCGCTGATAACCAGCTTATCCCAGTGATCGGAGAGCAAATTTGCCTTCCTTTTCGATGTTTTATCTTTATAGTTTTTCCTGGCGGCTCGAACAGCGTCCTTACACCTGGGATTGGCAGAGAGGGCCTTTCTTAACTCTCTATTGGCCACGGAGCAAGATGTATCAAACCACCGTGGCTCTTTATGGTCAGTAGAGAGTGGGACTGACAGGAGAGTTTTTATATTGGTGCATAAAGCTTCAAAATCAGTAATTAGTTCTTCATTATTTGTACTGGGGGAGGAGAGACATTTCAATAGATCCGGATATGCCTCCTGAATCGTATCTATAATGGCCCCACAATCAATTCCTCTCCATTTAAGGCGAAGGCCATCAATTGAGGGTGTGATATCCCTAGCTCCATTTAAATTCATAAAAATCGGACTGGGTGCGAGGTTAAAAATAGCAAACAAAGGATTATGATCGCTGAAGGACGTTTGCACCACAGAAGATTTGATTAAACAGTCCGTTAACACAGGTGATGTAAAAATGTAATCGATAATTGAACCGTTATCCCTGCCCTTAAACGTAGGGGCATAGGGAAAATTCATATCATACCCTACACTCATTACATCAACAAGATTAAAATCAGAGAGTATGCTAATCAGTTCCAAACCCCTGCGGTCATTACAGTGATCAAAGTTAGTGGATCCATAGTTATCTATAAGTTTCACATTAAAATCTCCCCCGATCAGAATACTAGTCTTAATATCTACTGACATGGAACAATCAATTATATTTAAAACCTTAGATAAAGCAACAAAATTTTTGTTCGGTACACCATTAAAATCATTATTGTAAAAATTGATTAAATAAATTGTGGTCTTTGATTTCAATTTATATTCCAGAATTTGAATGTTGGAATTAGCAAGGTTATCTGACTTCAAAACATTAATTGTACCGCCTGCCAAAATTCTAATCCCCGTAAAGAGTCCACCCACCGCTCGGCCAAAACTAGGTTTTAGAGATGTCAGGCTGAAACAGTGGTAGCCTTCGATATACAGGTTATCAACAGCCCAAGTCTCTTGGAACATGAGTATGTCTATGTCCTTAATTAGTTCGGTCCAGGCAGGGTCAGAGAGCTTGGATTCTAAACCTGCGACATTCCAGCTTAGGATTGATAGGCCGTGTTTGAACCCCTGGTTAATAAATGTGCACCTAGTATTCCCATTATCATAGATAGTTGATTCGTTTGAAATGGCCGGAGTGCTATCCGACAATATGATTTCTGGAACTACTGTTTTAGCATGGAGTGATGCAAGTGAATTTATGATTGTGGCATCCTCTTGGTTACAGGCTTTTGCATTCTTGCATGATTCATTATTAAGGGGTATGCTCAGTCAATCCTGTTCGTCTAATGATGATAGATAGTCGAACCGATTGAAAGTTGGGATATTGTACATTGGCCTGACTTGTGTCGTCTGTGCAAACTGGAATGGGTTAGGGATTGGGTAAGACCTATCCCTGTGATTGCTCTGACGCATAGTTGGGGCTTGAAAATGTTGTGGATGGTTGGGGGTAAGAATTGGCATTAGAGGTTGTGGATGCCAATTGGGGTTGTTGGAAAAGGTTCTGGTTTTGGGCAAAAAAGGGTGATTTGACCCTTGCACCAAAATTCATCTCTTGATATGAGTTAATGGGGAAATTGTTGGGAGGGTTAACCGTGGCTTGTTCTGGAGGTATCAGGTGTCGATAAAAATATCCTAAGGGAAGGAGCGTGGTGTTAAATTCCCATGGCGATGGTAAAGGGGCGTTGGCTAGTGTTTTCTCTGCCCAATGTGGTTTTCTAAAACTAATAATGACACAGTCGCCCTCAAATTTTTTCCTAAGGGGTCCAATCCAACCCACCCGCTGTGTGTTAATAATCTCCCTTGCACCATCAATCGGGTAATTGCAGTTAGTAATTAGCCAGTGCAGGGTTTTATTTTTGAGTGATATGGGATTTTCATCCTGATCCTCTCTTAGTTTAGTAACGTTTACTAACACTAATACATATGCACCGCATTCCGGAGGAAGATTGATGCGGGCCGGAACTTGTCTGGGCGGTTTTGGGATGGGTTGGGTCAAGATAGAATTGCTTGTAGAAATTGAAGGGTGACCTGTGGTGCTCGCAGTTGAGAGTGTGATATTCGCGGTGGTATTGATGCCAGGATCCTTTCTTATATCTGTGGATTTGCTATTAGTGTGTGGTGTTGCTGTTTTTTGTTTAGTAATTGGGCCATTGGCCAGCGCAACAGGTACAACTTTATCTGCATTATTTGGGGCGACTGGGGGTACTTGTAAGATAGTTGTTTTGGGGCCTACTATATTGGTGGGGTTACTATTTTTTGTACTGGTTGCAGGACCTCCCTTTAGGAAAATCTTAAGAGGGTTGCTCAATTCATCTAGCTGTTTTTCTAATCGAGCAAGCCTATTTTCGATTGGGGATAGATAAATGCTTAATAAATCCCCCAGTCTTTCCAACAGGGGGTCATATGCCTTGTCTATATTTCCGTTAGTGTTCGTTGTTCTGCCCTGCTGAACAGTTTCACTATCATCCCTCTGGGGTATTACCGTAACCTTAGTCGCGTTATGATTATTGTCAGGGACAAAGTTGGTATTTTTCCCAGGTTTCCTTTGTGCCCGGCCATATTTCCTGATCGTAGTTACCCGGGGCTTGGGTACGTGTAACTTCAGTTTTTGAACTGCCCCCTCACGCCTACCTCTAGCATGCCTGGTGTTATCAGCAGATTGTACTTTGGGAGAGGGGTTAATTAGTAAGTCAGGCGTTTTTTCCAGGTCTGTGCTAGTGTCGGTATCTGTGTCTAACAGGGGAATTGAGGCTGAGAGGTTAACCTCGCTAGGAATGGTGTGTATGTCAGCACAAACATCAAGTAGGGGTCTGATGTTATTAGGCATAATTTGTGCAGGTGTAGTGGCGGTAGCAATAAGGCCAAGCGAAGAACGTTTGGCATTCGCCAAGTCTTGTGATACCCTGCGTTCTAGTAGGTTTATGCCCTGGTTGATGGCATCATTGGCCTTAGAAATAAAAAGGTCAATGGGGCCAGTCACAGCGGCAGCAGTTTTGCTGCGGGTGCCTCTTGGGGCCATGCTGACAAATAATAACCCCTGTTCTGCGGTTTGGGTTGTTACGCAGGACTACAGATACAAGTATCAATGACACATAGCAAACATTATAGTTATAAGGCAGATGTTCCCGGAAATGATAGCAGTACCCACAGTTCCCAAATGAGGAATGGCCAGTGAACCAATGAACAGTACCTTCAAGTTGTAACGAATAGGTGAATAAAAGGAGGTGGCCCCGTCCCGTCCTCCTCGTGCCTCTGAGGGCCTCAGAGGGCCCGCCCTTGTCCCGGGCTTCTCCCGGCGCTGCCCGCGCGCGTCCCGCGTCGCGCACAGTGTTGGGAGTTTATTATTAGGAGGAGGAGGGGCTAACTGGCCACAGGTGCTCCTGGCTCACCGATTAGCGCTGGGCTGCTGGGAGTGGTAGTCCGTGTTCTTCCAGGTACACGGAGGGTGGCGGGGAACAGGTTGGCTTTTCTTCCCGTTTTCGACCCCCAGAAGTACGCCCTCAGTCCACGGGCAGCACAGGTTCCCCACTGCAGGCAGGACAGGAAAGGAAAAGCGCCGGCAAGAAAGCCTCACGCAGCGGCACCCGCGTTAATGAAAGGAACCATTGTCACATCCTTTGTGCCAGAATTTGAAATTTAGAGCATTTCCAATGAGATGTCTTGTGATGATCTCAGCTTCACGCCACTGGAATCGATCAAAAAAATTAAAAACAGGACAAGAGGTGTGTTAGGAAGGTCCAGTGATACTCAGAAACATTCAGCCTCTGGTGCTTTGAGTACACGTTTATAGGTTTATAGAGAAGTCAATAGTAAAGGTGTCCATTACGCATTCTATGGTAGTTGTTCGCAATTACTCCGAAGCCTCAGGGGCTGATAAGTGCTAATTGGTGTCTTTAATTAACCTAGGCATGTCCCTCAGAGAGAAAGGAAAAGGGGAGTTGATGATGTACAGCTGTGGCAAAAAAGTTATACAATAGTAAAACTCCAATAATGCAGCTAAGCGCAGACTGTATAGATCCTTTTGGCAGACAGCTCAGAATGGCCAGTGCCCATCAGTCAAAATCTATTTACTTAGACCTTGGCATTGTCACACTTAATTTTAGACCACACTTACACATGTTCAGTTCCTGTTTGAATCATATATAAAGAGGCATTAAGGAGAGATGGATGTATCACAAATCATTCATTCCCTATTTTTTGCCACATTCATCACCTGCTTCCCTCTTTTTTGTCTCTTATTTTTGCTCATTGAAGTTTGCAAATAATATCCTTTGGACACGCATGGCTCATTTCTCTTCCCTATTTTCAGGGAGAGTTTGATGGCTTCCTGGTCTCCTTCTGCATTAATCTTCATCTTCAATCAAGAGCTACAAGATTCCAGAGAAGGTTTTTTGCCTTTTGAGACTATTTCCTCCTAACTGAACCCTCTCTAAGGAGACACCAGGCAGATTCACATGCATTATTAGATGCAGGAGAGAAGGGTGGAGGCGACCTGTATTTGAGCAATCAAGAAGACAACTTAACAGAGGTTCATAGCATTCATTCCTTGACATACTGAAATCCAAGAGCTACTGATGTCAAATTATATTGGGTTTGGTTGGATGTTTGTTCCCAAACGTTTGTGGGGGTTAAGGAATCGTCACAATACTTGTTTACTATCCCCCACCAGGGAGATACGGGGATTTTTGCAGACTGAATGCCATGAAGGTCCCAGGGATCATCATGGTTAGATCCCTGCTGTGGCCCAGAACCGATTGCCACACTAATGTACTTCAATTCTTTTCTCCCTTGGGCTATTGTGTGCTGCACTTGTTGAGGGTGCCTATGTGCAACATTCCGTCCATCATCTTGTGTGTTTTGCGCTTGTTGAGGGGCAGGATCTAGCACTCTATGAATGTATTCAGGATTAGGCCCAGGCAAAATTTGTTTTATGACGGCAAAATTAGCGTAGCTTTGGTAATGTCTTGTTACGCTTGTTAGGTGACATTCTATTAAACATCACATAATTATGCAGTTTGTGGTAAAAACTAGGGGTGGGCGCAATTTGCGTAATTGCGTTACGCAAATCTCCGCGAAACGGTAAAAAATCTCCGCGAACACGCATAAATTCCGCGAACACGCGGAATTGCTTGTTCGCGATGCTTTTTTCCTGTTCGCAATTGCTGTTTGCGTGCTCGAGGAGAAATATCTCGTGAACATGCATTTTGAGAACGCGAACAAGCAAAAATTTCGCGAAATCCCGGAAAGCAGACTTTTGAGCAATTCCGCGTTCTCCGCGGAACGCGAAATTACGCAAATTCCGCAAATTCCGCGAGCGGAACAGAATTTGCCGCCCAGGCCTAGTAAAAACTACTGCGAATGCACCATACACATAAGCAAACAAAAGGTGGTTTTAAAAAAGTTTTTTAGCACAAAATGCATCCTCATCTCTAAAGTGGATGCGAGTATGCAATTTGCGCTATGATACAGTAACAAATTCCAAATTTACATGTCAAGTAATTTTGCTGAAACCTTGTGTAAACACGTAAGAGAAATGTACGCACAACCTTCAGAATGCATGGCTTATCATATTCACCTTCCCATTTGTAATTAAATAACCATCACTAGGCTAATATGTTCGGACTCTCAGGAACCCCGGTCCCGCACTTTTGTTTCCATGAACTTTATGCAGCAGTGTATGACTTGGCCCTTTTTGGCTAATTCCCTAAACGTTTTGCTTTCCCCCTAGACCTTTTTTCTGACATGATGTTGCCAACTTACAAGCTTTGGACACTTTGCCACTGCTAAACAGTGTCAAAGTGCAAGTGCTCCCTGTATAAAGTGTAATGGTAATTGGTTGTCCATGATTGGTCTGTTTGCCTTGCTAGCAAAGTCCCTAGTAAAGTGCACAATGTGTGCCAGGGTTGGTAACGCCAATGCCACTAGTGGGCCTGCAGCACTAATTGTGCCACCCACGCAAGTAGCCTTAAAAAGGGAACTAAGGCCTGCCATTGCAGTGCCTGCATACAGTTTGTTAAATTGCCATGTTGTTCTGACAAGTGCACTCACTTGCCAGACCTTACCCTTCCCTTTCTATGCACATCAGGCACCCCTATGGTAGGTCTAGGGTACCCCCTTGGCAGGGTGCAGTGCATGTGAAAGGTAGGACATGTACTAAGGTGTGTGCTATATCCTGACAGTGAAATAATCTCCATTTAGCTTTTCACTTTTGAAAGTCCATCTTGTCCATAGGACAGAATTGGGAGGCTGTGTAATATGTTTTCCAGCCTATCTTCCTAAAAGCTTAAGATGGAAACATGATGTTTAGTATGCCTGAACTCACAATGTAATAACACATCTTGTTATGAAGGTGGTTTTTGCATTGTGTGTTTAGAAGCCACTCTTTTAGAAGTGGCTGAGTTTTTGTGCTCTAACATTTCTGTGTGTCTCTGCCTGGCTGTGGATTGACTATCTAGATTTGAAAGCGATAGGATCTGGGGAATGTCTTGACCCAGGGTGGGAGGTGAGACAGCAACAGGCTGACCTGCATCTGGAGTGTAGGGGGAGGAGAAGCCCCTAAAGGTGAAGAGGCCTGGGTTGCTGCCATAAAACAATTGTCCCATCTCCTGCTGAGTGATAGAGAGTCCAGACCCCCACTAATCAAAGGAATAAGGTGTCACTGGCAGGGAGGCATCTACAACTGGTTTGAACAGGGGTCAGTGCCCCCCTGAACACAAAGACTTCAAAGCCATTGAGGGGTATAACCATGAGAGCTGAAGCCCCTGAACTTTGGAGAATGGCTTGATCAAGATTGAACAAGACTGGATCTACTTCGTGGTCAAGAGGAACCTTTGCCAAGGAAGAAACAACTGAAGAGACTGAAGGAAAGGACTGACCCCTGCTGTGTGTGCTGGGGCTGGTCTGCAGTTTGCTCTTTTAACCGAGGAAAGGCTAAAGGGACTTTGCTGTGTGCTGTGTCCCCCTACTTGAAAGGACTTTGCTGTGCTGTGTCCTGAAGTAACTAATCCCGAAGGGCCCGAGGTGAGCTGGCTCCCTGTTGCGGAAACTCAGGAACACAAAAGTTTCAAGGAGAGTCTCAGCAACGCTGTGTGCGTGTGCTTTTTGCAGCCTGAGACCCTCGTAAGGAGTGCCCTGCGATCGTGGGCACTTGGAGTCCAAGACAGTCTCAGCGATGCATGTGCGTGTGCTTTTTGCAGCCTGAGCCCTTCATGAGGATTGTCCTGTTATCGTGTTCACCGGAATCCAAGTGAGTCTCAGCGACGCTGTGTGTGTGTGCTTGGTGTAGCCTGAGACCTTCGTGAGGATTGCCTTGTTAACGTGCACACCCGGAAACCAAGTGAGTCTCAGCGATGCTGTGTGTTTGTGCTTGGTGCAGCCTGAGACCTTCGTGAGGATTGCCTTGTTATCGTGCACTTGGAGTCCAAGTGAGTCTCAGCGACGCTGTGTGCGTGTGCTTTGTGCAGCCTGAGTCCTTCATGAGGATTGCCTTGTTATCGTGCACCCGGAGTTAAAGTGAGTCTCAGCAATGGTGTGTGCGTGTTCTTCGTGCAGCCTGAGACCTTCGTGAGGAGTGCCTGGTGATCGTGCACCTGAAGCAGTAGCGGTCCGTGGAGGGAGTTCGGTGGGGCAGAGAGGCGGGGCAGGGGAGGGGCAGGGTGGGGAAATGTAAACACCGGAATATGGATGAACGGAGGTAAGTACACATTTAAATAAATAAAACGAATTTCGTTGTGCGCTGCAACAAAAGATGTTCACATGAAGAGTGAGGGTAACGTAGAAGACCTGAAGGAGGAGGAATTTATTTGACAGATCAGTGAGGTGGGGGTTGCTTCTGAGTCTGTGCACCCTTTTTATACTATCACGGTGGATGGGGTGGAAGTAGGCATCATGGCGGATTCTGGTGCACGCTATACCTTGATTGGAGAGGATTATCTGAAGAAATATCCCCATCACAAATTATTTGAACTACATATCAAACTTGCAGCTTATGGGAACAAGCCCATAGAGTTGTTAGGCTACCTTGAGGGTATGTTGAAATTTCAAGGAATAGAGCTGCGTTCCAAGGGACTTATTAATAAAGCTAAATCCCAACCACCCGGAACAGGTCCTGGGGGCACAGTTGAATGTGTGCATGATGTGTGATATAAAGTGGCATGAAAACTTTACCGGAGGTATTAAAAAATGAGTTAGGTTTGCTCAAGGGCTTTACACACAAAATTGTATTAAAGGAAATAGCGAGTCCAAAAGTGTATAAGGCTCGCACTGTGCCTTTGGTACTGAGGGAGCTTTTAAAGAAGGAGTTTCAAAAGTTGTGTGATGCAGGAATTATTGAGGAAATTGAAGCCTCAGAATGTTTGGCACCGGGGTGTGTTAGCAAAGAAACTGAGTGGAGAGCTCAGAATGTGTGTGGACCTGCGGGATTTGAATAAGGCCATCTGGGTAGACAGACATCCTCTACCCAATTTTGGGGATATGCTGATGACAATCCAGGGTGCAAGAGTGTTTTTCACCCTGGATTTGTCATCAGCCTATCATCAGATAGCATTACATCCTGATTCGAGACATCTCACGTCATTTATCACCCCAGAGGGAGCATACAGATTTAAGCGCATGCCATTTAGTTTGGCTTTAGCCTCTGCTGTTTTCCAGAGGGCAATGCACCAGTTGTTCAAGAGACAGAAAACGTGACTTATTTTCAGGATGACACCCTGATTTTTGCCTAAAATGTGGCCAAACAGGATGAAGTCTTGTATAAGGTGTTGAGTATTTTGCAACAATGAGGTCTAACCATAAAGCTGGACAAGTGTAAGTTTGGGGTTGATTGCACTGAATATTTGGGTCATTGTCTGGATGAAAGAAGGTGGCACCCAAGTTGCAGCTGGTGAAAGCCATTGAAGAAGCCTCATCACCGAAGGATGAGAATCAATTGAGATCTTTTTTGGGGTTGGCTGAATACTACTCACAGTTTATCCTCAGGTTTGCAGACACAACTGTGTTTATGCAGGGGTTGATGATGGAGAATGCAAAGTTTGTTTGGTGTCCTGAGTGTGAGCAGGAGTTCAAGTAGATTCAGTTGGAGATTGCATCTGCCCCTTCCCTCAAGCGTTTGGATACTCATGACGTGAGTATAGTGTGTATTGATGCTAGTGCTATAGATTTAGAGCTTGCACTTTCACAACAGAGACAAGGAAGAGAAGTCACTATTGCATATGCCTCTAGAATGTTAAAGGATGCTGATCCCATGTATTCTACAATTGAGCTGGAAGCACTGGCATGCGGGTGGGGGGGGGTTAATCATTTTAAGAAATTTGTGTGGGGTACTGAATTTGCTATTCATACTAATCGCTGCCCCTTGGGTGATGTTTTTACCAATAAGGGTACCACTCTGGCTTTGTCTAGAATTTTGCAGTGGGCCCTGAGAATGTTGGAGTTCTTGTGTACCATGGAATACATGCCAGGGAGGAAAAACGTTATGGCTGACTATTTACCGCGCTTGCCGGTGGAGTGTCAGAGTAACAAAGTGACGGATGATAGTGGCGAGTTGGTAGCTAATGATTTTACTGTCATGGAGGGTCGCAATGAACATGAGGAATGGTTGCAGGCGGTAAGGGAGGATGAAATTCTGCAAGAAGTCGTGAGACACATGTCTGTGCAATGGCCAGCTAAAGGGAAGGTTTCTGAGGATGTGGAATAATTCCAGAATGTTAACATGGAACTGTCAATGGAGGCTGATATGTTGTTCAGTTGGGAATTATTGGTGATGCCAGGGGTTTTGAGATCACGCATTCAGGCTCATTAAGGGCATGGGGAAATGAGTGTGTCCAAGCGTAACATCAGAGCAAAATATTGGTGGCCGGGATTAGATAAAGATGTGGAAAGGATGGTTAGAAAATGCTTATCATGTGCATGGAGCAATAAGTCTCAGAGGACTGTGACTTATCTCCTGGTAGAAGTGGAAAAAATTGATGCTTTGTGGAAAAAAATGTTTGGATATAATTGGGCCACATAATGTACTACAGTCTTGTCCTGTGTATGTCTTGGTCACTATCGATTATTATTCTAGGTTGCCTGAAGTGGAGTTCGTGAATCATATAACAACCCAGGAGGTGATTACATTTTTGAAAAAGCTGTGGGAGAGAGAAGGTGTTTCAGAAATCATTGTAACCGACAACGGTGTAAAATTTGTATCTCATGCCATGAGAGAGTGTTTGCTATTGTATGGAGTAGAGAACATCAGGTCATCAGTATATTATCCACAGAGCAATGGCCTGGTTGAAAGATGGAGCAGGACATTGAAGGAGGAAATTCAGTTGGCTATAAGTCAGGGTGAACAGTAGAGAGTTGCTGTGCATAAGCTGGCGTTACCATTTGAAGTCCTGAAGGGTAGAAAGCCTAGAGCGCTGATGACCAAGGGAGTGCCAAGTGAATGGAGGGATGACGAGTTATCGGGTGATTCCAAGAGCATGCTCAAGACGCAGCTAGTTGTTGGTGATTTGGTGCAAGTAAGGAAAGGATGGAAGAAAAGTAAGGGTTTGTCTAAGAAAGTGAACTGTTAGTCTGTATTGTTGAGTGATGGTAATGTGTGGAAAAACAAAAAGGTGGTGAGGGTGCCTGATTGTTTGATGGATGGAGAGTCGTCCGAGGAGAACAATAAGGTAGTGAAGAAACCTGGTGGTTGGATGGATGGAGAGGCATCCGAGGGGAGTTTGAAGATTGAGAATGGTTGTGAGGGCATGGGTACCCAGGAATGACTGAGCAAAGGAAGTTGAGGCAGAGAAAAATGCGTTACATGCCTAAGCGGTTTCAAGATTTAATCATGGGTCATTAAATGTACTTCATTCGTCAATGTATATTTTATGTTGCTCAATTTGTTTTATGTACTGTTTTTACCTCTTGTCTAGGCTGAACTGTTGTTATCAAGAAATATACAGTTTTGCCATGCATTTTGTTTATGTTATGTGTGTTTTCCTTTGGGTATGTCATAAGTTTATTATTCTTTCAATTAAATGTTATTGTATTGTCCAATATGATGGGTAAGATGTGCTATAGCTGTGCTTCGGATGCTGTACTGGTATTCTATAGGGTGAACAGTCACAATATCGAATTTCAAATATCGATATGGCAAAATATTGAGTTTTAAATATCGAGTGGACATATTTTCGATTTACAAAAATATAGTGGTGCAGAATATCGAAATGCAGGTAAGAAATATAGTTTTTCATAATATCGAAGTTAGTAATATCGATAGTCATAATATAGGGGCCCATTAGCATAGCAGGCGGATGGACACCGCCCTACCAGCAGTGGCGATCCGCCCGCCAACACACCCCGCCGGATGGCCTTTTACCCCTGCCACATTAGCATGGCGGGGGGTACTACGGTAGAAGGAAAGACCATCCGCCGCTTTTCCGCCGGTAGGCAATTGTCCCGTTTGCCTACCAGGCGGAAAAGGCCCATAATATGGTGGCACCGCCATCCATATTAGTATGTAGTATGTGGCATTTTCAATGCCTTTCCATGGCGGGGACTCCGCCATGGAAAGGCATGCGGATTTCGCCTCAGGGGTGTGTTGCAGGCCCCCAGGGGGTTGGGGGGCTGCACTATGGTACCCCCCAACATTGGCATGGACAAGGTGGCAGGCACCGCGCGATGCCTGTCACGTTGTGCATGCCAATGCACAACATGCATTATTGACATTGCGGCGGGTGCTGCTTACAGCACCGCTCGCTGCAATGTTAACTATGCAGGATGCGATGTCGCATCCTGATCGCCATGGCGGGACCGTCGCACCTCTTGCTGGGGGTCCCGTTTGCCGTTGCAGTGCCCGTCATCATAATCGACCTCTAAGTTGTTAAAAATATCGTTTTTTTGTGTGTGTTTTAAGTGTTAGTATATGTGTTAAAAGTATCTATTATTTTTGTAATGTATGTTTGAATTTTTTTAAAGTAATGAATTTTATGTTAATTAATTTTTGCGTAATTCAATTCTGTAGCGGGTTGTGGGTTTATAGGGGAATAGGGTGAGAAGTAATTTAATTATAATTTTTTTTTAGAATTAATTATTTATATGTTAATTCGTTTTTGCGTAATTTAATTCTGTAGCGGGTTGTGGGTTCATAGGGGAATAGGGTGGGAAGTAATGTAATTTAAATTAATTAATTAATTATTTTATTAATTAATAATTTAGTATTTAATAATTTCTATTGTTAATTAAGTTAAATATTTATTATTAATTAATTATAAATTGATTAATACCAATTAATTATTAATTGGTAATTATGTTAATGGTGTTATTTTTTTTATTAATTAGTAATTAATTAGTTATTAATTATTAATAATTAATTTGTAAATATGTTAATTGTGTACTTTTTTAGGAGTGGGTTGAGGGTTGTTAAGGGAGTAGGTTAGGAAGTCATTTAGTTTTAATGTAATTGTTTATTATTTTTTATATTAAATTAATTAAAAGTTATTTTATAGTGTTAATTGTGTGAATTAATTTAGATTTGATGGTTATTAATTTTATTGTTCATTGTAATTAGTTAATCAATTAATTGTTAATTAATTAAGTTAATTTATTAATATTTTACAATATTGTAGGTGACATTTATAGGGGGAAATGGTGGGAGGTAAATTAATTTTGAAAAAATAATTCATTCTTAATTAATGTTAATTATATTGCAGGAGTGGGTATATTAAATTATTCCCCTACACTATCCAACACTTTCCCTACTGTTACACTTGGTGGAGTGGGAATATTAAATTATTCCCACCAGCTATCCAACACTTTCCCTACTGTTGCATTCGCTGGAGTGGCAATAGTAATTTTTACCCTCCCGCTATCCAACACTTTCCCTACTGTTGCACTCACTGGAGTGGGAATAGTAATTTTTACTCTCCTGCTAACCAACACTTTCCCTACTGTTGCACTCACTGGAGTGGGAATAGTAATTTGTATCCGTCCGCTATCCAACACTTTCCCTACTGTTACACTTGGTCAAGTGGGAATAGTACATTATTCTAACCCGCTATCCAAGACTTTCCCTACTGATGCACTCACTGGAGTGGGAATAGTAATTTTTACCCACCCGCTATCCAACACTTTCCCTACTCTTGCACTCGCTGGAGTGGGAATAGTAATTTTTACCCACCCGCTATCCAACACTTTCCCTACTGTTGCACTTGCTGGAGTGGGAAAAGTAATTTTTACCCTTCTGCTATCCAACACTTTCTCTACTGTTGCACTCACTGCAGTGGGAATAGTAATTTTTACCCACCCGCTATCCAACACTTTCTCTACTGTTCTACTCGCTGGAGTGGGAATAGTAATTTTGATCCACCCGCTATCCAACACTTTCCCTACTGTACCACTCGTTGGAGTGGAAATGGTAATTGTATCCTTCACGCTATGCAACATTGTCAGTATTCTTATATTTAATGTAGTGTAAAATATATTATTTTTTTTAAAACAATTTTTTTATGTTTTAACTTATCATATATAATTTATTTTTATATTTATATTATAGGTTTATTTATATATATTCTGCTCCAAAGGGAAATGTGGTCCGGATAGCACACAAATCTTGCCCTGTATGGACCCTGCAAGTGGAATCGTCCTCAATCCTGTTTGCCGCTGCTGGCCCACATAGCCGACATTATAGTTACCATGTTGGGTGGCCCCCATAACATTACGGGGTGGTGCACACTCCGTGGCAGGACATCCGCGTATTACATTCTGCTCCAAAGGTTGTCCACCAGGTGAGCAGCTTTATTTATGATAGGCAGGGACGAGGATCCGCTTGTAGAAGCCGCTCCGTAATGGAATTGTCTGGCGCGTTTTGAAGCTCCATATGTTTCTCTTCAGAGGCTTGAATGGAGACGGTGTGTGCAAATGCTGAACCCACTTCGCCATTTTCATATTGCACACCCACCAATGGGAACTTCAAATGAGACTGTGCATTGTGGGAAATGTGGTTCGGATAGCACACAAATCTTGCCCTTTATGCACCCTGCAAGTGGACTCGTCCTCAATCCTGTTTACCGCTGCTGGCCCACATAGCCGACATGATAGTTACCATGTCGGGCAGCCCCCATAACATTACGGGGTGGTGCACACTCAGCGGCAGGACAGCCGTGTATTACATTCTTTTCCAAAGGTTGTCCACCAGGTGAGTAGCACTCGATCAGCAGCTTTATTTATGATAGGCAGGGACGAGGATCCTCTTGTAGATGCCGCTCCGTAATGGAATTAGATATATATGTAATTATATTTTAAATTATATTTTTTACATTTTATCATGAAAAATATGAATTATTTTTTAATATTATTAAGTTAATATATATAATAAAAAATAAAAATGCATGTTTATTTTTTTACATTACATTTACTATTTATTAATTTGAACGTTTTTTTATTATTTTTAAGTATGTTTAAGTATGTTTTACTTAATTATATTTATTATTTCATTAATTTTATATTACTTTTAAGACATTTAAAAAAGTCGATATTTTAGCAATCTATATTATTGACAACGATATTTAGGATTCAATATTTTTGTACTCACCTGTTTGTAGATAGGAAGTCAATATTCGGTCACTCGATATTTTTACCTTGACATTGTGGCAGGTCTATATTCTTCTCCTCGATATTCTGTCAGTGATCCACATCGTGGAATGCTGGAGGGCGAGAGGTGGCAGTTGGAGAGACAGTGGTGGAGCTGGCTGGCAGCTCCCTCTGGTGATCTGAACAAGATAATAAATGCAACTTGAACCTACCTCGTCAGGTCTCCGTTTCAATGCTGTTGTGCAACATGTCTAATAAAAACACTGACAAAGCCAATAGATGTTGCATAAGCGAAACCTATTGGTGTTGCCAATGCTTGTCCTGCAGAGGATTGTTTCATTGCCATGGTGAATAAAATGTAGGGACAGGGCCTCCTATCACAGCAACCCATTCTAGAGAAGCTCCCTTTAGCTTCAATGCTGAAATAGAGTTGTTTATGTTTTTAAAGGAGCTCTTTTTATTAAAGGTGGTGCTGTTTGTACTGGAAGCCTCTCTGTAGTATCTGTATTAGATGGGCACTATTGCAGCACTTATCAATAACAAAAGTGCAGCATTAAGTGGTATATAAATATACAAGTTATTACTGTTTGCAAGTTTCATAATTTTACAACTTCCAATAATCACCAATTTCAAGATAGAACAATTATCTTTTGGACATTAAACCTAAAACACATTCAAATGTAATTTCAATATTGGCGGTCTTTTGGTATTTGGGCCAATTCTTACGGGGTACTTATGCCAAGGTGACCACAGGCACCATTCGGAATAATAATTAAGCCACTCATTCTGTGAGAACTTGATTTTAATTTCCAAGAGCAGTGAGGATGCAGCAATATAGATTGTCTAATTTAATTAGGCACATTTCCAGCTACAGTTTAGTGTAAACGTATTTCCCATTTCTAGCCACATTGTGAGATGAAAGATTCTTTGTCCCAGAGGATCAATTTTCGCATAATGCTGACGCTCATTTAATGTACCACCCGATTTGTGGTCGTCATTTTTCATTGACAGTCACCGCTCTGATTGAGGTAACCTGCATGCACTTAAGCGCGGCCATGCTTCTGGGTGACATATGTTTCAGTCTCTTGATTAAATGCCAAACCTTTGAGTTATGTGGGGGTGTCTGTTGGGTTTAATAGAGATTGACTGCAAACATGTGTCCCATGGGGTCGTAACCATAATCACTTACCCACAGTTGTGAAGACCGTACAGCAGAAGAAAAGAGACCCCAGGAAGCTCCACTGAATTTGCGGGGTTTTGTTCCATTCCATCTTAAAGTGCTTCATCAGGCTCACGGCCTGCACTGTGAAGTTCTGCTTCGGACTCAAGGATGAGTTTCCTGACACAATAAAAGACCAGAATGTTGGGTGAGAAACAATTGTAGCTTAAACATTGACTACCACAATGCTGTAAAGGTAAACATAGTGTTACTATTCTCAACTCTACATCTACATACCTTGGAGAGATATTTTTTCAATGTAAGTTGATGTGGAGCTAACAAGAGTAGATCTATTCTTACCCACATTATTTAATAGCAGTTTCTGGAAGTTCTCCACATAAGACTATGGGGTCTTTTAAACTGTGGGGGAGTACTCTGCCCATCAACGTGACGATCTGACCACTCTATTTAAAGTCGAATCAACCATCGTGTTTCTGCCGAGGATCCCCACTCTGAGTCTGCCAGCAGAATCTTTACACTGACGTACCTACAGACATGGCACTGTTGGTATAAGTACATGAGAAACATCTGTGTATTTGGGGCGAACATTCTGATGCACAGGGAACAGAAGCCAGCCCTGGCACATCCTCTCGACCAGCTCCTAGTAACAAAACCAGCCCCATGGGTCAAAAATAGGCCCCACCCTTCCTGCCCACCAGGAAAACGCCTGGTGCCCGGTATGGCCAGTCCGGCCCTGCTTTTTTCTGTTAAGGAGAAACCAGAAAAGTGTGGCAGTCCAGAACAGAAAAAAAAAGAAAAATGAGCGCCACATCCTTGGAGAAAACTCCAATGGTGTTAGGATCATTATTATATTGTTCCACTTTGGGAGTTTCTTTTTTAATAACAAAGAAGGTTTCCGAGTGACTGCTTGAAGTATGGCGGCCATTCAGTAAACTGACAATGCCTTCAAAGAAGTCGCAGAAAAATCTCTGCCAGGCAGAAATTTCTAAATATGGTGGGTGGTAATCCATCTGGTTGGCAGAGACTATAACCCCCGCCCACTAGCAGACAGCAGCTGACAGCGAGCCACATGCCATATCTCTAATTAAGCACCAATGTCTTTAGACAATCCAAAATTAAACAGGACACAATCTTGTCACTTCTTTTTTTTAAATGTTATTTTGCATTTAAAAAAAGAAAGGGCAGTTTAAAAAACATATTTCATCAATAGCTGACAAAAGGTACAATGCCAAGTTCATGTATATTGCATAAAGTGCAAACGAGCCAAAAGCTGAAATAATATGCAGCTGACCTTTCATAAAGCATATGGCATACAATACTCAGATTGTGCAAATAGCAAAAAAGTGCAAGTGCCTAGCCAATCCATAATGAATCAAGGCAGTGTATTAAAACAGACCAGGAGCGGAGATATTCCTCGACTGAAAGTTCACGGGACATATAGATTGCAGGTGCATGGGAAAAGCGCCAGTTAGGGGGAAAGCGTCTGTGAGTTACCCAGCTTAGTAAACAAAACATGCGTATCCTGCAAAGATAAAAAGACATGCTACATTCTTCCACCATTTTGATATTATGCAAGAATAGCCAAGTTCGATCTGTAATACCCATCATCCAATAAATGGGCTTCCAGATTCAGGGAAAAAAACCTGAAATGTAGTTGGAAGGAGCATATGCAGTTAGCAGGATACACAGAACAAGTATTGGTCACAGTGACCTGGGGCTTCCCTGGTTAAAGTGAAATCAATTCTGTCCAGGACAGACCCCAGCTAACCGCGTCCATTGCCTGTGCAGATCTAGATCACACTCTCCATCCACTTAGTAATGATCAACCAGATCCTCGCACCCCGTCTCAGTGCCTACCGCCCTTTGCACTAATACAGATTAATTTCCATGTTAAATGTTGCCAAAAACCTGGACCTCCATTCTGCAATGCTGGGGGCTCTGAGTTCAGCCAGCCTGAAGATACACTTTTGTGCAACTGCCATAGTGATGAATATCATATATGACTCTTTCTTTAAAGACCCAGTGGCAGCAGTGCCGAAGACCACCCCTAATAACATCATCAAAGGAGTAATTTGAATCTGTCCCCAATGATTATCTCAATGAAGTAAGAAGGTTAGCGCATAGTGGCGGAGGTGCACACAATTCAGGGGCCACTTTTGACAATACAGGAAAGGCGGCGCAGGGGGTAGAAGCTGAAACGTTCTTTGGGGTGCCAATGGGTGGCAGCTTTGATGATCCTGTGTTGAGTAATCCCGACAAGGGCATAGTAAGTACAACCATTGAACAATGCCGAACACTGTCAGGCCAACCCACTGGTAGACTTTGATACAGGAGAGCACGTATTCTCCCTTTAGGCTCAATCAGACTGGTCAGATGAGGATGAAGAATCCCTGGGAGATTGCCATAGAAGAAGGTCACAGGGCAGGGCATCAAGCGATATGGGCAGTCTTAATGGAGGGGGATGAGGCTCCAGTATCGGAAATAGCTGAGAATGAGGCCTACCTGATGGTCAAGAAAAGGAAACCTCAGCATGAGGCTAATAGTACCTACCACAAGGGATGGATTAAAATGGGGCTATTCAGCTATTGTCTTTAAGATAATATGGGGGGTGGAAAATGCCTGTGGGGTCAAATCATCCGCACGTGGCTACTTTGGCATCGATTTATCAAGGCATTATGGTTCATTGAGAGGAAACCCTAGCAGGCAGCCTCAGAGCGCAACTCCCAATAGGAAGTTACAGGGGGCAATTCGTAGAGTTGTCAAAACCTGTGATGATTTCTCTCAAGGAATGACAGAAGTGGACAATAGAGTGGTCACCCTGGAGAGCGAGGTAGCAATTCATAAGAAAAAGGCAAAGGGATTTGAATCACAAATAACTGACACCCACTGGAACCAAGAAGAATTTGAGAACAGGCTTAGGCGCAACAGCCTCAGGATGCTGAGTGTTGTGGAAGGAGCTGAGGGACCTGACACACGAAAATACATTGTAGAGCTGTTTAAAGGCACCTTCCCAGAACTGTACAATTGGAACTGGGATTTGGAGATTAAAAGAGCCCATAGGTTTCCATTTAAACAACTGCCTCTGCATCTGCTGGATGGTGGCAAGGCTAGGGCGATTCTGGGGCTGTTTGGGAACTTTTTACTTAGACAATCGGTGTTTGGACTTGCCCACCCAGACCAGAAACACACTTATGATGGATGGTCATTTTTTGTCAGGGTTAACTTTTGCCATTCCATCGTGGAGCGGCAGTGGTGTTTGAGGAAAATGATACAGCCCTTTCAGAATAAGGGGGATGAAGTGTTTCTGATGAATCCAGCCAATCTGAAGGTCATCAATCAGGACAGGGCTCAATTTTTCACTTCAGAAATTAAAGCAAAAGAGTTCCTTGACATGTATCACTTGGGATAACTGTTCTGGGAAGTTACAATTTGCGAATTTTTGATGATGGCTGATGTCGGTGTATTGCTCATAAGTCTTGATAATTGTATGTGCTGAAATAGTGCTGATTGATGATTGATGTTTCCTCTTGGCTATGAATTTTTTATTTAAACACAATGAGGAGATGGGGCGAAACAGGCTTATGCTTTTGTTTGGAAATGTTTAAGGAGTCAGACATAGGAAGGAGGGCACCCTACCATCTACGGACCTGGATGGTCCAATTGCCCATAGTGGTTGGTTGGGGGGTGTGGAAGGGGGCAGGCGGCTGGGGGAGAGGGTTTAGATGGGGGGACAGGAAAGGCAGAGGAGGCCGTGGGATTTGGTGGAGGGTCAGGGCACAGAATTTCGATACAACAGACAAAGGTAGTGTGTTAGACTCACAGCGAAAAGGTATTGGGGTTGATTCCTTCACATATCTTGTTTTTGGAATAGGGCAGTCTGTTCGCTTTGGTGGCATGCTAGCAGATGGATGCCTCACTTGGTTTAGCTTAAACATTTTGCTCAAAGTAGGTTGGAATGGGTGATAGTAAATTATGTATGTGTACGATCAATGTGTGTGGCCTAAATGATAGGGCCAAGAGGGGTATGGTGGCACTAGGCTTGAGGTTGATGAAGCCGGATATAGTACATGTTCAGGAGATGCACATTCCTTGGGGTAAGAGAGGACTCATGTCTGATCTCCGGTTGTCACTTCTGGGTTGAATACAACAGGGTTTAACATCTAGGGGGTAGTCATTCTTGCTAGTTAATCTAGTTGTTCTGTAGTTTGGAGCTCTACCGATAAGCTGGGTCAGTTTGGAATGCCTTACGGGAGGAGGAAGATTTACGTTATGTTCAGTTTTCAGGACTAATTTAAATGAAGCTGATTTTATTGACTATTTGAATATTGAATTGTCAACTTGGTCATCCCCTCTTATTCTATGTGGGGAGTTTAACTTAGCAAACACAAGGAGATGAAGCACTGAGCGCTGAAACTTTTTAAACACTCACCCCCAGTCACTATTAGATCTGGATTTGATTCCATCATCGCTCTTTAGCTCACTGCACCACCCCAGTTCAGACCCAGCCATATGTATAGAGTTTAACATACAAATGTTAAAAAGGATTCACCTGGACCAAATTATATTCCAGTAGGAAAACCGTCAGTATTGAGGGCATTTCAGCAGGTGGTCAAAGATCATGGGCTTGTAGATGTATGGGACAAACATAAAGCTCATGGACCCCGGGTACATGTTTTTTTCTGATCCGCACAATAAATGAGTGCACTTGGACTACTTTTTTGTTTCCACTCTACTCAGTGGCTGGGTTTCATTTGAGAGATACTCCAGGGCCCTATCGGAACATAACCCACAGGTATTGAAAGTCTCACTTACTGGTTTTGTTAAGCCTTGCTCTAATTGGACCTTTGATAAAAAGCTTCTGTCTAAGACAAGAGTCTAGATTATATGCGTAAATGGCTAACTAAATTTTTAGCTTTCAATAGGGGTAATGTGACGAATACAATGGAGTGGGACACTTTAAAGGCCAGAATCACGGGCGAAACCTTAAGTTATGTCTTGTAGCAGCAAAAATAAAAATGCATTGAGATCCTGGGATTTTATAAAGCACTTTCATTATTAGAAGAGTAATAGACTAAATTAGTGGCTCAGAGGCTTGATAGCACTGAGGTTTAACAAAATATTTCAGCGCTAAAGGCTAGAATCACATGATATTTTAGCAGCCAGATCGCTGCCAAATTTCACAATCACAAGTTGGAGTGCTATGAATATGAGGAAAAAGCTGGACGCTTACTGCATTACGTATTAGACAAAGGGAGGTCGAAAGAGGCATAGAATCCATAGAGGACACCCAGGAGTTTAAATTTGACTCCACGGCAGAAATAATTGGGGTTTTTAAAGAATTTTATGAGAATTTGGACACAGAAGATACAGCTCCTTTCCAAGGATATTACATGTAAATAGAGCTCTGCTTAAACTGGAAGATCAGGCCACTCTGGATTTACCAATATTTTCTGAGGAAGTAGTAAAAGTAATTAATTCACTAGTTTCAGGGAAAGCCAAGGGGCAAGATGATCTACCCCTTGAGCTTTATAAGGCCTTATATTTTGAGCTTCGGCAAGATCTGCTTTCAGTTTTTCTGAAAGCACAGGTTGGGGAGATTGGTGTGAATTAACCAGTATTATCGTATTTAGAAAGAAAAGCAAATCCCCTTTAAATCTAGGGTCATATAGACCGATCTCCTTAATACACTGGGATTCCAAAATATAACTGGCTAGGAAAAGTTAGCTCCACCCTGGTATCTCCCGACAACATGGTTTAATACCTGGCCGAGGTACGATGGACCACATTAGGAGGGTAATTGCTCTGTTTGATACTCCTGAAGTATCTAAGACAGAAATGGATCTGGTATTATTAGAGGCCGAGAAGGCACTCGAGTCGCAGGGGCTCAGCCCTGGATTCATTAAGGCCATTAATGCACTCTAGTAAGCCCCCAATGCAAAATTACAAATTATGTGGATCGAATTAGAAAGGATATTGATTACCAGAGGGACAAAACAAGGGTGTCCATGTTCACCATTGTTAGTTCTCCTATATGACCCCTTTATTACACTTTTAGAGAAGAATTCACTGATCTGCCCTGTGATGGCGAACCAGGTTGAATATAAGGTGATGGCTTTTGTAGACAGCATAGCGGTGGTTACAATTCTATCAAAGTTGCTATATTTGTTTAGAGCCATCCTGTTGGAAATCAACACATTTTGCCTGACTAAGTTTGAAAGTCTGTGTTTTAGTTTTCTTTGTGAATCCTGTCACTTCTTATTGTCAGTATTTAGTGTGATTCCAAAGTCCTAATCACAGACAATTGGACAAGTTGAATAATTCTTTAACATCAGCCAACACATGTTTCAGGTAAAATGTTTCATCGAGACTTATTACTCTTTCTTTTATTACAAAACTTAATATCCCTCATAGTTTACTGATTATCACCATATGTCATCATAGACATCTCATTTCCTTCATCCTAATAATGGAAAGCATAGACTTGTTGAGATTTCTTTAACCTCTTCAGTGCCCATGACGAGATAGTCTCGTCATGGAGCACGGTTGCGCTGTGCCCATGACGAGACTATCTCGTCATGAACCCCACCCACTAGTGCAACGCCCGGCACAGGAGGGGGAAAGGGCGTGGCACTGAAGGGGCTAAGCTGTCATCTCAATATCTATAGATTGTTGTGGTAGAATGAAAAATTGTCTAGCAAACCCGACAAAGAATTTTCAATTCTAGTAAGGACACGGAGGCGAGGATAATGCTTCTCTATCTTTACTGAAATCAACAGCAGCCAATATACAAACTTTAAACTGGCATGACCCCGGAAGGTAAACCCCTTCCTGTCTGTGCACCAATCACTGTATAGTCCGCCACATAAGCACATTTGACGCCGCCAAATCTTTGCAATCATCTCCCACAGTCCAACCAAACTGGAAACTCCACGTGACGTAGATCCGTGTCACAACCGAAACTGTCGCCAAAGTTCATAGAACCACTTCCTGCAGATGCCGTAACTCCAGGAACTCAGGTTTGCTTGTTCTGGTCACCTGCAATGGAAACTAACATCGTAACTTCCATTCCAAAATAATGGAACTACAATAAACATAAACGAAGTCCAGGGTGGGTAAAATACCTTATAAACTTATACAATATTGTCACTGACCTTGTAGCCTGGGTGGGATAATCCTCGCCTCCGTGTCCTTAATAGAATTGAAAATTCTTTGTCGCGTTTGCTAGACAATTTGTCATTCCATGTCAGTCCACAGACGCCCTGATTATGCTAGTTTAAAGTTGTTCTACCACCGCAGATGCCACATCCACAATAGGTTTATGATAAAACGTCTTAAATGTGGAATCAGCAGACCAGTCCGCCACGGTCATGATATCTTGCAGCCGGGAACCTGCCCCAAATGACTTGGAGGCCATAGCTCCCCTAACCGAATGAGCTCCAAAAATGGAAGTATCCACCCCCGCTAGACGCAGTAACCAAGTGACCCACCTGGCCAGGGTTGCAGAAGTGAAATTAATAATTGGCCTAACACATCAGATCTAAATTCCCTAGTACAGTCTTCATAAACCTTTAAACATTTGACCACACATAATTTGCTGTGATGAGGAAAAGCAGGGTAAGAAATACAATGTGAATGCGTTTTTGTGCGCCTTGAAATCGTAAAGGAAACTCCCGAAAGAGTAAATACTCTACCTGCCAAATCCAAGGCACGTACATCCGACACTCGTCTACATGAGATCAAACACAGCAAGAGTGTCAATTTTGCTGATACCTGCTTTCTAGACAATGCTTCATTATTCGGCCAACCTATCAAAAAGCGCAATACCACAGAAACATCCCAAAGTACATTGTACCTAGGCTGAGGAGGATTCATGAAACGAATACCTCGCACCACCTTGCAAACCAGAGGATGTTCCCCCAACGGTTTGCCCTCTACATGTGGATGTCCTGCCGAAATTGCTGATCTGAAGTTATTCACCGTCCTATACGCTAACCCAAATTTGGCTAGCTCCGACAAGAAATTTACAATCATATGAATGTCGGATCCCATGGTATCACCCTGTCGTTCACTACACCAACTAACCCATCGTTTCCAAGCAGATTCATATCGCTTGTGTGTGGAGGGTGCCCAAGCTTGCGATAAGAAAAAGAGAGTGTCCTGTGAAACTCCCGGCACCTGCCAACGACGCCTGAAAGTCTCCAAGCCATGAGGGCTAACTGGTCTTGTAAGACCAACGGGTGCCGAAGCCCCTGCGGATGGATGTATGACGTTACAACGCATGCTATTACAACGCATACCTTTACATCGCATTTTTTACAACGCTAGTACTACTACAACGCATTACTTTACAACGAATTCTGTTACAACGCAAAACCTATTACAATACAGAAAAGAGCTGTTACAACGAAGTATATTACAACGCATACCATTACAACGCGATTTTTTTTTTTTTTTAAATTAAAAGTACAATAAAATCTGGCACGGGATGCAGGGAAATTAGGGGTTTTAGGGTGGGGAAGTGTATTAAAACGTGGAGAAGAACTGTACGTAAATCGACTAAAATGCGGTACCAAATTAATACTCGGGTATTAAAATTAATACTCGAGTATTAAAATTAATACTCAAACTTCCCCATAAAAATCAGTTTTAAGACATTTGTAAGTTTTTAAATAATAAGGAAAAAATAAATTACAGTGCATACACATTTTTAACATGAATAGATCGCCAAGTAAGTAAACTAACGAAAACATAACACACATACACGTAGGCGCCATTTTACCCATCTCACTTGTAAAACTTGTCCTACCACAGTTTCTATGTAAACAATACCAAAAGACATGTTCCAAAATGGATGCCAAAACGGATCAAATGATTAAAAACAATATTTCTTTAAAAGCATTTTTAAATTATCATTTTCCACAGTAATACAAAGCATTAAAAAAAACACAACGAACGCAGTTTTTAAAAAAATTAATAGTGACACAGAGTAAAACTTATAAATACAAGTGAGACACCATTTTGCACTCAGTTGATTATCAACTAGCAGAGAGAGCAGACGTAGTAATCTGACCCTCTGTCACCTGCACTGCGACCTCCTCAGAGAGAGCACGGAATTCACTCGAGAAAGCCTAACAACAGAGCAATTACTAGTAAGTTATTAATATATATCTAAACGTTAGTTTTTTGAAAAGTATATTTTCTTAAGCCACAAAAAATATTTTTTCAATTAAGAATAAAAACTGAAGAAATGAACTGTTTCCAATATATTATCAATAAAATAAAACACAAAATTAAAACAAGTAATTTATTTCCCTCAACCAGAAAATCGGAAGATTTTTACATTCCACAGCAGCTGAACCTATTTGGGCATCCCCACCACGTAAACGACTGACAAACTCAATTGTTAAGGTAAATGTTATTTATGTGTCATGGTTTTACTTATAAAATTTATTTTTAAAAATTTCATAAAGTCATGTATGCCAATGGTTTTTTTTTAAAATACTCAATCTCACCGCATAATAATCTAAATATTACCATGATGCTGGAGTAACAATTTCTAATAAGACTTCAGTTACTTAGCACATCAGCAAAAGCGTTACATATTACTTAGAGAAATATTTCTAATCTAAGTCCAAGAATGTACAGTATTTTACTAGTTTAGTAATAGTTTGGAAATTACCTCTAATATTTTTGTTGAAAAAAGCATTAAATATGTAGTATATTTTCCCTCACCAATTGTTACTCATACTCCTTTTTTTATTCCAAATCGTTTTTTTTTTTTTTTTTTTTTTTAACAACGTTGACAAAGGATCAATTATTTATCTTTTTTTTTTCTCAAACAGTGAACATCTTTTCCCCAAAACCTTTTAACCTCCCGCAAGCATCAGGATAAAGGCACGATAACAAAAAACCTACTAGAAAAGGTATGTTATTTTTTCCATGTTTTTTAAACGATACATTACTCATTCTTCCTTTTGCAATAAATCCTCCAGTATCGTACCTAATTTGAAAACTAATTGATAGTTTTGAGAAACAATATTCAATTTCTTCTCTAGGACAGAGCACCATCAGTGATATTTTTGTGTAGGGTAGGGGTACATATCTCTATTTCTACTGCAGTAAGGTGCATTGATTAGGACAGTATCATGTAGTACTAGTTATATTGTATGTCTGTTTAATTTTAAAGATACTCAGGTACTACATTTCGAATCACCGTTAATTATCTTTTTATCCCCTTTTTTCCCCCACAGAAAAGAATTTTTTTCACAAAACTAAAATTTTGAGTCTACAAAGAAAAACATCTTCAGCGACCTCATCCACAAAAGCGAATTCTCCAAAACAAGGTATATTTTTACAGCACAGATTCTTTACCTCCTAAATATTTGACTAACTATCACATAGCTAATTTTCAAATAATTAATCAATGTAATTATGATTAAAATTTCCCTTTTTAGATTTATATTTCATGTCTAAAGGATGGTTTATCATTACGGAAATAATTATGTCCAGCAACTTATATCACATGTGCAATTTTTGTGGAATAATTGTACAAAACACATTTCTCAACATCGTACTGTTTTCTAATTTTTTTCTTTTTCCACATTTCCAGACATTTATTTATCCATTCCCCAACAAATCACCTCAAAAGTGTCTACACAAGCCTACTTACCAATACCACTGAACAAGAGTCTTGCAGAAAAACAAATCGGAAAAAAAGGTAATTTAGACCAACATTGTAAGTTGCAACAATTTTTAAAATGTACGATGCTGTAGAGGTAACAATTTACTTTTCCAAAATCTGAAAGGTGCAGCAGTAGAATAATTGTTGATTAGTGTAGGGGTATTAATTTTCTATTCTAACTCCAGGAAGGTGCATCAGTAGGGAAAGTGTTGGATAGTGTAGGGGTATCAATTTACTATTCTAACTCCAGGAAGGTGCATCAGTAGGGAAAGTCTTGGATAGTGTAGGGGTATCAATTAACTATTCTAACTCCAGGAAGGTGCAGCATTATTGAAAGTGTTGGATAGTGTAGGGGTAACAATTTACTATTCTTACTCCAGGAAGGTGCAGCAGTAGAGAAAGTGTGGGATAGTGTAGGGGTATCAATTTACTATTCTAACTCCAGGAAGGTACTGCAGTAGGGAAAGTGTTGGATAGTGTAGGGGTATCAATTTACTATTCTAACTCCTGGAAGGTGCTTCAGTAGGGAAAGTATTGGATAGTGTAGGGGTATCAATTTACTATTCTCACTCCAGGAAGGTGCATCAGTAGGGAAAGTGTTGGATAGTGTAGGGGTATCAATTTACTATTCTAACTCCAGGAAGGTGCATCAGTAGGGAAAGTGTTGGATAGTGTAGGGGTATTAATTTTCTATTCTAACTCCAGGAAGGTGCAGCATTAGAGAAAGTGTGGGATAGTGTAGGGGTATCAATTTACTATTCTAACTCCAGGAAGGTGCTTCAGTAGGGAAAGTGTTGGATAGTGTAGGGGTATCAATTTACTATTCTAACTCCAGGAAGGTGCTTCAGTAGGAAAAGTGTTGGATAGTGTAGGGGTAACAATTTACTATTCTAACTCCAGGAAGGTGCATCAGTAGGGTAAGTGTTGGATAGTGTAGGGGTATTAATTTACTATTCTTACTCCAGGAAGGTGCATCAGTAGGGAAAGTGTTGGATAGTGTAGGGGTATCAATTTACTATTCTAACTCCAGGAAGGTGCAGCAGTAGGGAAAGTGTGGGATAGTGTAGGGATATCAATTTACTATTCTAACTCCAGGAAGGTGCATCAGTAGGGAAAGTGTTGGATAGTGTAGGGGTATTAATTTACTATTCTAACTCCAGGAAGGTGCATCAGTAGGGAAAGTCTTGGATAGTGTAGGGGTATCAATTAACTATTCTAACTCCAGGAAGGTGCAGCAGTAGAGAAAGTGTGGGATAGTGTAGGGGTATCAATTTACTATTCTAACTCCAGGAAGGTGCTTCAGTAGGGAAAGTGTTGGATAGTGTAGGGGTATCAATTTACTATTCTAACTCCAGGAAGGTGCTTCAGTAGGAAAAGTGTTGGATAGTGTAGGGGTAACAATTTACTATTCTAACTCCAGGAAGGTGCATCAGTAGGGTAAGTGTTGGATAGTGTAGGGGTATCAATTTACTATTCTAACTCCAGGAAGGTGCATCAGTAGGGAAAGTGTTGGATAGTGTAGGGGTATCAATTTACTATTCTAACTCCAGGAAGGTGCAGCAGTAGGGAAAGAGTGGGATAGTGTAGGGGTATCAATTTACTATTCTAACTCCAGGAAGGTGCATCAGTAGGGAAAGTGTTGGATAGTGTAGGGGTATCAATTTACTATTCTAACTCCAGGAAGGTGCATCAGTAGGGAAAGTCTTGGATAGTGTAGGGGTATCAATTAACTATTCTAACTCCAGGAAGGTGCAGCATTATTGAAAGTGTTGGATAGTGTAGGGGTAACAATTTACTATTCTTACTCCAGGAAGGTGCATCAGTAGGGAAAGTGTTGGATAGTGTAGGGGTATCAATTTACTATTCTAACTCCAGGAAGGTACTGCAGTAGGGAAAGTGTTGGATAGTGTAGGGGTATCAATTTACTATTCTAACTCCTGGAAGGTGCTTCAGTAGGGAAAGTATTGGATAGTGTAGGGGTATCAATTTACTATTTTCACTCCAGGAAGGTGCATCAGTAGGGAAAGTGTTGGATAGTGTAGGGGTATCAATTTACTATTCTAACTCCAGGAAGGTGCATCAGTAGGGAAAGTGTTGGATAGTGTAGGGGTATTAATTTTCTATTCTAACTCCAGGAAGGTGCAGCAGTAGAGAAAGTGTGGGATAGTGTAGGGGTATCAATTTACTATTCTAACTCCAGGAAGGTGCTTCAGTAGGGAAAGTGTTGAATAGTGTAGGGGTATCAATTTACTATTCTAACTCCAGGAAGGTGCTTCAGTAGGAAAAGTGTTGGATAGTGTAGGGGTAACAATTTACTATTCTAACTCCAGGAAGGTGCATCAGTAGGGTAAGTGTTGGATAGTGTAGGGGTATCAATTTGCTATTCTTACTCCATGTAGATGCATCAGTAGGCAAAAGAAAGGATTGAGTACATGTTATGTTTTGTATACATATATTTTAAAATATCAGGCTAAATTTTTTAACTTTTCTCCTTTTTCAGATAATGTCTAGCCTTGGAGCAGCAAACTTCATTAAATCCAGGAAGGGCAAAAATTTGTTAAACCATGGTGGATACATATATAGTAAGGAAAGAATAAGTTTAACTAGAAATCATTGGAGGTGCGTGCAATACTACACTACCCATTGCAGTGGCAGAGCGGTTACTGTTGATAATTTGGTTGTGAAAACCACAGAACATAACCACTCTGCCTCTGCAATGGATGTAGAAATCAGAGAGACAATAAATGAGATGAAAGCTATTGCAAGCACCTCCAATGATTCTACAGGATCCATTTTAAGGGAGGTTGCACAGCATGTCCCCAGTCATGTTGCTAGCAACATGCCTATAATACCCAATTTGAGAAGAATTATTCAGAGACAAAAGCAGGCAAGTAATATTCAATTGTCTACACCACATACATTTTCTGACATTAGAATTCCTCATGATCTTTCTATTTCTTTTTCTGATGAACCTTTCCTTCTGCATGACAATGAAAACCCTCAGAAACGAATTTTAATTTTTAGTACCCCCCGTAACCTTGCTAAGTTAGAAAGTAGTGAAATTTGGATGATGGATGGGACGTTTAAAAGTACACCCCATCCTTTCACTCAAATTTACACTATACATGCGAAAATTAACAATAGTGTAATTCCCTTAGTGTATAGTTTGCTACCTGATAAGACTTCTGCAACATACACTGAACTTTTATCAGTGATTAAAAGCAAAACATCTGCAAGTCCTCGAAAAATAATTATTGATTTCGAATTGAGCATGATCAATGTGATCACTAAAACGTACACGGATACCCAAATTCAGGGATGTTTCTTCCATTTTTCGCAGGCATTTTGGCGTAAACTACAGAAAACATCCCTAGTTGCAGAATATTCTCGGGATAGCAAATTACAGTTTGAACTAAAAAAATTAACTGCACTTTGTTTTGTTCCTCCCGATAGTGTGGACGAGTACTACACTGCAATTATAGAATCTGTTTATTATACGAGTAACGAGGAAAAATTGGCACCCATTCTAAATTATTTTGAGGACACATGGATTGGACACCTAAGCAGATCGGGTCGCAGGAGGAAGCCACGATTCCATGTGGAGTGGTGGAACTGCTACACGAGTTGTTTAGAGGGAGAAGCCAAAACAAACAATGCCATTGAGGGGTGGCATAACTCCTTCAATCATACAATTGGAAAACCACATCCTAACTTCTACTCATTTTTGGAAACTTTGAAGAAGGAGCAAAGTTTCCAAGAAATGAGATTAGCACAAACACTCGCAGGTAGTCTAAACCCACGAGTAACAGTCAAAACAAGGGAAATGTCTGAGAGACTATTGGCAATTCTACAACAGTTTTCGTTGTGTGTGGCTATAGACTACCTGGAAAATCTTTCTAACATTCTTTCTTTTTAAAACAATGAATTTGCTTACTTTCCTGCTTTGCCAAAAATTATACTAATTACAATAATTCAATTTGCATATAAAGTTTTTTTTTAAAAATTTTTTTACAAATTAACAAGTCGGGTTTTTTCCATTTTTTAAAACAAATCTACATTTCATCCAAAATAAACAAATGATGACAAATTTACTGTTCCATAGCATTTGAACCATTTATCATTATCGGTACGCCATTTTTCAAATTACCGAAAAAATCCAATTTAAATTCCGTCAAAACCAATCACCAAAACTCAATCCGATGTATAAAATACAAATAAAACCATATTCCTTAATGCACATTGCAGCTGAATCATCATTTGTATTTCAACGTTAGATATTCAAAATATAAAAGTACGCACAATTTTTGAACAAAGAAATGAAGATCGACAGTTCATCTTTTTCTTCGAAAACAAACAAATCAACTGTCTGAACCGTAACTTTTTATTTAGAAAGAGTTACATACTTTTTTAAAATAACTAACTTAATTTTAATGACCCGACATAGGCATGTATTAATGACATTAATGTGGACATGTTTTCCAACTTTTAAAACATCTATTAGTTTTCCAGCAACCTCCCCTTATTCTTTCCTTACTATATATGTATCCCTTTAAAAGGTTTAATCTATAATATCAACTGAAAATATTTCCTACCTGGACGCAGATCAGCTTCCTGCTGCTTCCTCCTCCGATGCTCTGCAAAATGGCGCATTACGTCGACGCACACGTCCTTACGTCATCGCGTGCTTCTCTATTTATGGCGGACTACTTTTTTACATTCAACTGTAAATAAATGTTAATATATGTTATTAAAATATTTTTATTTTGTTATAAAAATGAAACTTACTTTGAAAAAGTAATGAAAATTTTTTTTTTTTTTTTTCATGTTTTTTAAATCAAATAAAATTGTGAAATAAATAATTGTTTGCTGTCATTATTTTTAATTAAGTTTTATAAACTCCAATATTGTAATTTAATAAAAGTAAAATTACTAAATATGTTCCTTACCTTGCCTCTATTGTCTTTTCCTTTCAAAACTTCCTCTTACTTCACTTTCTGTACCTTCTTTTCTTGTTCCGCGGGTTGCATATACTGAGGCTGCCAAAATAAATGAAGGACAAACACGCTCATAGACTTAAATGGAAAACCGTGGGAAAAAAATTTAAACAGTAAGTTATAATTGTTATTTCTTATTTTAAAATTTTAATAATGTTAAATTGTTATATTTATTACTGTAAATATTTTTAAATGTTTGTGTTAATATTTGTAATATATTAATATTTTATTTATATATTAAATAATTCAAAAATTCAATTCCATTTCTATATAAAAGGACACTTTCTTTTCAACATATAAATACTCTTGTCTTTTCATATGTGTTAAAAATACTCTAGTATTTAAAATTAGGTACTCAAACATTTTTCTTAAAATTTTAATATTATATACTCTTTAATGTTTTTTAAAACTTATTTTTTAGTAGATAAAACCAAACTAAAAATACTAAAGTATTAATTTATCAGCAAACAAACCAAACTTTTCTACTAGTCACAATACTCAAGTATTAATATTTTAATAAACTACTCACTTATTTCAAATCAATATTGCATTTTTTAAAATTATTTTAATACTCAAGTATTTATTTAACTGCTAACCAACCAAACATTTCTACCAGACAAAATACTCAAGTATTAATATTTTTATTAACTACTCACCTTTTTTAAATTAGAATTGCCAACCAAACATTTCTACCACACAAAATACTCAAGTATTAATATTTTTATTAACTACTCACCTTTTTTAAATTAAAATTGCTATATTAAAAAAAAAATAATACTCTAGTATTAATTTTACTGCTACCCAAGTAATAAACAAGATAAATATTTTGCAAAAAAAATGCGTTGTAATAGTATATGCGTTGTAAAAGTACTTACCATATAACATCTTGCGTTGTAAATGCATGCGTTGTAAATGCATGCGTTGTAAATGCATTTTCAAATAATGCGTTGTAAAGGTATATGCGTTGTAACAGTACTTACCATATAATGGCACGCGTTGTAAAAGCATGCGTTGTAAAAGATTTTGCGTTGTAAAAAATGCGTTGTAATAGCACAGCGTTGTAAAAGTTGCGTTGTAAAGGTATTTCCCCCCTGCGGATCCGTGAGGATGTCTGGAAACGACCGAAGTCGAACCGGAGGGGCACACGTCTGTGTCAAGGCGATCGGAAACCACGCTTGTGCTTTCCAACATGGTGAAATTAGAATAACTTCCGCCTTCTGTCTGCGGACCTGTGCCAACACCCTTGGGATCATGGCAAACGGTGGAAAGGCATAAAGAATGCCCATCGTCCATGACTGAAGGAAGGCATCCGAGCCGACCGCTAACGGGTCTGGTCGCCAACTGTAGAACAGTGGAAGTTGTCTGTTGAGTCTGAACGCAAACAGGTCCAACACACAAGGACCCCATTTGAGGTTCAAAGTCCTGAAAATCCTGGGATGCAGCTTCCAATCGCTGCCGTTCCGCAAGTGTCGTGAATTCCAATCCGCAATCACGTTGGATGACCCTGGAATATATTCCGCTGTTACCACTATGCGATGGTCCAGGCAATATTGCCAGAAGTCCTTGGCGATTTCCGCCAGGAGACGAGATCTGGTCCCTCCGAGGTGATTTATGTAACGAACTGCGGACACATTGTCCATGCGGAGGAGAATACAACAGGAAACCCGCTGAGGGGCCAGAGTGCGAATCGCAAATGAGCCCGCTAGAAGCTCCAAGCAATTGATGTGCATTTTCAATTCCTCCCGGGACCACCGACCCCCTGTTTCCAAAGTCCCACAACGGGCTCCCCAGCCCCAGCGACTGGCATCCGACTCTATCACTACATCCGGACTGGATGAAAAAATTGCTCTGCCATTCCAGGCATCCATATGCTCTAACCACCAATTCATCTCCGTACGAGCCTCTGTGGAAAGAACAATCTGTTGCGCGTACGAAAGGCCCTTGCGCAGATGTAAGATTTTTAATCTCTGTAGGGCCCTGTAATGTAGGGGCCCCGGAAAAATCGCCTGAATGGAGGCTGCCAGAAGGCCTACCAGGTGAGCTAGCGTCTTCAATGATATAGTCAGAGAGGCAAGCGCTCCTCAACTCTTTCCTGATCGCCACTCTCTTCTTGAGAGGAAGAAGTAATTGTGTCGTGAGAGAATTGATTTGAAAACCCAAAAACTCCATTATTTGCGATGGTTTCAATAACGATTTCTCCAGGTTCAGCAGAAATCCTAATTCCTGCAGAAGTTTAATTGTCCATGAAAGGTGTACTAACAACAGATCTTTCGACTGCGCCATAATCAAAATATCGTCTAGATAAATGATCAGACGCACCCCCCTTTCTCTCAACCACTGCACGACCGGTCTCATGAGTTTGGTGAAACACCAAGGGGCGGATGAAAGGCCAAAGGGCATGGCGGAAAATTCGAACCATTGGTCGCGCCACCGAAACTGAAGAAAATGCCTGTGCGGTGGTAATATGGGTACCGCCAGGTAGGCGTCCTTCAGGTCCAAGCGAACCAGCCAATCGTTTTCTAGAAGGATGTCCTGCAGAAGGTGTATGCCCTCCATTTTGAAGTGGCGATACACCACCCATGCGTTGAACTCCCTGAGATTCAACACCAAACGGAACCCCTGATCCTTCTTGGGAACCAAGAAAATCGTGCTTACAAAGCCCTGATTGTGTGGAGCAGACCCCACGATTGCTCCCTTGTGGATCAAAGCCTCCACTTCTTTGTCGATGAAACTCTGCTCTAGTAGGGTAAAATGTAGGGGTGCAGGCACGTGAGTCTGTTTTGGAGAGGCATAGAACTCTATGCGAAAACCCTGCACTGTTTGTAAAATCCAGGGATCGGACGTGAGCTCTTGCCACCTGTGAAGGAACAATGCAATACGACCTCCCCCCATACATTCCGTGGTACTTAAGATCTTTACCTGAATAGGAGTCATCTCCTGCTGAATTCTGCTGCCCTCTGTAGACTCCTCTCTGGCCTCTATCTCTACCTCCCCTATTGCGGGAGGGATAGAACTGTGGCTTCTGGCCACCTCTGCCTCGTTGCTCTGCTCCTCGTGAGGTCTGATTAAAACCTCGGCCGAACCCTCGACCTCGTGAGCGGCCAGCCCTGTCAAAAACACCTGTGTGGAATACTTTTTTAATGTTCGCCTGAGCTTTATCCTTGGCCGAAAACGTGGCCACGTATTTCCCCATTTCTTTTACAAATTTGTCCCCGAACAGCATGCCGTTGGCACGGGAACCTGGTTCCGTTGTGACCATCTCCGCCAACTGGGAATCAATGCGCATCAAAAAGGAGCGCCTCCTCTCCGTCGAGAGAGCCACATTGGCATTGCCAAGAAAACACAAGGCCCTTTGAGCCCATTCCATAACGTCCGACGTGTCCAACGGAACATTTTGATTCTTTGCGTTGACCGCCGTGTCCAGAATTTTCGTAAGGGGCCCAGAGACATCTAATAATTTGTCCTGACACCCCCGCCAAGCCCTATCTAAACCCTTTTTAGGATCCTTCGCGAATTTTCTCATAAAAGTCGCCATGTTCGGGTCTAATTCTGGCGTGTCTGCCACCTTACCAGTCAAGGAGGGTCTCGGGCATTCTGATCGTAAGATGGCTCGCACCTCCTTCTCAAATCCCTGTCGCAAATTGTTAGCCACATAATGCGCCACCTCAGGACAAGGTACCCACTCAGTGGACCTAGGATGGATCAAGCTCTGGGGGTCAAACAATAGGTTCTTGGGTGCTTGACTGTCATCCGCTTTGTATGCTGTGTGCTTGGACTTTTTTGCCTTCTTTTTAGGCAGCACCGATTCAACCTCGGAGTCTGAGGTAGCCGGTGTGGACGGGAAAGACTCGTCGGTAGTATAAGTAGCCATGCAGCCATGATCCTTCATCACATTTCTGGCCATGCGCGCTAAAACTCGGGCAGATGACTGCGTGCTCTCTGCGCTAGTGTGAGAAGATTTCATCTTCCTCTTACCATAACTGTGAAGGGGTTTGGTAAATGGCTTCAATGCCTTAATCAAAGCTTTATTAACAGAACGCTGGACGTGGGTATCCCGGGCTTCCACCAGATTCTCCTCCAATTGTTCATCTTCTGGCTCCTCATATTCCACATATTGGTTGCATTCAACCCACTGATTTTCCTCTTCGGCGTAGTACGCCATCGCTTTAAGCAGAGAGGGTTGGAGGAGTGTCTCAAGGGGGGGAGCAGCCCAGGGGTGTCTCAGAACGTTTACAAAAATGTTTTAACCCTGATAATAACAAACACTAATGTCCTGAAACCTAACAATCAAGGTGGAAGGAGAAACCCCTTTATAAACTCCCCTAGAGGCAAGCTCTAATCCGGAAAACGCTCCGGTCAGCGTTCAAATGAGGCCAGAGATGGGTGCAGTCTTTCCGAGCGCTACACGCGAAGAGCCGTTCACTCGTAATGCGAGAGAAACGTCTCTTCGCGGTCACGAGCAGCGTCTGGGGCAACAACGAGACTGCTCTTTGCGCACGAGGGTCTCGCGTCTGCCGCCTCCTGCTCCACCGCCGCCTAGTGCTACACGCGCACCGCCGGTGAAGAGAAACACGCGCCGCAACTACACGCGCTCCAGGGAAGGAACGAGTCACAAAAACATTATGAAAATCACCATAACAAGTGAAGGAACGAGTCACTTAAAATCACCATTACACAAACGCTAAGTCTACCTCCCCAACAATCTTTACCACAACGATAAAAAATAAATGGAAAGGCACTTATCTGCTGCTGCAGCAGCAAAGAAAGAGGACGTTATGGCGGCGTCATATGTACTTATATGGCGGACTATACAGTGATTGGTGTACAGACAGGAAGGGGTTTACCTTCCGGGGTCATGTCAGTTTAAAGTTTGTTTATTGGCTGCTGTTGATTTCAGTAAAGATAGAGAAGCATAATCAGAGCCTCCGTGGACTGACATAGAATTCAAAGAGATATGCCCATGATTTGCTCTCAATTAATTGAAAATACATGTCAGTTTCTAATTCAAGACTCAGGTCCTATCTCGCTCCCACATTCTCCTAGGTTCCACAGTCTCCTAGGTTCAGCTGAGTGCACTCGTCATAATCCATTACATCTAATATCTAGTTCTGTTGCGTTCAGTCAGGTTTTATGTGAAAGTGACAATGACCTGCCACCCCCAGCACACCTTTTCCTTACTGGAATGCACCCCTTTGGAATGTCTGCCTTCCTGGCAGGAGAGGTTGTGTATTTGTTTAACTTCTGTGTACAATTCATTTATTTTGCAATGTAAGTCATTGCAGTAAATGCATTAGAAAGCTTACAAGAGTATGACACACCAAGAGAGCAGTTTTGTTATTTTCCATGAAAATGCAAAGCAAACCACTTTCTTGACCTTTGAGCTTTGAGTACTGTGTTTCCTGCTTACGAACACGTTCCCAGTGCAAACATTAAATGGCTGAGTGCATGAAAGCATTAGCTGAGCGCTGAAAGTTGCAATACAGTGCACTGTTGCTATACTGCAGAGGTCTTTAAATGGTGGGGTGCGCCCCCTGGGGGTCCGTGGCTGCATTCCCAAGGAGCGTAAATGCTTCTCTGAGTACTTGTAAATGAAGATGTCCTGGAAGCCAACTTTGTCTATTTTGTGGGTTTCCAGACAGCCTTCATTTACATGCAGGGTTGAAGTGCTTAAAAAACAGAAGTGGGAACTGCAATCCCTTAGATTGTGATTGGGGTCAAAGACTTAACTAAAAAGAACCAACTATTCAGTGTCTTCTTGTGTTTTTACCTTCAGGTAAATGCATATAAAAATGCACAAACCTTAAATGCAAGATAAATGTAAGTTAAATGAATGAGTGGGAAATGCAGTCTTTTAAATTTAAAATTAATTAATTAAAAATTAAATCTCAGTTGGTTAATGTGATCCCTGTAGATGTCTGTATATGTGATCAAAGGGCCAAAGAACTGAATCCTGATTGGTGGGGAATAGTGACTATGTATAATGCTGCGAGGTCCCATCGCGTAACAAAAAGCACTTTGAATATATAATTCATTATTTTAAAATTGTATTGCACACAGTCTACAATAGGCTGCCATGAAATAATTTAGTGTTTAGGATAAAAACAAGTGTGTTCAAAGTATATATAGTAAAAGGTAAAATGTACATAGTGTCGTAGCGATTATATATAGCCTCCATTTTAGCATTCCATTCTAACCTACCATCTTTTTAAGATGGGGGGTTGAATATGTTTTTCATTAGCACGAGACAGTGTCATGTACGCATTTATTTTTGGCAGATGTTGTTTGGCTAAAGTCTGCGTTGTTAGTTCCAGGAGCATACATATTAAAACGTGATATCCTTGCTAATGTGCTCATAAGAGATGACTCTCTCTTTCAGACTAAGTAAAATTATTATTCTGCATCTCTTGCAGAATGTGAAAAGATCTGTGTTTTATCATTTAAACTATGCCCTTGTTGAAATCAGCATAAGGCACTTCACACTAGCGTTTTCATGAATGCTGCAGAGGGCTGTGATCAAGATTCAGCCCTGCAGGCCCTGACATTCATCCTAAGAAGGAAGGTAGCTGTGCAAGCAGAGATGTGCGCAGGCTTGCTCACTTAGACGGTTGATTCATTAATGCACGGAGGCCAGCTTCCTGAGCCATTACACCAAGGTATGGGGTCACGTCATTTCAACTGGGCCTGGCAGAAGGATACTTCTATTATGCTCTCGTTAGAGTGGGAGTATTTTTGATAGATAGGAGTAACACTAGAAATAATTAACGTGGTTGAATTGTTTGTGTTTTTCATCATTCTAATAATGCTTATAACAGTGATGAGTTTCATCTGTGTAATAAGAGCAGCTCACGCTTTATTTACAAGGATTAGATCTTTTCAATAAACATTTGAAAATATATTGTTGTTTCTCTTCTTTGTAAAACTTTGGGCAAGTAAAAGTGACAAACAAAAGGGTTAGATTTGATTCCACGATTTCCTTAGGAATATGTGGTCATTTTCGAGGTTACCAAGATTATCTGTAACTTTGGAGGTTTAGGAGTTTAGATGCTGTACTGTGAGCTACCCGAATCAATATTTACTGATGATATGTGTAGACTTAATCTCTATATGGTGAGGATTTGTTGAACTAATACGCAGCCCTACTAAATTTGTAGGAACCGTATAACAATAGGGCAAATATTTTTATAGTGTCCATTAAAGTACACTTTCCAAAACTCAGTTAACACACTTACATTAGTTCTTAAAAAGAAATAAACCTTTATCTTCATATAATTTCAAATGACTCCATCAATCAAAGCCTAGATTGACTCCCAAACAGCCTTTCCATTTGGTGATTAACCAAATGCATACATTTACTTTTCTTTCAGGTAGCAGGCACCCTGGTGAGAACAACTGTTTCTTCTTTAACCCTCTGTCCCTTCTTTCACTTCACAGCACAGTAGACCCCCAAACCCTCTACCACCCTCCATCCCTTCACTTTCACACAGAGTCATTACAAGGCCTACATTAACCATTGAGGGACAGTTGTTTTCTAACAAATATAATGGGAATAGTTTGGGTCATATTAAAACAGCATGGGCATGTCAGTACCCATAGATTCTGCCTACTTTGAGCTCTGTCTAGATTTAATGTGAAGAACTCGGCTACACTGGCATCATTACACATTACACAGTATTCTTCTCATATACTCATTGGTGAGGGTCTCATTGTGTATGGCTCATCTACAAGAATCAATACTTTGAGGAAGATGCAAAATAGGATGACGCAAATTAGGAATGCAGATGAGAGTACCTCAGAACGCAGAATCAGAGTTATTGTTCTGGATTTCAAGTCACAGATGACAGACAAATCTAAGAAATGCAGATGTGTTCCTCTTAATTGGATACCAAGTTGTAATTACAGGAGAATGAGATGTCAAGATGTGGAACCAACTGATAATATATCGTCAAGCATTTACAACCAGAGGTTTTGGGAAAAAACTGGATAAATTATGAGTCACCATATGCTACAAGCTAGTGATGCCAAGCCCTTTGTTTTTGCTACGTCTTCGCTAATTTCTGCAGCCACAACTGTACATAAATCAAATAAGTGATTAGCCTTGGTGAGAGGAAGGAACCAGACAATACCTCTGTTCAATGTTTCATGTCCAGGCTTTAGGCTGTATCTGTTTCAAAGGAATCTATTCCATATTGACCTTTAGTATTCCATCTTTTGGGGAGAACTTTGATGGCAGAGGATGACGTCCTGCCTTGAGATTCAGTTTACAAGGGAATGGACTCCCCATTGGAGAAAGCATGCACAGAGGCCATTTGGCATTTAAAGCCAGCCTTTAAGTAATGTGCATGATTCAGTCAGTCCATTTTGACAGATGTTAAGGCATTGCTTTCAATGATCAAGGTATGGTCAGTTTGCCTTTCACGGGTAAGAGAAGCTTATTTGTCAGCAGGAGCAAATGTGACAGCTCAAAAGCACAATCATTTCCATGACTGGTAGACTGATTCAGTCCAGGAGGCAGCTAGACTGAATGTTTTGTTTAGTGAGCTTAAATATTTTGGTGAACAGTCACACAATACAACAGTTGTTCAAAGAACATCAGCATACTGGTGGGTAAAGAAGTGATCCACTGATACTAATTTCTCATTCAATAGCTTCACTTTACCTTATCCCTTGAGGCTCCACTCTCAATATAGGGTTCTCCAAAGTCGGCCCTGGAGGGCCGGATCCATGCCAGAGTTTTAGCCTATCCCCATTTAGATAAATGTAGTTATCTTAAAAATCTGGCATGGATCCGGCCCTCCAGGACTTACTTTCAAGAACCCTGATCAGGAGTTACAGAGTTTGGCAGCCGTTACCGAGAAGGAGAGACCGCCCCACCTGGTCCTGCTGTATCTTGAAGAGATCTCTTTTTTCCAGGAGGAGGATCTCAGAACTCTCCTGGGGGTATACCATTGGAACATGTTTTTTAACTGCAGCGAGCCTTTACTATGCACAGCTTTATATACCGTGCTCAGAACCTTGAAGGAGATACGTTGCTTAATGGGAAGCCAGTGCAGGGCGTCAAAGTCCCTCCCTGGCAGTTTGTTGCTTTGGAATGTTCTGGATCAGCCTTACTGCTGCGTTCTGAACAACCTGAAGCTTGTTCAGAGAGGTCGCATTGATGTTGAGGTATAAAGAATTGCAGTAATCAAGCCGGGAGGTGACAAGTGCAAAGATGTTGGACCGATGCAATTCTGATGGGATAAACTGTAATACCCTTCTAAGGATCTTTAAAATATAGAAACAGGTGCTGACTGTGTGGTTGACCTGAGCATCAGAGGTCATAAACTCGTCGGAAATGACGCCTAGATTTTTAGCTGTCTTAGCTGGGACAGGAAGGGTACTACAATCTGCCAGCCACCAGGCAATTGACCAGATGAAGTTCTGTAAGCCAAAAACCAGTATCTCGGTCTTATCAGCGTTAATCTTAAGGGAGTTACCCTTCATCCAGCAGATAATGCTTGCCGTTCACTGGTTGAATTTCGCCACAACCAATTACAAATCATTAGAGATAGAAACAATGATTAGCGTGTCGCCCGCATAAGAGATCACCTGGAAACCAAATGATCTCACCAGCTCAGCCAGTGGGGGTCACACTAATGTTAAATAGGATGGGACTCAGAGAGGAGCCCTGAGGGACCCCACATGGAAGGCTGAAAGCCCTAGCTCTAAAACCTCTGCAGCTAACGATATTCGTTCTTCCCAACATAAAGGAATGGAGAAGCTGCAGGGCTTTACCCATAACTCCCACTTCCTGCAGACGCTGAATCATATGCGTCAGGGAGACGGTATAGAAAGTTGCTGACAGGTCAAGCATAATTAACACCGCAGTTCCTCCCTGATCCACTTGCATGTGGATCTGGTCAGTGGCGGCAATATGGGCAGATTCTGTGCTGTGACCAGCACGGAAGCCATTCTGAGAGAGGGCTAAGCACTCCTGGGACTCAACATGATTCATCAGTACGGTGTTGATGAATTTCTCCACAATTTTGGTGGAGGCAGGGAGAAGGGAGATAGGGCGATAGTTTTTCAGCTCAGAGGGGTCAGCATTGTTTTTTTTAGGAGTGGTGAGACAACAGCCTCCTTCCAGGTATCTGGGTAATTCCAGGATAGGAGACTGTTGTTGATAACCTTGCACAGGAAGTTAGCTACAGGGTCAGGGACCAGTTTAAGTATGGAGGGAGTACAGGGATCTGATGGAGCACCGGATTTGAGGCCCATTAGGAGATATTTCGTTTGTTGAGCAGGAATTTGAGAAAATGAGGTAAGGGCATGCTACTCACGGTCCTGGGTAACCTCCTCAACATCTTTCAGTTGCTGGACTGTGATTTATGGGAAGGAATTAAATGCATGCCTCTTGCGGTCCTGAGTAACCTCTTCGGCCTCAGGGTCTTCAATTTCCATAGGACTAAACTCCTGGAAGATCTTGAGGACCTTGTCCTGAAAGTAAGTAGCTACTCTATCACAGAAATCTTGGGAGGGGGTCAGCAACTGAGTTCCTGGTGGCTCAGAGATCTCCCTGATGACCCTGAAAAGCATACTAGATGAATTGTCTGCTGATAGAACCTTTTCAGTAAAGAAACAGGATTTGGCTTGGAAGATGGCGTGCTTGTATTTCTGTAGCAGGTATTTCTGCTTAGCCTTTTCCCTAGAACAGGGGTCCCTACCCCATTTACTTTCTTGTCTGCGGCACTCCCGCCTAAGAGATCTGAGATCTTCTGAGAACCCTGGGGCAGATGGTTTAGCTCTTCTAGTGATGCAGTCTTTAAAAGGGGCTGCAATGTCAAGAGCCTTGTTAATCCAGTTGTGGAAGCCATCGGCCCTGGGGGGGAGCAGAGTTTGCCTCCCATCACAGGCTGTACCCGAGGCGGCCTTCCACTTAGTGGCTGTGAGCTTGTTCAAACAACTACAGTGTATGGATCTCAGAACAGAGCCCTCCTTCACCGTAGTGTGGAGGGTAGGGCAGACTCTGAACTCGATCAACCAGTGGTCCACCCAGCTGAGGGGCTGAACAGTCTCAATCTCTAAGTTGTCATGGTTGGTGAAAATGCCATTCAGGGTGTAGCCGGCGGTGTGGGTTGGAGATTGAACTAATTGCTCAAATCCCAAAGATGTCATGAGCTCAAGAAGGAGCGCTGAATCATTGTCTTGTTTGTTTTCTAAATGATAAATAAAATCCCCTAGTATGGTGAGATGAGCAAACAAATGGTTCCAATGTTTTATACCAAGACTCTGTAAACCTGGTTCAAGGGCCAGGCGGGCAGTATACCAGGAGGCCTGAAAAGCTATAAGTATCGGATAGCTTAATCCCGAACTAATCTACCCCCAGTAGCGAGCCAGGGTCACCATCCACGATGTATAGAGTGCATCTAAGAGAGTTCCGAACCACCAAGGTCTGTCTGCCACCTCTACGGTCAAGGCGGTCACATCTGAGAAAGATAGAGCCAGGGGGAACGGCATCTGTCAGGTCTGGACCCGAGTTCTCCCTGGCCCATGTCTCAGTGACATAGAGGCAATTTAAGTTAAGAGTTTGGATAAACAGACCAATTTCGGTTTTGTGTTTGGGCATGGAGTGTGCTTTTATTAATGCTCCCCAAAAAGGACTGGATTTGGAACTAGCTTTGACGTTAGTCCCAGTCTTCATCTCCATCCCCAATTCCTTGGGGCCCCAGAATGATCCAGAGACAGAGGCCAGGCCATATGTGGGTCTGAAATTGCAGTGCTGACAAGATTCAGCCTCCCCAGTAGTAAGGACAAGCTAGTTTGCACACCCCTGGTGGAGTGATTTGGGACGTAGATTGAGAAGACATGTCCTGGAGTAGATTATCACCGGGGCATTTTTATCTTCTGGGGAAAAACAGGCAGCATGTCTGGTCCCTGGCGCCGACTAGGCGCGGACGGGCACAGACAGGCTTGCCTTTGGTGCGCCAATGGGCATCCCGCTGAGCGTGTCTGCTGCGTGCCCGGGGTTGCTTCGGCATTTAATGCCTCAACTCAAGAGTGTACGCAAGTTGGATTTCTAACCCCGAAGATGGCGGCTAGCTAAAGGAAGTGTTAAGATTTTGCAGGTTTGCTGCTAGGAAAACCGTAATCAAATATATTATGGGATCTTCCAACTTCCAGTAATCTCGCTGTTTCTTTTTTTCTTTCAGAACATCAGGAGAGGAAAGCATCCACCACCGTTTGGATTGAATCTGGAATACAGTTTGTCCACAATTAAAATGGCGTGTTCTCTGGTCTGGATTCTAATATTAATAGCAGACATAGTAGGGGTGTAACGGCTTTTGTGTCTGAGTGTGCATATTCTTGAATATTATCTAAAGTGGGACAGTTTTGGTATTCGCTTGAAAAACGGTCTGGTATAAGAAAGGGGTAAGTGAGCATATGTCGGCAATCTCCATTAATCTCAAAGTTGGCCACTATACAAACAAGTTTGGTCAGACTCTCTGAGAAGAAACCCAGCAGTCATGAGGCAACCAGCAGCGCTGTAACTATCTATAAAGAGGATTGAGGAATGATCTATTAAGAAGATTGCAAACTATTTCCCATTGGAGTCACTGGTTATATTCTGTTCGGGTTCATTGCAGCAATCTGATGCTCATATTAAAGAACATTTTTAGAAGTGACACACTAAATCCACTGGAGAGACTCCATAGCACATAACACGAAGTGGATATTAGGGCTAGATTGGAAGCAAAGATAATACCACAGACCACTTCTGCAACATAGTGGGAACAAGACAGGTTCCACTTCCTGCAGCTGGTCTTATGAAATGTGTTACAGGCTGGTTCCATGATGAATCAACAACAATGTCTCCTAGGAAAAGCCAGCATTGCACATGTGCATTTGATGTGTGCCACGCGGAGATGGGTTCTACAATGGAGATTGAGAATGCGGACTGTTCCCCACTGGGACCCCACTCCAAATGCCTCCATTGAATGACGATCTGTAGGTTCTTTTGACAGAATGTATCCTTGCTGGAAAAATGGTGGCGAGCGTCAAAGGACGCCTAACTAGATATCACTCAATGCAGTTGGAATTAGTACTGATCAAAGAAACAGTGTACGTGTTGCTCCACAAGTAAATAAAAGATTAACTGCAACAGTATTTAAATTTGTGAAGCAGTCTTTACCTGAGATCTGTAGTCTAAGTGTATAATTATATTAATAATGGTCATATATGTAGCATAAATAAAACATTTTTTTAGGAATATTATGTGTCTATTATCTATCACCTCACTCAATGGTACTCATTTCATCACCATTTGAAGAGTGAAACATTAAGTAAGTGTATGCAAAGATTCACACTGATGCCCCAGGGGCTGCATCCAACTGTTTGCAGCCAGTTCGGAATACCCTCATCTATTTTGCCAGATTTGGAACTTGTTGTCTAGGTTATACAAGGACTTCTGCATCAAATGCCCTAATCCCCATCCTCACCGCCTTCATCGACTCTGCCATATTCCTGAACACCTAGAAACATGCCTCTGTCAAGCCCCTAGCCTTGCTTTCCAACTACAGACCTATCTTTCTCCTACCAAAGGTCTTGGAGAAACTAATCAATCAACACCTCACCAAACACCTCGGAAACCAACAGCTCCCTAAAGCCACAGTCTCCAAATTCAAGCCCAACAACAGTACAGAAATAGCACTCAACGCCGCCACAAATGACATCTGCTGAAAACTTGACAGAAAAGACACAGCAACCCTCATTCTCCCAGACATCTCTGCATCATTTGAAACAGTTTCGCATTCCATTCTCATCAGGCTCCAGACTCCTGTGACTGGCATCAAAGGACCCACTCTCTGCAGAATCTACTCCTCCTTAATGAATAGAACACAACCAGTCAGCGTAGCACTTTACGCTTTTAGGAATCCTGCAACTCATCTGCAGTGTGCCTCAAAGTTCATTGCTTAGTCCCACCCACTTCAATTCATATATGATCGATCCCTCTGGCCAATGTTATCTGAATACGCATCAATCTCTTCTCCTGTACCGTCCACACACAACTCGTACTCTCCCTTTCAGACAAGAGTTCCAACTTGAGAAGCAAGTTTACCGCCTGCATAACCAAAGTTGCTAAGTGAATGAAAGTCTCAAGATCAACACCAACAATATAGAAGTAGTGATCTTCAGCAAGAACACCTCACTGTGGGACTCTAACTGGTGGTCAGCTGAACTCAGGCTCACACCCAGCACCCACAGCAGGCACCTCAGAATCATCATCAATTTGGACATGGCCATAGAAGTCACCCTAGTCACTGCATCCTGCTTCCACACCCTGAAGATGCTGAGGAAGGTCTACAAATTATTTCCAGGCAAGACTAGAAAAATGGTCACTCACACCCCAGTCATTGGCATGTTGCACTACAGGAACAACCTCTATGCTGGGATCACCAAGCAATTCAACAGAAGACTACAAACCATCCCAAACTTGGCAGCCAAACTCATGCTCAACCTCCCGCACAAAACTCACATCACAACACACCTCAAGGAGCTCCACTGGCCCCTGATACACAAAGGTACTCATCTCAAACCCCTCACACACATTCAAGGCAATATACAACTTAAGCCCTACCTGCCTGAACAGTTGCATCCCCTGCCACCAATGACTCAGGCACCTTAGCTCTGCATGACTCCTACTCATCCACATCACGGGCACTCCCAGAACCAGACCTGGAGGACGGGCCATCACTTAATAGCTCATAAAGTATGAAACGACCTCCCACTCCACATCAGTGCCTCTTCCTCTCTTCTTGGATTACACAAGAAGCTGAAGATCTGGCTTTTCAATCAACCAACCGACAATGGGGAGGGCTAGGCACATATATCTGTTCACTGCCAGAATACCCTCTCTGGTGATGGTGTGCTTTACAAATACACATAACATAATATAGCATAACAAACAAATGCATTAACCTACAGAGTTATATAGAATACAAGCCAGTAGTTTGCTGGTTACCCACAACCACCAGAGTCAGGCACATTAATCTTCCATGCCATTTTGTGTTGATTAAAACCAGTGAGTACAGTTTACACTGTGAGTCTCTTTTGGACCAATATTCCAATTTCTAGCACTGACACAGTGACCAGCATATTTCCCCTTTAGAGTATGTTGCACATATGGCACTTGTTGATTGTCTAGGGATTTAAAGACAATATTACATGAACATTTTGAGGGGTCTATGGCAAAGACTCCCGAAGACAAATAGTACATTTTTCAAGCACACCATAACAGCAACTGTTAAAACTGAAAAGAAAATTAAAGGACAATTTACTGGAAGATTTGGGAGCTCTCCAAAAGCAGAATTTGGGTAAAACTGTGACGAATGGGCATTTCTTTCGATAAATCTTTTTATTGAGATTTGTTTAAAACAGTAGTAATAATACATGAACTTTGGCAAGGAGGTGTGTGGTTTTCATATGAATGACCACTTCAGTGCATAATTTGAGGCAGAGGTTTCCGGTGCGCAGCACTGGCACTTAATCGTCAACACCAGAGCTTTACCTGAGCACCAATTAAGAACTCATTCATTTATGAATTAACATGAAGTGACTTTCCCAGAATCACAGGATTTTGAGCCCACACCAGACTCCAACCTCGTTCCCCAGCTCTGGGGTCGGCAGCTCTAGCCATTACGCCACATCCTATCACCGCTTTCATGGTTAGTAGTTGGTTGTGTCTTAGGCAGGGCTAACAGGAGAAATGGACTGGTGCAAGCTGCCTCTTGACGAAAGCCCGGCACTTCTTTTTTTCCCCAAATAAACAACTGGAACCTTTCAAATACATTGCAATAGGTCTCTAACTATATAGGCTCATACGGTCCTCTCACGGCTCCTTCGATCCTCCCGTGTCTTGTGAAGGTCTATGATCAGTCAACCACATTGGGAATGTACATTTTAAACATGTTAATCCAAAAGACATGGTCAAAACTGCATCAGCTTTAAAAGATTCTTTTACCGAGGGCGAAGGGGAAAGTGGAGCTCAAATGAGCTTTTAGGAAGGGTTCCAGACAACTGGAGAATGGTTAATTTAAAACCTTCCTTAGACAGTAACATTGGTCAAAGTTACTGATTTTTAAACTACAACAGCACATAAGAGATAGCCTTATGAGCATATTTTTAGGTACAGTTATTAATAAAAGGGACATTCCTAAGCACATTTTGCCAAAAGCATCAACGATAATGAGATCAATAGTGAATCAAATCCTATAAAGGTCTTAATGCAGCTAAATAATGTTTGTCATAAACATAGCATTAGAGGTTGGAGTGCCTGAGAAAGGTAGAGCCTGGCTCCTGTTAGATGCTTCCTGCTCAACCCGACGTCCCTCCTCTTCATTGTAAGCACAAAGTCTAATAAAGCTTTGACTTTTTTCTTTTCACCAGCTGTCTCCCTTTGGAGTGCTATCTGTCTTATACCCTCAATGGGTTCAAAGGAAAACGGACTGGAGATTGCCCCTTGCTTTTTAGGTCTCATCAGGAGACAGCTTTTAGTGTCTGTTGTCCAAGACCAATTGTGGGCAATATCAATACCTAAAATGGGCTTTAGCTCAGCCCATTGTTTGTCATTTGTTGAACTATTCGCCAATCGCATTTGATTACAAACTATTTGACGCCTCTTCTTCTGTTTTTTCGTCTGATGAAGCATAGCTTTTATACCATCCTTTTGATTGGATAACTTGTATTCTTCACAGTTCCATATGAGAAAACTGCTTGTTTTGTTTCCAGTATTCCTGGGTCTTGTCTGCTGCTTCCCCTGAACATCCCTGTCCTCCACGCTTTCCATCTTGCTCTTCCCAAGTTCGTCCACTGCTTCTACATCGCCTCCCTCTCAGGTCTTTTTGTTTTGTTGTTATTTTTTATTTAGGTTGCACCACCTCCCCCCATTATTTCCTTTCTCTACACATTAGAGACAGTCGGTTTTGAAGTGTTTTGTTGAGCTGATTTTTGATGTCAGGCCACTCCTACGTGCAAAATATATGCTCTTTGGCAAACGTTTGATATTTTTCAATTTACCTCTCCAAAAATGGGCACCTGTCATCTGTTCAAAGTAATTTAAAACAAAAAACAAAATGGTGGCTCTATCACAACCTATATCTGTGCATACCTGTTGATGGAAATCATCATCACATAGCATTATGAATCATGCATGTGCATGTGTGTTGAGATGTGCACATGTATTCATCATTGCACTGTTTTTCTGATGCAGCTTATCATCAAAGAATATTTTCCTGTAAAGGATGAAGCGGATTTTAAAGATGGTGTGGGCTGGCAAAGGGACCCCATGGAGTTCTATCAAGATAGGGGTGACGTGATCATATTTCTTCAGGCCCTGGGTGAGACATGCTGCGGAATGTAGGATGCCTTTAAGGGGAGTGAGTTTAGAGTCTAGGGGGCCCTGGAGCAACGTGTTATCACCCTTCATAAGTGAGAGTATGAGGGGTGAATAGAAGTCACTTTCTAGAAATAGCTTCACTTATTTAGTAGAGGGAGATCCTTGATTTTTGACAAAGTATTGTTTGGGGTGTCCAGGGTGAATCCAATTGACTAGGCAGTCAGTGAAAGTTGAGGTTTGAACCCATCAAGGTTTGCGTCAATAAGGCAGCTTTTCACTATTTCTTGCTTGTTGATTTTTGGCAAATAACAGAAATTTGTTTGAGTTGAGATTCAGGAAGGTGCTGGGAATTAATGCCTGGATGAGTTGCAAGCAGTGCTTGAGTTTTTGGATGATTGGAACAGAGGAGACTTTTAAGTCTAGGTGTGTATTGATGGCATATTGGTGAATCTTAATGCTGTTATCTGTGACAGGAATCCCAAGCAGCTCTTTGTAGTGGTTAAAGAGGGAAACGTCCTTTTTAGGTCTCGCCTGACCCAGCGCATGCGCTGGTTTGGCGAGACTTTTTATGAGGGCTCAAAAAAGTGCTACCACTGTAGCCTAGAGCTACAGTGCATGTGCGCGGGCGCGCGCGCCTCACTTTCGCGGCCGCATGGCCGCTTTGATGTTTGATCGCGATCACTTTCACTTTCGCGGCCGCACGGCCGCTTTGATGTTCTCCGTGAGGTGAGCCAGTTGTTTTTTCCTGTTTATTACTTCTATGTAGTAATGGTGGCACCCGTGCGCCGCCATTACTACAGAGCAGTAATAAACAGAAACAAGCATTGGCATAGCCAATAGGTCTCGCTTTTGGGACCTTATAAGTATTTAGTTATGCAACTGTTGCATGGCTAAACACTTATAAGGTCCCAAAAGCGAGACCTATTGGCTATGCCAATGCTTGTTAAGGAAGGCTTTTGAACGAAAAGCCTTTACAGCGAACGTGGCAGCACGACGGCGTCATTACTACACCCATCTTTATGCCGAACCATTTACTGCACTCATGTCAGTACAGGTTCAGGGTAGGGGTTACGTCCTATTGTCAGATTTAGGGCTCAGGGCTCAGGGCTAGGGTGGGGTGGTTTTAAAGCTAAGGGTGTGGGGAGTGGTGTGAGACTGTGAGGAGAAGAGACGGAGAATGGGTGAACTGCACAAGCCCCATATAACCAGAGGGGGAAGCGTTGTGACACCTATCTGTTTTAAAGTACAGAGCTGTCCTAGATGCGGAATATTAGTGTCTCTAGAAGTCCGGCTAGCGGCAGCCCATGAACTTTGGGAAAATAACGTAAACATAAAGGAAGGACTACATGTTGGTTAACTTACTGCAAAAGCACGTTTGGCAGAAAACACTAATCAAAATATTACAACAAAGCTGCAACGATAATTGGCCCATTTCGGAACTTCTAAAAAACAAAAAAGTAAGTGGAAATGGTTACCTGCATACGCATTCGTTTTGAACAATTACTACATATAAAACAATTTGATGTTAAAAAGGTCATTGTAAAAAATGGACACGTTAACATGGCGTTTGTAGTGCCAGTATTTTTATGATACTGTATGTGACAGAGTGTTTTTTGTCTACGATGTAGAAATCGCCGCAAAAATGCCAGTCTCATGTAATAACTGCGTTCTAAAAGGCATTGGTAATCCACATTTCGTTGAAGCGTCATACATTCTGCTAAAGATGGCAGGGGATAGTATGGAACCCTGGGGAACACCACAGAATATAGTGATCTTTAGGGCCTTGGGGATGCCCATGTGAACAAAACTGAAATCAGTTGGAAAGGTAAGAGGAAAACGAGAGTAGAACATTGCCAAGTGAATACAACCATTATGGCATTCTATGAGAAACAGTGGGCATAAAAGAAAAGCAGGCCTAGTGTTGTAGATATGCTGTTGGGTCTCTTGAACCTTTTCACTTGAAGAAGAGGTTGATAGCATTGCACATATCTATGGAGTATGGGATTGGTCGGCCAGGCAGCGCTTGATACAGTGCTTGATTGTCTTGGAGAAGGTTCTGCTTCTGTTGCTGACGTCAATGATGGTATTGGTACAGTTTTTTGCTTTAGCTAATGCATTAAGCTGTCTGCATGTTGTATGGTGGAACTTCCGTATAATAGGGGCATGTGGAGTTTTGTTTTTCTTCCATTTTGTTTCCAGTATGCAGATGAAGTGTTTATTGTCCGCAAGGTCTTTATAACACTAGCACTCAAGGACTTCATTTGCACCTATGTATTCTAGTGGATGCATGTATGTTTAAAGAATATTTTTTTTAAATGTTAAAATTGTTTAGAAAGGTGCTATTGTCAGACGTGGAGTTGGCAGGGTTAAAGAATTGTTTGTTGGTGAAGAAGTCTTTGGAGGATTCTTAGGTTTGGTCTTTTCTTTTGGGTTGACCTCGGTTTGTTGGCAGGATGCTGAGTAGGGAGCTAGGGATGGCAAGGTGCTCAATGTAGGTGTGTCAGAAGGATGAGAAGGTGAAGAGCCAAAGATTATTTAATGAAGTCCTTGTTCTGCCCTGGAGGCCTGTAGATGAGATGGAAGGCAGTAGTCTGATTTGCCGGGAGTGTGAAGTGGCATGAGAGTTGAGTCGAGCCTATGCTGCAGAACCAGGACAATTTATGGATGACAACAAGTCCTCCTCCCTTCTTATGTGTGTGGTCCCCAGTGATGAGGAATGGTGTCTAGGATGGGTGAATTAGACATGTTTCTGTGATGAGGAGGGTATCAAGCTTGCGACAGGTGATGAGGTCTGCGATGTATGGGTCGTGGAGTACTGATTGTTTTGTTTGTTTCTCTGGGAGTGGTAGAAGATGGAGGTATAATGGCCGATGCTAGTTGAAAAGTGCTGCCCGTTCGATCCTTGAACACAGATGGGACAGATATTTTTTTATTTCTGTTTGTATGGCACCTAGCCTAATGATATCTCCTTTTTGTGTTCAAAGGGTTTTCAGTGATTTTCTTTTTAATTTGTGAAATGTTGTGAGCTAGGTCATTAGGGCAAAGGTGTCACGTTTTTTTTTATTAACTACGGTGTTGTTGGATATACAACACTTTTCTCTCAGCTCTCAGTGATGTAACTAGGTGAAAGATCCCATGACATCATTTCTAGCGATGTCACGGGTCAAAGATCATATGATGTCATCATCACCACCACTGAGGCTTGACTTGCACCCACCAAGCTACAGTAAGGTTGAGAGGAATTTATTAGAGAGTCACCGAGACACTTGTTTTCATTTCCTGCTTCAATTGACAAATGAGTGGATGCTGGGAGTTGCAGTCTCAGGGTGGAAACGAAGTGACAGGGTGGCATAGAGTCATGGACAGGGTCAATTGTAACCCCGACCCAAACTAGTGTGCAATAACCTTGCATCCCTCTGAAAGTAAGACCTTTGAAGCCACTCTATGGTTTACAACTGGTATATTAGCATAGAATAAGTATGAGCAATCGTGCACCCAATTGATGTGTGTACAGGTTAAATAAATCAAATGTTACTAAAAACATGACCACGTATTGCTGCGCCGTGGAGGCCCTTTTGCCAGGTGGAGTCAGATTACCTTTCAGTCGCAAATTGCTATATTTAGGTGTTAAACTGATATTAATGAGGTGAAACATTTGCCCACATAGTGTTACCATGTGTAACACTGGCCAAACCGTGAAGTAAAACTGCTTAATGTGCTACGTTATACCACTTTATTTGCCTTTTCTTGCTGCATAATTTAGTTAACCCTATTCCAGAATTTGGTTCACACCTGACACATGATTCCAGTGGTCCTGGTTATGAGGCAAAATCATGTGTAAAGCAAAGAGGAAGTCTTTGAGGCAGATTGTAGTATGGCATGGTGGTACGTGAAGTCTGACTACATGCTGCTATTCATTATGCAGCTTGTATAGTACATAAAGTAAAGGAGAGCATAGGGTATTACCAGGTGTAGATGGTTGTCTCTCCATCGCAGGAGCATGCAGGACATGCGCAGGGGTATGTTAACAAGGGCTTATCGCCACCAGAATGTCACCTTTTTGACAATCTGGTGGCGATAACCCCTTTGCCTTATTTACAAGGCAGCGTTAAGCCACTCAACGTGGCTTAAAGCCGCCTTGTAAATAATTTACCTTTCACACAGCCCTTATCGTAGAAGGGTCGAGCAATGAGTGTTGCAGTGGGCGTTTCTATGCAAAACCCATCGCTTTTTGATGCTGCCCCATACTTACAAGGGTTGTCTCTTCCTTTGAACGTTCAGGTAGAGCTGTTATAGAATGTTGGTTTTTTTGCCAGACAGTGAGGCACAGCTGATATGGCACGACTGGAGGCGTCTATTTCCTTAATACTTAATAAAGTATACGAACCCCACGCTGCCTCAGTCCATCTTTTCAGCTACCCTGTGGGATTGCCAGTAGTTAGACTATCAATCAATCAATCATTGTCATTTGTATAGCGCACTACTCACCCGTAGGGTCTCAAGGCGCTGGTGGGGGGGACGTTACTGCTCGGACAGCCAGGTCTTGAGTTGCTTCCTGAAGGCGAGGTGGTCCTGGGTAGTCAGCATTCCTCCCATAATCTCTTGAGTGTTTGTTTGCCAGTTGTATGCCTTGAAACCCGAGACTGGTGCAGCTTTCCAAGACTTCTACTCCCAGGTTTGATGAATTCTAAAAAGTAGTGCATTTGCATCCACTCTATTAGCACTTCTAGGGGACAGATTTGCCACTTGTTTGGTAAATGGGTTCTAAATATATCAAAGTTCCTGACCCAAAAAATTAACAAGTTAAAGCCTCTTAGTGAAATCAGGATGGGAAGAAAAACCAACAAAGGCGTAGCACACCAAAATCAATGTCCCCAAACCCAACCACTATTTACCAATTATTTGCCGAGTGTCAGACACCAAACACCCTCTCTCGAAGCTAAGCCCCTGATTTGCCAGTTTGTCCAACTCTACACAACAGCCATCACTCTCCGGTGACACCTGAATTCTTTGGTAATAACGAATCACTGTGCGAGGCCGAAAAGTCCATTGGTGACAGTTTTCCTGTCACCCCCTCTCCCCCTAAATCAGTGTCCATCCTGCTTAGTATCTCAAAGGGCCCCCTAAATGCACAGAATTGCCCTCCCTGTCTGCACTTTGATTTCATAAAAGAGCCGAGGTCAATATGTAATTGCCAAATTCATCAGCATTTCTGAGCAGACATAAACCTGAGCACATCATTTCCTAGATGCTTTTAATGCTTTTAGAAGCTTCGCCCAGTTCATGCTGAACTAAAAACCTGACTCCTTGCTGCTCTTCTCAAGTTTGACTTGTATTAGCGCCAAGAGACCAATCACTGGTCATAATGCACTTTGTAAAAATCAATACCATAACATGAAGTGATAAGGTATGCCATGATGACATAACTCCCCAGGAAGTGGAAGCAAAGGATGGCTGGGCTGGGCATGAAATGTGATGGGGAGTAAGGACTCTTAATGCGAGGGAGGGCCTTACTCTAATGGGCAGCTTTTAATGTCAGATACTGTGGACCTGATCCACAAAATGGCCTCCTAAACCTATATCCAGTCACACCTAGACACTCTACCACTCAGAAGTGTAGATTTACTAGTTCTGGGCATTCATAGACGTTCCCAGTAATACGCCAGGAAGGCTGGGCAGTTGCAGCCCTCTGGATGCAAACATGGAATGTTGTGGAACGTTTGCTCTTTTCCCAGTGCAGAGTATACGTGCACCTGCTATGCAAAGGCATATACTTTTTCTCCATAGGAAATACATTTTCCCTTGAAAAGACCACTTCCCACACATCCAGGAAGGTAGCGGACGTTTTGCTCCCCTTCGCACCCAGCCATGCCAGGCTCTTGCTGGAGTCTCTGACCGTTTCCAGGGTCATAAAGAGTCAGAGAGGAGTTTGTGAAATCACAAACACACAAGTTATTAGGCATTCGCAAAATCGCAAGCCAAGCCAATGTTCATCCACCAGTTCCTGGCTGCTTACTGCGTAATTGCGTTCGAGCAGTAGCGCCCCCCCCCCTTTCCCCCCCCCCCCCCCCCCAGCGCCTTGAGACCCTCCGGGTGAGCAGTGCGCTATACAAATGCCTATGATTGATTGATTGATTAATTGTAGGCAGTGATGACGTCCTGTTATGCTGTAGTAAAACCATTTAGACCTGCCGGGTTTGTTTACGACTGTAAATTGATTTGCGATTCGGGCTCTGCAAGTTGCAAAATTCAATCGCCAAGGTTGAGACTCTCTGATATCCAGTGAGAAGACAGCAGATGGAGTCACAGGTGGGTTTATTTATGTGCAACGCCCCACTTCCGTGACCTCTGGCCAGCTGCGTTTATAGACCCTTACCTCAGTTCAATTACCCACCTACCCATCAGCACCACATTCTGCTACCATGGATGCCACGCAGGCAGTATGCAGCGCCTAGCAGCACGAGAAACGATCTCTAACCACTGTTAAACAGCTAATGCTACGTATCGTGTGAAATATCACACATTCGATAAAAAGCGGCATTAGAAAACGCATAATTTCACTACAGAAGAAAAGTAGTAAGTGTTTCACTTCGGAAGAGGATGGTTGGCAAAAAAGTGCGAGTACTAAAATAGAACTGGAGCGGAGATTTCAATTTGTCCACCATTCAGCCTCTGGCTGGAGACCAGTTGAAGCTTTAATGTGATTACGAAGCGGCTCTGCTGCAACCTGCAGCGTCGAATGACATTTCGCCTAGTTTACGGGTGGACACTGCAGCCACTTCAACCCGCTCTAGAGCAGTGCAGGGCATATCTGGGACTAAATGGTTCACGGGACACCGGAAATCTCGTTCTGAAAATTCTTATGTAATCTCTGGCCATAATTCCTAAGAAACAATTTAAAAAAAAATATTTAAAAATTCTGCGTAGGGAAGTCGCAGGTAGGGAGATATTGGAGAGACGCAGTGTAAGCAGGGAAAAAGAGCTGAGGGTGTTGGGAGGTATGAGAAGTAGTTCAAGAAGCAGATATAACATCTCAGCACACTGAAGTTTGCAGTAAGACATCTCAGTGGGCTGATGCGCCTAGTGCAGAGATATTTCTGCAAAGATGCTTATGCTCTCTACGAGTCAATGGTTTAAAGTCAGACCGGATGCCATTGGCATTCAACCTTTGAAGTCTCGTTTTGGGATAAAATAAACACCATTGAGTTGGGTACAAATGTAACAAGATTATTTATTCATCCATGACTTGAAATCTGGACGGGCTTTGGGAAGAATCAGCCCCAGGTGAGGCATACCTGATTTAGGAAATTATTATGGATGTCGCGGTGGGGGATGCAATGAGGCATAACATTGGTTTTGGTGCCTTGCCTACCGAAACCTGCATGTTCACGAATTATCTGTGCATTTTCCCACAATAAATATTTGAAATTTGGTATGCTGATATGTGCCTTTGTAAAATTGAAGGAGTACAGGCTTTATCATACCCGGTAAATAACTTGAGGAGGGGGGGGGGGGGGGGCCTTCTGTGTTCAATTTTTAATTCCAACCCCTGTCAAGCCAGGGATTTTGCACAGAGGTCGGGATTTTCAGCCCAGTTGGAAAAAGGGCCCTAACCTTCAATCCCTCTAATGACCATAAACAGAGTACCAATCAGGGGGATGTAATTATAAATGGAGACTCCGCCACAATCAGGTGTCCCCGACAGGCAGAGAGGGCGGGAGCAATGTCAGGCGCCTTTATCCCTGCTGAGGTTGGTAAACTACCCCAGATGTGCCACTAAGTCTATAAATCAATGAAGGCACACGTCTGTCATGGCATCTTACAGGTTTCACGTTTTAAGGCCAGTAAGATAGCTTAGTGTGTTTATGCTCCTCCTGCAGAGACAGATGTGTGTGCGTCGGTGGAGAAGGATGCACGTGTAACACACACTGTGGGAACCTGACTGCTCAACTTAGTACGGTAAAGTCTCTCTGAGCCAGACACATTCCATCTGTGTGAGAACCAGTGCACTGTGGGGACATATTCCCCAATTATGTGTAGGGATTTTACAGCAAGTGTTTGCTAAAATGTGTTAGGACAGAAATATTTACTTTAGCCCTCTGAAAACATCCTCCACTTTCCAAGTGCATATGGAGTTGGACCAAAATACACTTTTCATTGAATATATTGGTCGACCTCGTGAAGATAGACGTGTAAAGTAGCTCAGTGGGTTATGTCTGCCGCATAGACTGGTGTTTAACCTGCACTTTGCTTCTTTCAATCCTGGTGAATAAAACATCGGTTAAGGGAAAACTGCAGGGATCTGTAAGTGAATGATAGATTTAAATCCCACTTAAATCGGTCTGTTGGTTGCGTACTGGCTGCAGAGACACAAGTGTTTTACACATTATAGGTCCTAACATACCTGAAGCACCATGATGTTATCCAGCTTGTGGGATGTGCTACAGATATGATCAATGTGCTGGATAAAGCCGTTTTTATCTTGCCTTTATCATGTGTCCTTGTCACACCAGGTGAATACACTTGCAAATCTTTTGTCCTCTGAAATTGAATTCTTGTTCCTGGGACTAGATCCAGGGAGGATCTTTGCACCCTTTGGGGCTGCTGTTTGCCAGCTGTCTCTATCATGCTTCAGCAGTCTTCCAAATTTGAAAATCTACAGGTACCTACTTTAAATCTCACTCAGCATGTGCCTGAATAACTCATAGAACTCATATTGTAACTGCCAAGTTTTCGTAGCCATCCCATCGTAAGATCCCTCCTGAATGCCTTTCTCTTTTCGCCAACTCGTTGGGAGTTGCATGTGTGTGTGTGGTGGGATGTTGAGGGTGGATACTGCCCAGCGGCAGCACTGGTTGATGTTGCTGCCTGTAGTATCTCCGGCCTGTGCACCAAAGCGCCATAAGAGGTGATAAAGTGTAAATGGAGCGCACTGAAGTCCGACAGTACCTCCCAGTAGAGGGCAAGAGAATTATTAAATGTTTACAAATTTACATCCGCGATCGTGTAACGATGCACCATCACACTGCTTGACAGTGTTCCATGGGTGCACTAGGTAAAAACACAAAGTCAAATATGAAGCCTGTTTAATGGTTTCCTAAGGCCGGTATTGGTGGTCAGGATTTGTATGCTTTAGTTAAAGACGTGTCATGATGAAAGGCAACCATATGGTTTTTCTATGGTGCTTAAAATAAGCATTTAGTCCATTTTTAAGCACTCCTTCATTTGTCAATAAGGCCACCGAGGCACAAAGAGATAAAACAATTTGCCCAAGATCACACAATTAGGTTAAGTGGGGAAAACTCGGTTAGGATTAAACTTTCCTGGTTCTAAAATTGACAATTTAGCCTCTGGGCACAGCTTTGCACTCTGCATGACACTTTTAAGCAGATGGGTGGTGAAGGATGATTCTAAATTAAGTTTTTATTTTATTTCTTTAGATAAGCAGACACAAAAGTGAACCCTTTACAGAGGAGCTGCCCCCGATCTGGTGCATAAAACATGATGATGGAGACCGCTGAATGGTAAAGTCTTTGATGACGCAACCATCTAACCACCTCTCTGCAATGTGTCCCAGGGACCCCACTGTGCTCCAGCTCCTTTCGACCATGTTCCTTCTGCCCCATCTGCAAACCGTCTACCTCCAGATGGCCCACACATCGCACAGTGAGTCTCCTATGCACCTCCTTGAGTAAATATGTAGGTTTAACCCATTCAAGTTTGTGAGCGAAGCCTCCAATGTAAGCGGCACTGCCAGGTGTTTATTCATGAGACCTGGATCTTACCCAGGGCGTTCCCACCGGCTTCAGTTGCTTGATCCTGGGCAAATCGTTTATCTCCTTGCTAAGCTTTGGAGCAGCTGAAAGGCTGAGCCCCAGTATTTTGTACTTTATATAAATACATCATTATATTTAACCACATTCTATGGCAAATACCAAGATTTATCTCACATGTATTGTCACAAAAACTGCTAGAAATAGCAATACGCAGGCATCACAAGGAGAGACGAAGACATTTAATGTGATGGATCGACAGTTTTCAGGAGCTTGGGTTAGTATTGAAGGAGGCTATTCAGTCTAGTGTCTGTGTTGTCCACTGGCTGTGGCACTGGAAGAACTACAAATAAGCCTGCATTCTCACTTGTCTACATTGAGTGGCCATGGAGTAGTACTTTACCCACATGAGCAACATTGTCAGCAGCGCAGCAAGGATGCCATGGGCTCCGCTGCATGCAACAGGGCCCCGTCGACTGCTGTTGTGCTAGTAAAATTCAGAAACAGTGCGGATTCGATGGGCCCCTCAGGTCTGTGCCACTGCACCTGCTGCACCGATTGTAGCAACGCCACTGTACATTATATGCAAACCTTAGAAACTCTTGGAAACACCCTCAGACATTCATACCTGGGTTCTAATGTCATTTATACTGTAAGCAGCTATCCATGAACCAAAGCAGGGAAGTTAGCAGAAACCTGCAATACACCCACAAAAATGCAGCACGAGTAGAAAAAGGCACCCAAATATCTGGCAATCTCACCAAAATCTGGCAATTCTCACCAAAGAGGCTGTTGTACACATGCACCCATCACTCATGCTAGACCGTCCTTACTGCTGCCCGGGCAGCACCTACCATCGGAGTCACAGGTGCTCTGGGACATGTTCCAGAGGTGGCCTAGGAACTCGTCGTAGTCCTCGGTGCGCGGCTCCACGCTGCCCTCGATCTGGCTGAACATGAGCGCCCCCAGGAGACTGTAGACCACCACGGACAGGATCAGGCACAGGTGTGGGAAGGCGGCCCAGAAGACAAGGCGCCACAGCTTCTGCTTCGGCCGCGCGCGCCCCGCCATACTCACGCCTGCAGGCAGGCCGGGCTGAGGAGCGCGTGCAGCGAGTAGGGCTCGCGGGAGAGTGGCGTGGTTCTTCTCCATTTCCACCGCGCAGCAAGAAGCAAGAGTCACACGGTGGGGAGGGCAGCGGAAGAGCACCTACCCCATCCTGGGCTGTTGTGAACTGACAGTGGATCTGTGCGTGGCTCCAGGTCCGTCGACGCGGAACTCAAGTCTCCCCTGCGAAGCTCCTCAGAAGCGCAGAGCCCCGACTGCAGCCTCATCCCAGAGGACGAACAGCCAACTCTCAACTAATCATCATTCAAATGCCCCTGTCAGGTGGTAACACACTGCAGCCAGCCAGGAGAGCGCTCGCTATTGATCGCGCGCAGTAATGTACGCAGATGAGCCACGCTGGGTCTGAGAGAAGCCTCTCTCTTTCCTTGTGCTTCCCACCCCGCGCTCCGCCGTGCTGCCGGAGCGCCTTATGCGGCAGAAACACTCGCTGGAAATGGACCCCAGAGCAGAGTGATGGAAGGATGCTGGAGCGAGATATGTCCCACCTGCCCCCGCTCTTCTCTACCACACCTCCGCGCTGACAGGAGTGTGTTTAAACTGATGAAAAAAGTCACGGTAACTCCATGTAGTAAAGTTGAACTCCTTTAATTAAGAATGAAGGTATATATTGACCCCATCCACAGCCAGTCAGAGAATTAGCTCCAGTGCTTGCTGCCTCCAACTGATCACAACATTGTACCATCCCTTACATTCCAGTGACGAGGCGCTGGTTATAGAGCAGAGCATCATCACATAGTTACAGAAGTTCAAAGTAAGCTTTATTTGTTCTTTGTATAGAAACCATAAAAGCAGAGAACAGCACCAATGACAGTGTGTTGTAGACAGAACAAAAATAATCGAAGCAATCCAAGAATTATCCACAACGAAGTTTATTCTTTTAAGGTTCCTCCGGAGTCCCTCCATCTCTGCTGCCCTGCACCTAACTGGCCAACTGGCAACGGCAAGTCTGTTTGCAACTTGTAACGGCCCTTAGAAGATGCACCCACACAGATAACACAAGCATAGAATACATGTCGCCTTGGATTGTGAAGATCACTGAATTATACTTGGGACCATAGAACCTTAGTAGGCAGGGACTGAGTTATTCTACCACCTTAGTACCCATGAGCCAGGGGCCGAGTAGCCTCCTATAGTGCCTCCTATAGTGTCTCACTTACCCTCCTACTCACTCACAGAGGATCAAGTGATTAGACACCCCAGAACACAACACCAGACCCTCTCAGGAATTGCGGTATCAGAACACACCCTTTCACTCTCACACTCGTACTTGTCCACAATAAGATCTGACAGAGACACGAGAAAAGTTTAAAATATTTATTTTAACTATCATGCTCTAGTATGCAGTATATGTGCCACAATAAGTAAGAAGATGCCTAACACAAATACGGTCAGCATAGTAAGTAATCCATAAATCATTAAAGGAGCTGTCATTATCTAAAGCAGGGTAAACTAATCCCCCCTCCCCTTCTACACAAGCAAAGTGATTATATATCAGAAGATCTCTGGGTGTTTGCAGCAGACCCCGTACCTTAGCATCAGGGCCAGACTGTCTACCGGGCGTTTTGGCATGCTGCCGAGCTGGGGGCTGATTTCGTTGATGGGGACCTCCGTGTGCTGAACGAAATTCGTTTTGCTTTGTTTATTTTGATGCACACGCAGTTCTCCATCAACAAAATTAGCCCCCACCGCAGTGACATCAGCCCCCAGCTCGGCAGCATGCCAAAACGCCCAGTAGGCAGTCCGGCCCTGCTTAGCATGCACAGATGTAGGTTCTACATCTCAGGTGTAGTAGCAAAATCTTCTGTGTATTTGCTTGTCTGTGCATACCTATATGTCAAAGAGTATATGTTCCCAAACAGCAGCTGCATGTGTGTTTTTTTCTCTATGTGCTAGAGCCTGACCAAAACAGAATAACAAGGGGCATTGTTGTATGACCTTATCTATAGTGTTCAGGCTAAAACCCAGGAAAATACAGAACACAACATAACAGCAAGTTCTGTGTGAAAGTACAGAGTGGCATAAAGCAAAGTAAGTGTGTGTAGTAACAAACATGTGCAAAGCAAAGCAAGGACTGCAGCGTGCTCAGGCTAACGTAGGGAAAACGGCAATGGGCATGCATGGGACTTATGACACTTCAACAGGACCCAGGACCCCGCACTGACATCTTTCATTCTCACACATCTTGCCTTGTTTTGGTACGCTGTCATTCTCTTCTGGGCTTCATGAACTTTAGTGCCCTGGTACTTTTGACTTAACCGAGTGGGACATAATCCAGAGCGAGACAGTCCTCACCATAACAAGGAACACGGGGACACTCCTGTAACCATGTGAGGGGTATTATGGTATGTCCACACTTTGTCCTGAACAAAGTGTTCACCCCACACGTTAAAGCTGTTTGCATATCTTCTTTTAGCAAAGGTTAGCCCTCTCAACTGCGCTATTGGATTCAATCAATCAATCAATCAGAACATTTGTAAAGTGCACTACTCACCCGTGAGGGTCTCAATGCGCTGGGGGGGGGATGCTGCTACTGCTCGAATAGCCAGGTCTTGAGTAGTCTCCTGAAGGTTAGTAGGTCCTGGGTCTACCATAGGAGGGTGGGGAGGGTGTTCCAGGTCTTTGCGGCGAGGTGGGAGAACGATCTGCCGCCGGAGGTCGCTCTTCAGATGCGGGGAACGGTGGCGAGGTTGGTGGAGCGGAGCTGGGAGTTGGGGGTATAGAAGGTGAGACGTCTGTTGAGGTATGCCGGTCCAGTGTTGTGGAGTGCCTTGTGTGCGTGGCTGAGGAGCTTGAAGGTGATCCTCTTCTTTACGGGAAGCCAGTGCGGGTTTCTCAGGTGGGGTGTGATGTGGCTGCGGCGAGGGATGTCGAGGATCAAGCGTGCAGAGGGGTTTTGTATGTGTTGTAGTCGTTTCAGGAATTTTGGGGATTGGGGCAAATATAATGCCACATTATGATGTTTAATACTCTTGTTCCTCAAAAATGACTGCATAGTTTCAGACACAAGTTGAACCCCATTATAGGTGATCAATTATTCAAGGTGCCCTTCTAGAGCAAAAATTCTCTCCAAAATTGGATAACCACTTGAGGACAAGTTTCAGCTACAAAATCATAGTATATCCACTTAGAGAAGTAACTAATGACTACAACCAAATATTTAGCACTGTTAGGTAATGCCACAATTGGTCCTGCCAAATCCAAAGCCAATTTACGCCATGGTCCTTGGGGCGATGGTGTGGCAACTAAGGGGGTATCCTTTGAATTCCAATGTTTGTTAGACATAATACACGCCTGACATTCATTGACAAATTTGTCCACATCCATATCAATGTACGGCCACCAAAAATAACACCTAAAGGGTTTTTCATGGACGTAGACCCTAAATGCTCTTTTTGTGCCAACTCCTGAACTTTATATCTCAACTCACTGGGAACTACCATTTTCCCAGCCTTCAGAAGAATGTTAATGTTTTTTTCCGTAGCGAGTCGATCAGCTAATTGGCAAAATACATTTAATTCCCCTTTAAAGTTTTTAACAGGAGGCCATACTTGTTGAGCAATCTGACTTTCTCTAAAATACTGTCCTGTGCACACGCATCATTCCATTCTGATTGGGTTACATTACCACAACACATGTTTACAACATCAGTACTGGCACTCACTTCCAAACATTTCCTCCTCAAATCCTTCTCCTGTTCCTTAATGGAAAGTCTGGACAAACTATCTGCCCGAGTGTTGGTGCTCCTGGTTATGTACATCACATCAAAATTGTACTCTTGTAATTTAGATAAGATCCTGATGAGTCTTGAGGAAGCGGTTGAAGTGCCTTTATCGCCCAACAAGTACATTAAAGGGTTGTGATCAGTACACAAAGTGCACAGCGTGCCCCAAACATAAGTCCTAAACTTCTCAGTAGCCCACACACAAGCAAGTCCATCCCTTTTGATTGTACTATTCTTCCTTTCAGTAGATGACAGAACTCTGGAAGCAAAAGCTACTGTAACTTCTGTATCACCCACTCTTTGACTCAAGACAGCACCCAAACAAACAGCACTTGCATCTACTGTTATGGTGTATTTGTGACTTCTGACATAAGTTTTTAAGGCAGAGCCATTGGACAAAATATTTTTAATGTCCAGAAAAATCTTCTGCTCAACAGTCCCCAAGCAAAATGTCTCCTTTTTTCGTAACATCCTCTTAAGGGTCTCCATGAGAGTTGCATACCGACAAAAAAACCTGAGTAGTAATCTAGCAGCAGAAGCTTTTCATAGAGCTCTAATGAGATCCTCCTTAGGGTTAACCCCTTGGGCCGTGATACAATGTTGCAAAGAGTCCACATTACCTGTTTGAATTTATAGAATAGTAATTCAACACTATTTGACCGCATAAGTATTGTTCTTTTGCATTCTCAAAACAACACAAACTAGCTAAAAGTGGGAGAGCAGCAAGATACTGATCCATTTTCTCCTCAGATGATTGCTTCCTAGAATAAAAAAATGGTTCTAAAACAACACTAGATTCCTCAGAAAAGTGTTGTGCTAATCTTTTTTCAGACCCTACACACATTTCATGCGTCTCCAGCATCCTCCCCCAGTGGTTGAACTTCCGGCAAGTTAGCAAAAAAGTTCTACCCTTCAGTGCCCAAACAATTGTATAAAGTTGCCATTTTCCTGGCAGGGCTATAATCGACTCTATCAATAGCCATCAAGTAATTTTTGAAAACCCGTACCCAATGTTTCCATTCGAATTTCGGTTTCCCAGGAATGTCTACAAAGTGTGTTTTTTTTGGTACATTTTCACCTCCACCACCCGACATTTTAGCTTGTTAGAAACTTGTTCACTTACTACATGCCAAACCGGAGAACAGTGTCTAGCCCAAGAGGAGTGAACCGCCGAAAAGTGGGTACCCTCCCACTGCCCAGGGTGCATGTGCCTCCAGGAGTCCAGTAACCGGCCATCCCCTACAATAACATTCAATATCTTGTGCATAAGTGTGAAATGCGTTGGGTTGACTCGGGACCGATCTAGCCGCGACTGCAGTGTCGTGTTAAAGTTCCCGCCCCAGATGACATATGTGGTGCCTATCTCCTGAATTTTAACCATAACCTAATCAGAGTGTGGGGATCATCAATATTGGGGCCGTAATAATTAGCAAACATCACCTCATGATAGTGAAGCGTCCCCCAGAGCAGACAGAATCTGCCACCGCTATCCACCTCTACGCCACCAGGGGCAAAGGGCACCCCTCGTTTAACTAGGATAGCCACTCCACGGGAATAGCTGGAGTAACACGCAAAGCAGCGGTGTGCAGCCCAACGCGAGGCAAATAGCGGTGTGCCACCGGGGCCGAGATGGGTCTCCTGCAACATAGCTATTTCGATATGATGCCGATCTAAGTACCCAAGCACCTGCCTTTTCTTTCTGGGGTTATTCAAGCCTCGCACATTCCATGTTGCAATCTTCAGTCTATTAAAATCTCGTGTGGTGTCTGCCAAGGTGTACTCTATAAGAACCTGTTTCTATCACTGCATTCAAAAGGACCTTACTGCAGGTAAACAAGCAACTGGTACCCAAACCCCCTCACCAACTCCCACATCGGCAACCCCAACATGCCGTGTACAGAATCCCCCCCACCCCAACATATGTCAATTTCCCACATTGACTGCCCCACAACTTCAAATATTCGGGGGATGCCCACATAGGGAATGCTTGGGCCCACGACCTCCCTCCTCCCGCCTTACTTTCACCCACCCACCGCTCCACCATAAAGTGGGCAGCTGTCGTGGGGCGGCAGGGAGGTGCCGATCAGGACTTCATGCTGGAGACCAAAAGAAACAAGGAAAAGGCAATACATCACCAACTACAGGCCCATCAGTTACAGCGTATTGTCCAGGAGAGTCCCAGGTGGAATCCGGACCCCGAGGAGGCCCTATTCCGGGTCCGGCAGCGGGGAGTTTGATCCAGAACGCCTTTGCGCCCCCGGACCACTGGATGACGCCTGCCGGCTGCGCTTAAGGTACTCCTCCACCTGTTGCAGATTCTGGAAAAAGTGTTGCGTGCCTTTGTGTGTTATCCGTAATCGTGCCGGGTATAGCATAGCGTAAGAAATATCTTGCGCCTGGAGCTTCTTTTTGACTGCGGAGAATTTACGCCTGGCGTCTTGAACTGCTTGGGTGAAGTCGGGGTAGAACGCCAGTACGCCATTCTCGTAGTGAACTTGCTTTTTCTCCCGGGCCAGTCGGAGGACCGCATCCCTGTCCCGATAATTCAAAAAGCGGGCTATCACCGGCCGCTACGAGCCCCCAACGATCTGTGTGCTCTTTCCACTGTTAGGTGCGCCGAAAAGGATTCTCTGCCAAATAATTCCACCACCAGCCACTCAACGAAATGCTCCATACGACCAACATTCGTGGATTCCGCCAGGCCAAGAATTCGGACGTTGTTTCTTCAGGAGCGGGCCTCCAAATCCTCATTTTTGTCCGCAATTATCTTCAAAAGTTTGTCCATTTGCGCCGTGTGCCCCCGGCTGGACGCTGCCCCGTACTCAAGGTTCGAGACTCTGGTCTCAGCTTCCTTTATCTGCTCCTCATGTTGGTCAAGCTTATGCACCACAGTTTCCATACGCTCGTTCATTGTATCGATCTTGGCGCCAATAGATGCAAGACTGTGCTTCATGCCCAGCAGAAGGGCCTTCCAGTCCTCCTCCAGCGCCTCCGAGGGGCCCGACCCAGCACGTTCCTGCGAAGCTGACCTAGGCGCCCTGCACGCTTCAAAGGGCAGCTTGGACTGTTTTGTATCCGTGCGTCCCATCTTTCAAGTCTCCAATCCAGGCAGCACCACAGATGAGATGTCCAGGGGGGCGATCCAACCTAACAATCCCTCCAAGACTGGGTATGCAAATGATCGCCTCCGCGCAAAGCGATTGTTCTCCTCGCATGTGCGATGAGCGGCAATAGGTGAACCACAAAATGCCGGTATCGTCAAGCAATGTATTACACCGCCGCCTGCAACACCCGCACCAGTGCCCCCCAGGACGCAGCTGCTCAGCGGAAAACTACCAGCGGCCTCAGGAGTGCCACCGCTCACGCAATCTCTCCCCTTCCGTCTGCCCTGCGCAATCACCCACCTTCTATCAAGTTGAGGACCAGGGTGTTGCAACTCCACAAAATGGCCGTCCGGTCGCACTGTCAGCCCTCCTGCGAGCAATGCCTCCTCACTGCGCGGAAGTTCCCAACCGGGTGCACTGCTGGTTTGTCGTCATAGGCCCCACCGCGATCTCAGGAATGGTAGACCAGGCTACCAGAGCAGCGTTTCTAGCTCCATTCTCCAGGCATCCCGTACTTAAAATGGCTGCCACTATCCTTGCCCCCGAAGGTTCTGCAATGCCGGCGTCGTCCGAGCGCCACGGAGGGCAGGCACACAACGCAGGTCCAACAGGCCGCAGCGGGGGGGGCCCGTTCCGCCCCTCCGACTAGGTACACCCCTGCCACTGCAATGTCTCCCGGCGTAGTGTTAGTCAGCCGCCGTCAGCGACGGGCCGCCAGGGTCCCTGCACTCCGATCCACAGCGCCGTCCGGGCTATCAAGCCCCGGGCGGGAGCTCCGGCACACCCCTCGCGACCGCTGTCAGATCTCCTCAGGGCAGTCAGGCGCGCCGCGCCTCCGATCCTCCGGATTATTCACGTGGCGAGGCAGCGACTCCCCTACCGCGGCCCCGGGCCCACCGATTCCAGACGTTCGCCTCTCGATTCCGATCCGCAGCGCTGAGGGCCGTCCAGTACACCACTATGTTGCCGCCGGAATGCCGCCCACCCAGCAGGTAAACTCGGCACCGCTGGACACAGCAACGATTCCGCCAGCCGATGGTGCCTCCGTCTGTCGGTTTCTCCGTCTCAGGATGGGATAAAGTGTATGATCCTGCTCGGCCGGGCAGGAGCCTCACAGGCGTGCGGCCATATTGGTCGTGCGCCACCTAGCGCCCCCCAAACCGGAGAACAGTGGACTGGGAAAATAGCCTTAGAATATTGTGTTCCACTTTCTGCAATATAATTCATTTTCTCCCCCCCCCCAAAAAAAGAGAAAGGTAATACTGTAAACACGCCAATCACCTTAATATTTGGCTCAAATTCACAATTAGATGCTTAAATCTGTGGAAAACAGCTAGAACTGCTGTTCTCAGCACAAGTGCAAAGCACACTTGACAGTTCTATGTTCCTCCGTGGAAGCAATTGGAACAAATATGACGGCACGCCCACTATATGCATACTGAACTAGAGAAGGAATAAGTGTCAGCTAGTCTAAGGACACACGCCTGACTAACGCATTGCTGCAGCGGAAGCGTTGGGGGATTTTTATCATCTCACTTATCCACACCAACTGCTATTTACTAGTTGGAAATGTAACTCCAATGACGGGCCCATAAGTCATTATCACTCAGTTACAACATCAAAGGTCCTCCGATGAATCTTTGGTAGAGCTAAAAGCAACTACATAATGAAAGACGGAATGCTATTTCTCCATGAGGACCTACAATGAAGAAATACGTGAAACATTAGTCATTATAAACATGTCCAAATAACTTTAAAACTCAGTAATAAAGGCAAACACTGTTCTTTTCTATTTAGTTTTCCTTGTTATTACATAATAATGAATGATCAAACACAGTTTCAAATTAGAATGTCATTACTTAGGTTCACAAAGATACAGTTCAGATTTACAATAATTATAACAGCACATTTATGAAGACATCAGATCATCAAATATAGAGACATGAGAGGGAGAGGAAACATCAGCAAAACACAGTTCACTTACAGAACAGAAATACTAATGCACAGCATGCAGTTAGTCTGAAAAGCGAACCCCACGGCCGTTAGGGAGTAGCAAAAGCAGCACCACCAGCCGATGAAGTGCAAAGTCTCTAGTAAAGTCTTTTAGGATTTGCAGGATATACCAGCCAGTGAATCAGGAATTAGCACGGCATTCAGCATACCAAGAATGCAGGGACAGGTCACCAATCTTGTGAACAAGCCGAGGATCACTTTCCCACAGGAATCTTTATAGGACGCTACTTCCTTTCGTCCGTTATTATGCTGCATTCTCTCTTCTCCTCAAGACTCTCTATTGGTTAATTACGATGGTGTGACAATCTACTGACAGTGACTTTACTACTGTTTTCTAAACACTCTTTTTCTAAATATTGTATACCGTCCTTGGGAGGAAGAGGAGAGAACCTAGCTACAAATGTATTCAAAATGTTGGAACAGTTACATTCGTCATCTACATCCCTTGCCTAGACAAGAAAGAACTCTGGTGATTTATTCAGAAATAAACTAAATATCTGTACTCTAAGGAAGCATTTGAAACATTTGAAGGACAGGAGCACGAAAAAGCACATCCGCTAACACTTCTAAGGCCTACATTATTTTAGCAAAACAGAGAATAATTTCTAAAAGCCTAAACTATACTTTCACGAAGAATAAAGCTTTTTCTTTTGCCGTTTATTTTCTGCAGTTAGAAAAACAGAACAACATCCAGTTAACATTATTCTCCTTATTTTAACTAGAAAATCATACTGTCGTGCCTTGTGCACATTTCACTCGCTGTACACTTTGTTGTTATATGTTAGTAATTCCACACACATTATAACAGCGTGCATTGGGGTGGATTACATCGAGCAGATTTTATTTACAAAAATCGTGCGCCATCAATCCCCCATCTGATGGTATCCCAAACCATCACAATAACCCTTATCAGATTACTATCTGATAACATAACTTTAGAATGGAGAGTCCATTGTTCGCACCTAACACCCTCTAAATCTTCCATGACACTATAATAAACACCCTTTAGATCATCCATTTCTAATTCTTCTCTCTTCCCTTTTCTCGCTTTTCCTTTACATCTTTTGTATTATTCTTGCAACATTTATAAAGCAATAATACTATTAGTACGTCAACAGCAACTATCGGTGTTAGTATCCACCCTAATAAGCTGTTAGCAAATGTCGAAAACCAATTACCTATAGAAGAGAAACCCTTACCAAGTTTCTCCCAAGGACCATCAACCTTCAGTTTTACTAAGTCATCATGTAAATTAGTAATGTTGTTCATATTTTGTTCTAGATCTCTACTTCTATCTGGATTATACGTGTAACATTGTTGGATTTTCAGCATACTACAGACTCCACCCTCTTTTGCCAATAATACATCTAAGGCAAGTCTATTTGATAAAACCATAGTTCTCATAACAACTATTTCTGTATCAATCATTAAAAAACTATCAGGCTCCATGTCACACGCTGCCTTTAACGGCACCCACGCTTGCACACGGATCAGAGAGCCCCGCCCGCCGTTCCCTGTCAGTAGCCGGGGGCGGCGCTTAAGGGATACTTAAGGACGGGATCCACGCTGGTAACGTGCTTCATGTTCCAATTCGGATCCCGCCTGGCCTCCTACCGCTAGCAACATTTTTTCCCAGCTTACCTGTCTCAGTCCTTGATCTCCGGTTCCCGTGTTGGTTGCTTGAGTTGCTGTTGGTTTCCTGAAGGGCTCTTCTGCTTCCTGGGTCCTTGGGTGTTCTTCAGGGGCTAGTTGCTTGCTGCTCTTCTCTGGTCACGTTACATTGTTGCTAGAGAGCTCCAGTCAGTGTTAACCCTTGGCATCCTGGTTCTGCAAGATATAGAAATAAGCAAAGGGTTTTAAAGCATCGCAGTATCTTTGTTTTGTTTTGGATTATACCAAACTTTATTTTAAAATAGAGGAACAGTACTTATCTGATGGTCCTGTGTTCCTTTGAGCATTTCTGGTGATTCTTTTGTTTTCCAGTCACAATAAAGAAAGAAGACATATTGGCATTATAAAAGAGTCCAAAATCCTCGTCAGTGTTAGTTGCATAAAATGAGACCCTTGTTTTTTTTTTTCCTTTTGCCCCGTACCTCCTCCTGCGAAGGGAAATTCGTTTTTTGGTTTTTCCCTGTGTATAGGAAGACGGGTATATTCTTTGTTTTACTTAAGGGATCCTACATACCTATTGTGATTCTAACCTAGATTAGTACCCTATCTTTCCTTCTTGTTTCATATGCTAACTGATGCAGTTCTATTACTTATTGACCCTTGTCCATCATTCTAAATAATGGGTTGTTCTATCATCCCTGGGAATTGTTTCTTCGTACAAGTCAGCTTCTTCCATCCAAGGCATCCATTAGGAATAAGGTGGGGTATATAGCTAGCTTGCTTGTGTTTATGTTTAGTACTCACCTTGTACTTCCTCCTTTAGGGTTCTAGAAGACTCCCTCGGTAGATCCAGCGGACGTCTACTCCTTCTTCCTTCTCTTGTTTCCCCTTCTTCCCCACCTTTCCTCTTTTGCTTTGACTAAGTTGGGCGAAGGAGGCGGGTGAGGGAAGTTGGGGTCTAGCCTCGTGTTCATCCATGCCGTCCCTGCAGTAAACCGAGGTGAGCTCTCACAGAACGCGAAGCCCACATTTACCTTGCTGCCCGGGCGTCATGGAAGAACATCCAATAACGTTAGCAGATGTGATGAGTATGATAGCGAACCTACAGATGGAAACCCAGGCCCTGTCTCTTAGAGTCGATTCCCTACAGCAAGCCTCTTGGACTGTGCACCTTTCTGACCTGCCTACAGGCTCCCATGCTTCCACGTTTGCCTCCTCTCCTCCATCTTTGAGCACTACTCCTCCCATATATCACATCACAACACCTTCTTCTATCCCTTTAACACCCCCAGAAAGATTTTTCGGTGATCCAGTTAAGTTTGCCACTTTTATCAATCAGTGCCAGCTGCACTTTATGTGCAAGGCTTCCTGCTTCCCCACATAACAATCCAAGGTGGCTTTTGTTTTGTCATACTTGGGTGGGACAGCCAGCACTTGGTCAATTCCCTTAGAGGACAGAAATGATCTTCCGTTGTACGATTACCAAGTTTTCTAGGAGGAGTTAAGACGTTTATTTGACAGACATTCTTTCATGTAGTCTGTGGATACTGAGTTGTTAAACCTTAAACAAGGATCTAAGGATCTTCTGTCTTACGTTTCCTGTTTTAACAGGTTGGTGGGCGAAGTTGGTAGGCCGGAAGCCAAACATAGTGCTCTCTTTTATAAAGGCTTATGGGATGAACTAAAAGACATTTTGGCACAGGTGGTTGACCCCCCTGAATCCTGTAATGCATTAATTGATTTGGTCTTTCAGATCTCTTTTAGCATCAATAGTTACATGCTCTTTATTATTTGTAATATGAACTCCATTCATAAACATAAAATGTGGTACTACAAATGTTAATACAAACCATACAAACATTGTTAATGCAATACATGCAAGACAAACATTAAGACATCTTTGCCTAAATATGCCTTGATTCTGTTTACCAGTATCAGTTTTAGTTTTATTCATTCTAAAAATAAAAAAAAGAGTCAAAAATTCAATCAAAATTTACTCTGCTAAATTAAAAAATGTAACCAAATTTACTAAACTAAATTTCTTAGACTAGGTTGTGCACCCCACACCTTTTTAGAGCCTTCAGCTCTTCTTCTGCTCCTGCTTCAAACCCTTTTCAGAATTCATTTATTTTCATAAATCTCCTCTCTCTTTTTCTGCACCCTTGTCCCGTCCAACCGGTGAAGTATGATTCGTAGGTAAAAAATACATACAAATCGTATCGGGAAAAGGTCTACGAGACGTACCTGGACAGTTTTACGTACGATTCGTAAAACTGAAGTCCGAGCGCACAAGTCCGATCCGTACCGGCGTTCCGAATACAGCAGCGTATGGAAAGCGTCCCGTATGGAGCGAACTGTGTACGACTCGTATCCCGGGTAAACTTGTGCCCGGGGTACGAGTCGTACGCCCCCCCGCGTATGTCCGCACCGTACCCCAGGTGTACCCCAATAATAGCGTATGTACGGGCCGTGCATATGCGATGTCTGTACGGCCCGTACATACGCGATGTATGTACGGCCCGTACATACGCGTACGATGTGGTTGATGGCGTGTACGTCGCGTACCGGGCCGCCTTTTCGTCGTGCATCGCAGCGTACTTAGCTTTTACGGCAGTTTTTGGCTCCCATAAAAAAAGAGGATGTCGCGTTCGCGCTGTCCTGGATCAGAATAGTTGGTATTTTTTAGCCGTACGTAGTTTTGTACGATTCGTACGGAAATGGTATTTCTGTACGAATCGTACTTGCTGGTTTGTAAGGTGGATTTCCCGGGTACGAGTCGTATGGAGAATACGCTCCGTACGACCATTCGTACCCGGGTTTTACAGGATTGGAATCGGCACCCATATAGTTACCTTTCTGAATAAATGTAATTCTGTAATTATACTGGATTTTAAAACTTCACTTACTTTCATGGGCCCCCACTTAGCTTTAGAAGTGCCTCCATGTCTTCAGGTGAAGGCCCGCTCTCTATCAAACCTAGTTTTTAGAGAGCAAGGACTGCCGATGATGAAGCATAACACCTAGTGGTGTGTGAGGACAGTCCTTCACTTTTTGTGAGATGCCAGCATCTTCCCTTAGAATTGAAGAGAGTGTCGGTCAAAAATTCAGGAGCAGCTTCTGTTGTGTATTCAATCATCCAACGAATCAGTCCTCAAATAACCCCCTCTCCTTGCTGCTTTCATCTGATCCAACATTAATTTCTCTTTCATTTTCTGTGTCTCATTTTTATGTCATCTCCACAGTACTTCGCATAACGAAGTATTTCATCAATCGACTTACTCTGGGAACAAATCAAAATTTGCTGAATCATAGCACTTATTTCAGGTTTCAATCCGTACAAAAACCTGTACACAAAGTGCCCCATATCTTTCTCTGTGATATTTTCTATACCACTATACTGTTTAAATTCTTGAAGAAGCCTTTCCTAATATGCATGCACTGATTCTTTCAATTATAGTGAGTAGTCCTGCCAATTCTCACCCAGTCTGTTTCTTTCGGAGAAATCATCCCCTTCAAATAATTTATGACCTAGCTATATATTTTCATAACCTCTTCTGAAGGTGCTCCTGCTTTTGGATCTCTTGGATATTCTTTTTTCGCCAATCTACAGCAATTTTATACTCAACCCACAAATCTGCTGGGACTATAATATCAAAAGGCCTTCCAAATCACTCCACAAAACTTTTGAGACCCTCACAAACCTTTCTACGTGTCTGTACTATTCAACAGGCTTTTCTCTCAATCTAGGGAATTCATTTGTAAATGACAATATATCCTGTCTTGACCATGGAACGTGCACAAAGCCACTTCCTGGTACCTCTCTCATTGGGTATACTGTAACTGCATCATCTGATACTGATTCCTTTTCTGCTTCTCTTATAGGATACAATGGTAAAGCAGTTTTCACTGTTGTACTCACTTCATCCTTCTTTTTAGCCCATCTTCCTTTCCATCTGTCTAAATTCCCCCAACGTCTTAATGTAGTAATCAATTTTTTAATCTTCACTCATCTCCCTGATACATTCAGATTCTCCAAATCTTTATATGTGAAATATAACCTGTATGTTTTTTGTAAAACTTTAGTCTTTTCAATATCAACTCCATACATCTCTGCAACTTCAGCAAAAGTCTCATGTAAGCTTTTTGCTTTTCTCGTAATATTTTTACACAAACATAACAACTCATCTTCTTGATATTTACCCAGTCTCTCTGGACTAATTGTACCTGCAATCATCTCTACCAAATCTCTTTTCAATTTATTTGCATCTATGTATACTTCTTTATTTTGACCACTACAACCAGGAGCTATTTCTCTAATCCAATCATCTAATTCACCACCAGCCGATGATGTGCAAAGTCTCAAGTAAAGTCTTTCAGGATTTGCAGGATACACCAGCCAGAGAATCAGGAATTAGCAGGGCATTCAGCATACCACGAACTCAGGAACAGGTCACCAATCTTGTGAACGAGCCGAGTATCACTTACCCAAAGGAATCTTTATAGTACGCTACTTCCTTTTGTCCGTTTATATGTTGCATTCTCTCTTCTCCTCAAGACTCTCTATTGGGTAATTACGATGGTGTAACAATCTACTGACAGTGACTTTACTACTGTTTTCTAAACACTGTTTGTCTAAATATTGTATAACTTCCTTGGGAGGAAGAGGAAAGAACCTAGCTACAAATGTATTCAAAATGTTCTAACAGTTACATTTGTCATCTACATCCCTCACCTAGACAAGAAAGAACTATAATGATTTATTCAGAAATAAACTAAATATCTGTACTCTAAGGAAGCATTTGAAACATTTGAAGGACAGGAGCATGGAAAAGCACATCCTCTAACATTTCTATGGCCTATATTATTTTAGCAAAACAGAGAATCATTTTTAAAAGCCTACACTATAGTTTCATGAAGAATGAAACTTTTCTTTTGACGTTTATTTTCTGCAGTTAGAAAAACAGAACAACATCCAGTTAACATTAATCTCATTATTTTAACTAGAAAATCATACTGTCATGCCTTGTGCACATTTCACACGTTGTACACTCTGTTATTGTATCTTAGTTATTCCACACACATTATAAAAGCGTGCATTAGGGTGATTACATTGAGCAAATTTTATTTACAAAAATAGTGCTCCATCAGCATCATACAAATGCTGCACAATGATTGGCTCCCAAGACAACGACCCAATTCTAATTGGTGCCGCTGCAGACCCAGTTACAGCACGAATCTGCAATATCCGGATTGTTTATCTGGGAATAGTACACCAGACACAGCAGCCGAAATGCTGCTTGGGGAAGCCAAATACTTGGCATCGATGACCCAACATGCCTGAGGAAAAGCAGATAGTGTTCTCCCATTGCTCAAGAAAGAGCGGTGTGAAGTTTGGGGATGACTCTGACCAATGGGAGCGATTGGAGACTCTGATAACTGCTCTCCTGGGGCCCATTGTATGCAGACTCAGCTCAATTGAAGAAAAACTGCTTTCATTTAGGAACCTAGGGAGCACTGCAATAAACCAAGGGACATGTAGGTGTGCATGCGTGGCTCAGGGGGAATCTGTGACTCTAGCCCCATTACCTGTAAATGTGAATGAGGGGAGAAAAAATTGAGATATTGAGCAGGCCACCGGGAGAAATGTCATGTGCACTAGAGTCCCACAGGTACATGCGGAAGTAATTAGACCCAATGTTACTACTGTTGATAGGGGGTTGAGGGAATCAATGATAGGGTCCACAGGCAATCCCTCAACATGTCTAACAGACAATGCAAGGTCAGAAAGGGGGGCAAGGGGAGACAATGCGCAGCCACAACCAACAGAGATGTCCTCCTTATGTGCGCAGAGTACACCAGGCCTTCCAGTTTTAGACCTACCGCCAGAATCTTGCCCATATACAGTTGTTTTAACTGGTGTCCCAGCACACATATGCCAAAAGGAGGAACCCGCGACACAACTGATTAACAAGGTGGCGCATTGAATGTGTAGGAATGCGGGGTTCAATATTAGAGACTATAGACATATTTTGATGGCGAGGAGGGTGTCCTGGATCGGCAGATCCAGGAAAGCCTTCCCAGGGGACTGTGTGATAGTGACACTTAGGCATCCCGATCTCGTGCGCAAGACCCTTTTCCAGAGTAATAGGTCTAATCAAGTTGAGATAGACTCATGTGTTAAACTGCTCCCGTTAGGCTTTTTCTATAGACCCTCACCCTTCCCGAATCAACATCATAGAGAGGTATGCCGACAAGAGGGTACATTTGGATGGGCCAATGCACCATTGCAAAATAATGCCTTTGCACCACTTAGAGACCACAATGACCTAAATGATATTGATTGACTAGGTCCATCGTGGGAAGGTGACAGAATCATTGCTACTCCGATAACTAACTCAGATCGAGGGAGAAGGGGAAAAGTGACTACCACAGGGACAGTGGAAGGAGACACCATTTATGGTCTACAGGCTGTAAACGCCCATGCGGACAGTGGCTCAAACACGAATGTTCCCATGCCAAATAGTATCCAGGCAACTGATAGCATAGTAAGGCCAAATGGGAGAGAAATTAAAATCCTCTCATGGAACATAGCAGGCCTATCTACTAAATTTAAGGATGCAGAATGACTACTTTATATACAGGATTTCCAGATTATCTGTCTGCAAGAAACAGGGGAACCTGTGAATAATAACTTTTATCTGGAGGGATATAAAACCTTCTTTTGCCCGGCGCAAAAGGCAACGTCAGGGAGAGCCATCGGGGGGTTGGTTATTTATGTCGATCTCACATTACAGGGCAGATGGACAGATTTGGCCTGGGACTCTGAGGTTGCGCAGGGGCTCATTTTTCTCACAAAAGGTTACAGGTTTTTTTTTCTATAAATTTTTATAACTCAATGTCACATGGTCAGGGTCTCGCAAGCCTGCATGATTTGGATGCTAGACTCACAAAGATGCAGGAGCGAGGGCAGAAGGGGCTTCAGTTAGTCTTAGCAGGTGATTTTAACTGCCATCTGTGCCCAAACTTAAGAGCATTTTGTGGGTATTGGTCATCCTGTAAGTTTGAGGATGGCCCTCACTTGGAACACACAAAGGAGGGTAGGGAGTTATGCGGTTTATTAAACACGAACGCGTTAACGCATACGATGGAAATGATCAATGTCCAACAGGACAAATTGGTTCACCCTACATTCAAAGGCAGAGGATGTGCTTCTTTAATAGAATATATTTTTGTCTCTACCTCACTTAGAAATTGTGTGTCCAGGTTTAGTATCAGTCACAGTGCTTTTAGCGACCATAACCCCCTTGACTTATCCTTGGTGGATATCTGCCACCACTATGATCTGCCTGGAACGGGAGGGAGGGAGGCTAGGGCTACGGACCAGGGCAGGAGGCTGCGCTAGACACAGGTTAACGGAGAGGCCTTTTATAAATCACTTCTAGAAGAAGGCAAACATGTCATTTTAAGGTGTTTAGACCTTGAAGTGGAAGGGGCAGACTTAGTTGAGGCTTTCAAACAGGTTGCCCAAATAGTTGATACCCTGCTGAGAGCCCCTGTGCCTAGTGTCAAAAGAGATAATCCGAGATGGTTTGACCCACAATGTTCCCGCGCTCTTAGAGAGTTGAAAGATGCCTTAAAGACCTCCCCAAGAGACAGGGATTGGGTGTCCGTTTGCCGAAAAAATTATAAGTTAGCTGTCAAGGTACGTAAATGGCAATTACAAAAGCAAGCTTGGGATGACCTGACAGAGGAAATAACACTAAAAGACTCCACCGCTTTTTGGAGAACCATAAATAATTCTTGTTTTCAAGATTCGAACAAACCTGGGCTGAGTAATAACATCCTGCCGGAGCAATGGTATGAGCATTTTCAAGGGCTGTATAATTACGATCCAAGTGCGGATCAATTTCAGGTGTGTAATGGGGAACAGGGCATATCTCCACTGAGATTCTCATTGAGCGAGGTCAAAACGGGATTTAAGGGTCTAACTAGGAATAAGGCACCTGGCCCAGACGGGATCCCACCTGACCTTTTTATAAATAACGTGGATCTCTGGGCTCCAATCCTGACTAGGGTGATTAATGCAGCAGTGGATACAGTAATGCCATAATCCTGGTCCACAGCCACGATTGTCCCCATTTTTAAAAAGGGTAATAAGGATAACCCACAATGTTACCACCCGATTTCTCTCATTGATGTGTCAGCGAAGGTACTAGGGCGGGTGGTTTTAAGTAGGCTGATGGACTGGGCTGATGAGCATCAAGTTATAATGGATGTTCAATTTGGTTTTAGGTCAGGGAAATCTACCACCGACCAATGCCTCAACCTGTACCCCATTTCAGCCAAATACACAGTAGTCAGTCCAGGGACGATGTATTTGGCATTTATGGACCTAACTGCCGCTTTCGACAGAGTCAATAGAGGGAAACTGTGGGCAATAATAGGCGAGCTTGGCGTGGATCCCGGGCTTATTAACATCTTAAAAACTTTGCATATGAATACCACTGCTACGGTCCGATACAGTCAGACTGGAAATAATACAGAACCCTTTACGTGCTCTAGTGGTGTCAGACAGGGCTGCATATTAGCTCCCTTCCTGTTTACGCTATATATATAAATGGTCTTGATCGCACACCAAGCACTTTCCAGGCAGACACCCCAAAGATAGGTACCCGTGGAATTCCAGTTCTGCTTTATGCAGACAACGCGGTACTCCTTGCAAGCACCTCCAAAAGTTTGCAGATCCTAATAGATGGGTTTGTATCTTTTATGGAGAACCTGGACTTGTCTCCCAATTTGGCAAAATCTTACATCATGGAAGTGGGTAAAAAGCCAGGTAAATCCTATAATTACACAATTGGTTCTTATTGTTTAGGTAAGGTACAGTCCTTTTCGTATCTGGGGTTTTTATTTGATGGGCGATTACATTTTAAATATTTACTAGAAAAGAAGTGCCGAACTATGGCCAAATGTAACGGATCAATAATGAACTTTGCACAGAGGCTAGGACGGTGGTCCCCAGAGCAGATCCTGAAATTGTACAGCTCCTTGTGTTGTGCCAAAGTGCTGTATGGCAGCGAGGTGTGGGGATTCATTGAGACAAATCATTTACAAATAGAGGAGAACAAGTATTTCAGTCGCCTGCTAAAAGTCCCACAGAGCACGCCAGCCCTCATTGTACATGAAGAACTGGGTGCCCGTTACATTATGGATAGGTAGGCTGTCAACCCTCTAGTTTATTGGGTAAAGACCTGGTTAAAAGAGGAAGCTGCACTAAGCAGGCAGGTTATGTCTCTCCCTGGACCATGGACTTAACATTCCCTGGCTAAAATATGTAAAGGAGTCCCTTGTGAAAATTGGATGTGCAAACTTATTTGATAACCCCTCGAAAATAAGCACGCAGGGTAAGGCACTGGTTAAGGACCGGTTCTTTAAGTATGCATTGATGCACCGGAAAGACAGAGAGTTGTCCAAACCGCCGGTGAGAGAACACTTAGTAGCCAGGTCCACCGAGGGCATTGAACCATACCTGTCCTGTATAAGTATTCCCCCGATAGATTTTTAATGACTCGGTTCAGGCTAAATCTTTTGCATCATATTTTAGCAGAGCCGGCAGGGTGTACACTGCACTCAGAGATGAAGGGGCCCTGTGGCTGCGACCACAGGTCTCCACAGGACACCCTTCACTTTTTTTATTTTGCCCAATTTATCTTCATCCCTGAAGACATTTTCTGAGGCGTATTTAAAAAAAAGCGAGATTCAAACAAGCACGGGTGGCACTTTTATTTTTAAAATTGGCCCCAGATGCTTTTACACTCTTTTGTATTATTAATATTTTAAGGACTGCATTTAGACTAAGGACCACAAGGGGTAGTGTCAACTAAGCCTTTAGATGGGGTGGACCGATGAGAGAAATGTTCTATGTGATGTTTGTTCTTTTTTATCTATATACTTAAATTGTACCATGTAGATTTTAGATTGATGAATTGCTACTTTGCTTTTTTTAAAACAAAGTTTGTACTGTAACCTCTATTGATAAACTGTCACTTTTATGGTATTTCTTATATGGCGAATAAAGAAGTAAATATTAATAGTTATTCCACACACATTATAAAAGCGTGCATTAGGGTGATTACATTGAGCAGATTTTATTTACAAAAATAGTGCTCCATCAGCATCATACAAATGCTGAACAGTGATTGGCTCCCAACACAACGACCCTATTCTAATTGGTGCCGCTACAGACCCAGTTACGGCACGAATCTGCAATATCCGGATTGTTTATCTGGGAATATTACACCAGATACAGCAGCCGCATTCCTCCTTGGGGAAGCCAAATACTTGGCATCGATGACCCAACATGCCTGAGGAAAAGCAGATGGTGCGCTCCCATTGCTCAATAAAGAGTAAATACCATCCTCTGACGCCAAATATGTAGCAGACACAACATAAATAATCAAAGCAACCCAAGAAGAATTATCCACAACAAAGTAAATTTTTCTTTTAAGGTTCAAATGGAGAGCCCATCCTCCAGCATACCTCCAACTCTGCTGTCCTGCAACTGACTGGCCAACTGGGAATGGTAAGTCTGTATGCAGGAGAACAGAACTTAAAATGCAGTTCATAAGATGCACCATACAATTAATGCAGGCATAGATTACATGTCGCCAGCATGAGCCAAGCACGGCAACATAGAAGTCCATATTACATATTCTAAGATACAACACTGGTAAAAATATGCTGAGCATAAACAATAAAACATCAAGAATAAACATAACATGAGTACAATTGAATAAAAAGAGTTATACATAAAAAAGTAAAAAGATCATAAGAAAACAACCATTATCAGACAGATTAAATAGTCAATCACAGGTTTTCCTCAATTTCATGGCAGCTTTCAAGAAGCATACCACATTAAAAATGAATTCTTCAGGTAACAATTGTAAATGCAAAAGAACAAGACATACTTGGAAAAAGTTCATTCTTTTTAGCAGCGGTATAAAGTACGCAATCCTTGAAACCTTGCAAAATTTACAGAAGATTTTAAAACGCAGGGTGTCCTGTGGAGACACATTGTCTCAGCCACAGGACTCCAGTGAATGACCCCTGTGTACTTGAGCCAAGGAATATAAAGAGACCTGCCAAGGGAAATGCAGTCTTTTAAAATCTCCTTTTTCAATTTGGTCACAGGCCTTGTTGAAAACTCTAGCCATAAAGAAAAAGGGTGGAATACCGTGATATCTGTTAAAAACCTCATGCCCATTTCTTTATGCACAGAAAATGTTGGTGTGCTATGCGGGACACATAAAAGACATTTTGAAAGAGAGTTTTCGATGGTCTGCAGTTAGGCCTGATTAAGAAACCTTCAGACCTCACTCACATAGACTGGCTTGGAAATGCTTTTTGCCTGATATATCTGTAGTAGAGCCTTAACCGGTCTTCTCCCTAGTCTTGAGGCAAAAATAAAAACTGCCGCATTTGCCCTTGTAAATTCCTTCTTCTTCCTACTCATGAGAGGACACCAGCACAGTGAAAAATCAAATAACATACCCAAATAAGAAAAAACTCTTGTCTTTGGATGAACACTGGCCCCCAGGGTAAACCTGCATGTATTGGTCTTGCACGGGCCAACCACCATCATGGATGATGTTTTAACATTAACCGATAAATCCAAGTCCTCCGTGAAGTTAGTGAAAGAGTTTCATCTATGTATCTATTTAACCTCTTGCTACCTATCAGACTTACTTGGTCCTCCGATGGATCTTGTTCTGTGCTGAAAGGGATTGGATATTTAAAGGATGGGCAGTTATCTAATGAGGATAATTGTTATAATCAATTTACACTTCTTTACAGTCAGAAATAATCTAAAAAAATTTAAATGATTTACCCACAAGAAATGATGATACAGAATTGCCAGATTCAGTTTATATTTCAAAGTTTAGTTATTCATTTATAGGTAAGCAAGACTAGCATTGAAAAAGATAGTATACATAATAGATAAACATATATATCGAATTAGTAAAGGATTTAATTAAATAATGCCAAGCCTCCTAGATTAAGGGAGAATATAAAGGATGATCAGGGAAATATCTTCCTCAGCCGAGGCAGACTTGGACTCATACAGCGTATGGGTCGATAGGAGATAGGAAATCAGGTGAGCCTTATACAGACCATCAAGGAAATTCAGCAAAGCCAGTTCCAATCCATCAAGACTGCAACAGCAAAGTTACAGCAGTATGAAGTGAACCCTTCAACAGAAAAGGTTTAATCTGCACTAGCACACCAGCCGGCCGCAAACCGCAGTGTTAAGTCACAAGTTTCTTTTGTCCTTAGATGTCTAAACTCAAGCTGTCTTCTCCCTCCCTCTGTTCTCCCAACATTTGATCAATTATACTCCAGGAGTTTCCGGGGTGTCACCCCCTAGCTTCACTAGAAATGTCAGACCACTCAGTTCCATTGGTCAATACAAAATGAAATGAGGGTGATGTAGCAAGAAAGAAGATAGAATCCATAAACATTAAGAAAATCGATTACGCAGCTTCCTTAATTCAAGTAGGCATAGGATACGTCAAACATTGGGACATTATAGAAAGAAAACGTTAAAGTTCAGCTGTACGTTTTCCCAAGGAGCTGTTCTAGAAAGTTGCAATATTTATTACAATCACACTCTTCAGTATAAAGGATGTCCAAAGAAACAGTTATTAGTTCAAATATGATTTGCAAGTTTAGGGAAAATACCCACACGCTTCGAAATATTCAGTCCATGACTTTATTAGAAAAAGGAGAGTAGAAATGAGGCCTACATGAAATATGGCAATTTTGCAACAAGATTATGTTAAATTGCGAATCACACATTAACAGGGAGACTGACACAATAATTTAAAAAGAAAACACATTAATAATGTCTTCAATTGTATCATAATTAATTCATGTGAGTATAGGGTACTCATACATTTTTGGCAAGTGCCAACATTACACATACAGGAAAATGCATATTAATCTCCTCGTGTGAGTGTTCTTCAATAATTACATATATAAAATGTACGTTTGAAGGACTTTCACAGAGGCACCTTTCAACCAACTCGTGTAGCATCTACTTTTCTTTTGTCATTTTCGGTGCACATATTATAATATGAAATAATGATTTCATACTTTCCACATGAAGATCAATCTGCTACACCTTTATTTTCCTTAGTTTTATTAATATCACTTTAATAATCATGCAAATCAACCCCATTAGTACTCGTTTAATAATCACATCTATTGAAATTAAGTAAATAATACATCTCAAACTATCTTTCCATCTGCATGCTTTTATGATGCAGTGTCTGAGTCAAAAGTGTATGTTATTTTAAAAAATGTGGAACTTAACACACGTTGGTCATCATTAGTGTAAATGTTGCCATAATCATTTTTTTTTCCAGAAAATTCATTAGATGAAATCTCTGCTCTATTAATTCCCCCTGTGATAGTGAATGAAGGGATCACACTAATATCTCTTATTTTATATGATGTCATCAAAAGTTTAAGTTTAGATTGTTCCAAAGCTTTTAGTTTATCATAGTATCCACATTGTCTTTCCTCTAGTTCTATTTCTGCTTTCTTTCTTTTCAATCCTCTTGTTTTTTTTGCCTTTATGCATTTATGAAATGAAATAAAAAGGATTAATATTAGTATGCAGATAGCAATGGTTAGTATTGGAGTTAATATTTTTCCCACTAAACTACCTCCCTGGTTTGTGAACCATTTTTCCACAAAAGTTAGCCCTTTCTCAATTGATTCCCATGCACCATCAGCTTTAAGTCCACTTTAATCTTTTTCCAGGTGTGTAATGTTGGTATTATACCCCTGCAAATCTTTACTTTTGTCAGGGAAATACGAGCAAAGTTGTTGAACTTTCAGCATCCCACCGACTCTGCCTTCTCTTGCAAGAAGGGCATCTAATGCAAGATGATTTTGTAACCCCTTCAATCTGATAGCTACCATTTCAGTATCTATGTCAAAAAATAAAGCCTTCTGCTGTATCAGTTGATAATCTATCAACTACAGTGGAAAGTCTTTAAATTTCGTGAGAATTTAGAATCACCCCAACTGATGGAATTATTGCACCAAATATGTCCCCAATTACTTCAGCAGCATTAGCACATCGCCTTAACCATGTGTGTTTAAATTAATTGGTTCCATGTGTTTGTCCCTCTCATATGATACATTTTCGGAAGTACTATTCCCATATAGAAGCATCCATACCAGTGTTTTGTTAACTGATAATGGGCATTTTTCCGACAGAAATAGTAGATTTAAGGAATTACAGGATCTAGACCCCCAAGATACAAACCACATTCTCCCACAATTTGGAAGGTGTGGTCACATTCATTAGAACCAACAAATGTATTATAAAATTCAGTTTTGCGTCGCAATATACAAAACTTTCCTTTATGTTGCCAATCTGGAGCCGTTGTAGCTTATGCATCACCCTAAGTTCAGTATCCCTGTGTGCCCAAGGTGGAATTTTGGAATGACCTTCAGCCTTTTTCTTTAATTTTCCTCGTCTGTCTTCAATAGAATTAATAAAACCCTTTTCTACATTATGTAAGAGGCAAGGTAAATTGTGTTGATGTGCATAAACAGTGTCTATACTTTGGTGCCGATCACGATCCTGTAAAAACCGGGTACGAACCGTCGGACGGAGCATATTCTCCGTCCGACGCGTACCCGGTCGTCAAAATATACAAACATGGAATTATGATTCGCACGGAAACACCTTTCCTGTACGAATCGCACAAAACCCCGACCGACAAAAATAAACGTACAAATGCGATCCGGGAAAGCGCTGACGTAACGTCGGGACGCACGCAGCCTGCCATTCACGAACCAGGAATTACGATTCGCACCGACGTCATCCCGCACGGTGAATATTTTCCGGCTGCCAAAAACTGCCAGGAAATCAGGACGACGCGAACAAGGAGGACCCGTACGCGACGGACAGACAGGACGACGCGAACAAGGAGTACCTCTACGCGACGGACAGACATGGACCCGAACCTACGTGTCATCCCGGCCCTCATAGCAGTCGACCTCCTCTACAGGTTCGGACGCAGACGCCGCAGAAGGTCAGAACAACAAAGGGAGGGGGGAAAGGGGGGGTGGCAGGACCAGGGCAGGCCACAAAACCCACACCAAAGTCACACAGCACACATGCCCTGGACATACCTGACCCTCAGGCCCTGGTCACTACGAGGGGGTGGGGGCGTGTCCAGCCAAGCCAGCGACCGCCACAACGGAAGTTCTTGACGACGCGAACCGGCAACACAACCATACAGGTACGTCCCGTACCCACGCCTTAAGAGCGTGGGTACTAGTCGTACCACGCCCACACCTACGTCACCCCAACAATGGCGGGACGGCTCGTACCCACGTGGCAAAGGCCAGGGGACGGCCCGCACAAGCATTCCACAGCGTGGGTATGGCAATGTACGGACCGTACCCCCACCCGCGTATGCATGGAGCGAACCCCCCACCCCAACAGTGTAAGTACGACCCGTACCCTCACCTGCGTATGCATGGAGCGAACCCCCACCCCAACAGTGTAAGTACGACCCGTACCCTCACCCGCGTATGCATGGAGCGAACCCCCACCCCAACCATGTATGTACGGACCGTACCCCCATCCCAGCAGTGCCCAGACACAGGAGGGGTGGGTGCCTAACACTCCCAGCAGTGCCCAGAGACAGGAGGGGTGGGTGCCTAACACTCCCAGCAGTGCCCAGAGACAGGAGGGGTGTGTGCAGAGTCCTCCCAGCAGTGCCCAGACACAGGAGGGGTGGGTGCAGAGTCCTCCCAGCAGTGCCCAGACACAGGAGGGGTGTGTGCAGAGTCCTCCCAGCAGTGCCCAGACACAGGAGGGGTGGGTGCCTAACACTCCCAGCAGTGCCCAGAGACAGGAGGGGTGTGTGCCTAACACTCCCAGCAGTGCCCAGAGACAGGAGGGGTGTGTGCCTAACACTCCCAGCAGTGCCCAGACATGAGAGGGGTGTGTGCAGAGTCCTCCCAGCAGTGCCCAGACCCAGGAGGGGTGGGTGCCTAACACTCCCAGCAGTGCCCAGAGACAGGAGGGGTGTGTGCCTAACACTCCCAGCAGTGCCCAGACATGAGAGGGGTGTGTGCAGAGTCCTCCCAGCAGTGCCCAGAGACAGGAGGGGTGTGTGCCTAACACTCCCAGCAGTGCCCAGAGACAGGAGGGGTGTGTGCCTAACACTCCCAGCAGTGCCCAGAGACAGGAGGGGTGGGTGCCTAACACTCCCAGCAGTGCCCATGGAACGCAAAGGGTGGAGTAGCCACAGATACCATGCCCACAAATGTCAGTCAGGTGCACAAAGGCCCTGCAGTACATGTACCACATGTGTGCGAGGCTGGGAGTATACGCATGCATAGCGCCGAAAAGAAAACATGTCCACATGAAGTCATGTCAATAGTCCACATACACAAGTACAATGAATACCAAGGATGCCACGAATGATGCAGGTGGAGACATCGCTCAGCATGCATGTGCAAAGTTGAAGGAGTCCGTCACACACCCAGCTAATGTAGACACAGCTCAGCACCACATATTGGGAACACCCTGCAGGGAAGATGGCAGGGTACACAGAGGAAGGAATACACCTTGGGACAATTTCACCATGCAGTAACTGCTTACATGAACAGAGAAACCTAGCTAACACCGTGTGATGGCACACAGATACCAGGGTCCCCCCTATGACCAGCCCACTACTACATTTCCCACACACCCCACACATGATTACCACCCAAAATCATGTAGCAGCCCCACCAACAGCAACATCAGAAAAGCAGTAGTGTTCAAAGGAAACAAAAATGGCTTTAATCAGCATGATCTTAAATAGTGTGTCAGTAGAAAGTTCAATATTTACAAAGCCCATCGGGCAGTCCATGAGTCACAGCTGGATGGGGGACACAGTGGGATGCGTGTCCCCTAGCTTGCCTGCACAGTTAGATTCCGTCGTCTTCCACAGGGGTGAGGGCATCATGTGGGGGGGAAGGAACAGGCACCGCAGGGACAGGAGGGCGAAGGGTAGGCGACGTGGGTGCAGGGATGGAGGACTCCACCACAGGGGGTGGGGCAGGGCCAAAGGTGGATTCTAGGAGCTCGCTGCACACCTTAGCAAGGTCCTCCAGGGACTCCCCTGCACCCGAAGGAACCACAGGCCCCAAGGAGGGGGGGGTCAGAGGCATGGGTCGCAGCGCCACTGGGGGAGGGTGTGGACAGGGGGGGGGACCCAACCACCCTGACCGGGGACTTCCTTGACCGCTTGCGGGGTGGTGTCACTGTGGGGCTCAGGGACAGAGCGCCCATGAAGGAGTCTTTGGGGGAGATGTGGCCAGGAGAGCTGAGGGGAGGGGATTTGGAGGGAGTGGATTTGGTGGAATGCGGACTCCCACTCTGGCTGCGTGTCACACGTTTGCCCCCCGACCCAGTGGGTGTGCCTACTTCACCCTGTGTGTGCGTGTCAGGAGGTGTGCGGCGGACCTTCCCTGCTGGTGTGGTGCCTGTGTCTGTTGTGGTGGGTGCATGCTGACGTCTGGGTGTACGTGGGACAGGCATGGGAGTGGGAAGTGTGGAAGGGGCAGGGGTAGGGGGTGGGACGTAGCGCTAGAGGAGACCCACTGCTGCAGTCAGTGTAGAGTCTATGGACCTCAGCAAGTTGCGTTGGTCAGCCTGCGATGAATGAATGCCTTCCAAGTATGCCTCCATGTTGTTGAGGACCTGGCTGTGGCTATGGAGGACATTAAGGATCGCAGCCTGACCAATCTGCAACTGCCGCTGGATGTCCACAGACTCGGCATTGGCGGCAGCAGTGGAGACAGGGGCAGGGGGTGCGGTGCCTGGCATGAAGGAGACATGCGGTGACTGGGCACGCTGGGAAGGCACACGAGCACGTGGGAGGTGGCTGATGGCAATGGAGGGGGCGGTGCGAGATGTAGTGCTGCTGTCAGATGGTGGTGCAGCCACCGCCCACTCGGCGAGATCATCCTCGGACCCGTCAGCTTCATACTCTGTTGTGCCAGTCGACAGGTCCCCGGCTTCACTCTCCTCCACCTCAGTCCCACTCGATGTGCCAGCCACCATGTCACCGCTGGCACTGGTGCTCGGTCCCTCTGCTCCGTCTGTGCCCATGTCTCCCTCCGTGTCCCCCGACGATGCTGTGGGCAGGGTGAAGAGACAGAAATTAATCATACACCTGTATACATATGTCACATGAGTCCAACCTACTCAGGTTACAGTGCATAGCCTGAAACAAAAGAAGAGTCACAACTACAAAACAAGGTACATATGTAGGGCATGCAAGACACAGTTGTGTGACCCACCATGCCACTGAAAAACTATGGAGAGCATGACACAATAGCAAATGAGATGACATGGAATTTTGACTGAGGAGCAAGGCCCTGGGGACAATCCAGCACTGCATCTGCACCACACAGCGTGGCAGGAAATAGGGATGAGCAGGGACCATATCCAGGAACTAGAGGCACATGCAGCATAGGTAATACTGATAACATGCCCACCCTGACTGGCTCACTGCACCTTGAGTGTATGTCCAGACAAACATCACACACTGGCCAGTCCTAGCAAGGAGATCTCAGGTGTTGACATGTAGGCCATGCCCGCACCACCCACCCCCTACATGAAACAATTCTTTGGAGATACAGGAAGCACTTACATCTCTTAGTCTGGGTGAAATACACATGGGATGCAAAAATTCAATATTGCACACAAAATACCCAAGGTGCGCCTGTCCAAATAATCATGTACAAATGGGATCATCAGATGATCGTAACAAGACACACAGGCAATGGCCACCGTGAGTATGAACAAGGAAAATCAGGTCAGGCTGGACAGTGGACACTTGTACTACATTTCACGTCAATATACATGGTGCCAGGGGTCAATGGCACAGAGCACAACCTATGCTGTAGACACAGAGATTGTCGACATTTTCGGATTACACACATGATACCTAGGAAAAGATGCCCCTGGGGACAGTAGTGGCCACACAACTCCATGCTCCTGAATGGGAATGACTGCAACACACGCTACCATCCCTGCACCATGCGTACCGCACAGTCATGCACATCATGTCACAGGCCACCACATAGGACATGCGTGCTGGAAGGCCTCGTACTTGAGAGATTAACTCCCATGTCTGGACTCAGCATTAGTGCCAACTGACATGGAACCCACAAGTCCAGAACTGGACAGGGCACAGGCAAGGTCCCAAAACCTGTTACACACCACCCCCACACATGATGCTGCAGGCATAGTACACTTGGAGAAGGTGCCAGGCTACATAACCTTGTGACGAAGTGACTACACACAGACCAGGGAACACATTGCAAGGAGGGGAAGGGAGGCAGGAGAGCACTGCAATACTGTGGGTAACAGGATCTGCACAGCACCATTAAACCCTGGCAGTGTATCCATGGAACAGTGCACTTACAAATGCTGGTGAAACACAACAAACACACATGTACCTACCCCCTTCCTGCTGCTGCATCTCCTGTAAGCGCCTCTCCAAGTCTGGAAAGACCACCGGCAGCACACGCTTGTGGATGTGGCTCAGTCGGCGGCGCCCGCGGTTCTTATGGCTCTCAGGTGAGTCCCCCAGCAGGACCCGTGCGATCCTCCGTGTCCAGCACCGGATATCCTGCCAGCATTTCCTCACCTGGGACACGCGCCGCCTCCGACCATCCGCACTCCTCACGGAGCTGACGGCGGTCAGCCATATGTGCTCCTTGGCAGAGGCGTCTACCTGTGAGGATGAACAAGTGACACTTCATCAATACACCTGGCACATGTCACAGAGACACAGATTAGAACACATTTGCTGTTTACAACAAGGCATAGTATGCATCCAACGCATTGCACCTTTGTCATAGGGACATGATCCTCTGGGGAAGGGCAAAAGCAGTACGTGCCATTGAAAGGACACAGGTGGAATGAGGGCAACTACACAATTAATGATCCAGGCTCACACTGTGCATCACACCCACCCCTCCTGTCTCTGGGCACTGCTGGGAGGACTCTGCACCTACCCCTCCTGTCTCTGGGCACTGCTGGGAGGACTCTGCACTCACCCCTCTCATGTCTGGGCACTGCTGGGGGGACTCTGCACCCACCCCTCTCATGTCTGGGCACTGCTGGGAGGACTCTGCACCCACCCCTCCTGTCTCTGGGCACTGCTGGGAGGACTCTGCACCCACCCCGCCTGTCTCTGGGCACTGCTGGGAGGACTCTGCACCCACCCCTCCTGTCTCTGGGCACTGCTGGGAGGACTCTGCACCCACCCCTCCTGTCTCTGGGCACTGCTGGGAGGACTCTGCACCCACCCCTCCTGTCTCTGGGCACTGCTGGGAGGACTCTGCACCCACCCCTCTCATGTCTGGGCACTGCTGGGGGTACTCTGCACCCACCCCTCTCATGTCTGGGCACTGCTGGGAGGACTCTGCACCCACCCCTCCTGTCTCTGGGCACTGCTGGGAGGACTCTGCACCCACCCCTCTCATGTCTGGGCACTGCTGGGAGGACTCTGCACCCACCCCTCCTGTCTCTGGGCACTGCTGGGAGGACTCTGCACCCACCCCTCCTGTCTCTGGGCACTGCTGGGAGGACTCTGCACCCACCCCTCTCATGTCTGGGCACTGCTGGGGGGACTCTGCACCCACCCCTCTCATGTCTGGGCACTGCTGGGAGGACTCTGCACCCACCCCTCCTGTCTCTGGGCACTGCTGGGAGAACTCTGCACCCACCCCTCCTGTCTCTGGGCACTGCTGGGAGGACTCTGCACCCACCCCTCTCATGTCTGGGCACTGCTGGGGGGACTCTGCACCCACCCCTCTCATGTCTGGGCACTGCTGGGAGGACTCTGCACCCACCCCTCCTGTCTCTGGGCACTGCTGGGAGGACTCTGCACCCACCCCTCCTGTCTCTGGGCACTGCTGGGAGGACTCTGCACCCACCCCTCTCCTGTCTCTGGGCACTGCTGGGAGGACTCTGCACCCACCCCTCCTGTCTCTGGGCAATGCTGGGAGGACTCTGCACCCACCCCTCTCATGTCTGGGCACTGCTGGGAGGACTCTGCACTCACCTGATAACCTGGTCGCCCATACAGCATGGGGTACTGTGGGAGGATCACATCCAGCAAAGCCATGTTCTCCTCCAGGGTGAATGGCTGTGACCTCTCCACAGCCCTTGACATGGTTCCAGGGAATCAGTAGCAGCAGCTGGGTCGTGGAATGCAGAGATGTGCAGGCAAGTGCTCCCTCATGGGACCTGGCTGCCTTATATCTGCCTTGCTGGCCCATTTCATGCACAGGAGTGCAGAGTGATTGGTCACTCACATTTGCATCCTATGTTTCCTCCAATCCCTTCAAACCTAGCAGTCAGTGGGTTCTTATTCTGTTTTTTTCTTCAGCATGATGTCAACCCCACAAACACATTGCAACAAAGTAGATTCATTGCAACTGACTTCTGCTGTGCACCTTCCAGAACAAATTCAAACTTTAAACTTGGTCTCCATGACAACCAGCATGCATGTAGGCCTTAATACTTGTCCCTCATGTGTCCCCTATGTAATTTTGCGCTTCACACACAGGTACGGTGCGTTCCGGGGCCCTAGAGCACCCCAAATGCATAGCAACGACCCGTACACGCGTGCGTACGTTCACTATCACTATGGGTGTCCTCGCGTATGCGTACTCGTAGTGGTACGGGCCGTACACACGCCTGTACGCTCACTATCACTACGTGTACGCATACGCGAGGACACCCATAGTGATAGGGAGCGTACAGGCGTGTGTACGGGCCGTACCACTACGTGTACGCATACGCGAGGACACCCATAGTGATAGGGAGCGTACAGGCGTGTGTACGGGCCGTAACACTACGAGTACGCATACGCGAGGACACCCATGGTGAAAGTGAACGTAGGCACGCGTGTACGGGCCGTACCACTATGGGTGTTCTTGCGTATGCGTACTCGTAGTGGTACGGACCGTACACATGCCTGTACGCTCACCATCACGATGGGTACACATACGGCAGCACTCCCATAGTGATACGGGAAGGTACACAGGCCCTCTTAGCAGAAGTACGGTGTTTTTCACACATCACAGTGGTGACAGGCAGCACACAGGAAGGAATCGGGCTGACATACTTGTCCATGGATGGACATCAAGGCATTGTCTGGGCAGTACTACATGTGTGGGGCACAGGTGTGAAAGGCTGTGATGTGGCACAATACTCCTGAGTGGAGAAGGCACCAGATGTATGATGAGATGTGTACATATGTAATGTGTGACGGTGCAATGTGTGCCAGGCATGCCCTTGACTCCTTTGACATGTGTGCATGTCGTACTGCACACTTGGCATGAGCGTCACTGGCATGGCACGGACACCAACACACGGAAGTGTCCCCTGTGGCCCGGTACAGGGGTTACCACACCTGACATGTCACTACCCACGGTGCACGATGTGACTATGTCATGTATGTGTGGGGGGTTCCCATTAGGTAGATGTTTGAGCTCCCTCAAAAGCTGCAGCCGTTGCAGCAACCAACATGTGTCTGTGTGTAGATGGCCATGGCACACTGTTCCGCACACCATGCCACATGTGGTATCGGATGTGAGGTGCGTATGTATGCATGGGACACGGAGTAGCGTAACAAGGACATGTCTGCATCCTCTCTATGAATGTGTGGTGAGTCATGACATGTACACCTTCATGGCAAGGTGTGTGGGCTGTCCTAGTGTAATGTCATGTGACCTGTGTCTCTAGTATTCCGCTATCAGTCTCTGCAATCGACATCCTACTTCTGCTGATGTGTGGATGTATGTCACTCCTGTCTTGCGTCTGGCTGTTCACTAGCACTGGGACACAGCTATTCCCATGCCATGGCATGTGAAGGTTCACAATCTCCGTGTGCAGCTGGGTCTTGGTAGGAGTGTCACCTGGCAGCCATATGTGTCCAGGGCATGTAGCACATACCTGACTCTGTATGTGGCATATGTGTATTGACAGATTAACATGTGCACAGTACAAATCAATTGTTGTTGTGGTGCACTCACTCTTCCTTGTCACTTCCAAATTACTGCAGAGCGCCACCTCTTGCCCGACCAATTCCGGACTTGGCTGCCATGCGGGAGAATGACAGTATCCGGTGCTACCGCTTCCCCCAACGGTTGATTCTGGAGTTGACGGCGAGACTGGCACCACACCTGCAACCGCAGCACAGGTATCCTACGGCACTGACACCCAAGCTGAAGGTAATGGCAGCCCTACATTTTCTAGCCACGGGTACCTTTCAAAATACCATAGCTCATGTTGGTGGCATGTCCCAGAGCATGTTCTGCCGTGTGCTGCATGATTTCTTAGAGGCCATGATGATTCACCTTGATGACTTCATCCATTTTCCTACCCCTGCAATGTTGACTGGGGTCAAGCGTGGATTCTATGCCCTGGGAGGGATGCCCCATGTCATTGGGTCCATAGATGGGACACATGTGGCTTTGGTACCACCACATGCACAGGAGGAAGCGTACCGGAATCGCGAGCACTACCACTCCATCAATGCCCTTGTGGTGTGTCTGTCCAACATGGTGATTTCACATGTCTGTGCTCGTTTTCCAGGATCAGCACACGATGCCTACATCATGAGGCGTAGCAGGATGCCTAAAATGATGACGCAGCTGCGCAACGAACGAGCATGTGTTGTTGGTGGGTACAGTCTGTCTGCCCTGTATTTTGCGTAGACTTCCAGCACGAGCGTTACTCCTGTCCTACTTATGTCCATGTGCTTTCCATGTAGGGGACGCTGGCTATCCCACCATGCCATGGCTGATCACACCTCTCCGCAACCCCATCACGCCGGCCCAGCTCCGCTACAACACCGCCCATGGCCGGACAAGGCGAGTGATAGAGAGGACGTTTGGCCTCCTGAAGAGCCGATTCAGATGCCTCCATAAGACCGGCGGCGCCCTCCCATATGCCCCGGCGAAGGTCTGCAAAATCTTCATGGTCTGCTGCATGCTGCACAACATGGCAGTTGAGAAAGCTGTGCCACTCATCCTGGATCAAGATGACCAGGACCATCCACCCGTGGAGGATGAAGGGCTTGGCAATGGGGCTAGTGATGTGGAGGATGTTGAGCCGCAAGAGGACATCCGGACTCGGCTCATACGCGACTTCTTTGCTTAGTGGTGAGTACCAGTGTCTGAGTGTGCACGCATTGGTCCTAGTGTGGCATGTGTTGCGATGTGTGTCTCCACCTGCATGTATTGTACAAGAAAAACAGGAGCAAGCCCGTTAACCCAGTTGAGACCGGGTATATGTAATAACAAAAAACAATGTCTCAATAGGGAAAATGAATAGAGGGACCGATCAATACACGATTCAATCAAGGGAAGGGCAAAATCAAGAGAGATCCAAGGTAGAGAAGGAACAGATTTAATAATTAGATACACAAAAGGTATATACAATTGAAAATAACCATAACTAACACATATGCACTGACAAAAAAGTGACAAAGTGAACGGCGCAGTGACAGAAAGTGTGGAAGTGACAACACGGTACGGCGAAATGATTTAAATAAATTCAAGGTCAAGGAGAGTTATATACAGTCGGTAATTTACATATACACATGAAGGTCTCACAGGACCCTGTGGTTAGCCGTAAATAATGTTGTCTGGTCGACGACGTTTCAACCTCCATAAGTTGAGGTCATCATCAGGACTATGGTTATTGCAATATTCTAAATACCTATGTGTAAGAAGAAAGAGGGAGGATAATGAATAGAAAGGCCCAGAAAGAAAACACAACTTACAACATGGAAAAGGAAGGTAAAGGGCAAGTAAGAGGATAGTAGTACCTGTGTCCGTGGTCAAAAACCACTTCAAAGTTAATTGCAGGGAATGGTGGATCAATTAAATAAGGTCCGTCACAGTTAAAACAGGATCATTGAATGTCTGAAAAAATGAAAAAAATATAAGGGTGGACGAATAATTCAACGCCAAAAATGGAGTAAAGCGCCATTTTTGGCGTTGAATTATTCGTCCACCCTTATTTTTTTCATTTTTTCAGACATTCCTCCCTCTGTGTATCAGTCTCCTCCCTGTGTCTTTCTGGGCCTTTCTATTCATTATCCTCCCTCTTTCTTCTTACACATAGGTATTTAGAATATTGCAATAACCATAGTCCTGATGATGACCTCAACTTATGGAGGTTGAAACGTCGTCGACCAGACAACATTATTTACGGCTAACCACAGGGTCCTGTGAGACCTTCATGTGTATATGTAAATTACCGACTGTATATAACTCTCCTTGACCTTGAATTTAGTTAAATCATTTCGCCGTACCGTGTTGTCACTTCCACACTTTCTGTCACTGCGCCGTTCACTTTGTCACTTTTTTGTCAGTGCATATGTGTTAGTTATGGTTATTTTCAATTGTATATACCTTTTGTGTATCTAATTATTAAATCTGTTCCTTCTCTACCTTGGATCTCTCTTGATTTTGTTATTCCACCTGCATGTATGGCACGTGAGTCAGAGGTGTGTGTGGGTGTGTCACTGGAGTGATGGTGCCAGTGATGGGTGTATTTCCCCAGTCATAATAGTGACCTAGCATGTTGTCATCCTTACATGTGTCGAGTACATGCACATGCAAGTGGCTGTGCTTTTTGTGGCTGACTTCTTGTGTGTCTCTCTTCCCCAGGTACTTGCGCATGCCGTCTGCTGCTTGCATTGTTGTGGCACTGCTATTCCTCATGGACACGTCATCGTGTGCTGACTCAGCGTTACAGGCACGGACACGTTTGGAAGTCTCCTTAGGGTAAGGGATGCATCAGGGGTGTATTGGGTGTGGCAGTTGTTCACGATGTATGCACACTGCCCCTGTCGATGTTTGGTTCCTCTGCAGACATGTTGCATCACCATGGGACACATTACATGCAGCTGGGTACACCTGAATAGATGGTCAGACTTGTTGACAGTCATCAGTGATGGGATTGTGGAATGTGATGATGGCATCAATGTGTGTAACACTGCCCTCGGACACATATGGTTTGCATTGGCTTGACATGGTGTGGGACTTCCACATCAGCGGATCAATGGTGTGTGGCAGGCTCTCTGTGAGCAGCAGGGGGTGTTTAGCTGTTAAACGACACTTGTGTGCCAGTTCCATGGCTATCACGCATTTGTGCTGCGGAAGGGGGGTGCCAGTGTTGGACCCACATGTTACTCCACATAAACTGTTCATGTGTGCTCCGAGTTGCCTCTGCAATCCCGAATACATGGCTAATAAAGGTGTCCCTATGCCTCCAAGGTGCCTCTTCTCAGTCAATGCTGGTGTGTTGCCACGGTGCATCCGGCATGTCTGGCATGGTTTTCCGTGATAGTGGCTATGTGTCTATGTGTCGACTAGCAAGATGCAAGCAGTTTGTGTGGGATTAGACTGTGTATTGTGCATGATGTCCATGAGTGTGTGGGTATTGTGACATGTGCCATCCCCATGCATCCAACGTTGGCCATGCCACCATTCTCAGCATCCACCGGACTCAAGCTTGCAGGACATGGTTCTGCCACCTGTCTACACATACCTGGGTGCCCCCTAGGACACTCCACATGATCCCTGCCCTCTGCGCATGACTGTTGCTGTACTCAATATGTCTGTCGGCACGGTTGTGCGGCCACCCCCGCAGCTGGTTGGGCCCATCACGGGTGTGTATGGTGCTCCATGTCTGTCTTGCCTAATACACTGTGACCCATGTGTGTCCTGTGCCAGACTCAGGCCCCAGGGTGTGGATGGTTGAAGTCAAAAGAGAACTCAGGCATGGTTAGACTTTACAAGACACATGTAAGGTAATAATGCAACCAGCAGGCATCTTCTCTTCATGGTGTGACTTTTTATTTTAGTGGGGGGGGGGGTTTGACATGAGGGGCTTTCCGGGTGTGTGGAATCCAAAGTTCACTGGGGGAGTTGGTGTCCTTGCCATTGTAAATCCTCAGAGTCCATGCCACAGTCTTTGTCAACATTGGTCAGACGGTGACCAGCAAGGCCATGTGGCCGAGAATGTCTTTTGATGCTGTGATGCTGTTGCTCCAGTGGGCCAGGTGCCAGGCCAGGTGTCCTGGGAGATGGTGCTGTTGCGCCGACCCTCACGGTCTTTTCCGTGGACGACCCGCCCTCCAGCGGGAACCCTCAGAAGCAGGCCGTGACGATGTTTGGGATGCTCCGTCGGATGTTTCCTCCTCCTCCTCCTGATCCCTCCCTGTGGGTGGTGATGTTCTAGGCCTTCTGGCACAGGGAGGGTTGCCCATGTTGTCGGCCATCCGACGGAGTGTACTGTGAATTCCCGTGAACACCGTCACGAGCTCAGCCTGTCTGTCCTCCATCCTCCGTTGGTGTTGCAGTAGACAGGCATGTTGCTGGGCCTGCTGGGTCTTGATCCCCTCGAGGACGAACACAACCTGGGCCATGCCCGTGGTGTCCTGCCGGTATGTGTCCAGGATGTTTCGGACATGGGCATATACCGGTTCCCCAGCCAACTGGTCAGGCTGGCGCCTCCGCCGTCCTCCACTCCCACCACCCCTGCCTACTTGCGCCTGGCCTGCTGTTGTGGGCACATCGGGTCTCCGGGACCCCTGAGGGATGGCATTTGCGGTGTTGCCTGCCTCCTCCTGGGTGCCCGGAGAACCTTGTCCCTCCTGGACAGACTGGCTGCTTTGTGGTGGTGGGGCAGGGATCCTGGGTGTCTCCTGGGATGTGGCAGGAGTGGGGGTGGTGGTTGGCCCCGTTGTACCTGACGCAGGTGCTGCAGGTCGTTGGACACCAGAGGGGCCAGGTTGGTCGGGGTCGTCCACAGAGTGGTGAGAGTCGTTGCTGCCGGTGGGATCGGCCTCCCGCAGAGCCGGGTCCTGTGAGTCTTCCCCCCCAGTGTTGGGGGGTGATCCACGACGTTGACCTGTGTGTGAGAGAGACAATGTTAATTTTGTTCCATGCAACATCCATGTTTCATTAGTTTCACAGTTGGCACATTTCCTCCGGGAATTTGGATATGTCTTGCATTCCACTCACAGTGCACTTGTGCATGGGTATGCACCTTGGGCACAGCTTTGGCGACTTTACCTATGTGTGGCACAGTCTTACTTGCTGCGTCAAGTGTGACTGCAGTCAGCAGTGGAGTGGGCAGGTGTGGCAAGCCGTGCATTGGCGCCTTCCGTGTGGCACTGTACGTGGGCACATGCAGTTGTTCCACACACTTATATGATGCAGGTAGCTGTTGTTGTGCTCGTACACAGGTTGTGACATGGCCCTGTGTTTTGCCATGGAGGAGAGGGGGGGTGCTGGCACTGGCCACCCTTGTCTACATGCACACAGTCCACCTGCTGACTGGCACACATTCCCACACACCACAAGGCCGATTTGCTCTCCCTGTGTCTCCCTCCCTCTCTGTCCCCCTCTCCCTCCCTCTGTGTGTCAGCCTCCTCCCTGTGTCTGTCTCCCTGTGTCTCCCTCCCTCCCTGTCCCCCTCTCCCTCCCTCTGTGTGTCAGCCTCCTCCTTGTGTCCGTCTCCCTGTGTCTCCCTCCCTCTCTGTCCCCCTCTCCCTCCCTCCGTGTGTCAGCCTCCTCCCTGTGTCCGTCTCCCTGTGTCTCCCTCCCTCTCTGTCCCCCTCTCCCTCCCTCTGTGTGTCAGCCTCCTCCCTGTGTCCGTCTCCCTGTGTCTCCCTCCCTCTCTGTCCCCCTCTCCCTCCCTCTGTGTGTCAGCCTCCTCCCTGTGTCCGTCTCCCTGTGTCTCCCTCCCTCTCTGTCCCCCTCTCCCTCCCTCTGTGTATCAGTCTCCTCCCTGTGTCTGTCTCCCTGTGTCTCCCTCCCTCACTGTCCCCCTCTCCCTCCCTCTGTGTGTCAGCCTCCTCCCTGTGTCCGTCTCCCTGTGTCTCCCTCCCTCTCTGTCCCCCTCTCCCTCCCTCTGTGTGTCAGCCTCCTCCCTGTGTCCGTCTCCCTGTGTCTCCCTCCCTCTCTGTCCCCCTCTCCCTCCCTCTGTGTGTCAGCCTCCTCCCTGTGTCCGTCTCCCTGTGTCTCCCTCCCTCTCTGTCCCCCTCTCCCTCCCTCTGTGTGTCAGCCTCCTCCCTGTGTCTGTCTCCCTGTGTCTCCCTCCCTCTCTGTCCCCCTCTCCCTCCCTCTGTGTGTCAGCCTCCTCCCTGTGTCTGTCTCCCTGTGTCTCCCTCCTTCTCTGTCCCCCTCTCCCTCCCTCTGTGTGTCAGCCTCCTCCCTGTGTACGTCTCCCTGTGTCTCCCTCCCTCTCTGTCCCCCTCTCCCTCTCTCTGTGTGTCACCCTCTGTCACCTCAGCCCAGCTTCCTGGGCACACACTGTTAGCAGATCTTTGAATGGCCCTTGGCTTGTTGATGTGAGTTTGTTTCTGATCTCCAGGCACCCATTGGGTGTAGTGTCTGTGTCTGCGCTGCTGCTGTGGTGGTGTGTGCTGCCACTCTTTCACAGTGTTGGCTGTTCATTAGCTGCTGTCATGTGCAAAAACGTGCCTTCACCCCCATGTGTTAATGCAAGGCGTCCGCCATTTGCTGGCAAGTCTTTCCTGTGTGGGGACACAGTGTTTGTCTGGCTGTGACCTGGGCCATATGGGCAGAGGGCATTGTTGTCTGCTTCTGAGTTGCACTATGTGATTTTTGGGGCCCACCCTCCCGCCATCCGGCTTATCGTGTCATGTGTTGGTGTCTTCTGTGGCCTGTGACTTGACATTGTCCAGCTGGGTGCATGGGGCATGGTGGCGCCAGTGGCATGTGCGTGTTCATGGAGTGTGGTTGAGTCATGCGATAGCTTGGGGTGGTTGCGTGCCTGTTTGTGAGTTTGGTTGTGGATGACGTTCCCCCCATGTGAGGTGCGTTGTTTGTGTACTCACCCGGGTCTCGGAGTCCTCCTAATCCTTCGACTGCCTCCACCGGCAGTATGGCCATCACCCTCTCCTCCCAGGGATGGTAGTGTACGGGTCTGCGGGACGGCCCTCCTCCAGTGACGTTGGCCTGGTTGTGTTCATCCGTCATCTTGGCTCGGACCCTCCTCCGCAGATCGTACCACCTGGCTTGGCACAGCATTCACAGCATCGACGATGGTCTGCCACATGGCTGTTTTTGCTGAAATGCTGGTCTGTCTGACCAATGTTCCAAAGAGGTGTGTCTCGACTCTGAGGATTTCATCGACAAGGACCTACAACTCTCGGCTAGTGAACTTTGGATTCTTGTTGGTGGGCATGGTGAGGGGTGTGGGTGTGGATGGTGGGGGGGGTGTGTGTGGATGGTTGTGGGTGTGTGGGTGTGGTTGTTTGGGTGTGTGTGTGAATGTGATGAGGGGGTGGTTGTGAAGGTGTGTGTGTGAAGGTGTGCAAGTGTAAGGTGTGGTGAAGCTTCTAGTATGGTGCTGTAGGTTGTCTGTGGGGTCTGGCAGCAGTGAGTCTGTTGCAAAGGCTCATGGTTTGTGTGTGTGGTCCCTTTTTATTGGTCCATTGGTGGGTGTGGCTGTGTTTGAACTTTGGGTGGGTGTGTTATAAGGAGTGGTGGTGTTTTGGGCCTCTGTTTGTTTTTGGCAGTTGCAGGTCAGTGAATGTGTTGTTTTGGTAGTTGTTGGACATGTTTTGTGGCTTTGTGCCATTCGAATGGTGTATTCTTGTGTCGTTTTGGTTTGTCCTGGTTGTGTACGTGCGTTTTTAGCGTGTATACGGTGTGTACATAGCCCATTTTGTTGTACAGTGCTGTCCTTGTGTGTGGCTTGGTACGACTCGTACATGCGGTTGTGATGTTGGGGCCTGGGGTGCGCTCCGTCCTTAGAATGTTGTGGTGGGGGTACGCTCCATGCATACATGGGTGGGGGTACGACTCTGACGTACACGGGTGTAGATACACGGGGGTACGACACGTACAGGGGTGTACATACAGGGGGGGGTACGACACGTACACGGGTGTACATACACTGGGGGTACGACACGTACTGGGGTGTAGATACACGGGGGGTACGACACGTACAGGGGTGTACATACACGGGTGGGGCTTCGACACGTACAGGGGTGTACATACACGAGGGGGTACGACACGTACTGGGGTGTACATACACGGGGGGTACGACACGTACAGGGGTGTACATACACGGGTGGGGGTTCGACACGTACACGGGTGTACATACACAAGGGGGTACGACACGTACTGGGGTGTAGATACACGGGGGCTACGACACGTACAGGGGTGTACATACACGGGGGGTACGACACGTACACGGGTGTACATACACGGGGGGTACGACATGTACTGGGGTGTACATACACGGGGGGTACGACACGTACAGGGGTGTACATACACGGGGGGGTACGACACGTACACGGGTGTACATACACGGGGGGTACGACACGTACTGGGGTGTACATACACGGGGGGTATGACACGTACACGGGTGTACATACACGAGGGGGTACGACACGTACTGGGGTGTAGATACATGGGGGGTACGACACGTACAGGGGTGTACATACACGGGGGTACGACACGTACACGGGTGTACGTACACGGGGGTACGACACGTACTGGGGTGTACATACATGGGGGTACGACACGTACAGGTGTGTACATACACGGGGGGTACGACACGTACACGGGTGTACATACACGGGGGTACGACACGTACTGGGGTGTACATACACGGGGGAACGACACGTACAGGGGTGTACATACACGGGGGGTACGACACGTACACGGGTGTAGGCACACGGGGGTATGACACGTACAGGGGTGTACATACACGGGGGGTACGACACGTACACGGGTGTACATACACGGGGTACGACACGTACAGGGGTGTACATACACGGGTGGGGGTTCGACACGTACATGGGTGTACATACACGAGGGGGTATGACACGTACTGGGGTGTACATACACGGGGGGTACGACACGTACAGGGGTGTACATACACGGGTGGGGGTTCGACACGTACAGGGGTGTACATACACGAGGGGTACGACACGTACAGGGGTGTACATACACGGGGGGTGTACATACACGGGGAGTACGACTCGAACGTACGGTGGCTGGGGGGAGTGTTGGGCGCGTATGCGGGCACATGTCTCCATGGTTGCTATGGGAGTTCGGTGCGAACGGTGTTTTTACCATACAGTTGTAACATCGGACGCAAGGGATGGATCGTGATTCCTCGGTCGGACTTCACTTTTCACATTTGTACGGTAAATCGTCCGTGGCCGTGTCGGACACGTTTTCCGACCCGAGGACGTGTGGGGAGTTGTTCCCAATGCGATTCGTATGGTCTTTTTCCCATGCGAATCGTAATTGGCAGTTTGTACAGCACTTGTACGATTCGTACGGTAAAAAGACCGGATACGAGTCGGACGGGCCATTTTTTTATCCGGATCGTAATTAGCACCCTAGTGTAGGTTTGGAAACATTCACCCATTATTTCAGCAGTTTGTGTGTATGGAACAATATTCATATTTATCCTAATGGGCACTTCAGAAAAACTAAATCATAGTTAGAATAATAATATTTAAATTGACCTTGGCAATAAAACAAACTAGTTATCACACTGCAAGAAATTCCATAGGTAACAGGTAGGTGATGGGAAGTCACTCCCTCTGAAACAGAAGTCCGTAATTGCATACATACATAGCAATTTTGAGCATCAATAGTCAAGTGTTGACGTACTCTTAAAGCAAGTTAGTATAGACATTTAAAGAAAAATCAATAATGGATTGACCTACATGTAGAGTTTTGCCAGTTAGCATGAGTCAACTTCATTATTTTCCCTTCCAATGACTTAGTAACAGAAGTAGGTTTAATATTATTTACACAAACATGATGAGGAAGGTTTAAGATAATGAGAAACACAACAATGACTATAGAAAAGCAGCAAATAAACATGTGCATATATGTATGCCCTTTACCGATACCAGGTTTGAATTCGCGACTTCTCCAGAGCTAGACTTCATGAGTCTTGTTAAAATTTGTAGAAGATGTTAATATAGCGTATTGCAGCAAATATTTAACATTGAGCTTTTAAGGGGTTCTTTGTTTCTTTCATTATCACAGTTCACAGGTTTCACTGCTTCAGACTTTGTCTCGTTATGGCATAGATTAGTGTAGTTTTCATCTCTTTCAAATTTTGCAGACCTTTCTTGTTTCTTTTCCTTTGATGTATCAATCAGTTAAAACAGTTTCTCAAGGTGAGAGTGCGGAACCCCAGAAGTAGAGGTAGGGTAAGGAGACGCTTCGCCCGTGACCTCTGGTCAGCCTGAGGGTGCGGACCCTAGGTTGAAGGATCAGTGGTAGTTTGGAACTACACTGAGAAGGAGAGTGGAGAATGGCTATTGGATGCCAGGGGTTACTGCCCCCCACTCTGTGGATTGGCAAGGACCAGTGACGTCTGGGTGGCCTAGGGCCTGGTCCTGGCCATGGTCAACTAGGGAGTACCAGGGGGGTAGCCTAGTTGGGCCTGAGAGTCCTTTTTTAGAGGGAACCACGTGGGTTCAGAGTGGCGTAGAACCGGAGGGTGTCCCTGCAGTGTGGGCCCGCGTCCGTGTTCTGTCGCCCCAAGCAGGGAAGCCCAACACGGTGGTGATTGGTCTGCCCTGAGTTTTGGCTGGAAGGGGGTTGTGTTGGACTTGGCCCTTTTTGGCAGGTTCACCCCTGAACGTTTTGCCTTAAGCTCTGACATGGTGGTAGTGGTTTTAGGCCTCTGGGCACTTTAGCACTGTGGTCCAGTGTAAAGGGCGTACGCTCTCTGTGTACATTTGTTGAAGTTGGCCTGCCCTCGCATAGGAATGCATTGGGAGTAAGTGTGTCCGTGGTAATTCCTGGTATGAGAGAAGTGCAGGGTCGAGTTTAGTATGTATGAACTCGTGAGGATAAATGCTGCGCAATGGTGTGCGCAAATTTATGGTGACTGGTGGAGAAATGCCACTTTTAGAAGTTGGCATATCTGTGTGCTATGTGTCTGCCTGCCTGATGTGAATTGCATGTCTGGCTTGTGAGTGACAGGAGCTGAGAGGTGTGGGTGGTTCCAGGAGTTCCAGGGTGAGTCAGCGCTAGGCTGAATAGGACATCTGGGCTGAGAGTAGTGGGAGGGGTAATCCCCTGACTCTGAATAGGATGGTGCCTGCCCTGTACAATGCTAGCTCCGCCCCTGTGGTGTGTCTGACCACCTAGCCCCCACCTGACAAAGGAGAAGAGGAGCTTCCAAAACAAAGTGCTCCAAATCCCCCCATAACCAGTTGCATCTGGTTCCCCATGCCCGGCACTTTTGACAAAGGAGAAAGGGTGTATATAAGAAGGGGCTGTGACCCCATAACGTGGTTCAGTTCTGGTGTGCTGATCCTACTGGGGCGTGCTGTTGCTGGGGGCCAGGGGGGGCTGCCATGAGGGCTTGCCTCCCTGGGTCCTGCACCCTCCCTTGATCCCTAAAGGAACTTTTGCTGGACTTACTCTTTTCTTTTAGGAAGGACCTTTTTCTGCAGCTAGCCTCGTGAGTGCTACCCCGTTATTTTAATTGTCCCCCAGAGAAGGAGCACAAGGGCTCTGCAGCGCTGTGCTGTCCTTCAAGGAGAGGGAATCCCCGATGTAGGGATTCCCCCGTGCTACGTGATCTAGCAGGAGCCCACCCCGCTTCATGGTTGCTTTGGCCGCGTTGGGCCAGGAGGAGTGGGTGCCCACCCCGGGTTGTCCGCCCTGCGGGTGCCCAAGCCACGTTCTACGTGGCCAAGGGATCACTGCCGTGGCGCGAGGAGCAGAAGCGCCGCAGACGCGATGCGGCAGCCGGGCAGCCTTGCTTGTAGGAGGGCGGGGCCTGCCGAGCCGGCAGGAACTCAGCGAATCTCGAGCAGGGCTTCCGTGAGCTGAAGGAAGCCCCGAGTGTGCTGAGGTGAAGTGCTGCAGGCAGAAGCCCACCCCGCAGTGAGGAGCCCGTGGTGATGGAGGCAGAGGGGGCCCGAGGCACATTGTTGGTGCCTGCCCCCGCCGCACGAGTGGAAGCTGCACCGGGAAGGAGAAATGCCGGGAAACCAGGAAGTCCAGCCCATGCCACCTAACTGGGTGTGGGCCGACCTCAGTGACAGAGCCAGAGCCTCGCGGGCTCCAGTTCCGCCTTCCTCGTGGCCGGGTGAAGCGAGGGAGAAGAGCGGAGTGCAGGTCCGGAGGCCTGAGAGGAGGTCAGTGGAGAATCCTGAGCCCCGTCGATGCCTCCAAGCCTGCCCGGTGAGTGGGGGTTTTTCTCCCGTGGTGGAGTTAAAAGAGGTCCCAGTAGCGGGATCTGTAGGGGCACATTGTCGGCCCGGGGATTGTGGACAGAGCCCCAGTGAGGGGGGGCTCCGTATAAACTTAGTGCCGAGGTAGGCACTAGAAGAGCCTTGTGGGATCCAGTGGCGGTGTTCCAGCCTCTCCCCACCTGGCAGAGGGGGAGGAAGGTCGCAAAGATCGCAATCTGTTTGTTGCTGGCTCCAACGTGAGGGCACAGAGGTGCCCGGGCCCCATAGCTTTGTTCACTCCAGCTGTCCCACTCGCAGAGGGCAGCTGCACCAAGGGGGTGATTTCATGTGGAGAGCCCTAGTGAGGCCCCGAGGGCACAGTTGTGCCAGGGCCTTTCTGTTTGATCCCAGCTGTGTCGCACCAGCACGGGCAGCTGCAAAATTTAGCATTTTGAATGGCAGAGTCCCTAGAGGGACAGAAGAGGCACAGGGGTGCCAGGCCTTGTTTGCTTCACAGCTGCCCAGCAAGTAGTGGGTAGCTGTCACGTTTAGGCCATCCTGCCTTTGGGGGCATTGTCAGAGAGAGGAGGGAGATGTACTCCTGCCCCAGCGCAATGACGCGCTTTTGGAGATTGCTGCATTGGCAGCAGCCCTGACATTCTGGATGCAGAGCATTTGAGCCCCTTTGAAAAGGCCAATTGGCCAGGGGGACTGATGGGTTTGTAGGGCGTCAGGCCCTAATGTGATGTATGTGGTGCTAGGAAATGTGATTCATGTAGTATGATTTACGCACCCTGTTTGATGCCTCTAACTGTGGTTTATGTATGAGGTTATTTGCATAATATGGATTATGCTTGGGAGGTTATCTTCCACTGTTATTTATGCCCCTAATGTGAGTTATGCTTAGGAGGTTATTGTCTAATGCGTTTAGACTTAGGAGATGATTGCATAAGGTGTTTATGCTGGTGAGGTTGGTGCAGAATGTAATTCACGCCTACATGTGATACTGTGCATAATGTGGTTTATGTTACAGGATGATGCTGAGTACAGTGGTTACCAGTGATTACTGATTATATGTTTATGTGATGTCCTACTTTTACTAAGTTCACTTTGTGATGGTTCTGACAGTGGTCCAGTTGACCCTGTCAGGTGTACATAATCCCTTGTAGATATTACCTAGTGCCTGGTGGCACAATGTATATTATGTGATTACTATTGTAATGAGTTATGAGAATACAAAGGCTATTTTTGATATAACCTTGTGTGGAATTCCTTTTGTGGTGTGCCTGGTATGTTGTTGCTGTGTGCGTGACCAAACGCTTTACACATGGCCTCTGGGATAAGCCTGACTGTTCGTGCCAAGCTATCAAGGGGGTGAGCAGGGGTTATCTTTCACAAGTAACTCCCTTGCCCTGACTAGAGTGGTGGTCTCTGCCTGGCTTTGGCGCAAGCCTTAGCCAACCAGAGATCCCATTTCTAACAGACTACAATATCAAATAATGTATCCAAATCCTTCAAAAAACATTTAAAACCTTAGCAAATCTCTCAACTTGCTTGTATCACTCGACAGGTTTCTCTCTTAGATTCATACAATCATTTGTAAAAGACAATAGGTCTGATCTTGTCAATGGAACATGAACATAACTTCCTCCAGGTACTTCTTTCATAGAAAGTTTTTTTATTACTGTTTTTTCTTCCTCTTCCTCAAACATTGAATACATTGGCATAACCATTTTCTTCTTTTTAGCCCACCTGCTTTCCCATTTTTCCATTTCATCCCATATTCTGAGTGTAGTCAACAACTCCTTAATCTGTAATCTTTTTCAGGAAGGTTTCATGTTCTCGAGATCTCTGTCACTAAAGTCTAATCGAGACGTTTTCTGTAAGGACTTTGATTTCTGTATATCTATTCAGCTAATTATTTGTGAGTAACTAGCTTGTGATGCAATATCTTTACACATGAAAACAATTTGTCATCCAGATAGTGAATAGTTCTACCAGGACTGATAGTACCCATAATCATTTCCTCTAACTCCACTTTAAGCCTGGCTACATCAAGGGATTTTTCATTTGAGCATCTCTGAACTGTGGTTCCTTGACCATCTGAACCTCTCTCAAATGTAGAGAGTGCTATTTCTCTAATCCAATCATCAAGTTCTTGTGGAGTAGGACCTATCTGTCTTTCTAAAATATCTCCTTGCGACTCTCCACTTGCTCCCTCCAAACACGTTGTAATATGTGTTTCAGAGTTTCAAGTACCCATTTGTAATGTTCTCCCCGTCATAGCTTGAGTTCCTCTATTAGGGGTTTCCATATTCCTTTCAGTTATATCTGGTAATGGGGTAAGTCCCATTTAGTTATTTAATACACTCGGAGGAACTGTATCTGCACTTGATCCCAATCCATTTCCTAGAAGCGAATCCTACTTTTACTAAGTTCACTTTGTGATGGTTCTGACAGTGGTCCAGTTGACCCTGCACTGCACTCTGAACAGTGGTTCCTTGACCATCTGAACCTCTCTCAAATGTAGAGAGTGCTATTTCTCTAATCCAATCATCAAGTTCTTGTGGAGTAGGACCTATCTGTCTTTCTGAAATATCTCCTTGTGACTCTCCACTTGCTCCCTCCAAACACGTTGTAATATGTGTTTCAGAGTTTCAAGTACCCATTTGTAATGTTCTCCCCGTCATAGCTTGAGTTCCTCTTCTAGGGATTTCCATATTCCTTTCAGTTATATCTGGTAATGGGGTAAGTCCCATTTAGTTATTTAATACACTCGGATGAACTGTATCTGCATTTGATCCCAATCCATTTCCTCGAAGCGAATTCTCTAAATTTTAAATTATCGAATTTTGGTTCATTTGTTCCATACTCAGTCTCAGAAGAATAGCATTTGTTCCTCCCATTCCAATGGGAATGGTCAATGAATGTACCTGTTGTCCTCCACCACCTTATTGGTAGAGTGGAACTACAGGTCTAGGGGTCACTGGACCTAAAAGAGCATCAGGAGCATTTGGTGTCATGGAAATATTATATTCTGCTCCTCTGAGTGTCTGTTCTCCAGTTAAGAAAAGATGATGTGAGTTTGAATTTGTGGGCATTGAAGGTGCATCTTGTAAGATTCTGATAAAAGGATTTGGTCTATCTTGAGGTTGATCCTCATCATATGGTGGAGGTTGGTTTAGCAATAATTCATTAAAAAATTCATCATCTATTTCATTCTCACTTTCATCAGTCAATGACAATATCTGAGAGTTCTCGAGATGTTTTTTCTTCTACTTACATGTTTCCCCTTTCTCTGCAACTAATACAGGATACATGTGTGACCCCTATGCTATGTGTGTTTTCCATGCTCCTGTTGAGCATCCCATCTAGCTTCAACATACCTATTTAAAGTGTTTCTGTACTTTCCCTGATATTTCAGTTTTTCCTTCTGATGGGCAATGTCATACAGCCATTCAGACACCCACTTACTCACCCATTTAGTCACTCAAATGCCCACTCACCCATACAGCTATTCACACAGCCACTCACTCAACCTTTCAGCTACTGACACACCCACTGACCCATACAGCCACTCACACACCCATATAGCCACTTAGTCACCCACACAGCTACTCACACACCCACTTATACACCCATACATCCACTCAAACACTCACTCATACACCCATACAGCCACTCACACATCCACATGACCATGCAGACACCAAATCACACACCCATACAACCACTCAGACACCCACTCACACACCCATACAACCACTCACACAACCGCTTACACAACCACAGAGCTTGTCAGAAACCCACTCACTCACCCATACAGCCACTCATGCACACACTCATACAACAATTCAGACACCCACTCACATTCTAATGGAACACGGAAGAGAGAGAAAGTTTTGGCCGCGACGCTGAGGAATCTTCGTATCCTATATGAGTGAATATGGGCCACAGTGCAATACACTTGACCTCTTGAATCTTTGGACATTGTTTAGAACAATTAGTGGACATAGAGGCGCTATATATCACATTTACCCGTTGAATTTTCTCTGTGGGACTATTTTATTTTGTGCCAAACGGATTCGTCTACCAGAATTTCATTGGAGTGCTTTGGGCTGTCACAACAGATTACATCTGCCTGTCTCCGTGGGGCTTTTTATCATATTCGGATCCGTCTTCCTGGCAATCATTGGAATCTTCACAAACAATTGCAAACAGGCCTGCATAGGAACGTACTGCCTTATGTGAGAAGCCAACTGATCTGAAGCTATTAATTAATATTGTTTGCACTTTGGCAATTTGTACTTTCCAAATGATATATTTTTCTGCCCTGATGAAGTTCCCTATATGGGAATGAAACGCGTTGGCTGGATTTTCTATATCTGATGATCTTAAAGGATTTTTGGGAATAAAGAATCTACTTTTCTATCAATCTTGGCCTTTTGGACTTCTTGAGCTATGCACCCCCATTTGTTATGACTGTCACACATCCACTCAGATCACATATGTTGGAAATAGCATCACTCATTATTAGTACCACCAGTTTACTAATCTAACTTTTGTAGTAGGTTAATATATATGTTTAACACTCATAAACTCTTAGAAACCACTTACACTTGCTTGATGATGTCATCAGTGATGTCATTTGAGATATCATCAGTGATGTCACTGACCATGTCATCAGTGATATAATATGTGAGGACATAAGCAGTTCATTGCTGGGGCTTAAGTTATAGTTAGCTCAGGTAACTATAATGGCTACATTTTAAAGGTTTTGTACATTTTTGTAATATTATTTCCAAATGATAATGTCCCTGCAACCTTTGGCTTTTTAAAGTGAAAAAATAATATATGCGTGTGTGTGTGTGTGTGTCTTAAAGTGGTGCTCAATTTGCTTCAAAGCTAGGCTGGAGTACATGTACTATTGTTTTGTGGATTTTTGAGCAGTAGTAACTTTAGAAGTGTATTTTGTGAACAGCAATGGTCTTACTGGTAGGTGTTTGTATTAGCATATCCTTCCCTAAACTTCATATTCCTGGTCTCGCCCACATTTGGTACTAAGTAGTAAATGTGCATGCACAAGTTTCTCCCCATCAAAATGATAGGAGAGGTGGAGGTAGAGATCTACACCAGTAGGTTTTTGTATTACATTTTGTAGTAAGTAGTTCTTCTGAAGTACTACTTTACATGCTATGAAATGCAGTTTGTGAATCTGGCCCTTTTATGAGTCTCCTAAAATCAGTACATAGAGACGTAGGTATAGTAATATCTAAATGTAAATGTAAATGTCAAGGTACTTATAGAGCGCACTGTCACCAGACGGCCACCTTGCGGTGTCGCCTTTGCGGTTTCCTGGCGCTGATACTCATACTGCTGTGGAACCCCTCCTGGCTTTCCCTGTGAAGTGTCCACTCCTGGGCACCCCCAGGGTGAGGCCAGGCATCCTTAGCGCTGTTGGGGCCGGTTGGAGGCTAAGCAAGCTATTGCCCAGAGTTGCAGCGCGGGGCCCGTGATTAGAATAGGCACCGAGGTGAGAATAGACAGGTCCGAGGAAATTGAGCCCGAGCCCCGCCAAGGCGGGAATCGAACCCTGGTCCCTGGCCAGAACTCTGCTTCAGGGTCTGCCGCTCTAACCATTAAACACACAAACCACAGTAACATAGCATTTCTTTAATAGTAATGATAACTTCACTCACTTTTCACTCTGGAAATTGAGTGTTATTCTTGAGTAATAATATAGGAGGTGAGAGTGCTCTGATAGTGTTCTATGTTCTAAAAATATGGGGCCTCCTTTACAAACTTTTGATGCGCTGCAACGCAGCAGGCCTTGCTGCTTTGCTGCCCTACGTCAAAAAAAGAGCAGAAATGCACCGTATCTACAAGATACGGCGCACTCCTGTCCTTGTCCCCTGTACACACACAGCAGCAGTGCGCCAGCTCAGACACCTTTGCATCATTTTGCAAGGGTGGCTGTGCTGAGGGGATGATTGTTTTTGTGCAGGAGGGTGACACCTTCTAGCACAAAAACATTAATTAAAGGCATTTTTCTCTTTCTATGTACGCATAGACAGAGGAAAAAACGAAGTGAAATAAAAGCATTTCTCCTCGTTGCGCCTCCTTACGCCTCCCGTGGGGAGGCATAGGATTCTGAAATATTCCCCGGTTGACAAACATTGTAAATCTGGGAATGCATGAAGTTCCATGGATGTTGCATGTGAACACCCACAGCAACACCAAAAAAACGCCCATTTCACGCAGAGCTATGCGAGAAAGTTAAACATATTTCCAAGTTCATGAACAGTCACAATGGGTGACTTCACATGGCCTTGAAAATATGGGGAAACCCATTGCGCTGCCAGTGCATCAATGAAAGTGATGCACCAGACGAGCAGTGTGCTTTTAAATTTTTTTTGTAAAAAAGGACACCTTAGAGGACTGAATGGTCAAAGCAAACAACTAGAGAAACAAAGTCCTATCATAACGGTCAGGGATTAAGGTTGCACAGATCTAGAAAGAATGGTTTTAAGAAATGCAGCATGGTATACAATTTATATCACTCCCCCTCTCCATTATATTTTCAGACCAATATAAATGTTAACTCTTCCAAAATGTTTCCCTCTGAAAGATTTTTTTCATAACTACGTCCTTGAATCCAAAATGGCTGCCTGAACAAAAAAAAGTGGAAACATTCAGGTTGCGAAATTGGGCCAGCACACTTCTTCAGAAACAAAGCATCAATTTATCGACGCATTTATGCAAATTTGTTTTAGGATAAGTCCAACAAATAGAATTAAACCAAACCAAAAAAATAACAATTTTTGTTCCAAGAAGAGATTTTTTTTAAGTAATTTGGTGTTGCTTTCGTCTTCGTCTTTGCTCCAATCTTGAATCTGAAAAAACATGTTGAGGGGAAACTTTGTGTAAAATGGTCAACTTGGGTCCAATTTTCAGGTCATTCAAAAATTCTATTAATGTCGTTAATGATTTAAAACATAAATGTTTAACAGGTTGAACATTTTATCAGTTCATAGTGTAATCAGTAGACATACAAACGTTGTCATTTGTGTTACGTTTTAAACTATTCATCCAGATCAAAATAAAAATTTTCCCTGGATTTTAAATATATTAATTTATTAATACAACTCACAAAACAGATTATACTGCGTTTAGTCGCGTGCATAAAAAAGCAATAGAAAGTTATCAAAAAGCATCAGTCAAGCAGAATAGCCAACTATTAAGCGCCATGTGATCCCGGTCAAATTAATTTTAACCGACTTACTCAGCAGCAAAAAAACATGATGTGTTGAGAATCAAAGTAAATACTTGTATTCGATGATGGCGATAGAAATAATAACACCGCAGAGCTGTGAGAGAAGAGCTCGGATGGAGGCTATGAGAGGAGACCCTCAGAACATAAGAAGGCCGCACAGAAGGCTAATGGGCGCTCCCGCAGGATGCTAATACATTTTGCTTCTCACACTAAAACCCATTAGAGAGCGGAAGCTTTATGTGCAGGTCATCTGCTTTGTGTTACGCAGTATTTTGTTTCTGCTGTGATTAGTAATTGATGTTTCCCAACATTCTTATTTTCTGACAGCTTCGTGGCGTGATGGAGGTAGCGGGCGGCTACCCGTAACATAGCAACAGAGCAAGGAATGGGTTCAAAGGTCCCCATCCCAGCATTTTGAACACAGACAGTACCCTGCGGAGGCAAAGAGAACGGAATGGAAAGGAGGCATTGAATGAAGTAGTGGGTAGCCGTTTCAATCACTAGCCATCAGAGGCCTTATCAAAACGTGTGCGCTCAAGCAGGGCACAGGTGGGCGTCTGTTTTTATGTGATTTCACTGTCGGCAGCGCATACATTTAACCGGGAATTTTCCAGGTTAGTGCATGAGGTGGAAGCACCACAGCTTGGAAACAGTGAGTACTGGATGCCTCTCCCTACTTCCGAGCTGTGAACGTTGCAGCTGATGCACTAACTCAGAGAAATTCTGAGTTAAAAGTATGCGCTGAAGACAATGTAGTCACATAACACACACTGGCAAACCCATTAGTCTTTGCGACCTATTGGCTTTTCCAATGATTTTTGCCAATGCTGAGCAGCATTGGCAAAACAAACAAAAAGACGCAATGATGCGCTCCCAGTATGCACGTGCACGCATGATGTCATAATGCAGCCGCAATATTCAGTAGACAAGTACATGTGTGATTAAGTAAGCACAGGTGTTCAGCTGGAACTGTCCCTTGCATGGTGTACAGTCATGTCACCTGCCCTGCATACCCAACTGCGAGTATCTCATATCCAGGTTATTAGATTTTTCAGCCCAACTTTTTACAGGGGGAATACTGTCCCTGTTACAGGAGGTTCATGGCACAAAAGGGGTCAGCATTTCATGTTTTATAGCGTGACCAGGCCTTTTTACCTGTGTCCCAGAAGTGGGAGCCTACTGGTCCACTTGTGTAGATTCCCACAGCTAATGATGGACCAGAAATCCTAGCACAAGTTCCAGAGAGCAGGGATTTATATGTATGGTGTGTGATGAATGTGCCACATACTGCATATTGGTCTCAAGCCCTTGGGTTCCATGTTGGATACTCTGGTCTATCTCAATGCACAAGAGATGAAGTTGAGGTTATCAGCGATGTCATTGGCCATGTCATGAGTGATGTAATATGTGAGGTCATAAGCAGTGGATTGCAGGGGCACAATTCATAGTAAGCTCAGGTAACCATAACTGATGAATTTCAAATGGTTTTGTACGAGTGAACTCTGAGCCTAACTACAAGGTCCCTGTAACCTTTGGTTTTTAAGTGAATTTCTAAGGTTTTTCAAATTCCATTTCCTAATTATAATGTCCCTGTAACCTTTAGTTTTTTACGTGAATTTCTATGTTTTTTAACTAGTAGTCGCATTTGTAGAGTTGTGGAGAAAGGGGGTGTGGCTTCCAACCAGCTCTCAGCAACCTAATGTGTCAGATTTACTGGAGGTAACAGGAGGGCTTCTTGGCACCCAAGGACCCTCAACATCCAAGAAGACTTCATCTCCCAACCAGTAATGGACCAGGAGGTGTATTTGCAGAGTGGTGGAGAAAGGGGGTGGGGCCGCCGACCAACTCTAAGCAATTGCGTTGTGTGGGATTTACTAGAGGAAATATGAGGGGTTCTTGGCCTCCAAGGCTCCTCCGCATCCAAGGGGACTTCATTCCCCAACCAGTAGTGTGCCAGGAGGCACGTTTTCAGAAAGGTGGAGAAAGGGGTCTCCAATTACCTTTCAGCAATCCCGCTGTGTGGTGAAGGTAACAGGAGGATTAGTTGGCCACGAAGGAACCTCATGAGCCATGGGGACTTCATCCCCTAACTAGTAGTGCACCAGAAGGCAGGTTTGCAAAGTGGTGGTGAAAGGGGGCAGGGACTCCAGCAACTTTCCAGAATTACTTTTTTTTATTTTTTCTATTGGGTCCTCAGGGATCCCACCCATCGGGCCAGGCCATTTTGAAATGGGGTCGTGCCGCATGGCGCCCCTTTCAGGCCAATTTTGGGTCTGGTACACCATCCCCTGGGGCCTGGCCTTTTTTAAATTTTAATATTTTAATTTTGGGTGGAGGGGTCTATACAGCCCCATCCCTGGATGATTTTGGCCCTGCGGACCCCACCGCTAGTCTGATTTCGGCCCTGGGGACCCCATCCCCTAGCTGTAATAGGGAGGGCAGCGCCCCTAACTTGGGCCAATTTTGACCCACTGGACCACATCCCCGGGGCCCAGACTATTTTTTTTTTAATACTATTGGGAGGGGGGAATTTTTGCTTTCTGGGGCCCCATTCCCTGGGGCCCGGTCATGTCTACTGGGTGCTCCCAGGGCAACCTGTCTCCACCGAGACCACAGCCCTGCTGGCTCCCCACCTCCTGCTCGAGCTGGCATTGCTTTTAGACATAAGGAGCTTTTAACATGCAGCTCCCTCTGTCTAAAAGCAATTCTTCACCGCTTACAGCAAGCAAGAGCATTTTTAATGTTCTCACTTGCTGGAAGCGGAGCGTTTGCTGTGGCTTGGTGGGAACAGAAAGATCCTGCCAAGCAACAGCAAACAGTAATGTCCTCAGGTGGGAACCCAGGTATATAGCAGGAGCCTTGCTTGGGGGTGGCAGTCCCCAGTGCCATATATGGCACCAGAGGGGGGCCAGGCACACTCACTCCTTTCTCATGTAGGGCCTGCCCCAGAGTGATGGCCGTCACTGGGGCCAAGAACAGCCCAGGAATTGGGCCTCGCGGCCCCCCTCTCAATTATTAAAAACAAAGATGGACCTCAGGAGGTGGTGGTACTGGGGGTCCCTGAGGCCCCCCAATACAAATTCATTATGGCCCAGGAGGGGTGGCCCCCATGGCACTGGGGTCCAAGAATTCCCCTTGATTTATTTATGGCATGTGGCCTCATGGAGGTGGTGATCCCCGGAGCCTGGTGGGGTCCAAGAGGCCCCCATTTAAAAATGAATAAGCCCTGGAGAGGTGGTGGGCCCTGAGTGGGAATCTCGGGTAAGGTCCTGCAGGTCCTCCACTCCTTCCTGACAGAGAGAACTAATGTTGTTAGTTGTGGGGGTTTTAGATCTAAGGCTTTCAGCCTACCCTGTGGTGTTCCCCAGGGCTCATCCCTGAGCCCCACCCTGTTTAATGTGTATGTGGCCCCACTGGCCAAGCTGGTCAGATCCTTTGGGTTTCAGGGGATCTCCTACGCTGATGACATGCAGATCATTGTTTCCATCTCTCATGATTTGCAGTCAGTCCACGGGAAATTTAACCAGTGCATGGCCAGTATTATCAGATGGATGCAAAATAACTCCCTTAAGATCAATGCAGAAAAAACTGAGGTCCTAGCTTTTGGTCCCCAGACTTCAATTTGGTCAAATGCCTGGTGGTCGGGAGCTTGTGGTCCCCTTCTTGTTCCCGCCAAGTCAGTCAAAAACTTGGGAGTTATTTTTGACATGGGCCTGGCTTTTGAGGCTCAGGTCAGTCACACTGTCAGTACTTGCTCCTACATTCTGAAGACTCTCAGCAAGGTGCTCCCGTATATTCCATTAGCACTCCACTGGCCCACAGTCATTGCACTGGTTACTTCCCGGCTTGACTACTGTAATGCCTTGTATTTGAATACTAGTACGGCCTCCCTGAACAGGCTTCAGGTCATACAGAACGTGGCTGCTAGATGATCCTTAATTTCCCAAAAAGGCATTCAGCAAAGGAGGGGCTTCGCACTCTGCACTGGCTCCCTATTAGAAAGCAAATCTTTTCCGAAACCTTGTGTACGGTTCACAAGGCCCTGCATAATATAGGTTTGCAACAGCTGAAAACTATGTTTAAATAGTATACGCCTGGGAGGACTTTGAGATCTTCAGAGAAAACTGAACATCCCTAGAGTTTGCAAAGCCAGATAGGGTGGTTGCTCCTTCTCGGTGGCGGCAGCCAAACTTTGGAATAATCTACCCTCCTCAATCTCCCAGGTGGAACCCCTTCCGGTGTTCAAAAAACTACTGAAGACCTGGCTTTTCTCAGTTTAGTCAGCAGCCTCTTATTTTCCTCTCTTCTTCCTGTTCACTCAGGGCCTTGGCATCCTCGGGTTTTAGTGCACTTTATAAATCTCTATCCTATCCTATCCTATCCTGGGAGGGGGGCCAGTGTATTGGCAACATGCCCTCGGGACCTAGCCCCACCGGGTGCTAATTACTAATGATGCACAGGTGCCCGTGCTACATTTTTTTAACTTTTGGGTGGGAGCCGTGGATCCAGCATAACCCCTACTGAATTTTTTTTTTTAAATGCTTTTTGGGCCCTGTGGGATGCCCCAAGAGGCCTAGGGAGTCAGGGTATTTCTACCCTGCCCCCTTTTTTTTCTTTAATGGCTCAGCTCAAGCTGATCCCCAGTGGCTGCAAACACTTCCTGGTTTGAAGTGTTGGCAGTGAATCAGATTTGGGCATGGGGACTGCCAGATCCTCCGAGGATCCTAGTTCCTATATAAATAAAGCAACATTTTCCTTAATATTTCCAAAGCTACTGAACGGATTTATCCCAATTTTCAGAAAGGGGGCTTTCTGGACCAACAGCTACCTTTCTGCTAAATTTGGTGTAATTGCGTTCAGCAGTTTGAGCTGTGGCTGTGTCTAAAGTTCCTATGGGAATTTACACGAGAAACACATGTTTGTTGACCACCACTCTTTCTCAGCTCCCACTCGACAGATCACCCCAAAACTTTCCATGTGCAACAACATTTGCCGGGGCACTTTTTGGGAAAATTTCACGAATATTCATCAAACTGTGCCAAAGATATAGGCAAGTCAAAAATGCTTTATCTGTGGAAACTGCATCCTAACTATGACTACCTACTGGCGACTGTTAAGATCAATGGGCTGCTCCCTCCTTTAACCTTCTTCAATGATAGACCTTATTTTGACTTCTTTTCAACCCAGAAGATGAAATCTTTGACGACTTTTTGCCATGGAGAGGGTACACCTGTAAGATCATAGACCTTGCAGTTAAAAAAGGTATGCTCTGACAAGGGAGCAATTACTCCATCCTAATGTGAACAAAAAACCTAAGGATAAATGCATCCTTTTTATCACAACATACAATGGGTCTTCACATAGAATTTACAAACTCATGTGTAAGCATTGGGCCATTTTAAAGAATGATACTGTCTTGTCCCGGAACTATCCATTAAGCCTTCTATTACAAATAGGAGGGGAAGACATTGAGAGACAAGCTTAATCACAGTTACCATATGGGGTCCCACAATCTGGGATCCTGGCTTAGACCATCTAAGAGCTTCCACAAATGCGGAAACTGCAACCCTGCAGATCTATCTTGAACAGAGTGAGGTATCACATTTCGAATGGGCATGAAAGAAGATTCACCAGTTTGTTAACTGCACCTCTGATTTTTGTATTTATGTTTTACAATGTCCGTGTTCATTAATATATGTGGGCAGCACTAATTTTCCATTTTGAAAATAGATTCTGGATCACCAATGAGCTAATAAGAATCTGGATTTAGCCTACTCTGTGGCAAAGCACTTTTCAGACAGGCATCAGAGTGATGTGTCAAAACGTAGGTTTCGTTACAATAAATACGATGGAGAGACATATAACAGGTGGCAACTGTGACAGAGTCACGGTTTATCATGGATCTGCACACAAAATTTCCCATAGGCTTAAATAAAGATGAGGAACTGTGATGAATTTACTTCTACCAACATACCGACTATATCTAGGGATTTCTGTTTTTTAACAGCCCTTATACAGGTACTCATGATCAATAGTGGTACCCCTCTTTTTGGTGTATACCCTTTTTTACATTCTTGGATTCCTGCTGAGTCGGTAAATGTGAGATTGAGGCCTTCTTTTTAACTTTAAATTTAATTTAATTTAAACACAGCATATGTGCAGAGGGTGCCATACAAGACCTGCGGACTCTCTGTAAGAGATGGACTGAAATAAATTATATTGAAGTACTTTGTTTTTATGTTTTTCCTCTGCTCCTGTGATGCGGTATGGGCACTTGCCCTGAGGTATGGGCACTTGCCCTTGACTAACTGATCACCGATTTAGTGTGATATATCAGTTGAATTTAACATGTACTTTGTGGCATTATTAAACATTGGGGAACAAGAGCACTTGACCTTTATGGCATTATTATTGTTGCCCCATATCTGGACCATTGTTATATAGGAGGTATGAAGAACCAAAATGAAATTGGTTTGTGGCCCTTAGATTGGCTATTATCACCATTAATGCCAATTAGGAGCTGACTCTATCTGGAAATGAGCATTTGGTGTGTGATTGCTAGATACAGTTTCACCTGCAATAACAACTGTCATTGTACAGGAGAAAAACATGCTGCCTCCTCACTCACCTTGAAAGCCCTTGCATATATTTGTCTTAAGTACATTGAATATGTGAGTAGTATGAGATAAGATGAATTTGATTATTTTATATATTAGATCACTGTTTATGAATTTATATTAATACACTTTTCTAGCACGCACTCAATTTATATGGTGAGCACGAGCATTATAGGAATACTATTAATACTTTGTATGTCGATATGATTGCAACAGGCAGAAATGTGAAGTCTTTTCTCTATGTTTATGCACAAATTTTCCACTGTTGTTTGGGCTAGTTTCACCTTGACAAAGGCTTGTTTAAAGCCAAAACATGTCGGAGCGGTACAAATCTGCAAAAGCAATCAAATATGATCTGCATATGCATGCTTGAGTGCCCGCTGCTTTTCTTGTTGTTGACCGGAGTTGGGAGGAATATATATATATTGTTAGAAATGGAGGTCTCTAGTTGGCAGAGGTAGTTACCTTTGTTCAAATAGAGACCCTTGCTTCTGCTCAGGGTAAGGGGGATACACACTTTAGTTAACCCCTTCTCACCCCCTTGGTAGCTTGGCACGATCAGGCAGGCTTATCCCAAAGGTAATGTGTAAAGTATTTGTACCAACACTCACAGTAACACAGTGATAACACCACAAATGGACACGACACCGGTTTAGAGAAATAAAGTATCTTTATCTAAACGTAACAAGACCAAAACATCAAAAATAGAACATACGGAGGAGGAGCCTAGCGCGCATCCAAGATGGTCGCGTGAGCACAGGGCTCCCCGGACCCTCTCTGCTCCTCGGAATTTATCCTGAGAATATCCTGACGTGGCTTATGGAATCTGGGAGATAAAGACCAGCTGAGCGTATATCTCTTTTCAAAACTCAAATCGGACCTGGGAATCCTGAGTTGTCGTCGTCGGAACTTTTGGGACCCACCCGACGGAGGTGACCGGGGTGAAGGTGACCCGAGGGACCGGGCTGCAATTGAACAACAGCGGCTTCAGCGCGGTGCCAGCTGCCGATCCACCACTTTCGGTTTCGGTTTTGCACTTCAGGAGACCGGCAGGGAGGTGCGCTCGGGGTGGAGAGGTGCTTCCTGGGCCTCTGCATGAGGTTTTCTTTCATCTGCCACTAGAGTGCCTATCGCCTCGGACCCCCTATACCGACATTTTGTGGTCTTCTTGCTGGTGCCCTTACACCTCTTGATTGGAGGTCCCCTCGGGTGACCGTGTTCACATGGGGGGCAAAGGGGGTCCCGAGGGCCGCAAGACCAAGGCTTCCCTCCGCGGGGGAGCAGTCCAGAGCAATAACATGGACCGCTACACCCAGGGCAGGGGGCCCTCTGGCGCTGCTGGCCTCCCCTCGGATACTGCGGAAGGAGGCGCGACCGCCACTACGGAACTATCCTTGCAGGACATTATGGGCGCCATTGATGGCATCAGGGAAACCATCGCGACGCAATATGAGGCCCTGGCCCGTAAGATTGACACTGTCGCGATCGATGTCACCCTGATCCGGGCCGACCTCTCCAAAACTAACGAGAAGGTCCAGGCTCTCGACGCACGGACCTCCACCCTCGGTGCGGAGGTGTCGGATCTGCGGGCCGCGCTTGGAGACATCAGGGTGGTTAACGACCATATGGCCCGGCGGCTTGAGGACTTCTAGGGACGGGCCCGACGCAACAACATCCGCGTCATAGGTGTACCGGAGTCCTCTGACGGCCGCCCGGTTGACCTCGTGGTCGAGGAACTTATCCTGAAACAGTTGTCCTCGGCTGGCCTAAGTAAGTTCTTTGCCGTGGAGCGGGCCCATCGAGTTCCGGGCGGTCGGCCACGGCCGGGGGCCCCCCCGAGGCCTATCGTGGCCAAACTGTTCTACTACAGGGACCGCGACGCTATTCTGCAGGCCTCACGGACCCACGGCCCGGTTCGTCATGAGAACTCGACCATCAATTTTTACCCGGACTTCACGCAACTGGTCCAGAAACAACGGATGGGATTCCAAGGGGTGAAGCGTCGTCTCCGTGAGCTGGGCCTAAAGTATTCGATGCTCTACCCTGCAAAACTCCGAGTGGAACATGGGGATCGGACAGCCTTTTTTGACTCTCCTGTGGCTGCAAGTGACTGGCTGGACTCTCTGCCGGACGGAGGTGGCCGTCCCGGACCCTCTGCGGGCACCGCAGGTGATGGGTCCCCTTTAGAATGACTTTTGGTCCTTGATTTTGCCTTTTTGCACTGTACAGTCGGGTCTTATTTCATTTGCATATTGTGTTTTACCAGGACCAGTGAGGGGGGCGGGCGGGGACGGGTCCCTTACCTCCTCTGGGTTCTTTTCGTAGAATGGGGTTAGTGGGGCGACAGGCACACTGCAAGTTGGGGGGGGGTTTTGGCCTGCAGGGGTGCAGGGTGGGGGGAGTTGGTCCTGGGGTGGGGTTGGGGGGGAGGAGGGTTTGTTTTGCTGTGTGTTTTTTGTTTACAGGGCGAGGTACTGATTTTTGTCCACATTTGGGAACTGTGCTGCAGGCTGGGGGACCCTTGATCTATTGGGGGGGATGGGGGGGGACGGGTTGAGGCTTATGTCATGGAACGTCAATGGGTTGGGGGACCGTATCAAGCGGGGTGTAGTACTGCAATATTTGCGTCGTTTGACTCCTGATGTGGTGTTTCTCCAGGAGACGCATCTGGTTGGCAATGTTTGTCATGCAATGAACAGGGGGGGATACCGCCTCGTGGCCCATTCTGGTTTCACAACTGGTTCCAGGGGGGTGGGCATTCTGCTGCGAACCTCACTTCCGGTGGAGATCACTAAGATAGTCTCGGATGACAGAGGGCGCTATGTGTGTTTGATTGGGAGGTGGGAGGGGCAGCCCCTTGCCCTGGTTTCAGTTTACGTCCCCCCGGGCCTCCAGAACTCCACCTTCACTGACTTGGGTCGAATGCTGCTTGACCTTCCGGACAGCCTCCTGCTCATGGGCGGGGACTTTAATTCTGTGGTCTCGGGTGAACTGGATCGTCACCCACCAAGGACCCTCCCCGCTGCCCAGGCATGGCTGGGTGGGATGCTGGAGACCTTCGGCCTGGTGGATAGTTGGAGATTAATGCATCCGACCCAATGTCAATTCACCTTTCACTCGGGGGCGCATGGGAGTCTCTCTAGGTTAGACTACTTCCTTATGCCCGCGGCGCAGACTGGTCGGATTCGAGAGGTCAGGCACCTGGCGCGGGGTATCTCCGACCATTCTCCGCTGTGGCTTCTTTTTGACACCGGGCCGCGGTCTGCAGGGCGGATCGCTCCCATTAACCCATGGTACCTGCGAGACCCTACGACTCGTGACAGCCTGGTTAAGGCTATGGACCAATACTTCCTGGATAACGAGGGGTCGGTGTCTTCTGCAATGTCCCTGTGGGAAGCCTTTAAAACCGTGATCCGCGGACACGCCCTTTCCCAGATAGTGGTGGCTAAGAGGGTCAAGAGTGAGGCAGTGGTGAGGCTGGAGACTGACATCTTGGGGCTGGAGTCGGCCTTGGAGGCGAATGTTACTCCGGACGGGCTCCATGCCCTCAGCCTGAAACAGTTTGAATATAGGTCCCTGGTCACTGACGCGGCCAAAAAAAAAAAAAGAAAAAAAAAAAAATAGAACATACAAGTTATTAAGAAAAATGACTTTCAAAAGGTTTTAGCAACTGAGTCCATAGAAAACTATGGATGCATGATTTCTTGCAAAGTGCCTGTTGTTGCGACAAAATTCACCAAGCCAAACAGCCGCAGGGATACGAAACGTTGAAAAACAAAGAGATGCTTCGATTCCTGAGACCTTCATGGATGCAATGTGACAGTTCTGCTGGACACAGGGGAGTGGTGCGTCGGGTCCTGTCTGTAGGGGGAAGTGATGCGTCGATTCTGAGATGACTTCGATCCACAGGTGATGCGTCGGGGAAAACCTGCTACACAGGGACGATGCGCAGAAATCTTGGATGCGGCGGAGAACGATGTGGCGGCGTCAAGCGGCGCTGTGTCGATTTCTTCAGCTGCGATCCCTTGATGCATCGATTCTTGCAGTGGCAACATGTGCTGAGTCGGTTTCAGCAGTGGTGTGGCAGTGCGTGGAGATTCATTTTGCACCACGGCGTTGCGTCAAAAAAACTGTTGCAGGAAGAGCGATGCATCGATTTTCTTGTTGTGTTGCTTTCCAGCTCCAGTAGCAGAAACAACCTCCAGAGGCCACACACAGCCACAAGCACTCTTGGTAGGTCAGAACTCCCAGCAAGGAAGTTCAGGGTAGCTGGGGGTGAAGACTTTGTGTTCCTGAGACTTCAAAACAGGAGGCAAGCTCTACTCAAGCCCTTGGAGACTTTCCTCAAGCAGGTGACACAGCACACAGCAAAGTCCTTCTCCTTTCCTTGGCAGAACAACAACTGCAGGCCAAATCCCAGACACACAGCAAGGGCAGTACTTCTCCTCAGTTTCTCCAGCTCTTCTCCTCGTCAAAGGTTCCTCTTGATTCCACAAGTAGTCTAAAGTTCAGGGGTTTTGGGTCTGATATTTATACAGCAAAACACACAAGATGATGGACGGAATGTTGCACATTGGCAAAACATTCACCCCCAGTCACAGATCTGGGTTTAATCCATTGTTATTTTGCTCACCACGCCACCCCAGTTCAGACATGGCCATATGCAAATCGGTCTTGACCCTGTGCCTCATGGGAACAGTCCAGCCCGAACTGCCAAGCCATGTCTTCCCTGGACCGGAATCAAGCATCCTAGCACCGGTTTCGGGGTTTCACCCCTCTTCAGCCAGGATAGCTTGACTCCAGTGGCGTAGTGAGCACGGGACCCAGATCTCTGTACTGGGGTGAATGTATGACATTGTTCTGCATTCTGTCCATCAATTGTTGTTTTTGCATTTGTCACCCCGAGTGGGACGGGTATGCTCAGACGTGAGTCCCGTGCTCTCCATGCCACTGGAATCAAGCTATCCTGGCTGAAGAGGGGTGAAACCCCGAAACCGGTCCTAGGATGCTTGTTTCCAGTCCAGGGAGGACCTGGCTTGACAGTTCGGGCTGGACTGTTCCCATGAGGCACAGGGTCAAGACTGATTTGCATATGGCTGGGCTCAAACTGGAATGGCATGGTGAGCAAAAAAACGATGGATTTAGGCCCAGATCTCTGTAGTGGGGTGAATGTATGACATTGTTCTGCATTCTGTCCATCAATTGTTGTTTTTGCATTTGTCACCCCGAGTGGGACGGGAATGCTCAGACGTGAGTCCCGTGCTCTCCATGCCACTGGAATCAATCAAGCTATCCTGGCTGAAGAGGGGTGAAACCCCGAAACCGGTCCTAGGATGCTTGTTTCCAGTCCAGGGAGGACCTGGCTTCACAGTTCGGGCTGGACTGTTCCCATGAGGTACAGGGTCAAGACGGATTTGCATATGGCTGGGTTCAAACTGGAATGGCATGGTGAGCAAAAAAACGATGGATTTAGGCCCAGATCTCTGTACTGGGGTGAATGTATGACATTGTTCTGCTTTCTGTCCATCAATTGTTGTTTTTGCATTTGTCACCCAGAGTGGGACAGGTATGCTCAGACGTGAGTCCTGTGCTCTCCATGACACTGGAATCAAGCTATCCTGGCTGAAGAGGGGTGAAACCCCGAAACCGGTCCGAGGATGCTTGTTTCCAGTCCAGGGAGGACCTGGCTTGACAGTTCGGGCTGGACTGTTCCCATGAGGCAAAGGGTCAAGACTGATTTGCATATGGCTGGGTTCAAACTGGAATGGCATGGTGAGCAAAAAAACGATGGATTTAGGCCCAGATCTTTGTACTGGGGTGAATGTATGACATTGTTCTGCATTCTGTCCATCAATTGTTGTTTTTGCATTTGTCACCCCGAGTGGGACGGGTATGCTCAGACATGAGTCCCGTGCTCTCCATGCCACTGGAATCAAGCTATCCTGGCTGAAGAGGGGTGAAACCCCGAAACCGGTCCTAGGATGCTTGTTTCCAGTCCAGGGAGGACCTGGCTTGACAGTTCGGGCTGGACTGTTCCCATGAGGCACAGGGTCAAGACTGATTTGCATATGGCTGGGTTCAAACTGGAATGGCATGGTGAGCAAAAAAACGATGGATTTAGGCCCAGATCTCTGTACTGGGGTGAATGTATGACATTGTTCTGCATTCTGTCCATCAATTGTTGTTTTTGCATTTGTCACCCCGAGTGGGACGGGTATGCTCAGACGTGAGTCCCGTGCTCTCCATGACACTGGAATCAAGCTATCCTGGCTGAAGAGGGGTGAAACCCCGAAACCGGTCCTAGGATGCTTGTTTCCAGTCCAGGGAGGACCTGGCTTGACAGTTCGGGCTGGACTGTTCCCATGAGGCACAGGGTCAAGACTGATTTGCATATGGCTGGGTTCAAACTGGAATGGCATGATGAGCAAAAACACGATGGATTTAGGCCCAGATCTCTGTACTGGGGTGAATGTATGACATTGTTCTGCATTCTGTCCATCAATTGTTGTTTTTGCATTTGTCACCCCGAGTGGGACGGGTATGCTCAGACGTGAGTCCCATGCTCTCCATGCCACTGGAATCAAGCTATCCTGGCTGAAGAGGGGTGAAACCCCGAAACCGGTCCTAGGATGCTTGTTTCCAGTCCAGGGAGGACCTGGCTTGACAGTTCGGGCTGGACTGTTCCCATGAGGCACAGGGTCAAGACTGATTTGCATATGGCTGGGCTCAAACTGGAATGGCATGGTGAGCAAAAAAACGATGGATTTAGGCCCAGATCTCTGTACTGGGGTGAATGTATGACATTGTTCTGCATTCTGTCCATCAATTGTTGTTTTTGCATCTGATATTTATACCCCAAAATGTCTTTGTTCTCTTTGTGCAAGGGGCTCTGAGCCCAGTTCAAACCAATTCTGGGGGGCACTCTGCAAGTGCACAACAGCATCCATTGTCAGTGTGAGCCTTGGCTCCAGACACACCACAGGGGGGTGGACCCACCATTGTGGAAGGCAGGCACAACCCTATTCAGGTACAGGTGCTGCTACTCCCACCACTCCCAATGCAGATCAGGCCTATTCAACCTAGTGCTGACTCTTTCAGTAAAGGCAGGGCACACATAGAACCCCCCCCGGTGGCTGTCTGAGAGAAGGCACCTTCCCAGCCCCTGTCACTCCAAAACCAGACAGTCAATACACAAACAGGCAGAGGCACACAGAATGGTTAAACAAGAAAATGCCTACTTTCTAAAAGTGGCATTATCAAACACACAATTTAAAAACCATCTTTAGTAAAAGATCTGTTATTGAATTCTGAGTTCAGAGAGCCTACACTTTATTTTTCTATTTTATCCCTCTGGGAAGATATGCTTGGAGAATGTTGCAAAGCATTCCCCATTCTGTCCTATGGAGCAAGATAGCCTTTCAATAGTGAAAAATGAAATCGGATGTATTTCACTATTAGGACATGTCACGCACACCAGTACATGTCCTACCTTTCACATACACTGCACCCTGCCCACAGGGGTAACTTGGGCCTACCTTAGGGGTGACTGACATGTGAGAAAAGGGAAGGTTAGGGCCTGGCAAGAGGGTGCACTTGCCAAGTCGACATTGCAGTTAACAACTGCGCACAAACACTGCAGTGGCAGGTCTGGGTTACCGTTTTAGAACTACTCATGTGGGTGGCACAGTCAGGCCCACTAGTAGTATTTGATTTACCAGCCCCGGCACACTCAGTGAACTTTACTAGGGGCTGACCAGTATATCAAATATGCCAATCAGGGAGAACCAATCATAATAGCAATTTACACAGAGAGCATATGCACTTTAGCACTGATCAGCCGTGGTAAAGTGGTAAAGTGGCCAGAGTCCTAAAACCAACAACAATAGGTCAGGAACAAATAGCAGGAAGAAGCAAAAAGTTTGGGCATAACCCTGCAAAATTGGCCAAGTCCGTCCAATATATATATATATATATATATATATATTTACAGCAGTATTCCTTACGGAAAGATTTCACACGCACTCACGGGTGGATAATTAAGTTGCTCACGTTTTATTTAGCAGCAATATTACCGGCAAAAACCCTACGCGTTTCAGTCTCTACCCGTGAGAAAGGTCTGAGTAGAGACTGAAACGCGTAGGGTTAACAACTTAACTTAACTCAACTTAATTATCCACAAGTGAGTGCGTGTGAAATCTTTCCGTAAGGAATACCGCTGTAAATGTAATTACGACTGGGCTCGGCCATGTTCACAGCGCACCATCGTAGAGCGCCGACTGCCGAGAAAAGTGAGTATATATATATATATTAGCTACTGGCGGTCGCCAGTAGATAGTTATAGTTACACCCTAGTTTCCATAGGAAATCTCAAAATTCTATTTTGAATAACTTTGGCGCCGGTTGACGAATCCTCGCGAAATTTTCAAAACAAATGGGGCGCTCCGTTCAGCTCCTACCCTGAAAGTCTCGAAGTGATTCGTCAAGCGGGGACCGAGAAAAAGGGGGGGTCCCAAAACACGTTTTCCCCATGCATATTTCATTAGAACCTTTAGTCGCAGCTACAGCCCGAACGGCTGAACAGAATTACGTGAAATTTGGCAGAGAGGTAGCCATAAGGTCAAGGAAGTGCCTTTTGCAGGTCTGGTGTAAATCTGTTCAGTATTTCCTGAGAAAATAGCATTTAAAAGCATATCAATACCTATACGCGCGCACCGTGCGCGCACTGTGCGCGCACCCTGCCGTGCGCGAGCGCAATTCTGATTGGTTGTTAGATGTCGGTAAACATTCGAATCTGTCGAAACCAGGAAGTGTCGGCCGCCATTTTGTCTCTCGCAGTCTGAGGGGATGAAAAAAAAAGGTGGAGAACGTGAAAAGGGGCAGAGTGGACAGTTCCTGACCCCCTAGCCTTGGTCAGGGGGTCACAGAAGGACCCCTAAGGGAGCGAAAAACAATTTTTTTGCTTTAAAAATTGCGAGGTGCGCGCACCGCGCGCACGGTGCGCGCACAGTGAAAAACCTGAAAAAAAAAATTAATAAATACATAACTTAGCATTTTAAAAAACGTACAAATTCACTGAAAAAACCATAGGTTTCACACACGGTATAGTTACGAATTAGCATTTAAAAAACCTTGCAAATTCACTTAAAAAACCATAGGTTTCACACATGTTATAGTTAGCTGGACATTTCACTCGTAAAAAACCAATGAAATTCCCCCGTTATAGTTAGTGCAGGCAACTATAACTCACGCGACCGCAATCCTCTGCTGATGACGTCAGATATTACATCACTGATGACATATGTGTCTTTATGAAAAATAAATATTTGTAATATATGTATAGCTAAAGATTAATGGAAGAAGACATGGGTAAATAAGTGTCTAAATACAGTGATGTAATATCTGATGTCATCAGCAGAGGATTGCGGTCGCATGAGTTATAGTTGCCTGCACTAACTATAACGGGAGAATTTCATTGGTTTTTTACGAGTGAAATGTCCAGCTAACTATAACATGTGTGAAACCTATGGTTTTTTAAGTGATATATATATATAGATATATATATATATACATATATATATATATATTTTTTATATATATATATATTATCTACTGGCGGTCGCCAATATATAGTTATAGTTAGGACCTATGTTCCATAGGAAATCCGCAACATTCTATTCCCAATAAGTCTGGCGCCGGTTGATGAATCTTCGCAAAATTTTCCAAACTTTTGGCCAGCTCCGCTCCGCTCCTACCCTGAAAGTTTCGTGGTGAGTCGTCAAGCGGGGGCCGAGAAAAAAGGGGGGTCCCTAAACGCGTTTTCCCCAAGCAATTTCCATTAGGATCTGTTGACGCAGCTACAGCCCGAAGCGCTGAACGGAATTACACCAAATTTGGCAAAGAGGTAGTCCTCAGTTCAGACTCGTGCCTTTTGCATAAATGGTGTGAATCCGTTTAGTAGTTCCTGAGAAAATTAGAGTTAAAAGTACATCTCTATCTTTGGCCGGGGGGGGATCTGCGCACCCTACCCGCACCGAGCGCGCACCCTCCCTGAACAGAGCGCGCACCCTCCCAATCGTGCGCTGAATGCTAATTGGCTGTCGAGTGTCTGTCTACATTCGAAACCAGGAACTGTTGGCGGCCATTTTCTGCCTCGGTAGAAGCGAGGCTGAAGAAGCAAGGGGAATAAGTGTGTAAAACATATAAAGGGGGCAGAGTGGAAATACTCTGACCCTCTAGAGGTGCTTAGGGGGTCCCAAAAGGACCCCCTGGGGCCCCCTTTAAAAAAAAAAAACAGCAAACTGCGCACAGGGTGCGTGCATCCTATCGCGTTTGGTGCATGGATCCTCTTGCGTTGGGTGCGCGGATCCAAAACCATGGAAAAAAAATATATAAAATAAAGTTTTGAACATATAGTTAAAAAAATATTCTGAAAAATATAAAAAATATGTTTCAAAAACCCATTAAATTCAAATAATATTTTTTAATTTTTAAAAGAATTAATTGAAAAAATAAGTTTCAAAAATGGTGATAAAAAAGTATTTAAAAAAAACATAATTAATGAAATTGACACATGGAATTGGAAAAATATAGAAATCCAATCAAAATCATTGAACATGATATCTTTAGAGATAAGTTATAGATAGGAATTAGCATTTAAAAACCTTTGAAATTCACTGAAAAAACCATAGGTTTCATGCACGTTATAGTTAGGAATTGGCATTTAAAAAACCTTTGAAATTCACTGAAAAAACCAAATGTTTCAGGGGCGTTATAGTTAGGAATTGGCATTTTAAAAACCTTAGAAATTCACAGAAAAAACCATAGGTTTCAGGAGCATTATAGTTAGCTGGACATTTCCCTCGTACAAAACCCTAGAAATTCCCCTGCTATAGTTAGTTCAGCTAACTATAACTCGCGCCCCCGCAATGCACTGCTGATGACGTCACATATTACATCACTCATGACATGGTCAGTGACATCACTGATGACATCACTGATGACATCTCAAATGACATCACTGATGACATCACTGATGACGTCATCCATGTGATACATTAGTGCATCTTCTCACACCCTAATATAACCTTTGATACACCGACTCAAAATTTCAGACGGCCATTTTGAAAACCATAGATACTCCAATACCAATAACTACATACCCACTCATTAACTCTTTAGTCTACATAGACCTCCACTCACTCACCTGTACAGTCACTCATACTTACAGTCACACCGTACAAGACTATCATATGCATTTATACACCTATATAGACACTCACACCCCGCCAATCATCCATTGAGGTACTGACACACCTAGTCAGTCGTGCAAATAATTAAACACAGTCCAATTTACTCACCTATACAGTTAAACACACTCAAGTTCCCTTAGTACCACATTCTTATGCTCTTATACAATCATTGATATAAGCACACACTCATCCATACAGCCACTCTCACAATCACACACTCTCACATATACCCACTTATATACTCTTACACACATATATACTGCCTTTCACATATGTAGTTAGTCACACATGTACCACTGAGATATACATTCAATCCCTAACACACCCATACATACACTCACCCAACCATACAGTCCTTCACAGATGCACTCTTAAAACCATGCACCCATAGAATCACCCACTCACACATCTATGCATAGAGTCACACACACCCTACCCACACAAACACTCAGGCACCCATACAGATACTCAGACAACCAATAAATAACCCATATAGACACTCATATAGATATTCACAAAACCATGCAGCCACTTATACACCAACACACAGACACATACAGACATTCACACAGTTTAGTCACTAGTCTGCAGTAAGATACATTTAATGGCTCACTTATAGAGTCAGTTACGCACCTAGAAAATCATCCATTCACACACTTGTACACCCACTCATTCTTCAACAGACCTTTCCCTATATATATTAAACATATTAAAACTGTACAGAAACACATACTCACTGGATGATGTCATCAGTGATGTCATCAGTGATGTCATTTGAGATGTCATCAGTGATGTCATGAGTGATGTCACTGACCATGTCATGAGTGATGTAATATGTGACGTCATCAGCAGTGCATTGCGGGGGCGCGAGTTATAGTTAGCTGAACTAACTATAACAGGGGAATTTCTAGTGTTTTGTACGAGGAAAATGTCCAGCTAACTATAATGCCCCTGAAACCTATGGTTTTTTCAGTGAATTTCTAAGGTTTTTTAAATGCCAATTCCTAACTATAACGCCCCTGAAACCTTTGTTTTTTTCAGTGAATATATATATATATATGTCTCCGTTGGATTTCCTTTCTCCTGGAAACCCGATCCCACGGTGGCACACGTCCAGCAAGCACAATTGAACTCCGACTTACGGGACAGGTTTTTTTTACAAATGTTCTTTTTATTTTAGGCTTAAACAGTAGAATAGTAAAAGCGGTCCTTCAGTATACAATTATAGACCAACGCGTTTCGGCGAGTTGCCTTCTACTGGGTATATATATATATATATATATATATATATATATAGAGAGAGAGAGAGAGAGAGAGAGAGAGAGAGAGAGAGAGATAGAAAGATAGATAGATAGATAGATAGATAGATAGATAGATAGATAGATAGATAGATAGATAGATAGATAGATAGATAGATAGATAGATAGATAGATAGATAGATAGATAGATAGATAGATAGATAGATAGATAGATAGATAGATAGATAGATAGACAGACAGACAGAGAGATATATAGATAGATAGATAGATAGATAGATAGATAGATAGATAGATAGATAGATAGATAGATAGATAGATAGATAGATAGATAGATAGATAGATAGATAGATAGATAGATAGATAGATAGATAGATAGATAGATAGATAGATAGATAGATAGATAGATAGATAGATAGATAGATAGATAGATAGATAGATAGATAGATAGATAGATAGACAGACAGAGAGATATATAGATAGATAGATAGATAGATAGATAGATAGATAGATAGATAGATAGATAGATAGATAGATAGATAGATAGATAGACAGACAGACAGACAGACAGACAGACAGACAGACAGACAGACAGACAGACAGACAGACAGACAGACAGACAGACAGACAGATAGATAGATAGATAGATAGATAGATAGATAGATAGATAGATAGATAGATAGATAGATAGATAGATAGATAGATAGATAGATAGATAGAGAGATAGATAGATAGATAGATAAACAATGACGCATGAACTATGCAAGAAAGAAGCAGATAACTCCGGGTAGTTCTCAAGTTTAGGTGGAAAGCAGCTCCTGTATAGAGCACTCTCAACACCAGCGACACTCTAGATCTGCTCATCTCAAATGTCTGCTTTTCTATCAAAGTCTTTAAGCATAGGATTATCACAGTGCCATCCATGCCGAGTTAGAAAGAGACAAAGTATTTTGCCATTTCTACAGCAAAGTCTTTAAGCATAGGACTAGCACAGTGCTGTCCATGCTGAGCTATAAAATGACAAAAGCCAAATACCACTCTAGGCACAGTATTACAGCTTTAAATTGGTGAAACACCAACCAAGCCGACCTGAAATGAGTAAAAGTAAGCCCTGACACAGTGTTTCGCTCTACTTAAAGCTCTTCAGAGAGGTATAGCTTTCTCTGACTTTCTAGTGACTTTCAACACAGTTGATTATTTGTCTTTATTTCTTCTGGAACACCTAGAAGTCATCAAGTTAGACTACCTGTGGCTGAGAGCAGCTGGCTGATGGACTGTGTCTTTGGACTAGGCATGTTTTTAGATTAGGCTTTTGTGCCTTGTTGTTTTTTATTTTGATTGATGTAAGAGTGAATGTTATGTGTGCTTTCACATGGAGACAGTCTAATACCAGCCAGGACTGCAGTTTTTATGTGATGACATCACAGAATGGCTTGAAAGCTGTGTGCATGAAGCAGTGGGTGAGAGACTGAATTTAGGGTGATGACTGGGATCAAGCCACACATCACCGTGCCTAAAGAGCCTTTGCTGAAGGTGGTCCATGTGTAAAGTTTTCTTTTTACAAACCTACCCAGAATCCCTCCCATTTTAGAACAGGAGAGGTATCATAGGCTTCTAAATTTTATCCTAAAGACAGTTGCTTCAAAGCGTTACATTAATGTGGCACTCTGATGTTAGATATGGACCATGTGATCACATATGTACACCCAAGATTAAAATTAAGCAACATTAGTAATTCTATCTTGGCCTGTTTTTGGCATTAGAAGAATTATTCTAACAGATGTGAACACAAATTATTGATAACAATGAATACATTATTGCGTCTTTATCCAGGGTGCTTAACCTCTTCAGCGCGGCGCGGATTACCGCGCTGTGCTGAAGGTTCCGTGCGCAGGCGGGGCCATGACGGAGCGGTTCCGTCATGCGCACAGCGCGACCGACGCACATGACGGAACCGCTCCGTCATACGCATCAAAGGGGTTAAAAGAGCTGAATGAAACTACTCTGTAGTGGAAAGGGAAGCACTTGCCTATTACAAGGCAGTTAAACATTTCAAGTTTTTCCCTATGGGGTATTCAGTTCACTGCACATACTGACTATAAGCCTCTAATTCATGCATTTGATATTAGGAAATCTAACCGGGCAACTATCAGAATAGACAACTGGCTATTTTGATTGTAGGGTTACAATTACAATATAGTATATATGTACAGAGTACATAATGTGGCTACAGACTGTTAGACCGGGATACCTCTTGATTATGAAGATATGGACACAGAGGAAAGTCTTGTTATGACTGAATTAAAGTCTCTTTGAGGAGAAATGGTATTATTGTCTGATGTTGAAAACATTTCAAAGGTAAAAACCTTTGTGTTGGGGGAGTGGCAAAAGAAACACTTAATTGAGAATGAGCTTAAACCTTTTCTGGAAATTCAGCATGAACTCCACCTTCAAAGTTGTTGAGGGGAAAATGGATTCAGGATATATAACAGCTTGTATGGGGTCAGAGAACACATGGGAAAAATTGTATTTGGTCCAAATCCTTAGATCTGCATTCAAAGCAAGTAGGTGTCCCAAATTTCCTAAAAACACAGAATAGCGAAGATGTTAAAAATGTTGGATTGTTGGATTATGGCAAATACTGAACATTGACAAACATTGTAAGAGTCACAACTCTATGTCAGGTGGGAGTAATACAATATGGAATCTTTCAAGGTGTGATGCCACAACGGATGGATCAAGAAGACATTCACAACCATCTAAATGGCATAAGACTTTGTGAAGTGAAAATACTACATGATATCTGAATTCTGATTTTCCTTAAAGAAGGAGAGGTGTTGTAATGTGGTATTGTATGTAAGTGGCCTTTTACTCTTTTTATACCCATTTTTGCCCCCGCACCTTAAATCAGTGGAATATTCCTTTGCAGTATATTCTTTTGAATTATGGTGGTTTTCCTCGCAAGTATTCCAGTGAGTCAGTTGACTGAGCAATTATTTATATGAGTTAGTGTAGTTCTCTCTGCGAATAAACTTGCCAAATGTTCTGTTTTAATTTTCTTGTTTATTATTATTAAGGAATAACCCAAATGATAATGACTGATGAGCTAACATGAAAAACTGATTGAATATATGAATGAATTAATGAATTCGACATATGTATCTGTTATAAAGCCTATTGTCCTTCACTCTCAGGTTTTGGGTTGCACTTAAATATTCTTTCCAGAGGAGCAAGGAAATCAGTGAAATGGATTACAGCACACACAATTGAAAGGTACTTCATTATGCTGCCCCTGCAAATTACATGCTACAGTGGACAGCAGCAGTCATTGGATTACCCACTAAAGTAGGCCTGTAAAGCATGTCTCAGGCCTTCCAAATCAGCTTGTATTTTAGTTTTAAACTGACATTTTGAATTGGCAAAATACACTTTTGCCAGGCATGAATCTTCCTTTTTAATGCTTATAAATCATCCTTAATGTATCTGACCCGCACTCCATCACATTCAGCCTGAAATAGTAACTTAGACCTGTCCAGTGCGACCAGATAACCATGAGTAGCGCTTTGTTCATTCTGGTGCTATTTTCATCAGAAATTTTTTTAAGTCTACTGATTGGATTTTGGGTATTTTGGTGTTGTTTTATTCAGTAAATTATTCTCTAATTTGCGGAATTCGGAAACTCTGTGTTCCCAATAAATGCATAATTCTGCCTTGTAGCAGAATTGATTTTCGGTTGGCATGCTCAGGCTGAGTTTTTGCGTGCGCTGGTTAGTGCGCCGAGTCTTGTTGAATGCTCGCGAGTGCTGGCAATATTTGCCAGATGCCCGCGAGTGCCAGAGAGACTTGCCAACTGCTCGTGGGGCTACAGGCCACGTCTACGACATCCTGAGCCTTTTTCTGAAGATAGCAAGCATGAGAGAGCGCCAGTGACCGTGGCTGCAGCCTTAAGCCGATTTTCTCCTTGAGAGCCTACTAAATCTATTCAAAAAGCCATCTTCGAGGTAATATTGCATTCCAAATTCTACTTAGAGCTATTTTTAGTGCGAGGAGCCTTTTTTGTATTTTACTTTTTTTTCCAACAAGGAGGAAGTGCCCTATAGACTCCACGTTCCTGTTCCTGTCTAGCAGGCTCCTCCTAGTGCTTTGTCCTTCTCCTGGTCACTTTTCCTTTGGATTTGCAGCTGGACGGATCACCCTATTTGTCTGCTACATATATACCATTGGATTTAAGGACTTTGTTTTGTGATAAAATACTCTAATCCAGCCTCTCCGTTCCTTCCAACACATCTCACACAATGAATTTATGGTCCTGGTCAAAGCAAGCAGGCCTGCCGACAGCCCTTCGGACCCCTGTCCACCGCAAACCTTCAAGACAATTCTTTTAACAACCTCTGCTGCCACTCCATTAAGAAGAATCATCAACGATTCTTTAAATACCGGAATATTTCCAGAAGAACTAAAAAAGTCACACATACGCCCTTTACTGAAGAAAACAAATTTGGACCCGCTGAACCCTGACAACTACAGACCCATTACAAATGGATCTTTCCTGGGCAAACTGATAGAAAGAGCAGCGTTCGCCCAGATGTCACAATTCATTGAAGGGAATGACATACTTTCAAACTTCCAAGCAGGATTCCATCTGCGAAGAGGCACTGAATCTGCCCTTCTTGCCATCTGGGATGACCTGAAGAATACAGTAGACCGCAACGGGGTTGTTGTGCTACTCCTCTTGGACCTCTCGACTGCCTTTAACATGGTTGACCATGACACTCTGAAACAAAGACTCCATGAAGCCGGCATAGAGGGAACTGCTCTAGACTGGATCATGACCTACCTTCGAAACAGAACTAATGTCATCCCTACCCCACCTTTCTCGTCCTAACCATACACCACAAAAGCAGGAGTCCTTCAAAGCTCTATCATCTCGCCCATGCTTTTCAACATCTACATGAAGTCATTACCGGAACTGATCAATAATTTTCAACTCACGTGCTATAACTATGCAGATGACACGCAAAGACTCCATCAACTGGAATGCCCAAAGACATTGGAAAATCCCCAATTTTCAGTTGTCTCAGAGCCATGGATCAGTGGAGCCATCTCAAATTGAATGCTTCCAAAACGGAAATACGTGTCGCGATTGGAAACATTATGAACCGCTTGCCACCTGGCCTGATGAACTGGTATCACCGCCTAAAGTATCGAAGGAAGTAAGAAACTCGGAATGACCATGGACTCCAAGCTGTGGATGAATGCCCAAGTGGACAAACTAGCAAGATCAAGCTTTGTCACTATAAAAACACTGCAACAAATTTCCCCTCATTTTGGATTTCTACACAAAGTCCAGGCTACCATCTCCCTTGTTCTGTCCAAACTCGATTACACCAATAGCCTCTTCCACGGATCACCTTTAATGACCATGAAAAGACTACAACGAATTCAGAACTTGGCTGACAGACTACTCTTGCATATCAAACTGCGAGACCACATCTCACCTGCCTTGAAAGCCCTGCATTGGTTACCGGTTTTCAGAAAATCCACGTTCAAGCTACTTTGTAACACCCACGAAGCAATACATGGAATGGGACTGCTGTTCATCAGGAATAAAATCAACAAACACATTCAACAAAGGAACCTCTGCTCTAGAGGGGCATCTCGCCTCAAAATCCCAATATCCAAGAAAAAAACATGGGTGGCACATTCTTCTCTGTTCAAGCAGCTACACTATGGAACTCTTTACCCCCAACATAAGATCCACCAACAATAACCTTATCTTCAGAAAACTACTCAAGAATTGGCACTTCCCCACATAAGCACTATACACAAACAGAAATTTACAGCATACCCCTCTGGATATAAGCATTTATTTTCACTATAAATATGTACCTATCTTTGTGTATTGCTTTGTATAAACATGTAGAATAACTATGTTGTTAAAAAAAATAAAAAGCATCTTTGGTCTACATGTACTTGCTTCCATTGTGCATCTATGTACCTCCATGTACTTGGATCTGTGTGTCTGTTACTTTTCTCCTGAAAAAGCATATCCAATGCACTACCCTATTTCTCATCCTGTGCCTCTATCAATAGCTTTATTCTACATATACTTACCTCCTTTATGCATCTATATACTTTCAATGTACTTATGGATCTATATATTTATCACTTTCTTCCAATTTGGCATTTCCAATGCAGTACCCTATTTCTAAGTTTAAATAGTTTTATTAAAAAGAAAACAAGGTGACCAATCAAAGTATACAATATAAGTCTTACAACATCACAGTCCAATCTTGTTGCTTAGAAAGTAAAGGAATTGGACTAATAATACAGAGGTGAAAGATAAAGAGAAAAAAAAAGAAAATGTACATTGAATGAAACATATGCATTCAGGAAATATAAAATAAACTTATGGAACTACTAGGGAAGTCAGGGTAGTTTGGGAAACTCCTGTTGAGACGGTTTTGGTAAAGAGAATCTCTTGGCACTATTATCAATAAATGTTGTGACAGGCGACCACAAGTCAGCACGTTTTGTAGCCATTTGAGGAGGGTACACAAAGGCAGTGTCCAACCTATGATTATGGCACAAAGTGTACCACCAAGCTTTGTATGACATTTTTGAGAAGTCTTTCCAATTGACAGTAATTTGTTGAAAGGCAATCGCTAATAATAAATCAATAATCTTTGACATTAAGTGAAACCCCATCCCAGATAGAAGAGAGGCTTTCCAAGAAGATATGAATAACAGAAAAGGGAAATGTATTGTCATAAATCAAGTTAACTTGTAACCATACTTGCTTCCAAAAAGTTTGTACCTGTGGACAAATGAATAGCATATGAAAGAGGTCAGCATTGGGGGACGAGCAAGTCCAACATGTGTCCGGAGTGGCTTAAAAACATTTACATAAAGTGGCTGGTGTGAATAAAAGTCTGTTATAAACAAAAAATAATGTCTGTGTGGTATTTGCTGCTCTAGAGGTTTTACGTATTTTGGACCAGATACCATTCCAAAGTGAGAGTGGACAGCATACCGCAAAGTCTCTTTCCCAAGCCTCTTCAGTTTTTGTTTTCTGTCTATCAATGTCAATGCCTTGCAGGTGCTTGTAAATAGTGGAGGCTTTGGGCTTGGACATTAACAGTGCATAAAGTCGTAAAGAGGGTTCTGAGTTATTGGAGGTGGCTGGTATGTTAGGGAGATGGGAATAAGTTTCCAGGACAGCTTTTTTAAGTATATTATATGTATGGATGAAGGAAGTCGGTAAATTGAATGTCTGCTTGAGTGTAACAAAAGGCAAAAAATCTGAATCTGAGAATAATTGATAAATCCATATCAAACCCCTCTCTCTCCAAGTCCTCCAATAAAAAGGCCTGTTATGGATCAATAGGTCTTTATTATGCCAAATTTTTTAATTCAAAAAGGAATCCTTAGAATCAAGAGTGGAGTGAGAAGGTAAATCGAGTAATTGGAAGTGTGCTTCAATATAGGAGTGGAAACGGATTGTGGTTTGCGTGAAAAAGAAAGATATTCACAAAATGTGCTAAGCAGAAAGGTAGTAGTGTACCCAGATTGGGAATGGACCGCACATCAATTAAATGTCAAAGTAGCAAAGGAAAGACGAAAGTAGAAATTCAGATTGTCAATGGGTGCTTAAGCCAGGAGAACTTACTACCAAGAAGTGCAATAGGCAGCGTGAGGACACGATTGCCAAGGATTTATCCAAGAGATTTGGCTTAGACAGCACTCCCAATTATAACAGGCTAGGTCAATTCCACTACAAATGCATCACAGAGCAGTAGCAATGTTAGAAAAAGTTCATAATTCATAAAATTTGCAGAATATTCACAAAATTGCGGCAAGGATGAAATGACGATCCAACTAAGTTCCAATATAGTCGATGATTTTTAATGATCTTCAATGCATGTGGTGTAAGGAGAAATGGCCAACACGTGTTTCGTCTGTACACAAATGAGTACAAAGACGTTTTCAAGGCGTGCAAGTTAAAGATCCGTAAGACTAGCGGTATAGTCCAATAGTAAAAGGCTGAGTAGCAAGGTACGTCCGTATATTTTCACAAAGAGGTGTACCCCATTGAGTGAAGATAAGAACTTGAATGGCGTTCAGCAGTAACACTAAGGTCACATTAAGGTTAATGGCATAATCCAATATTGCAAGTAGAGTAGCTGGGTACATCCATGTGTGTAAATAAGAGAGTGTTCGAGTATCTCCCTACAATGAACTTCGGACTCGGAAGGCGCACAACAGTCATGGGGTAGTTATGCTACGGATGGCAACATCGAATGTCCCGAGATGTACCAAGGAAATGGGCAGCTTTTCGTTTCTTTGCAACGTAACCTTAGATAAAATCTCTTGCTGATGCCTTAAAGGCATCCCAAATGGTTGCGGAGATAGGGAGTCTGTGTTATTTCTTTCAAAGTATTCCGTGGAGAAGGAGGTAAAAGCTATAGTGAAATTGGAATCTAAAAGGAGTGCATTATTAGAACGCCATCTTCTGGGAGCGTTATTTCTGGGGAGTATATCAAAGCCAATTGAGACCGGTGCACAATCCTATAAGAGAATAGGGCCCATTTCTGCATGTGTAAGGGACTGCAAAATATTATGGGATACAAACACATAGTCAATTCTTGATTGGGTATGGTGGGATGAGGAGTAAAAGGAGTATTCTCTCATAGTCAGGTTAGAAAGTCGCCAAGCGTCAAGCAATTTATGTTGATGTATAGTGTGAGTAAAAGATTTTTGTGACTTGTTGGGTACGAAGGATATTTTTGAGTTTCTGTCTAAAAAGGGATCGAACAGCTGGTTACAGTCTCCAGCCATAATAAAGGTATCTTCAATGCAGTGAGAAAAATTTAGCCAAAGCAGGCCAAAAGGAAGCTTCTCCACCTGTAGGTGCATTAACGTTAAAAAGAGAGACTAGAACACCCTTTAGTGATAGTTTAACAATGAGCCTTCATCATCTGATTCTTGCGATAACAACGTAACTGGTAAAGATTTACGACATAGTATCACCACTCCATTTTGTTTACTATCCCCTGGAGAGAAATAAGCCTCACCTACCGAGCCCCTTTTCAATTTCAGAGATTCAATATCTGTAAGGTGGGTTTCTTGTAAGAAAACAATATCAGCATTTAACTTAGCCAAGTGTGATAAAACTCTCTGTCTCTTGATAGAAGAGTTTAGACCCCTAATGTTCCATGAAACTAACTTAAGTGACATGAGATATTAAAGTGGTATGATAAAATGGCATAAAGTAACAATCCAATTCAATAGAATGATCCAAGCTTGTAGTGCAATAGTCCAATTCATTGCAAAAACATTGTATAGTGTTAAAAGAGATAAAAGAAAAAAGAGAAGGTGAAATAAGTTTAAGACATTGAGAAGTATAGAGAACGTTTAAGCAAAAACAAGAAAAGGTGAGAGGGTCAAAAATGGCAAAAACCGAGCTTAAAACAGCAAAGTCCATTTCAGTACAGAAGCAGTGCTTAGTGTTAAAAGAGATAATAGAGAAAAGAAGGAGAAAAATTAGCTCATAACGTAGAGAAATATAGAAAGTAGATAAGCAGAAATAGGGTTGAAAAAAGAGAATAGTCACATGGGAAAAAGTAATTGAAGAGATTGGATGGTAAAAACAAAGTAGAAGAGTATAATGCAACACACAAAACAAATGACAAAACAAAGGACAAATTAGTGATTCGCTCATAAAAGGAATTGAGAGTATCGAATACATCTAGAGAACTAGCAAATCTAGAATGCATGGCACATTGGTCGAACAAAAACAAAACAACACAAAGAACAAAAGACAAGACAAAAAAAATACCTACACAAGGGAAATATGGATGTGAGGGTGTGTGGGGCCACATGGAGTAGACAGACGTCAAGGGAAGGCTCGGTGCAACTCAGGGGTAACCTCTTGACGAATAAACCAAACTGTTAAACAGAAGCAACACATAAAATTTAGTACCAAGTAAAAGAATTATAAACATAAAACAGAAAGAACGTGACAACTAAGATTTAAAGTCAACTGAACAGCCCAAAAGGGAACAAGTAAACTATAATACTATAAGAGTAAACTATCTACGAATGCATGAGACAAACATTGCAAAGCTTTCAAATGTAAGGGTATCAACATCTAGAAATACAATTCAGTAATGCATGTGATAAATTATGGAGAGATTCCTGAAGAAACCTTAGAATTAGTATTATGTGAGTTAATGAAACTCTGCAGACGAACTGGATCCTCATACGTCGTTGTCCTGTTGTTGTAGGTGACTTTAAAAAGGCATGGGTGGAAAAGGCCGTATCTAGCACCCATGGAACAAAGATCCGGTCTTAAGTTGAGAAAGGCTTTACGTCTAGCCGCTGTAGCTCTTGAATAGTCTTGCGCGAAGAACAGAGTAGAACCAGACCACGTGATCCTTTGAATAGATTTAGCTGCTGCCAAAACCTTTAACAAGTCTGTGTACTCAAGAAAATAGAGGATGACTCCAATCTGTGAGCACATTGGATGTTAAGCGTCGTATCATCTGGCAGGTGCAGAATTTTAGGGAGAAAAGATCTGAAGAATGTGATGGAGTCCGTACCTTCGACCCCTTCCGCCAAACCGTAAATCCGCAGGTTATTTCTTCGGTTGCGATTTTTCAGGTCCTCGACCTGCTTTTGGAGGGTTGAAACTTGAGATTGTAGGAAAGGGACACTCTTAGTAGTATCGTTGAGTGATGAGACATTGTGTTCCACTGCAGTAAGTCTTGTATGTAGTTGTGCCCAATTGTCTGAGAGGATTTGTAACTTGGAGTTCGTCTCCTCCATGAAGGGTCTGAGAGCTCTTATCTCTTGTAGCAACAGTTCCATTGAAACTGGAGAGGCTGACTGCGAGAAAAGCATGGAGTTTTTAATAATAGAACGTTGTGGTTTCAACACGTTGTGAGAAGAACCTTTCGTTCTGCCCATAAGTTAAAAAAAAAAAAAAGATAATGGAGGAAGGTCTAGGAACAGAGACAAAAAGAATTAGCTGAGGAGGGATGTCAAAAAGTGAATCAGCACTAACTTGGAGTATACAATACATGAGATAAGGAAAGTGCAACCCAATGTATTTAATAGAGACCACAATGGTCAAACGACGTGTGCTCTCTCAGAAGACGAGCATACTGCAAGCATTGCGGCGTTGGAGCTATATGTCTTTAAAGAATCGTCTTAGAATTCCATCAGAAAGTGCACCTTAGGGAATAACATACAGAGCCACGAATTGTGTAATTCAAAAATGATCAGTCATTTAATTGAGCAAAAGAATAGAATTAAGAAGGAAGAGATGCCGGTCATCCTAGCGCTGGATTAAACTTCACTTCAGATTTGTGACGAAAAACGACTTAAAATGGCACCCAAAGCATAGTCTCTTCAGCATCTGTAAGGAGATGACGCAGCAATGTTAATTAATGCCACTGAGTTCAGTATTCATATGGGCATTTAATCAGGGTGCAGCCAATGCAGTGTTAAACAAGGCCGGGCATCATTATTTAAAAAAGAGAAAGTAAAAATTAAGGCACCGCTCGAGCCCAAATTGAAAAATGCCAGCCGCATGCCGAAAATATGCTTGGGAGCGTTTTATCTAATTAAAACTTGATGTTCCGTGCCCAACTTTCTGACTCATCTCAAACTTCTTTCTACTACTCTTTCAAATGCACTACCCTATCTCTCACCCTATACATCTATCAATATATCCTCTACATCCACTCTCTCATTTATCCCAAACCCCATACCACTACTATGATCCCCAAAATAACCCTTTCTAGACTCTCTCCTACTCTACCCCTCCTTGCATCATCTGACACCTCTTTTACTATACCAATCCCCCAAAACAAACCTTTCAAATCTCTTTCCTCTGACTCTTCCCCTCCAAAAACCCTTTTTACTCATCCAAAAACCTCCTCCTACTGCTATGAACAAAAGAAAGAAAGAAAAATCCTTCACTCTTCTATCCCTCCACAATCCTTTTCAATCAAAATAACAGACTAACATTTTCCCTTCTCAAATTCCATATTCCACTATACTAATTCACCACTAATCCTTTATGGGTTCTGAGTAGCATGTTTCTCGCCAATAAAGTGTTTCAGCACCCCATCAGGTTTACAAGTAATATATAAATGCAAATCTTTTTCCCTTTTCTACCCCTCCCCAACCCTTCTAGATCCCAATAATTGACTAACATATCCACCACTAAAATTAAATTCATGTTTCACCATACCAATTCAACACTAATTCTTATTGGTTCCAGAGTAGCATGCTACTCGCCAAAAAAGCAATTCAAAACCCCATGAGAGGTAGAAAGCACTATATAAATGCAAACCTCTTTCCCTCTTCTATCCCGCCACCTACCCTTCTCTATTCAAGTAACTGAATAACATGTCCACCACTCAAATTACTTCATATTTCACTATACTAATTTTCAACACTAACCCTTAATGGGTTCCGGAGTAGCGTACTACTCGCCAAAAAAGTGCTTCAACACCCATCAGGGGTAACAGGTACTATATAAATGCAAATCTTTCTTCCCCTTCTATCCCTCTGCTATCCTTCTCACTCCAAATAACTGACTAATATCCACCACTCAAATTACTTTCATATTTCACCATACTTATTCACCACTAATCCTTTATGGGTTTCCGGAGTAGCGTGCTTCAACACCCCCATCAGGGGTAACAAGAACTATATAAATACAAACCTTTTTTCCTCTTCTATCCTTCTGCTATCCTTTTGAATCCAAATAACTGACTAACCTATCCACCACTTAAAATGTACTTGCGTGTTTTACTATACTTACTCAACACTAATCCTCTATGGGTCCCAGAGTAGCTTGCTACTCGCTGAAAAAGCGCTTCAACAACTCGTCAGGGTAGAAAGCACTATACAAATGCAAATACAATACAATATCACAAATAAGTTCAAAACCTGTTGTCTAAGGGTGTTGTTTGTTTCATGGAGGGCATGCATCAGGATTGTTTTTTTAACTTTTATTTGATTTAGATTTATTGTGATAGGTGGCTTGCAGTTTTAGTAGGCTCCTAGTTATTGCTTTGCATTAATTTTTTCTTCTTTTGTAAAGGAAACATTTTGCACTCTCCAGTTCTCAATGTTTCTAATTCATATGCAGTATTCATGTATTTTTATATGTGCCTAATCTGCTAATGGGCCACCTAGCTAGTAAGACCAGAGCTAGTCATGGGTGTATGAAACCGCTGTTTCTGTGGTGTCTGTTGAAATATACATAATTTAGGCCAGGGATGGCATTGTATTAAATTTAAAAAAAACGTTTTTTGGGGGTATTTCACTTTTGATTTGCAAAACGGTAATATATATTTAATGCCTTTGGAGGATGAGTATTGTAAAATTTTACAGCTCAGTTAATTTGAGCTTTAGGCATTGCTGAATTGATGCTGTTTTCTCCTGTTTTGTCATGCCTCCTTAGTCTGGCCAGAGTGTGAGTATGATTGCCATAGATCACCATTTGTATTTGTTCCCCATGCTATGTGGCCAGGGGCCATTTTGTAAAGTCAGTGTCCATAGGCCTGCATGTGTTCTTTGTTGTCCATGCCTCCTTGATTTTTGTTTGACCAGGTGGCCGGCGGCCGTTTTGTGTAGCCAGCCAGTGTGCTTTTGCCATAGGCCTACATGTGTTCTTTGTTGTGGGCATGCCTCCTTGCTGGTTTTTGTTGTTTGACCATGTGGTTGGTGGCCATTTTGTGTAGCCAGCCAGTGTAGTTTTGCCACAGGCTGGCATGTGTTCTTTGTTGTGGGCCATGCCTCCTTGCTGGTTGTTGTTGTTTGAACATGTGGTCAGTGGCCATTTTGTGCAGCCATCCTTTTTTCCATTTTTCAAAGAGAGATTGATGGGAGAAGGCTATGCCTTTTTGTATTTGTTCATTTTGTACTTTCCCTGATATCAGTTTAATATTTTGCTTGAGGGTCATTGTGTAATATTATATATTTGTCTATTTATTAACAGTTATATATTACATGCTTTTTGCACTTTTCACCTGCATCCCCATGCCTCCCAATGGGTTTCTCATAGTCCCCTAGTACACCAGCAATTTTTTTTTTTTTTCATTTTTAATTTTACAATTTAAATTGTTTCTTTATATTTTCATTCTTTTCTTTTCTTTCTTTTTTCTGTACATTTTAAAAAAAAGTATTTTCTTTTTAGGTTCGTTCACTATCCAACCACTACCTACCTGTCATAGGCTAACAGCCACACAATAGCATCATTTTTTTAAGGAATATTCCATTTTCCTCTAGGCATCCTGCCTGCCATAGGTGCACAACACACACCAGCATTCACTTTTTAAGAATTATTTCATTTCCCCCGCATCTCCCTGACTGCCACAGGTTTCTCTCTTAGAAGCATGCATTGCACTCAGTGCAAACCGTTAAATTGTTATTCTGATTGGAAATTAAATATTAGGTTCTGATTGTGTGGTTTGTCTTCAAAATGCACTGTTGATATTAATTATTTAGGATAGTAATGATATCTTAAGTACCACACTAAATTATATTGTCTGTACTAATTCAAACTGCAACAATATCACGTTTAACTTAATGTTTTTCTTGCTTGTTTGCTTTTATGTGCACCAGAGACATCTCTCAAAGTACTGCCAGAAAATCACAAGTCTTTCAGTCTCTTCTGCATGTGCACCTAAGATCCACTGCTAACTGACAGCTTCAACAAGGCCCCAAAGAAAGGTGCTACCAAGAAAGTGGCCAGTGGGGAAAATAAGAAGTGGCTTTCCATTAGTGGCATGCCAACCACAACCTTTTTCGGGAGACGTGTGCATGCCTGACAGTCCTCCATGGAGAAACCTGAGAGCAGCACTCCTGTATCAACAGCACCACGCAGCCTAAGCCCAAGCCCATGTCTTTCAGTGAGACAGACACTGCAATCATATCAACGCCGAAGAGCAGTGACATTGAATTGTATTTGTCTCATCCTCAAAGTAGTACCCGTTAATTTCCGGAAAGTGGACAACAACTACAACCAGCAATTGATCTTACTGAAGTAAGAGCAAAACAGGAGATTGAGCCTCCTGCTGAGCAAGAACCTCCTCTTTTACAACCATTTGCTTCCAGATCTCTGCTAAGAAAAAGGAAGGGTACTTCACCATCTTCTTTAAGCCCCTTTTCTGATGATTTGGATTCAGATTGGACCCCGGTTGAGTTGGAGACATGCCAGGAGAAGCTCAGGAAAAGGAAAGTTCCTGAAAGCTTTACAATTATGGAAGAGGGTGAGGATGACGACAAGCCACTCATTGTGGAAGCAGGTATAGAGGAGACTGACATTACCTCTCCCATTCAACCTGCTCCAAGGGATGTTTCACTACCACACCCACCTGCACCCGCTCCCATATTTGCAAGGCCCATGCCGAGACCTGCATCCTCCACTGGCTCTGTAGAATTGCACACTGCAGAGAGCCAACCATCAACACTCCCACCTACCTCCAGTTCTTCGGACATTATCAATGGTACAAGTGGTTCACAGAATAGGTACTCCTCCCCAGTTTAGAACTTCTTTAGGGTTAGCAATCAGGAGGACAACATCGCAATATACTCTATTTGCAATGCAGTGTTTGTCGAGTTAAATTTGGTACAAATTATGGAACTGGAGGCCAAGCAAGCCATTTGAAAAAGCATGACACACTCTGCTGGGAGGCATACCTTAATAAACTTTCTGCACATGGTGGTGGTCAAGGTGATGTGGGAGGGGTATTGGCTCCTGAACCTCTAATCAGAGTTGGAGTTGTAGGTGGTTATGAAGAAGAACAGAGTGACATCTTTCTGTAAAGCAGCCCTGTCCCCAGCAGGGAACCAGTATCACCCACCACATTATCAGCAACCTCGCAGTGGCACAAGAGTCTGATGGA